>NW_027669849.1:0-697710 GCF_964146895.1 Miniopterus schreibersii
CCTCCCTTCCTCTCTCTGAAATCAATAAAGATATATTTCAAAAAAAATTTTGTTCATACAGATAGTGTATATTCTTTTTTTAAAAAAATATATATTTTCATTGATTTCAGAGAGAGGAAGGGAGAGGGGGAGAGAGAGAGAGAGAAACATCAATGATGAGAGAGTCACCATTGATTGGCTGTCTCCTGCATGCCCCCGACTGGAGATCGAGCCTGCAACCGGGGCATGTGCCATGACCAGGAATCGAACCTCGATCTCCTGTATCCTAGGTCAATGCTCAACTGCTGAGCCATGCCCGGCCAGGACAGATTGTGTATATTCTTTTTAGGTTTATTTTTTTGTTATTTTCATCAGCGATATTCCTTGTTTATTAGAATCTGAAGCTGTCCATATTACATCAAATATAAATATATATTATATTTATGTTTCCTTCTTAGCTTTTCAATTTAGGTGAGTGTATTTATAGATAATGCCATTAATGTCACCACCACTGTAATCCTCAGTGCAGCTTCTTTTCTTGTTAAGTTTATTCCCAGGAATTTTATTAGTTTTGTGGCTATTGTATAAAGGATATTTAATTTTGCATCTTATTTGTAATAACTTTTAAGTTGATTCTCATGAGTTATCAAGGAAAATAAACTATCATACAATAATAATAATTACATTATTTTAATTATATAAAACATAACATAGTTAAAGCTTGTAAGAAAATAAATGAGGTAATTTGAAGAGTTAGAAAAAAATCTATTTTTTTAGTGATAAATTCATTTATGTTTAAATAGAATAGTAACAAGATTCTTAAGGTTAAATGAGTTTAGGGCATGGACCCATGGTGTTCTAGAAACCAGAAGTATTTTGTAAGTAACATTGTGCCACATGTAGGTTATCTGAGGAACCCACGATATTGCAAATGTCGACATTTTGAAAGAGAAAACTTTAGATGGTGAGTTCTGGAATCTAAAAGAGTAAGATGCAGTAAAAACACTCAGAAACATTCAAACACATGGAGGCTAAATAACATTATTAAACAATGAATGAGTTACCATTAAGATCAAGAAAAATACAAAACTTCCTGGAAAGAAATGAAAATGAACACACAACAACCTGAAATCTAAGGGACACAGTGAAAGCAGTCCTGAGAGGAAAATTTATAGCACTACCGGCTTACCTCAAAAAGCAAGAAAAAATTTTAATAAACTATCTAACCCTATAACTTAATTAGAAAGCTCCCCTGTGAAGCCATCTGACCAGAGCTTTTGTTTGCTGGGAGTTTTTTTTATTACTGCTTTGATTTCATCAGTTGTTATTGGCCTATTCAGGTTTTCTGATTCCTCCTGATTTGGTTTTACATGATCTCACTCATATGTGAAATCTAATAAACAGAATAGGCTGAGGAACAAAATAGATCCAGAGACACAGAAGCATGGAGCAGACTGAGGGATCTCAGAGGGAAGGCAGAGGTTGGGGAGTGGGGGAGAGAGATTAATCAGAGAACTTACATGCTTATATGCGTAACCCATGGACACAGACGACAGTGTGGGGAAGGTGAATGGGGGGTGGAAAGGATCAATGGGGAAAAGGGGGGGAATCTGTAACACTTTCAATGATAAAGATAAATTAAAAAAATAAAAATAAAGGAGTAAGTTGATTGATTCTAAGTATCATTAGGAAACAGCTATGAAAGAGTGATTTATGAGCAATGAAAAGGAGCTGTGACCATGAGATGCCTGCTGTGGCTGATCAGCGTGAGGCAGCCTGCTAAGGTGCCAGGCCTTCCTTCCCTCCCGAGCCTTCAGGGGAGTCTTCTCTGCCTGGGAAACTCCTCTCTAATCTTTGCAGGAGGGCTGGCTGTGTTTTTGTTCTTTGGGTTTAAGCTTCCGTGCTGCCTGTTCAAAGAGAGGCATTGCTTCAGATCTAGGATGGAAACTGACATGACGTCTCTATTGAATTTGACCCTTCATCATGCTCCACACAGAGAATGGTTTCTCATTCTCTGTACCATTGACCTTTTGGGCCAGATAATTCTTTGTTGCGGGGCATTGTCCTCTGCATTGAGATTAATCAAAGAACTTATATGCATATATGCTCTGATCATTATGTTAATTGCATTGAATTTGGATCTTACTAACATTCATTAGCTCTATATTCTTTCTTTTTTAAAAAGAAATATATATCTTTATTGATTTAGGAGAGAGGAAAGAAGAGGGAGAAAGAGATAGAAACATCAATGATGACAGAGTCGTCATTGATTGGTTGCCTCCTGCATGCCCCCTGCTGAGGATCAAGCCCAAAAGCCAGGCATGTGCCCTGAGCCGGAATCGAACTGCAATGCCCTGGATCCTAGGTCAATGCTGAACCACTGAGCCATGCCCGGCCAGGCATTAGCTCCATTTTATGTATGCAGGTAACACCCTCTCTTACCAACCACCCTCATGACAGTCTCAACTATCTCCACACATTTCAAAATCTCCTTTGGTTGAGAACCACTGACTTTGAACCTTTGATCATTTTGGAAGCTGAATGATCTGCCTGTGGTAGCCACTATTTGTACTGTCACTCAATTCAAATTATTTCCTAACTGCAATTGTGATTTTTTGTGTGGAGTTATTTGGAAGTGTATTTCATAATTTCAGATTTAAAGGACTCTCTACTTCCCTTTTATTATTGATTTTCAGATTAACTGCAATGAGCTCAAGAAACATACTTTATGTAATTTATTTATTTTTATTTTTTAAATTTTATTTTTGTTTACAATATTACAGATGTCCTTTTTTTCTCCCCAATGACCCGCTCCACCACGTCCCTTCCCCCTCCCCAGTCCCTCCCCCCCCCATTGTCCATGTCCTTGGGTTGTACGTATATGCATATAAATTCTTTGGTTACTCTCTCCCCCTCCACCCACCTGCCCTCCTCCATCCCTCTGACATTCGTCAGTCTCCTCTATGCTTCCATGCCATTGAATCTGTTTTGTTCATCAGTTTATTAAGTTCTTTAGATTCCACGTATAAGCGAGATCATGTGATGTTTGTCTTTCTCTGCCTGGCTTATTTCACTCAGCATATTCTCCAGGTCCATCCACACTGTCCCAAAGGGTACGAGATTCTTCTTCTTTACAGCTGTGTAGTATCCACGGTGTGAATGTCCCACAGCTTTTTTATCCACTCATCTCCTGATGGGCACTTGGGCTGTTTCCAGATCTTAGCTATTGTAAACTGTGCTGCTATGAACATAGGGGTGCATATATTCTTCCTGATTAATGTTTTAGGGTTCTTAGGATACATTCCTAGGAGTGGAATCACTAGGTCAAGAGGCAGCTCCATTTCTAATTTTTTGAGGAACCTTCATACTGTTTTCCACTTTGCAATTTCTTGAAATTTGCTTTATATAAAGTACAATATGGTCACTTTAAAAAATGTTCCACGTGTGCTTCTCTGCTGCCATCTCTAGCGCATGTTGGGAATAACAGCGCAGGTCAGCAGGAAAAGTTAAATTTATGTTGTGCTCACATTGTTTTATTTTCTCTTTTACTTACTAATTTTTTGTGTGGGAATCTATTGGTCTGAAAGAGGTTTGCTCTATTCCTGAATGAGAGCGGTGTGTTAGGTCTCGTATTATGATTATGACACTTTCTATTTTGGTAGCTCTGTTCTATATAATTTCCGTTATGTAATTAGGTGCATTGAAATTGGGTCTTCCTGGTAAATTGAACTTATAGATGTAAGGTGCTCTTCATTTATTTGTTCAAGTTTCTTTTTTGTGGGTAACATTTTAAATCCTCATTCGTGCAGATCCTGCATATTCTTGTTAAGGTTGTGGCTAGGCTTTTTATCAGTTTCATTGCTATTGGGTCTTTTCATTGATTATATGTTCAACTTCTGTTTGTATCTATAAGAAATATTTATTTATGCATCTTATGCTCGACAACTTATTCTTAAGGATCCTCTTGCAGAAATTACCTTAGTTGAGTAGAAACCTTTGTATAAAAGGGGCCCAGTTCTGTGAACTTAGATTAAAGGCTTAATGTCTCTGAATGTTCAAATAGTAAGTTCTTATTGGGGAAGGAGCATTAAAAATAACTTGAAGGTTTATTTTATTCATAATTTGCAATGTAAAATATATATTTGTAAGCTTCCAAATTTGAAAACAAGATGGCTTAGGTTAGATATACAGTTTTACAAAGAGGAATGTGCTATTTTGGAGCTCAGATTTCTAGTTTGGCATAGAAAAACCACCTTCTAAAACTTATAGGAGAGGCCCTAGCTGATTTGTCTCAGTGGTTAGAGTGTTGATCCATGGACTGAAGGGCCCTGGGTTGGATTCCAGCCAAGGGGACATGCCTCAGTTGTGGTTGCATGCTCGATCCCTGGCCCCGGTCTGTCCCCCACCACACTCTTTCTGAAATGCAATGGAAAAAATATCCTCTGGTGAGGATTCAAACAAACAAACTCATAGGAGGGAACCACTCCAGTTTTTTGATGATCTGTGATTAGTTGAATTAAATTTTATGATTATTTTAGTGTCCACTCTTTTAACTTAGAAAAAAGTTCAATGTAAAACTGTATAGTGTATTTCACTGGCATCAGCCTCATTCATCTGGTGCCCAGAGTCTCATGCTTTATTTAATCTCATGATGTTTTGTATAGTAAAGTTTCATGGTTATATTTGTTTGACATCTCAGTGGTCAGGGCTTTACCGGTATAGAGTTGTGGGTTAATATTTTAGTGGTTGGGTTATTAATTTTTTTAATGACAAATAAGTTTATTGATGAAATTAAGTCAATTTAAAAAAAGATTTCTAAATGTCTTTCAATTGGGTTTTGTTTTGCATTCCTTGCTTTTATTTCCCCCCCAATTTATCTTTACTGTTGAAAGTGTTACAAATGTCCTATCCCCCCCCATTGACCCACTCCACCCCCAGGGTTAGGTTTTAAGCTTAGTGTCCTAGGTCCCTGCTCTAGAGTCCTCTTGACAGTGCAAGGGTCTGGAGTCTGTGGTTCAGCTCCTGTGTCTGGCATCTTGCATCTGGTAACTGGTATCTGGTGTCCAGCACCCACTTAAAAGATCTGGGTTCCTAATCATGGATCTGAGTTCTGACTCCAGTGTCTGTGGTCTTTAGGTTGAACTGGATCTGGCTCTTTGTCTGGTGTCTGGATTCTGGTTGGGTGAGGCTGGTTTCCTGGATTCCTGTGTGGAGTCCATGTGCAGCTACATCGCCAGGTCTGACATATGGTGTCTTGTGTCAGTCAGTCTCTGGCATCTAGTGTCTGGCATTCATGGTCCAGTGTCTGGCTTTGGGTCTAGGGGTTAGCTTTTCATTTTGGGTCTGCTATGGGGATGGGGATGGGGTCTGAGTCTGTCTCTGGTATCTAGTGTCTGTTAACTGATGGTCATTGTCTTCAATTCAATGCCAGCTGAAGACCTTAAGTTGGGGTGCGGTGAAAAGGGGACTTCATTCATTGAAAATAACTCAATGGTGTTACAGCATGGCCAAGAGAATAGCATGGCTGTTGAGAAGCTCAGTGTTTTTACAGGAGAATGATGAAGCTGCATCGATGTGGAAGCAGCTCTATTGTGCTACTTCTGAATTGTGAAGCACTGTGGCTCTGAGGGGGCCCTGGGGTGAGGCTGCCCTGGGTGAATTCCCTTTCAGGCTACACAGCTAAGCTCTGCTCTGCTCTAGTACAGGTGTTCTGGTCTGGTCCTGTCATTTATTCTTTGTCTAGCCTTGATGTCTTTATCAGTCCATTCAGTGTGGGAGGAAGTTTTCAGGTCACTCCCTGATTGAGGTATGAGAAGTCCCTGTGTGGAAATGGATAGGCCATTAAAAAAAATTTGATCCCAGTCATCCACAAGGAGCCCTTCATACTAGGTGTCAGTTTTCTTTTCAGCCACATATCTGCTCTGCTGTGTGAGCTGCACCAGGAGTCCTGTGGTAAGGGAGAGCTGGAGGCTGGGTTTTCTATCCCGGCTCCAACAGCTATGAAGGAGAAGAGGGGAGTCTGGGGAAGAATGCGGTAGACCTGAGGGCAAAATTTCCATTATTGCTTGACACCGGTACGTGAGGGCAGAGTGGGTTTTTGTGTAAGGGACAAGGAGGAAATTGGAGATGAATTACTTATTATCATCGAATCTTTTACTTGCTGCTTTAGGTTTTGTTATTTATAGACAATCATTCCTTTTTACTCTAATACATTTATAAATAAATTACATCTTTTTAAAAAATCCATGAAAAGAACTCTGATTTACAAGTTTCTAGACAAGTCCTATCTTTGAAATGAAATAAAAAATTTGTAAGTCTAAGAAATACCTGAATTCATAAATACACTGAGAAATAATCAAAATTAACAAGAAATTGATTATGGAACTCAATAAACCAATGTTCTCAATAAATCATTGTTCTTATGACTTTTTAAAATATTGCTAATTTTTAAATCTCTATTTTCCAAATATAAGAAAAACTAAAAGGAGACATTCTACATTATTAACAAGGGCTTATTCACCAGGTTATAAGGACTGATAACTTCATAACATTCACATCACAATAGACTCCCGGAGGGAGACAAAGAGGTCAATGACTATGACTTATAATGAGGAGATTTTTGTCTATTGAAAATACATTAATTAGAGAAAACGAGATGGCGGCGTAGGTAACAGCTGCCGCCTCCCACAGCCACATTAAAATGACAACTAAAATACAGAATCACCATCACTCAAAACCTCCTGAAATGTGGCTGAACAGAACCCCTACAACCAGGGAGCTGAAGAAGGACTGAGACCAGTTGGAGCGGAGATGCGGGCAGATCAGGACTGAATCCGAGACTCGCCGTGGGCCCACACCTGGTGCCACGGTTTAAACCCAGGAGGGACATCTTGGAGGTGGAGGTTTCCTGGAGGAGTGAGGGGTGCCAGCCCCATATCATGTCCCCCAGTCCAGGGCTCCAGAGCCAGGAAGAGAAACCCCCACAACTTCAGGCTGTAAAAACCAGCAGGGACTGTCACTGAGAGTAGCAGAGGGTGTGGGAGTCCCAGGCAGCTCCTCTTAAAGGGCCTATACATGGACTCAGACATGCTCCCTTTGAGCTCCAGTGCCAGGGAGCAGCTTGAAAGGAATCTGGGACACTTAGGGAGGAACTAACCTGCCTGAAATTGGGATGAGAGCTGGAGGGGCAGGTTTTTCCCAGGCAGAAGAGCTGGCAGAGGCCATTGCTCCTTTGGCAAGCCCTCCACCCACACAGCCAGCAGGCAGGAGCCATATGTGAATGTCCAGTACCCGGCTGACACCTTTGGCCCCACCCCGTGATTCCTGTTGGCCCCATCCCTTCCCACCTGCAAGTTCATCCAAGCCATTTCCAGTGGCTATTCTATGCAAGTGACCTCTCAAGCCTTATGCTTAGGATTTTTCTAAAGTCTTGCAAACAAGCATCAGTGTGCCTCATATGTCTCGATAAGGGGCCCCAGGCCTGGCACTAGTGGCAGCCTGCATTGGCTCATAGCTTGGCCTTTCCTGGACAACACCAAGCCCAGCACAAATAGCAGCCAACTACGGTTTGCTGTGTAGCTCATGCTGGGTAGCCCTGGGCAAGGCACTGGCAGAGGCTGACTTGGCAGCCCCCCAGAAGGCCTCAGAGACAGTGGTCAGACTCAACCATGCTGGATTACAACCCTACCACATCCACGAGTGACACTCAAGGGGTGCACTTGGTGAACACCAAAGCCCCCCTGAAGTAAATCCTTCTCCATAGGGGTGTCTCTAGTATAGCAGATCTTTGGCTGTAGTTGCAGCTGGTCCTCACAGCTGATTGGCCTGGGGGTCAATTCCTCCCAGTGATGCCAACAGCAACCAAGGCTCAACTACAACAGGACAGTGCACACAACCCACGCAGGGGAGCACCTAGAAGGCACAGCTCAGGTGACTGGACCCTACAGGACACCTCCTACACAAAGCCACCCCACAAGTTCCAGGAGACATAACAGCTCTACCTAATACATAGAAACAAACACCTGGAAGCAGCCAAAATGTGGAGGCAAAGAAACATGTCACAAAGGAGAGGACAGAAGAAATCTCTAGAAAAGGAACTTAATGAAATAAATCCAAGCAAGCTAACAGATACAGAGTTCAGAATTTTGTTTATAAGGATTCTCAACCATATTAGTTAGAGTATTGCGAAAACAACTGATCAGTTTGAACTGAACAATATGAAATTAAGGCTATATGAACTGAAATGAAGAATAATTTATAGGGAATCAACAGTAGAGTAGAGGACGCTCAGAATCAAATCAGCAATTTGGAACAGAGAGAACAAGAAACACCCAACCAGAAGAGCAAAGAAAAAAGAATCCAGAAATATGAAGATTGTATAAGGAGCCTCTGGGGCAACTTCAAGAGGTCCAACATTTGTATTATTGGGGTGCCAGAAGAAGAGAAAAGAGAGCAAGAAATTGATAAGCTATTTGAAAAAATAATTACAGAAAACTTCCCCTACCTGGGGAAATAGACTTACAAGTCCAGGAAGCACAGAGGGTCCCAAACAAGAGGAACCCAAAGAGGCCCACACCGAGACATATAAGGAAAATGCTAAAGCTTAAAGGCAAAGAGAATCTTAAAAGCAGAAGGAGAAAAGCAGTTAGTTCCCTACAAGGGAGCTCCCATAAGATTGTCACCTGATTTCTCACCGAAACTTTGTAGGCCAAAAGGGAGTGGCAAGAAATATTCAAAATGATGAAAAGCAAGAACCTACAACCAAGATTACTCTACTCAACAAAGCTATCATTTAGAGCTGAAGGTCAGATAAAGAGCTTCACAGATAAGAAAAAGCTAAAGGAGTTCATCACCACCAAACCAGTATTATATGAAATGTTGAAGTGTCTTCTTTAAGAAGGTAATGAACAAAAGAATCTGACAAACAAAATAGACCAAGAGACACTGAAGCATGCAGCTGATGGTCATATCTCAGATGGAATAGGGACGGGGTTGGGAGGTGGGAAGAGATTAACCAAAGAAGTTATTTGAGTATATGCATAACTCATGAACACACAGACAATAATGGAGTGAAGGCCTGGGGGGGGGGGGCTGTGAGCGATGTGGAGGGGGTCAATGGGGGAAAAAGTGGGACACCTGTAATACTTTAGCAATAAAGATAAATTAAAAAGTGATAATAATTGTGGCCCAGCCTGCATGGCTCAGTGGTTGAGCACGGACATTTGATCCAGGGCACATGCCTAACTTGCAGGCTAGATCCCCAGCAGGGGGTGTACAGGAAGCAGCTGATCAATGACTCTTTCTCATCACTGACGTTTCTAGCTCTCTCTCCCTCTCTCTTCCTCTCTATGAAATCAATAAAAACATATTTAAAAAATAATAATTGGGGTACAATACACGTAACACAAAACTGACCATCTTAGTCATTTTTACATCTACAATTCACTGGTCTGAAGTATATTCACACTGCTGTGCAGCCATCAGGACCCCCACCTCCACAACTCTTTTCATCTTGCAAAATGGAAACACTAACTCCTTGTCCCCTCTCCTACTGTCCTCTGGAAGCTTCCCTTCCACTTTCCATGCCTGGGACTATGACGCAAACAGGATGCCATGGAAGTGGGATTATCTGTATTTGTCCTTTTGTGGTGGGGTCATTTCCCTTAGCATAGTGTCATCAAGATGCATGCATTCGGTCCTGGAGTGTATCTGAATTCCCCTCCTTTTAGGGCTTAGTAATACTGTGGGAGCAGGTAGTTTAGGTTGGGGAGGGTGAAGGGGCTGGCAGCTCCCTCCCCACTGTCCCCTGTTTTTGGCTCCTTCCTTGGAGGCTGAGGTTTGCTCCTGCAGGGCTGCAGATTCCCAGCCCGCAGATAACCATCCAGGTCTGGGAACCAGGAACAGAGCTCCAGCTGTTCCTGGGAGATGAGGACCTTCTCCTCACTCCCCAGACAGCCCTGCAGCTTTCACTCAGCTAATTTAAATATTAGGCACATGTATAGTTTTATTTTTATTATTTTTTAAAAATACATCTTTATTGATTTCAGAGAGAGGACGAGAGAGATAGAAACATCAATGATAAGAGAGTCAATGATTGGCTGCCTCCTGCAGGCCTCCAACTGGGGATCAAGTCCATAATCCATGCATGTGCCCTGACTGGGAATAGAACCGCAATCTCCTGGACCCTAGGCCAATGGTCAACAGCTGAGCCATACCTGGCTGGGCAGCACATGTATAGTTTTAAACAAAAGTTGAATTTCTAGCGTCAAAAGGAGTCATTTAAATATCTCTACCCAGGCCCTTCCATGCAGCAGGAGCAGCCAGTGAAATGGACTCCAAGAGTCTCCTCCTGGCTTCTGCCTGTTCTTCCTGAGCCTCCTGGGCAGTGTCTGCTCCCTTTCTTGGTTTCCAGGGCTGGGGCAGGTTTTGTTCTCAGCTCAGTGCTCCTGCCCTCCCCCAGAGAAGGCTTGGCTGACCCTGATGACCACCTCCACCCCCACCCAGGGGGTCCCATCATTCCCCAGAAGTCCCCAAGACCCTGAGAAGTTCTGGCCTCAAACCATTAACAGACAGGCACAGATCTGTGGTCTGACCAAGCTGTTCACATGGGCGATGTGAAGCCAGGAGGGGACATTTGCAAGGCCTTCCAAAGTGTGACCTGTTCATGTATTCATCATATGTTGAGGAGTGCTTCCAACCTTAGGCCAGGTGCTAGTCACAACCCTTGGGCTCTTACAGACACTGGAAGAATGTTTAAACTGATTTTAACATGTAGACACCACCCTTGTGATATGCCAGGTGTTCCCATCGCTTTTGAAACATTAATTTTTAACACTCTCCATAACCTCAGAGAGGGTAAGGTTTTTATTATTTCTGAGTGTCAGATGTGGAAACCGAGGCACAAATAATACTGCTCTCAAACCTTGCGCTTGTAAAGTACAAATATTAGCACCTCATAACTGCTGTGGACCACACATCTGGGCACAGTTTGGCTGGGTTCCTCTGCCTCAAGGTCTCTGTGAGGCAGGAGATGGGTTTGAACTTCAGCTCAATTGGGGAGAGGCTTCTTCCCAAAGTCATTCACCTGCTGTTCATCAGGGTGCAGTTTGGACTGAGAGCCTGGGTTCCTGCCTGCTGGCCTGGGCCTTCCCTTGGTTCTCTCCTATGGGGCATCTACATAGGGCAGCTCAAACCATGGGCTCTTTCTCTCCCTGTTTCAGAGATATGACAGACAAAGACAGAGAGACAGAGAGACACATACGAAGAGAAAGTGAAATAGAGGCCAAGGAAAAGGAAGGGAACTCAAGGATGAGAGTATGAGAGAAGTGTCAGGACCTGACATCCCATCACCTGGGCTGTACTCTACGTTGTTCAGGAGCCAGTTACTGAGCCCTTAGCAGATACAAGAGACTGTTCCCACCCAGAGGCTGGAATCACTAGAAGCCACTGTGAAGGCTCCTACCACATGGACCTACATGAGGCACTTGGTCTGGTTCTGAGCCTAAGTAGAGACCCCTGGAAGATTTTACGCCAGTGAATGACAATATTTGAATTTCCTGTCATTTCAAATCCTTAAAGATGCAGACTTGAAAATGAGGCCAAAGTGGGTACTGACTCTCCCAAGACCACAGGCATGTTTTGCGCAGGATTCACCTGGGGTCCCCCTTATTCTTGTCCTTCTTCCACCTCTACACTTGTGCAGCAGATTCATGGGAGAGCAGCCCACAGATGTTAGGGACATTATGTCATCCATACCTGATGGTGTCCTTGGGAAATGGTGTTTAGCGTCATTTTCATTGTGCTGGTTGGGAGGTTGATGAGGCCCTGAGAGGCACAGAGGCTTCCCCAGGACATGGATCTTGGGAGGAAAGGAGCTACGAGCTCAGCTTTCTCCTCCTAGCCGGAGCCCTGGTCCGTCCCAAGGAAGCTGTGGGATGGCTGGGTTAGGTGCTGGTGTGCAGGTCTAGACATGTCATGGGCGAGGAAGATGAGTGTTCGGAAGCCCAGAGGAGCTTTCGGTGGCTCTGATTGGAGGAAGGGGTCCAGGTCCCAGAACCTTGAGGGGTGACCTCACTTCCTTGGTGACAGGCCCCCAATAGAACTTAGAACTCTGGTAACCAGCTACCCACATTCTAGAGACAACTGCCTTTCCAGATCACTTGACTGGAGGTGGTCAGGAGACTAGGATGTCTCTCTTTTGCTTCCCATGCTTCTGTGGCTCTGGGCAGAAAAAATCCTGAAGTGAGAGATGTTTCTGTTGCTGTAGAAATTGGTGCAAACGCCACCGTGGACAACCCTTGCCCTCTGGCCCGAGGCACCATCTGGTAACAGAGGGCAGCCTAAGGTAGGCCCATCCAGGCCAGACCCCAAATGGGGTCCCACCTTGGCAGCTCTACACCTCTTACCTCTCCTCCTGAGTATGTGTGTGTGCTGGGTGTAGTGAGGGAAAGCTTGGGGTGAGGGGGCTCATCCTGGGCAGTAGGTTGTTGGGTATCAGAAGCCTGGAGGGTCTGTCATGTTCATGGCCCAGGTCATGGCTTACAGGAAGGGAAGTTGAGTGCTGGGGACCAAGCTCCTTTATCCACTTGTTACTATGGAGTCCTCCAGGGTTCATCGTGTTCCTTCCCTGCCTGGAGGTCTTTGCAGATGGTCCTCTGTGCCTGATCTGGGGAGCAGCATTTGTGGTGGACATCTCCCCCAGTGACAGTGCCCAGGGAGGCCCTTGATGCCCCTGGTCTGGGACTGGGCCCTGACTCTGTAGACCTCCAATGAAGACGTTATACAGGGGCTGACTGACGTGTTAACTTTTGCCAGGAGCCTGTATAAAGGACAAGAGGACCGGGCCAGGAAAACGTTCTCCTGCCGGTCTAAGGTGAGAGGGGGCCCAGGTGACTGGGTTGAGACCAGAACCCAGACTCAAATCTGGGGCCTCAAAATTTTACAGGCCCACTCCCAACGAAATCTTTACTTCCAACACTTCCCACCAGTTCCTGGTAGGCTAGAATTCCAGTCTTCAAGTATTTGTTGGGATCATAGAGAAAACATCTTTTGTTGTCTTTGCCTTTTAATCATTTCATTGATTAACTCCCGGCCCCATGTATCCTGTGGACCAGTCCCAGCTTGACTTTCCTTGGAGACCTTCTCCGAGCCTCACACATCATCACACTGACAAATGCTGTGTATTTAAACAAATGGGAAGGGATTAAGGTATTGGATACATTTCTCTGCCACTTGTCATCTCAGATAGCATGGCCAACCAGTGTAGGAGGCCAGGTCAGGAGCTGTGGCCTCACTTCCCTCACATCCCATAAAGAAGGGAATTTTCCTCAGTGACCCAGCCTTTCACTGCTATTAGACCTTGATGTGATTCAGTTCTTGCTAGTTCAGCAGAGCTGCCAGGAGCACCCTCACACACTGTGGTAGTTTGCCAAGGCTGCCATTACACAGGACCACAATTGGGGTTGGAGGCCCCTGATGCCTCCTGGCTCAGTGTCCGCTCTGTCTTTGCAGAGCTCCCAGGAGAACATCATCAAGGTACTGGACCACAGGCCCCACTACACCACCTACCGGGTCAGGGTGCAGGTGCAACAGGTCCACAACCCCTTCAAGTGCTGGTCTGAGGTGAGAACTGGCCCAGATTGATCTTCACACCAAGGACCCCAAAATGACCAGGGAAAACCAAGAACCCAGATTCACATCTGGGGTCTTCCCCAGTGCCCTCCTAGAGCCTTCTCACTACAGTGTCCACAGTCCCATGACAAAGGAGCCCAGACCTCCAGTCCTCCCTCCAGCTACATGGAAGAGAAAAAAATCACTTCTCACATACTTGTAGGAATATTAGAAAAAAGAATATGTTTCACTTCACAGTAGACCAAGAGCGCATTTGCACGTTGCTGTTTTCTTTTTTTTAAAAAATATATCTTTACTGATTTCAGAGAGAGGAAGGGAGAGAGAGAGAGATAGAAACATCAATAATGAGAGAGCCATTGATCGGCTGCCTCCTGCACACCCTCACCTCGGGATGGAGCCTGCAATCTCAGCATGTGACCTGACTGGGAGTTGAACCATGATCTCCTGTATCCTAGGTTGATGCTCAACCACTGAGCCATTCTGGCTGGGCTGTTTTTCTTCTTTTAACTACCCACCCCAGGTATCCTGTGGAGCAGTCAGCTCCACTGTCCTTGCAGACCTGGTGCAGTAACAGAGGTCACTTGTCACAGTGATGCAGCTTTTCAGTGCTGTGGACATTGCCCTAATGCAGTTCAGAGGCCATGTCAGCAGTGCTGCTGGGAACACTTAAGTGTGTCCCAGTGGACAGTATAAGGTGCTTGGGCTGCCATAACACAGGACCACACTGGGTGGAGTGAACAGCAGACATTCATTTTCTCACAACTCCAGGGGCTGGAAGTTAGAGCTAAGGGCTATTTCTCCTGAGGGGTCTGTCCTTGGCTTATAGATGGCCATCTTCTCTCTCTGTGTCACATGGACTCCCCTCTGTGCTTCCATGTGTCCTCCTCTCCTTTTCAAAGGACTATGGTCATGTTTGACTAAGGCCCATACCACTGAACTCATTTAACCTTGATTACCTTTTTAAAGACTAAAACTTAAATGCAGTCCCATTCTGAAGTTCCGTGGATTCCAAAATCATAGAATTTGGGGGACAAATTCAGACCACAATGTATAGTATCCTCCTCTGGAGATAGTCACCCCCCTGCTGGTGGAAGGACAGGCACATGTAAAACTTGCCCAGCTGCAGGCAGATTCCAGATCCAAAGGGCTGTGGCAGTGATGTTGCCAACAGCAGTTTCTGACGATGGCCACTGCCTTGCTCCCAGCCTGGCCCTTGGGTTTCTCACTCACTGAAATATTTACCTATACGATAACAATTCTCCAAGGCCATTGCAGTGTTCCTTCTTTGACAGTTGCCTCACTGGTACTTTGACTCACCTGTCAGCTTTGCATAGGTCACATGAATTTGTTCCTTCTTGGGTCATCTGCTCAGATTCCTCATGATCACCTTTCTCCAGTCTGGAGTCTCCAGGCATTTGCCCCTTTGCAGAATCTGGGGCCTCCATACTGGGGCCCTTTTACACTAAAGGGTCTCAAGACGCCCTTTAGTGTAAAAGGAACAAACATAAGTGTCTTTTTTGAGGTCAATGGTTTTCATAGGCCATGTCTACAGTGTACACTGTCCCCAAACTGGGGAAGGACAAGATACCTAGACACTTTCCATCGATGTCAGGAGCAGATAAGTTTCAGGTAGCTGAGAGGGAATGTCATACAGGACAGCTGTCACTTCTTAGCTGCATGACCTTGAGGAGACAATTGACATCCGCAAGCCTCTGTGTTCTCATCTCTGTAATGGGAATGTTTCTTGAGTACTCATGGGGACAATGCTCTTCATAAGGACTATTAATACAAGGAGGTCTGATATTCCTCAGCCAAAAAAAAGAAAACATGCCTAGAAGCTAACAATTGTATGAACATCACCCCCCCACCACCACCACCAAACTTAAGTAGTATTTTGAAAACCTAGAACCTCGTTCAACCTGGGCATTGCTGTCCCTCCTCTTGCACCTGCCCTTAAGGGGCTGGGACTTCCTGGGTGAGTTCCAGACCTCAATCCTACTGGGATTCACAGTGGTGCATTTGACTGGATGTCCCTCCTTGTCCCACCCAGTATGTGGCTGAGTTAACTTTTAACCTACATGAGGCCTTCAGGCCCAGCCAGGTGTGGCTCAGCGGTGGAGCGTCGACCTGGGATCCAGGCGATCGGGGTTCGATTCCCAGTCAGGGCACATGCCCGGGTTGCAGGCTTAATCAATGACTCTCTCATCATTGATGTTTCTATCTCTCTCTCTCCCTCTCCTTTCCTCTCTCTGAAATCAATAAAGATATATTTAAAAAAAAAAAAATGAGGCCTTCAGGATGCAGACCCTCCAAGAAGGCACCCTGGAGAAGGTGGCGTCATCCACGGTACCAGGTTTCCAAGATGGAATCCCCCCCACATCTGCAGGTTCATGTTCATGTACCCAGACCTCTCTAGAGCCCAATGGTTCCTGGGTGAGCTGTTTACTAGGTGAGCGCATGCTCCCTCTTCCGCACACTAGTGAGTCTGCCCACAGTTAGCTGTGTGTCTTGAAAATGTCACCATACTGTCTGAGCCGCAGTTTGCTCCACTGAAAAGTGGGGTGGTAGAGGAGAAACTTCATAAGGTTCTTGTAGGACTACTTTGGGGACAAGCCATAGCCAGTCTTACCTGCTGCCTGGCTCAGCAGAAAGGGCTGCTGGGAGTGCTGCGGTTGTTTGTGGTAATTATTTTTCTCTGTCCTGTGAAAGTCCCCTGACTCTCCCATCAGCAGCCTGATGGAAAACAGCCTGCCGAGCAGTTTGAGATTTCACCTAGCTGGCCTCTGTTCTGGTCCTTGGTGTAGGCAGATTAGGTATCTCTGGGGAGAGATGACAAGGGGCCCCGGGCCCACTCAGATTTCTGGGACGGTTCTGGTTGGAGTTAATTTGCTGGGCAATGTATATTAGGCTCTTACTACCAGCAGGCACTTTTGGAGACACTTAGCCTAACTCAGTGAATGAAACAGACACAATCCCTGAGTATCAATTCAAGTCAGCCAGTCAGACAATCACATTGCCCATCATTCACAGGTCCTGTCCACCATCCATCAGATCTGATGTAATCAGGGTGTTCACTGCATGTGGAGATAAAGGGCCATATAATGACCAGGGTGACACACCACAGGACCAAGTCATAAAGTGAGTGGTCTGCGGGTCCAGAAGGAGGCCTCCTGTGACTACAGGCTGGAGGCTTAGGGTGAATGGGCCCTGACAGAGCCCTAATTTTACACATTTGCTGATTCCCAGGGGAGGGCTGAGGTCTTGAGGCTTCTACTCCAGGAGGACAGGGGTCAAAGAGAAAAGTGGATGGGTCGCAATCCCCCTAGCACCAGAGGCAAGGCTGGAATGAATTGTCCCCTAGAATCCTATCCCCACCACAGACCCATCCAGCTCTGCCTGCTCCTCTTCACATGCATCTCTCCTGATGGCCATGGCCAGGCTCAGAACAAAACTGTGGTGTGCAGGCTGCTCACATGTCTGTCTCAGTCCTCAGCCAGATGTCCAGGTACACAGAGGGCTGGGCTGGGCTGTGTACAGGACCTTCAGCCCAGCTGTCAGTGGGAGGAAGACTCACAGACTCTGTGTTAAACCTGCTGGATCACCATTCCTGCTATTCTCATGACAACCACACAGGGGTCGAAGGTGGCATGGGGCTGGTGTCTGGATGGGCAGGAACAGCCATAGAGGCTCAGTCCCAAACAAGGGTTCCATGGGAGGGCAGTGTGGAAGGAAAGACCAGGAATCTGACTCTCCTGCCTACCTGACTCTTTGCAAGGCCATTTCTTCTGTGATGGGAACTTGGCTGGATCGGGTTCGATACTTCAGCCAACCCCTACATTTCCCCTGGGTCATACTGAACCAGGCTTTTGTGTGGGTGAAACACCCTGCCCTACACCTGGTGCACCTCCTCTAAAGTCTTTGGGTAGAGCTGGAGCATCTTGAGCCCACTGGGGCAGAGCTGGAAGGTGAGGGGACTGCAGTTTGGGAAGATGATCTGGGGGTTGTGGAGTCGGGGTTTTATGGGCTGGAGGACCCTCAAAGTCAGTGGAATCTTTCCTGGCTCTTGGAAGGCACGGGACAGTGAGGCATGTGGGTGAACCAGTCTTTCTAACCTGCTCCAGAACCACCTCCAGAGCTTCAGAGCACTCCAGAGCCAGAGAAAAGGCCTGCTGCAGGGCTAGAGCCTGATCCAGCTGTGCTCACACTGCAGCCAGAGTCACCCACATCAACCCTTCCTGATCTGGAGCAAGCACCAACCTCACCTTCAGCCCCAGGGCCAGCTCTTGGGCTGGAGCCATCTAGACCACCAGCTTTGATATAAATTCTAAGAATAAAGCCAGTGCCATCCCCAGCATCCGACTACCCCTGGGCTGTGACCACTAAGCACCAGTTAAGGGAGGAGAAGGATAATATCCTGACTGTCCCTCCAAGACTGGTGGCAGAGCCACTGACAGCTATGGATGCAGTGAGCAGGGGGGGCTCTCCGGGTGAGGTGGGAGAGGCCTTCCCTCTGTCCTTAGCTGCCCGGACTGCCTTTCCCTTCTCTGTACTCCTATGATCTGGATCCAAATTCCAGCTCTCCCACTTGGCACCCATGGGTCCTGGACAATTTTCTCAACCCCCAAGCCTTCTATGTCCACCTGCGGACATGAGATGGACACTCACAAGATCTGCACAGAGTGGCTGTGCAGATTAGATGAGGGCAGTCACACAGAAAGCTGGTTGGGGCCTGGATGGTATAGAGCTCATTGTGGTCAGCCATGTACATGGGTCCCCCATCTCTGTGCCCATGAGGCTCAGTGGCTTCAGCACTTATTAGGCACCCGATGTGTACTTAACTACAAAGGAGAACAAACAGTTCATGGTTGTTGCTGCCACAGAAGAATGTGCACTGAATAGGGATTTGGGCCATAGGGGTGATCAGATCCTTCAAGATGCCCCTTGGTGAGCAGACATGAGTCACATCCTGGAGTTTGGACTGAGGAAAGGCTGGAGGCAGGTCTTGGGCCCTTGGTCATCCAGTGCTGGGTACCCTCGGTGGACAGAGAATGAATCCCCACCAGCCTTGGGCCCTTGGTCATCCAGTGCTGGGTACCCTCAGTGGACAGAGAATGAATCCCCACCAGTCTTGGGCCCTTGGTCATCCAGTGCTGGGTACCCTCGGTGGACAGAGAATGAATCCCAGGTACTCCAAAGCTCAGGCCACATCCCCAGGTTCTTGAGTTTCAGTCTTGACCAGTGACTCCTGCTGGAGGTTGGGGACCTTGAGCTGGGGTATTGCCAGGCTGGGTGACACTTCCCTTTCTCCCAAGGACTGTTCCCAGAGGTGCTTCTTTACCAATACCTGGGCTCCATCTGGTCCCAGTGAGAAAATCCTGGCAATGAGCAGCTGGAACCAAATGTCCGTGCCACCATCATACAGTTCAATCGTGTGGCCATCTGTGTTATGACTATCTGCCTTGGGCACCCAAGCATGATGGCCCAGGACAGGGCCAAAGTGGTGGAGCACTGGGTTAAGGTGGCCAAGGTATGTGATAGGAGGCCCAGTGGAGTCCCTATGTGGAATCTTGAAAAAGGCCTCTACTGCTTTGTCAACCCTCAGGACTGAGGCCTGAGGCCTGAGCCCCAGCACAGTCTCTAGGTCCTCTCTGCCAAGGGCATGCTGACCTTGACTCTCAGGTCTCAGTGATGGGGTTCACTTCCTACTTAGCTCTTTCCTTGGGTTGTGCTAAGACTTGCTCTCTGTGAGTTTTGGTCTTTGGGTGTTAAACAGGCCCACCCTGAGCATCTGCCTCACCCAGAAGGGGGTGTCTATTGAGGGGGACTGAAGCTAGAGCTCCAGCTCACCACCTCACAGCCCATCTCTCCCCTTTCCAGGAGTGCAGAACCCTGGAGAACTTCTCCCTATATGCCATCTTGTCGGGTCTGGAGAGCATAAATGTCCATCGCCTAAAGAAGACATGGAGAGAAGTTTCCAGGTGTGTGGGCCTCTTCCATCAGAGGATTGGGTGTCTTCCATATGTCTCCCAATGTCCCCTTATCTCCTGGGAGGCAGCCAACCCTGGGGACAGGGACTGAGTTGGTGGGTGGAGTGTCTAAGCCTCCCTGGGACCTCAGGCCACCAACTGTGTTTCAGGAGTCTGTTTCCTTAAATGTCAGAGACTGCATTGAGAAAAGTTGCAGATTTGCAAGTGTTTCCAGCACCAGAACCCTATGCCCAGCTGAAACAAGAACTGGTCAAAACTGCTCAATAGCAATGGGAATGGGGGCCCAGTTGAGAACCCTGCCCCAGTCCCACAGAGACCTTCCTGCTCAGAGGAACCCATGAAGACCCTCACCCCGGGAGTTTGAAACTTTAGATTGTCAAAAGGAATTTGCTCTTAATGCCCCTCACCTATCATTCCTAAACATGTCTCTCCTCTGTCCCTCCCCTCAGGAGGAGCACAGTCAATGAAAAAACTGTGTAAGGAAGACAACCCAGCAATCTGGAAGAAGCTCATGAAGGTAGAGCTAGGTGGAGATCTGGAAAGAGAAGAGGGTGTGAGGGAAGCAGGGACTGTGCAGGATGTGGCTTTGGTATTTTGTCCCTTAAAGATTCTCTTAAAATTTTCAACCTCTCTCTCCTGATTAAGAGGAAGAGTTTCTGTTTGGTCCATGAGCAGGCAGGGGGCAGTTTCAGAGGAAGGAGGCCCAGTCACAATACACAGTGGTGGTGACTGGGCTGCTGCAGAATGGGGTGCAGGGCTGGCAGATTGAGCACGTCTCTGGATTTCATGCAGATCCATCCGCTGGCACTTAGCTTCTTCTAGGCTGTGGGGTGAATGGGGTGGGTGGGTACCTTTCCTCCCCAAACCAGCCCAGCCTGTCCTCAGGAAGCCAGGGCCCTGCTGCTCCTTCGGTCTTCATCACACATCCAAGGAGAGTGACCCTGCCTGCCCCAGGGATGGGCCCTGCTGGGGATTTCCCCTAGCCAAGTGAACAAAGGGCTGTTTGGCCATGCGTCCCAACTGCTGGACCAGAGACACAGAGGTGTGCATTCTGTGCTTCCCACTGCCCCATGTAGCACTCACTGCCAGTCTCTCAGTCAGGATTCTCACGCAGTGATCAGTGGGCACTAACACGGGCCAGGATGCTTCTGAAAAGTGTATTGGGAGCTGATGCATTGTTAGTGAGGGGGGAGCTGGAGCACTAGGCTCATTTCCCCTCAATTGACACACCCTCTTGGGTGGGTCAGATGCTCAGGATGGGGATATTGAGCACAGACCTCAGATGTTTCATGTCCACCAGGTGGCAAAGTGTTCCGTGACCGAAAGCCACCAGGGGCGCGGCGTTGCCTGGGACCCCTGCCGGGTGCCTCCCCGGTGGGCGGCCCTCGGGATCGCGCCGTTCCCCGCCTTTCGGGGCGCCGGGTCCCCCCAGGGGGACACTGCGGTCTTCCCCGGCATAGCGCGGTCCGACGGGGCGCCACGCCGTCTCGGCGTGCCCTGTGGATCCCGGGAGGCGCCCTTCGGTGATCGTGGGGCTGGGGCTCCCATCCGGGAGCCGGGTTCCCAGAGGATGCCACCGGACGTCGCCACGCCCGCCCTCCCCCGCCCCCCCCCGCCCCCGCCCCTCCCAGGCACCTTCTCCAGGCGCGCCAAACGCGCCGGGGCCGCCTGCTCCTGGGACAGCCCACCGGGGTCTCTGCCAAGGGCGGGAGACGGCTGGGGCTGGGAGGCTCGGGGCCGGCGGCGTCGGGGCTTGCGCGGCGCTAGGAGGAGAGCGGTTGCGTTCCGCTCGGCGGGCGGCGGGTCCCGGGGCCCCGCCCCGGGGGCCGTGGAAACATCTGGCGGGCAGGACAGGACGGGGCGGCCTGGAGCGCGCAGCGGGCCCCGGGCGCGGGCGCGGGCGCGCTGGGGCTCGGCGGGCCGCCCGGCAGCGGGCGGCCGACAAAGGGAAGAGAGCAAGGAAGGAAAAGGAGAGAGAGGGCCAAAGGAAAAGCCTACGGCACCCGGTATTCCCAGGCGGTCTCCCATCCAAGTACTAACCAGGCCCGACCCTGCTTAGCTTCCGAGATCAGACGAGATCGGGCGCGTTCAGGGTGGTATGGCCGTAGACGCTGCAGGCGGCCTCCCGGCGCCCCAAGAGCCCGCGCCTCCTCCGCCTCCGCGGCCCCCGGGCCCGGGCACGCCAGGCAGCGCCCGCGCCGCCTGCCCCGCGCGCCTCCCCGGGACCCCGGAGACCGCTGCGGTGCGGGGCCCAGCCGGGGCGGCGCGCGCTTCCCTTCCCGAGCCCAGGGACGGTGCGGGTGGGGGGTGGGGGGTGGGGGGGACACGACAGCGCCTTTGGGGTAGGGACGCCCTGGGTGGCGCCCAAGCGGGTGCCCTCCCCACGCGCTCCGGACGCGGCCCCCCCCCCCGCATGCCGCCGGGGGGTGGGGGTTGGGGGGCGCGGCGTTGCCTGGGCCCCCTGCCGGGTGCCTCCCCGGTGGGCGGCCCTCGGGATCGCGCCGTTCCCCGCCTTTCGGGGCGCCGGGTCCCCCCAGGGGGACACTGCGGTCTTCCCCGGCATAGCGCGGTCCGACGGGGCGCCACGCCGTCTCGGCGTGCCCTGTGGATCCCGGGAGGCGCCCTTCGGTGATCGTGGGGCTGGGGCTCCCATCCGGGAGCCGGGTTCCCAGAGGATGCCACCGGACGTCGCCACGCCCGCCCTCCCCCGCCCCCCCCCGCCCCCGCCCCTCCCAGGCACCTTCTCCAGGCGCGCCAAACGCGCCGGGGCCGCCTGCTCCTGGGACAGCCCACGGGGGTCTCTGCCAAGGGCGGGAGACGGCTGGGGCTGGGAGGCTTGGGGCCGGCGGCGTCGGGGCTTGCGCGGCGCTGGGAGGAGAGCGGTTGCGTTCCGCTCGGCGGGAGGCGGGTCCCGGGGCCCCGCCCCGGGGGCCGTGGAAACATCTGGCGGGCAGGACAGGCCGGGGCGGCCTGGAGCGCGCAGCGGGCCCCGGGCGCGGGGGCGCTGGGGCTCGGCGGGCCGCCCGGCAGCGGGCGGCCGACAAAGGAAAGAGAGCAAGGAAGGAAAAGGAGAGAGAGGGCCAAAGGAAAAGCCTACGGCACCCGGTATTCCCAGGCGGTCTCCCATCCAAGTACTAACCAGGCCCGACCCTGCTTAGCTTCCGAGATCAGACGAGATCGGGCGCGTTCAGGGTGGTATGGCCGTAGACGCTGCAGGCGGCCTCCCGGCGCCCCAAGAGCCCGCGCCTCCTCCGCCTCCGCGGACCCCGGGCCCGGGCACGCCAGGCAGCGCCCGCGCCGCCTGCCCCGCGCGCCTCCCCGGGACCCCGGAGACCGCTGCGGTGCGGGGCCCTGCCGGGGCGGCGCGCGCTTCCCTTCCCGAGCCCAGGGACGGTGCGGGTGGGGGTTGGGGGTTGGGGGGGACACGACACCGCCTTTGGGGTAGGGACGCCCTGGGTGGCGCCCAAGCGGGTTCCCTCCCCACGCGCTCCGGACGCGGCCCCCTTGCGGGTGGCGGAGGGCGGGGACCGCCCCCGGCCTCCCGGCCCCCCCCCCGCATGCCGCCGGGGGGTGGGGGTTGTGGGGCGCGGCGTTGCCTGGGCCCCCTGCCGGGTGCCTCCCGGGTGGGCGGCGCGCGGGATCGCGCCGTTCCCCGTCTTTCGGGGCGCCGGGTCCCCCCAGGGGGACACTGCGGTCTTCCCCGGCATAGCGCGGTCCGACGGGGCGCCACGCCGTCTCGGCGTGCCCTGTGGATCCCGGGAGGCGCCCTTCGGTGATCGTGGGGCTGGGGCTCCCATCCGGGAGCCGGGTTCCCAGAGGATGCCACCGGACGTCGCCACGCCCGCCCTCCCCCGCCCCCGCCCCTCCCAGGCACCTTCTCCAGGCGCGCCAAACGTGCCGGGGCCGCCTGCTCCTGGGACAGCCCACGGGGGTCTCTGCCAAGGGCGGGAGACGGCTGGGGCTGGGAGGCTCAGGGCCGGCGGCGTCGGGGCTTGCGCGGCGCTAGGAGGAGAGCGGTTGCGTTCCGCTCGGCGGGCGGCGGGTCCCGGGGCCCCGCCCCGGGGGCCGTGGAAACATCTGGCGGGCAGGACAGGACGGGGCGGCCTGGAGCGCGCAGCGGGCCCCGGGCGCGGGCGCGGGCGCGCTGGGGCTCGGCGGGCCGCCCGGTAGCGGGCGGCCGACAAAGGAAAGAGAGCAAGGAAGGAAAAGGAGAGAGAGGGCCAAAGGAAAAGCCTACGGCACCCGGTATTCCCAGGCGGTCTCCCATCCAAGTACTAACCAGGCCCGACCCTGCTTAGCTTCCGAGATCAGACGAGATCGGGCGCGTTCAGGGTGGTATGGCCGTAGACGCTGCAGGCGGCCTCCCGGCGCCCCAAGAGCCCGCGCCTCCTCCGCCTCCGCGGCCCCCGGGCCCGGGCACGCCAGGCAGCGCCCGCGCCGCCTGCCCCGCGCGCCTCCCCGGGACCCCGGAGACCGCTGCGGTGCGGGGCCCTGCCGGGGCGGCGCGCGCTTCCCTTCCCGAGCCCAGGGACGGTGCGGGTGGGGGGTGGGGGGTGGGGGGGACACGACAGCGCCTTTGGGGTACGGACGCCCTGGGTGGCGCCCAAGCGGGTGCCCTCCCCACGCGCTCCGGACGCGGCCCCCCCCCCGCATGCCGCCGGGGGGTGGGGGTTGGGGGGCTCGGCGTTGCCTGGGCCCCCTGCCGGGTGCCTCCCCGGTGGGCGGCCCTCGGGATCGCGCCGTTCCCCGCCTTTCGGGGCGCCGGGTCCCCCCAGGGGGACACTGCGGTCTTCCCCGGCATAGCGCGGTCCGACGGGGCGCCACGCCGTCTCGGCGTGCCCTGTGGATCCCGGGAGGCGCCCTTCGGTGATCGTGGGGCTGGGGCTCCCATCCGGGAGCCGGGTTCCCAGAGGATGCCACCGGACGTCGCCACGCCCGCCCTCCCCCGCCCCCCCCCGCCCCCGCCCCTCCCAGGCACCTTCTCCAGGCGCGCCAAACGCGCCGGGGCCGCCTGCTCCTGGGACAGCCCACGGGGGTCTCTGCCAAGGGCGGGAGACGGCTGGGGCTGGGAGGCTTGGGGCCGGCGGCGTCGGGGCTTGCGCGGCGCTGGGAGGAGAGCGGTTGCGTTCCGCTCGGCGGGCGGCGGGTCCCGGGGCCCCGCCCCGGGGGCCGTGGAAACATCTGGCGGGCAGGACAGGCCGGGGCGGCCTGGAGCGCGCAGCGGGCCCCGGGCGCGGGCGCGCTGGGGCTCGGCGGGCCGCCCGGCAGCGGGCGGCCGACAAAGGAAAGAGAGCAAGGAAGGAAAAGGAGAGAGAGGGCCAAAGGAAAAGCCTACGGCACCCGGTATTCCCAGGCGGTCTCCCATCCAAGTACTAACCAGGCCCGACCCTGCTTAGCTTCCGAGATCAGACGAGATCGGGCGCGTTCAGGGTGGTATGGCCGTAGACGCTGCAGGCGGCCTCCCGGCGCCCCAAGAGCCCGCGCCTCCTCCGCCTCCGCGGACCCCGGGCCCGGGCACGCCAGGCAGCGCCCTCGCCGCCTGCCCCGCGCGCCTCCCCGGGACCCCGGAGACCGCTGCGGTGCGGGGCCCTGCCGGGGCGGCGCGCGCTTCCCTTCCCGAGCCCAGGGACGGTGCGGGTGGGGGGTGGGGGGGACACGACAGCGCCTTTGGGGTAGGGACGCCCTGGGTGGCGCCCAAGCGGGTGCCCTCCCCACGCGCTCCGGACGCGGCCCCCTTGCGGGTGGCGGAGGGCGGGGACCGCCCCCGGCCTCCCGGCCCCCCCCCCCGCATGCCGCCGGGGGGTGGGGGTTGGGGGGCGCGGCGTTGCCTGGGCCCCCTGCCGGGTGCCTCCCCGGTGGGCGGCCCTCGGGATCGCGCCGTTCCCCGCCTTTCGGGGCGCCGGGTCCCCCCAGGGGGACACTGCGGTCTTCCCCGGCATAGCGCGGTCCGACGGGGCGCCACGCCGTCTCGGCGTGCCCTGTGGATCCCGGGAGGCGCCCTTCGGTGATCGTGGGGCTGGGGCTCCCATCCGGGAGCCGGGTTCCCAGAGGATGCCACCGGACGTCGCCACGCCCGCCCTCCGCCGCCCCCGCCCCTCCCAGGCACCTTCTCCAGGCGCGCCAAACGCGCCGGGGCCGCCTGCTCCTGGGACAGCCCACGGGGGTCTCTGCCAAGGGCGGGAGACGGCTGGGGCTGGGAGGCTTGGGGCCGGCGGCGTCGGGGCTTGCGCGGCGCTAGGAGGAGAGCGGTTGCGTTCCGCTCGGCGAGCGGCGCGTCCCGGGACCCCGCCCCGGGGGCCGTGGAAACATCTGGCGGGCAGGACAGGACGGGGCGGCCTGGAGCGCGCAGCGGGCCCCGAGCGCGGGCGCGGGCGCGCTGGGGCTCGGCGGGCCGCCCGGCAGCGGGCGGCCGACAAAGGAAAGAGAGCAAGGAAGGAAAAGGAGAGAGAGGGCCAAAGGAAAAGCCTACGGCACCCGGTATTCCCAGGCGGTCTCCCATCCAAGTACTAACCAGGCCCGACCCTGCTTAGCTTCCGAGATCAGACGAGATCGGGCGCGTTCAGGGTGGTATGGCCGTAGACGCTGCAGGCGGCCTCCCGGCGCCCCAAGAGCCCGCGCCTCCTCCGCCTCCGCGGCCCCCGGGCCCGGGCACGCCAGGCAGCGCCCGCGCCGCCTGCCCCGCGCGCCTCCCCGGGACCCCGGAGACCGCTGCGGTGCGGGGCCCTGCCGGGGCGGCGCGCGCTTCCCTTCCCGAGCCCAGGGACGGTGCGGGTGGGGGGGACACGACAGCGCCTTTGGGGTAGGGACGCCCTGGGTGGCGCCCAAGGGGGTGCCCTCCCCACGCGCTCCGGACGCGGCCCCCTTGTAGGTGGTGGAGGGCGGGGACCGCCCCCGGCCTCCCGGCCCCCCCCCCCGCAAGCCGCCGGGGGGTGGGGGTTGGGGGGCGCGGCGTTGCCTGGGCCCCCTGCCGGGTGCCTCCCCGGTGGGCGGCCCTCGGGATCCCGCCGTTCCCCGCCTTTCGGGGCTTCGGGTCCCCCCAGGGGGACACTGCGGTCTTCCCCGGCATAGGGACCCATTGCTGAATTCAGCGGCTTCGTGGTTGGGATGCAGGTCTCTGGGAGAGCTGTGACTTGCGTGTCCTCATCTACGTGGAGCCGCAGTGTGACCGGGTTCAGCCCCCGTGGCATTTGTGACACTGGACACACATATGTCCCTCATACTTGCTCGGGGAATGCCTAATTCAGCTCCACAATGATTGCCTGTGCTCAGGGTGCCGGCGCCCGCCGGCAGAGTGGAACGGTCCTGAGGAAGGGGTGAGGATGGAGAAAAGATAGAAAAAGATGGAATCGGGAGGACTGCAGCTCGTGACTGCTGCAGCCCCGAGTTTATTTTCCAAGCTCAATTTCTATCAGCGGTTTTTGTTTGCTGAATACCACCTGGCCGGGCATTTTTCCCCTTGCCCGATACAAAGTAATTCCTTCAAGGCCCTATGAATGTTCTTTCAGAGTAAACATCCTGCCTCCTGCAGGTGCTCAGACCTTGGTAACTACCTTTTTCTCGGCTTCTAATAGGAACTTTTTGGGGAGGATTGAGTGCTTGGCTTCGTATTTGGCTTGACTGTCCCTTAACCCTTCAGGCAGGGGCCAGCTTCCTAATAAGCCTTTCTAGAATTTATGGCCGCAAGCTAAATTAGTATCGCCTTGGTGCCGCAAGGTCTGGGTCAGGGAGCAGGAGAGCACATCTGCAGCTCACCCAGGCAGCTCCTCTGTGCCTGGGGCCACAGCGGCTCACCCACATCTCCCTGGGAGCAGGGGAGCACATCAGCAGCTCACCCAGGCAGCTCCTCTGTGCCTGGGGCCACAGCAGCTCACCCACATCTCCCTGGGAGCAGGGGAGCACATCCGCAGCTCACCCAGGCTGCTCCTCTGTGCCTGGGGCCACAGCGGCTCACCCACATCTCCCTGGGAGCAGGGGAGCACATCCGCAGCTCACCCATCACTGTCCTGGGGCCACAGCGGCTCCCCACATCTCCCTGGGAGCAGGGGAGCACATCCACAGCTCACCCATCACTGTCCTGGGGCCACAGCGGCTCCCCACATCTCCCTGGGAGCAGGGGAGCACATCCACAGCTCACCCATCACTGTCCTGGGGCCACAGTGGCTCCCCACATCTCCCTGGGAGCAGGGGCACACATCTGCAGCTCACCCACACAGCTCCTCTGTTCCCGGGGCCACAGCGGCTCCCCACACCCAGGCTGTCTCAAACAAGGCCCTGTCACTCTCCTCAGAGAATGGCAGGATGGGAATTCATTTTTCGTGCATGATAATGAATATATTTGAAATATATTAGAATTCATTTAGATCCTCACTCCCACCCTTTAGGAAACAGAAACTGCTAAGGCTGTTTTCCCAACAATACTGGAAGTGCCACTGTGGGAGGGGCTGGGGTTGGTGAGGGAAGGCTCTTGGGGATGCTGGTTGGTTCATTGCAGTGTTGAGTGTAACTTGATTTCCCATTGTTTTCCTGTTGAGTCAGGAACTTAGGGGTGGAAGTTGTCTTTTGCTAAATATGAACAGAAATGGTTGCATATACTGCATGGGGGCCAAAATGTTTAGGAGTTTTAAGGACTGAACATGTTTTTCTCAAGTTAGCCTTCCCTTTCCTTACTCCAGCAGTGTTGGGACTCACTGGGAAATTGTCTTTTCTTTATTTTTTTAAATCCTTGCCCAAGGACATGCTTAGAGAAAGCGGGGGGGGGGGGGGGGGGGCAGGGACCACACGGGACCATTGATACGAGATCGCAACGACAATCAGCCACCCTCCGTATATGCCTTGACTGGGGATCTAACCTCGAATCCAGGCACGAATCCCGACTGGGAGTCCAACTGGCAGCCTTTCTGTGCCCAGGACGACTCTCAACTGACTGAGCCGCTCGGGCCGGGCAAGGGAACTTTTATTTTCTTTAAAGCGGAGTCATTCCAGTACGATGAACTGACGTGCTGTGCCCCATTTCAGACTCATTTGGCTACTTTGTGAAAGGGCCTGTAATTTCTAACAGGGGAAATGCATCTTCGTCTGAACCTGAGAGATGATTTGCCTGCCGTCTACTGTCAGGACTGGGAAGAAACTTGGATGCTGGCCGTAGAAGTGGGGACAGTGCGAGCGCCCCACGGCTGGCACGTGGAAAACTGGACAAACACCCCGAGAGTGTCTCATTACCAAGAGCAGGACTGGCTGCGTAATTGCGGGGCCCAGTGCAAATGAAATGATGCCTCGTGTAAAAACCATCAAGGATTTCCAGGCGGTCGCGGTAAAGCACCGCACCACGCACAGGCTCTGCTGAGCGTGGGGCCCTGAGCGAGTGACTGCATGGGTCTCATCCCATGAACCCGGCCCTGCGAGAGCCAGTTTCTGTCCTCGTGGGGACAGGGGGGCAAGGAGGAGACAAGAGCCCATGCTAAACCCTGACCTTCATACAGCCCATGAGCCCAGGGAAGGTGCTCAGTTGGGGTGAAATGAAGTGAAAATGGACCCCATTTATTTTGCTCGTCCCACCAGATGGATTAGAAGAGTGGAGCAGGGCCAACAGCATCGGCAGCTGTGTCTTGAAAACATGTTTGGAGACATGTTTTCTCACTCAAGGTGTAAAGATGGCTTTACTGTTTCCCGTTCAGGGTGCTATCTGCTCGGAGAGCTCGCTACTGAGAACTGTGCGTTTGATGAGCCCGTCAGCGCTAGGGGAGGGAAGGGAAGATGCAGGGTTCCTGCCTCCTCCACAAAACAAGAACCAAAAGCCTCGATTAGCATTTGCCCAGATGTTGAGACCTCTGGCTGCAGCTGGCTTTTGCCTGGCCCAGCCGCTGGGGTGCCCTTGCTCATGGCTTGCTGTCCCTTGCTTGCTGTGTCCCTGTCACACACACACAGACGCGGTGGCCTCCAAGGTCCCAACTCCTCTGCCTCAGGCCCCTGCCCACCCCACACTCTCTGTGGAAAATGACCTCTTTGGGGCCGAGGTCCCTGGGAAATGGCTTGTTTTCCTCAGGGAAGAATGTGGAAGAGTCCTGTTGGGCTGCTTGGTTTTGTTTTGCTTTAGTTGTAAAAGAAAGACACATAACATAAAATTTACCGTTTCTGAGAGCACAGTTCGGTCGCGTTAGCTGTATTGCTATCGTTGGGCAGCGGATCACTGGCGCTTTTCCACACTTGTTGGGCTTCCAAGCTCCAGCACCACACCCCGCAGGCACGGGACTCCAGATACCCGAGAAGGAGGCAGGGCATGGAGGCAGGCGCAGGTGGGGGGGGTGTTGGGGCAGGAGGGAGCCGGGGGCAGGGCCATAGGTCAGATGGAGAAAGCTGCTCCCACTGTATCACGTTTCCCTGTTTTCCAGTCTCCTCATCTCTCTTTCCTCTCATTCTGCTGAAATTATTATTAGTTATTTTTAAAAATTGGTAAGTGCCAGTTATGACATTGACATGATGGGCTGGAGAGCGCCCGCCTGGTGTTGGAGAGAGAAACAGCCCGACCATCATCTCGCGTGTGTCCACACCTGGCGCCTACCCTGCTCTCAGCGTTTCCCTGACTTTCTAAGGGTTTGGCGGGGTGTCCTGGCCGTGCCTCTAGTCCAGGTTCCTCACTGGCCCTGCTGCGGCGGGTTCTGGGTGTTTCCCGAGCAGAGTGAAAGCAGCCAGCTCCCTGCCTGCAGGAGCGGGCTCGCTGTCTGCCCGCAGCCGAGACAGGCCCCTGCACGGATGCGCCCGTGCCAAGGCTCCGCCGCTGCTTTCTCCTCCCGCTGGCCCCTGTAAACTCACCCAGCAGCCCTGCACGGTGGCAATTAGACCCTAGTGGGAGATTTAGGAGGTGGAGTCTCCTTTCTCGCCCTGTACAGTGGCCCCTCTGCTGCTCGGGTGGCCCCTCCGCTGCTCCGGGCAGCCTCCTCTGGGGGCCCTGTCATCTGCTTGGCGGTAATTGTGCCGTCCCCCAGGGTGCTCCCCTTTCCCATCTTGGGGTCATCATATTTCCCCCGTGTCCCACGCTCACGTGACTTCCCCTAATCTCATCAGCCTCCTTCCCCCAGACCTGGTACCGTGCTGATTAGCTTCCAGCGCCCGGGTCTCACAGCAGCGGAGTCTTTGCCCAGCATGTTCCGTAGGAGCAGCGCTGGCCGTGGCTTCAAGCAAGTCTTCGGTGGACACTGTTAAAAATAAGCGTCGAGATGCAGTGTGGCTTCTGGGCCTGTGTCCCGCCACTCAGCCCTGGAACAACACAGGCCTTTCGAGGGAGAACTGGCAAAATCCAGACAGACTCTGTGGTTCGGTTACAATCGGTGTGAACAGCCCGGCGGTGTGGCCAGCTGGTTAGAGCGCCAGCCCCGTAGGACAGCAAAAGCGACGCTGATGTGCGTCCTCTGTCAGCAGGGACGCAGGGAGGGGGCGGCGGAGTGGTCCGGCTGCTCCCACTTCTCCACGTGTCCCCAAAGGGGTTTTCGGGAGCCTCACTTTAGGGGTGCAAGAGAGCCTGGCCTGGTTTTTGGTTTTGCTTGCTCGTTGAGGGGACGGGGCTACTTTCTCTCCATGAGTCCCTGGGATGTGGGGAGGCCAGAAGATGGCCCTCAGAGGGAAAGGGAGAGGGGTTAGAGCTACACGCAAAACGCCAGATCCCGGCGGAGGAGGCCAGAGTGCGGGCCCGCCGGGGCTGACCCGCCACAACGCAGCGCGCGCCTCCCTTCTCCGACTTTCCATTCTGTGAAAACACTTTCCAGCTCTGCCACTTGGTTCAACCGCACCATCCAGCCGCACTCATCGCTCCTTCGCTCTCACGTGGCCCCCGGACAGCCCGGCCTCTCCACAGAGAGGCAGTTTTGATGGCGGGACAGAGCGGGAAGGGGCCGGGCTCCGTGTCCTGACCAGGCCGGGTGGCCCGCGCGCCCGGCCATCTGTGGCGGGCGAGGCATGAGTGCGCTGTCGGCACCGGCCATGTCCTGCCGCCCAGGTAGCTCAGCCGGCCCCAACGGAGGGACGGTTTTGCATTCGGGATCAGTACAACCACGGAGGATTTTTCCCCTTAGGATATGCAATGTTTAGGTTTAGGCTGCCCGAGCTGAAGTGTTGCAGCCACCCTCCCACCCCCTCCCACGCGTTCTCATTCTGTCTGTGACAGGGACACAGGTGGTGTCGTGGGGGGCTCACTCGCCAGGAGGTGATTCTCCTCTTTCTGATGTGCTTCCCATCAGAAAGAGTCATCAAATTAAACATCTGTCTTTTTCTTTGCTTTCCTATTTTTACCCCAAGGGGTTGGCTTCCCAGAGGATTAGAACAAAATGTGAACTAGGAGCCCATTTAATTTTAAGGTCGGTCTTGGGCCTCAAGGTCTGGATCCTAATTGTGCTCAAGGACTAACCCAAGGGACTGGATGAGTCAGTGGAGAATGCTGCAGCTTCAGTGTGTTTGCGAAACGTTGCAGTTTCTGTAAGTTTGTGAAATGTTACAGTTTTAGTGAATTTGTGAAACGTTACAGTTTTAGTCAGTTTCTGAAGTGTTGCAGTGTTAGTAAGTTTGTTGACCTCACTAATAAATTACTTTAGGAAACTCCTTACTTGATTCCCACTCGGACAAGACCAGCCTCAGAGACTTAGCAATTTTTCACAATCATTTTTGGGAAGGCAAAGGGTTGAACGATGCACTTTTGACAGGGTTGGATTTTGCTTGTGTTTTCCTGTGTGGGAGTCCCGGTGCAGCTTCGAGATGCTCCCATCTAGTTAAGAAGGGGCTCTATGACCAAAGTGTCTGCATTCACTCCTTCCTTCAGGGAATGCTTGTTGAGCACTTACTATGTCCTGGGTGCTGTTCTCCATCAGTGATCAGGATGAACGAAAATCTCTGCCTCGTAGAGCTTATACTCCACTGGGAAGACAGACAATAAACAACAAAAGTAATAAACTAAAAATATGGCGTGGGAAAGGAAAGGAGAGCGGGGTAAGGGATTGCAATCTCAGGGTAAGGTTGGAGAATTGAAGAGAAGAAAGTGAAATTGTTATCTCAATTTTTTTGTTTTTGTGTTTGTTCATTTATTTTGTTCTTTAGATTCCACAATTAAGTGAGATCGTACAGCCTTTTCTGTCTCTGTCTGACTTAATTCTGTTAGCATAATGCCTCCTAGGCATCGCAGGTACATGTAAGCACCAGGGATGGTTCAGAAGTGAACACGACCATCAGCAAGTGGATGGATAAACCACGTGTGGGCCATACATACAGTGGAATATTATTCAGCCTTCAAAAGGAATGAAGTACAGACACACACCACAGGATGGGTGGGCCTCAAGACCATTATGCTAGGTGTAAAAAAACGAGATAAAAGGTCACATGTTGTGTGATTGCATTTGTATGAAATGTCAGAGTGGGTAAACCCATACAGACAGGAAGCAGGCTGGTGGCCAACAGGGGCTGGGGGCAGGGAGTGGGGCGTAGCTGCTTAGTGGGCACAGGGCTTTACTTTGGGTGATAATTGTGTTTTGGAAGTAGATAGAGGCGGAAGTTGCACGATGTGACTGCCACTGAATTGTTGCCTTTCAAATGGTTACTATTATGTCATGTGAATTTCACCCCAGCTAAACAAATAAAAGATGTGAGTGCTGATGGGTCAAACACAAAATACGTGGGACTGATGACAAGCAGATCTGCGAGCCCTGATCCGGTCTGCTGGAGGGGGTGCTGGGAAGGAGGGAGGCAGAGAGGGTGAGCCCGGGACTGAGGTGGGGAGGAGGGGCAGCGGCCGGCCAGCCAAGTCTGCCTTCGCAGCTTCCTGAATGCCCTGCCCTGCCGTCTGCCAGCGCCTGGGCTACACCAAGTTATTTCCTTCCTGTCTGGGCTAAGCTGCCCAGTGCTCCATGAGCTGCACTGGCCTGAATAGCTTGGGGAGTTCACAACTAGGGTGACAGGAGCCCCAGCTCAAGTCCCAGGAGCCCCCCCCCCCCGCGGCTCCCAGCCGCAGTTCTAGAGCAGGGAGAATCCTTCACCTGCCAGCTGACCCCTTGTACTGGGCATCTGAGGGGCACAGACCGGGGACCAGCAGGCCTGGTGCTGAGAGGGAGGGCTCCTGCCAAGATGAGAGTGGGGAGACTGTGAGGCTGGGGCAACTTTCCTTCAGTTAATTCCTCTTTGGCCCTGGCCCCCTCCTTTAAAACCAGACCCATTTCTGGTTTCCCTGTAGAGCGTGGGGCCTTCCCCAGGTCGCAGTGCAAAGACCTTTCACTGGAGGACCAGCTGTGTGCCAGGCCCTGTACCAGGCCCCTGGGGGCATGCGAAGGTGAGAACCGGGATCTTGCCCTGCCTTGAGGGTTTGGGAACTGGACTCTTGATAGGAGCTCAGGGACACTTCTGAGCCTTTCCTGGGGTCAAGGAGTCCTCCACTCACCCCCACTGTCCATCCATCCATTTCCCCCCTCAGGTTTACATTTTGCAGGTGCCTAGATACAAAGGCATCCAAGCCGCTTGGGGGGAGGGGGGCCTCACCTCACCACTGAGGACGGGAGTCATTTCCAGAATTCCCTACACTCCGCTGAGGCAGAGGCTGGGAATTTCACTGAGACACAGGCAGGACACCAAGGGGAGTTGTCTTCACATCACACCCTCCCTGCTGGCCAGGGGCTCCCAGCACCTCTGCCTGGAAGTGGACCAGGGGACCCAGAGGGCTCAGCGCTGCAGACAGAGCCTGATCCAGCTGGGATCTGGGTGATCACCCACCCTGGCTTCATTCCACAGACGGAGCCTGATCCAGCTGGGATCTGGGTGATCACCCAACCTGGCTTCATTCCACAGACGGAGCCTGATCCAGCTGGGATCTGGGTGATCACCCACCCTGGCTTCATTCCACAGATGGAGCCTGATCCAGCTGGGATCTGGGTGATCACCCACCCTGGCTTCATTCCACAGACGGAGCCTGATCCAGCTGGGATCTGGGTGATCACCCACCCTGGCTTCATTCCACAGACGGAGCCTGATCCAGCTGGGATCTGGGTGATCACCCACCCTGGCTTCATTCCACAGACGGAGCCTGATCCAGCTGGGATCTGGGTGATCACCCACCCTGGCTTCATTCCACAGACGGAGCCTGAGGCTCCGAGAGAGCCCACTAGCGGCTGCAGTTCAGGACTTGGGCTCAGAGCTGACAGGGCTGGGAGGGCAGCGGAGGGTAGGGGGCCCCGCATCTACCAGGCCTAGAAGTATGGCCACGGGGACAGATTCCCAGCTTTGGGGTCAGCCAAGGAAGGGGAAGGTAAACGGAGCTGCCTTAGGCCTGGCCGCTGGTTCACCCGGCCCCCAGCGCTCAGCAGGCCCCGAGGCTTGCAGACCGAGGCCGCTGCTTGGGGGTTCCGCGCTCCCCGAGGTGCGTGGCCCCGTGGGCCCGAGCTCGGGTGGCGACCCCGTGTCCCTGAGCGCGGGCTCCCGCGCAGGCGCCCCTGGGGGTCGGTGAACCCGGGGCTCCCTCGGGACGCTGTTGGGACCCCCACGCGAACTGAGGCGCTTCTAGTGGGTTTTGCGTGCCTCCCTCTTGGGGACCCCACTCTCTCCCCCAGCTATGGAAGAGGCGCTGATGCGGCCGTGGAAAGAAGCTCCCCCGGGCCAGCCTCGCGCGGCGCAAGGCGGCGCTGCCATCGGGGGGCGCACAGGTTGCCGGAGGCCTGGCCCCGCGGACTCGCCTCCGACCGCGGGACCCGGGACTCCAGGGGCCGAGGGGACAGCGGCGCGCAGGGGGCGCGAGGGCGCCCGGCAAGTCCGTTCCCCGGGCAGCCCCCGGGCCCGAGGCCCCCCAAAGCAGACGCGGCCTTCCAACCCTGCGCCCAGCTGGGCGGTTGGTCAGCCCGCCGCGCGCAGGGCTGCAGCCTGGAGGCCGGCGCGTCTGCGGGGCCCGGGGGGGAACTGAGGCCCCAGGTGCCCGGGAGGAGCGAGCGCTCCGGCTGCGCGCCTGCCGCGTCCTCGCCGGTCCAGCCCGCCCGGCGGGTGTCGGCCTGGACCCCGCGGGCACCAAGCTCCCGGCTCCTTCCGACGACGCGGGGTTTGCGCTGCCCCCGCAGGGACGCGGCCGGGCGGGGCGGCCTCTGTCCCGCACCAAGGACAGTCCCCCAGCGCCGCCACCCTGAGGACAGTCCCCCAGCGCCGCCACCCTGAGGACAGTCCCCACGGCGCCGCCACCCTGAGGACAGTCCCCACGGCGCCGCCACCCTGAGGACAGTCCCCCAGCGCCGCCACCCTGAGGACAGTCCCCCCGGCGCCGCCCTGAGGACAGTCCCCCAGCGCCGCCACCCTGAGGACAGTCCCCACAGCCGCCACCCTGAGGACAGTCCCCACAGCCGCCACCCTGAGGACAGTCCCCCAGCGCGGCCACCCTGAGGACAGTCCCCGCGGCGCCGCCACCCTGAGGACAGTCCCCACAGCCGCCACCCTGAGGACAGTCCCCCAGCGCCGCCACCCTGAGGACAGTCCCCGCAGCGCCGCCACCCTGAGGACAGTCCCCCAGCGCCGCCACCCTGAGGACAGTCCCCGCGGCGCCGCCACCCTGAGGACAGTCCCCCAGCGCCGCCACCCTGAGGACAGTCCCCCCGGCGCCGCCGCCCTGAGGACAGTCCCCCAGCGCCGCCACCCTGAGGACAGTCCCCGCGGCGCCGCCGCCCTGAGGACAGTCCCCCGGCCGCCGCCCTGAGGGGCCTCCGCCCCCCTGCCCCCCCGCCCTCCCCAGCCCGCCGCCCAGACCCCGCGCTGGGAACAGACAGGTCCGGACGCCCAGGGGGAGCAGCAGCAGGAGCGTCGCCTAGGGTGGCGGGTCCTGGGGGCGACTAAGCCAGAGCCTGGGCACCCTGGGGTGCAGAGGGACGGGGTGAGGGCGGGGCGATGTCCAGACTCCAGGGTCCAACCTTGCCGCCCGCGTGCCCTGGCTATGCCCCGGAGCAAGCCCCGCACTCTCTCCGCGCCTCAGTTTCCTCCCTGTGAAGGGGAACAGCAGCAGCCCCTCCTCGGAGCGGTCCCGCGGGGCGGGCTAGTTAACCACGCCCGGGGCCCCCGCGGCGCCTCACCCCCGCCTTCAGTCACGGGGCGCCTCCCCTCGGGCAATTCAGAGACTGAACTGCCCCAGGCTCCGCCCCAGCCGCCCCCCGCCCCCAGCCCGGGCCGGGTCCTACCGCAGCGCCCCCCGCCTTTAACTGCCCGGGATCCGCTGGCCCCGCAGCAAAAGGCCTCCCCCGAGAGAGTGGGGGCTGGGGGTGAGTGAAGGGTGGTCCCCGTCTCCACCCGGCCTCGCGCAGCCGCCACCCCGACAGGAGGGGGCTTAGCCCGGGGCCCCGCGGCCTGCAGACCGCCTGTCTCACGGGGGGGGGGGGCAGGATTCAGCACAGCAGTCACCCCGACAGGAGGGGGCTTAGCCCGGGGCCCCGCGGCCTGCAGACCGCCTGTCTCACGGGGGGGGGGGGCAGGATTCAGCACAGCAGTCACCCCGACAGGAGGGGGCTTAGCCCGGGGCCCCGCGGCCTGCAGACCGCCTGTCTCACAGGTCTGGGGGGGGCAGGATTCAGCACAGCAGTCACCCCGACAGGAGGGGGCTTAGCCCGGGGCCCCGCGGCCTGCAGACCGCCTGTCTCACGGGTCTGGGGGGGGCAGGATTCAGCACAGCAGTCACCCCGACAGGAGGGGGCTTAGCCCGGGGCCCCGCGGCCTGCAGACCGCCTGTCTCACGGGGGGGGGGGGGGCAGGATTCAGCGCAGCAGTCACCCCGACAGGAGGGGGCTTAGCCCGGGGCCCCGCGGCCTGCAGACCGCCTGTCTCACGGGGGGGGGGGCAGGATTCAGCGCAGCAGTCACCCCGACAGGAGGGGGCTTAGCCCGGGGCCCCGCGGCCTGCAGACCGCCTGTCTCACGGGGGGGGGGGGGCAGGATTCAGCGCAGCAGTCACCCCGACAGGAGGGGGCTTAGCCCGGGGCCCCGCGGCCTGCAGACCGCCTGTCTCACGGGGGGGGGGCAGGATTCAGCGCAGCAGTCACCCCGACAGGAGGGGGCTTAGCCCGGGGCCCCGCGGCCTGCAGACCGCCTGTCTCACAGGTCTGGGGGGGGCAGGATTCAGCGCAGCCGCCACCCCGACAGGAGGGGGCTTAGCCCGGGGCCCCGCGGCCTGCAGACCGCCTGTCTCACAGGTCTGGGGGGGGCAGGATTCAGCGCAGCAGTCACCCCGACAGGAGGGGGCTTAGCCCGGGGCCCCGCGGCCTGCAGACCGCCTGTCTCACGGGGGGGGGGGGGGCAGGATTCAGCGCAGCAGCCACCCCGACAGGAGGGGGCTTAGCCCGGGGCCCCGCGGCCTGCAGACCGCCTGTCTCACGGGGGGGGGGGGCAGGATTCAGCGCAGCAGTCACCCCGACAGGAGGGGGCTTAGCCCGGGGCCCCGCGGCCTGCAGACCGCCTGTCTCACGGGTCTGGGGGGGGCAGGATTCAGCACAGCAGTCACCCCGACAGGAGGGGGCTTAGCCCGGGGCCCCGCGGCCTGCAGACCGCCTGTCTCACGGGTCTGGGGGGGGCAGGATTCAGCACAGCAGTCACCCCGACAGGAGGGGGCTTAGCCCGGGGCCCCGCGGCCTGCAGACCGCCTGTCTCACGGGGGGGGGGGCAGGATTCAGCGCAGCAGCCACCTGGGAACCGCCAGGCCTGACTCTGGCCTCCCCTACGGGTGTGGGGACAGTGACTGAGGGGACCTGCCATCAGCAATGTGTCAAAGACCCCAGGGTCCCTACTAATAACTGGGGTGGGGCCTTGGCCCAGAGCCTAATAAAGGGGCTTCACCTGAGGCCGGAGCGCGCAGGAGGGAGGGACTCCGTTCCTTACATGACCTGGGGCAGCGAGGTGCGCACTGTAGGGGAGCTCAGAGGCTGCTGGTGGGCTCTGCCCTGAAGGCAGGCGGGCACTGTCCCTCCAGCACGGGGAAGGCTACAGCCCCTCACGCGTTTCAGGCCAGGAATGAGGAAGGTCCTGCCTGTGCGGCTCGCCCGTCCCAGATGTCACTTGAAACCTAGGTTTTCCGCTGCCGCATGGGCCTCATGACGGTGACATCACCAGGTCTCAGCGGAGGGTCTGCTCAGCCCCCTACAGGCACTGCCTGTCCCTGAGATGCGGGGTTCCCGCTCCAGCACCCCAGGGCCGCTGGCCCCCCTCCAGAATCGCATCCAGGGACCGTCATTTCTCTGTGCCTTCTGCCCAGGGAGGGCAGTGCCCCGGGTGCCGAGCTGTGGGGGAGGCTCTGTCCTCAGCCTCCAGGCGGCCCAGCTCTGGGAGTCTGAGGGGTGGAGAGTTTGGGGATAATCTTGCAGACCTTGGGGCTAGTGAAATAAGCCCCACCTGGGGCTGGGAGCTGGAGGCCCAGGGCTATGGTGTGGGGGGGGGTAGCTAAAGCCCAGCTCAGGAGAAAGCCTCAGGTACTGACGCTCCCAGGGAGGGGCTTCACCAAGCTGGTGTCCTGCAGCCCCCCCCCCCGACCCCCCCCCCGTTTCTCCATGCCTTTTCGCTTCCCCTTTCTCAGTGGGGGGCCTCTGCGATTGAAGACCCTGGGCTGTGAAGTTGTAGTATTTGCAGGGGACTCCTCCACACCCCCCAGAAGACCAGCCACTGGCCTGTGCCCTCCACCCTACCCCCGCCAGTTTTGGGCCACCCTTGATGGGAGCCACTTGCCTTGGGAGGCCCAGTGGGCTCGTGTGCGCCAGTGTGTGCCTTTTAGGCGTCGGAGGACACTGCTCAGTCTCTTCTGGCCCAGATCCCTGGCTGGGCCCAGGGGAGGGAAGGGTCGGGCCGGCCGGACTCCGGGGAGGGCTGGGAGCCTGGCTGGATCCAGTCCCACCTTCCTTGGAGGTCCTTGTCTCTCCGGGCTGGCGCTGGTCGTCCTGGGAGAGCTTGATGAGGGGCGGGGGCTGTCATTTTTTTGCTTCTACTAAAGGCACCTCTGCACACACACCAGGTGCAGCCGGAGCCCGCACACGCGGAGCCCAGCGCCGGTGAAGGGGACAGTGACTTCACCCTCTACCCCGCCCCTCTGAGTCCCAGTCTCTTCTGTCCCAGTGTGTCTGCCACTGGGGCGAGACCCAGTTTTGGAGTCTTAGCAAGTTTTGCCTCAAGTGGGATTTCAGAAGAAAACTGTTGGATCCTGCCCTCTCTCTTCTGGGATTCCTTGGTGAGCCCTCACCCGGCCTCCCCAGCCACTGGGCCTTTCCCAGGCTTGCAAGGCCCATAGCACCCAGTCCCTGGGTGCCCACGGTTTTGTCGGGTGACACGACCTTACCTGCTGGGGGACCCCGAGGCACCTGCGGGATGGAGCCACCCTCAATCCTGCACCAGGGGAGTCCCAGCGGCCCTGGCTCAGGCCCATCTCAAGGAATGGGGCTCGAACCAGAAAACCCCTCTGCACCCCCAGGTGTCCCAGGTGCAGGGAACTTCCGCTGGTGGAGCCCGAAGGTGCCAGAGAAGAGGACAGAGAAGAGGGCCCCAGGCTGGGAAGGGCCACCCCGCTGGCTGTGCCTCCAGGTGCCCTCCAGCTGCCCTGGGGCTGCGACTTGTCTGCCCTCCTTGGCCGCAGCCTTTTAATTTCTAGCCAGACCCTCTTAAGGGCCATGCCCGTCTGTATGGCAGCTCCGGCCGCAGTGGGGGCTGAAGGCAGAGGCGGCCTGGGGAACGAGCGTTGGAGGGTCTGGCTCCCCGCGGCCCCCAGCGCCTGACACGCTGCTGCTCAAGGCCAGGGCTGGCGCGGGGGTGGTCTAGTGCGGGGCGGGCGTGGAGGGTGAGAGGGTCCCGCGTACACTCCAGCCTGGGCCCGGCGGGTCCACGGCGGCCTGGGCGGGACGCGGGCTGGCCGGGCCTCGGCGGAGGGAAACTAAAATCCGCAGCGCCGAGCCCCTGGGCCGCAGCCAAGGCGCAGCCCTCACCGCAGGCCAGAGGCCCCCAGCAGGGCGCGACAGGCCCACTTTCAACAAACTCAGTCCTCGAGCAAAGGGGAAGGAGCTCCGGATTCGACGACAGAAAATACAATAGGGAGACAATGAGAAAGCGCGACGGAGGGAGGAGTGGCGGGACTCGGACAACTGGGGAGCAGCCCCCTCGCCCCCAAATCCCGCCCCCAGGGACAGAATCCTGCCCCTCGCTCGCACCCGCCCCTTCTCCCACCCGCGCGGCTGGAAAACACCCGACTTTCTTTCACTTTTAGGGTTAGGGCCAGGGCCAGGGTTAGGGGCTAGGCGCTAGGGGCTAGGGTTAGGGGTTAAGGGTTAGGGTTAAGGTTAGGGGTTAGGGTTAGGGTTAGGGGTTAGGGTTAAAGGATAGGGCTAGGGTTAGGATTAGGGTTAAGGTTGGGGCTGGGTTAAGTTTAAGGCTAGGGCTTTGGTTAGGGTTAGGGTTACATTTAGGGGGAGGGTTAGAGTTAGGGCTCGGAGTATGGTTAGGGCTAGTGTTAGGGTTAGGTTTGTGGTTATCATTAGGGTTAGTGCTAGGGTTAGGGCTATGACTAGGGTAAGGGTTAGGGATTGGGTTGTGGCTAGGTTTAGGTCCAGCGTTAGGGTTAGAGTTAGGGTTTGGGCTAAGGTTAGGGTTAGGTTTACGTCTAGGGGTAAGTCTAGGTTTAGGGATAGTGTTTAGGCTAATGTTAGGTTTAGTGTTAGGATGAAAGTTTGCTTTAGGTTTTGTGTTAGGGTTCCATGTCAGGGTCCGTTAGCAGCTGATGCTTACTGTAATAGCTGCCTATTGGCATTTGTTTCTAATCTTTAGGTTGGCCTGCTAGGACAAGCTGTCCTTGTGGAGGGTCTCTAATGCAAGCCAATGCCAGACGCTGTTTGTGAGTGGCCTTGAGTAACCTGTTTAAAGCTATCAGCAACCCACAGCTTGAGGTCCCCTCTGTTGGAGCTGAGTGTGTTAGAACAGGTCTGAGATGCACACCAAAGTCTGCTTTTGCAAGCCCCTGTCCAGAAGCAGATCAGGCAAAGACTCAAAGCACTCTGAGGTCTGCCTCTGCCTGCAGGCTGATTAATCTGATTCTCTTCATGAACCTCAGGCTGTAGAAACTCCAGGGGGATAGGGCAAGAGGTTTTCTTGCAGGGTGGGGCAATGGCTTTTTCCTCAGGCAAAAGCTGCTGGGGAGGCAAATGTCTGCCTCTGCAGTCTGGGGGAATGACTCGGCCCAAGAGTCCAGAGGCCTGCCCTTTGAACTCCATGTCCAGGGCCCACAGCCCTAGGTTCTCACACAGCTCCAGTCCACTCTGCCCTCCCTCTGCTGGAGCCCAAGGTGAGTGGCTGCACACGAAACTTTGTGTGTTGGCTCTTTAGGAGGGGGCCTGTATTTCCAGCCATCTCTCCCTGGCACATAGAAACCCGGGTGCTTTTCAGGGCCAGATGTTATGTGGGCACCTGTCTCAGGTCTGGTGCTCTGGGCTGGGGAGCCCTGTCAGGGGTTTAGGCCCCACAGTCCTCAGTGGGAACCCCCCACAGCTGAGATCTCCCTCTGGACCTTCAGCTGCTGCCTGTGGGAGCCCAGCCAGCCTTCTGGTGCCTCCGCACTTCCTACACATCTCTGCTATCTCCCCTTTTCCTCCTTGGTTATGGGGGTGCTGTCCAGCTTGTCTACAGTTGCAGTTGGTTATTCAGGATGGTTTTTCCGTAGTTTAGTTGTCATTCCAGTTTGGTCCTGGGAGAGCGGCAGGGTAGCTTCCACTCAGTCCTCCCCCACCCTTAATCTGCCCAGGTTAGTGTTCTCATGTCTTTTATTTGTCAAAATAAAATATGCACATGAAACAAAATAGGACAGTGAGGAAAGAGCAGAAAATGAAAGGAAGCCTCTGCCAGCCCTGCACTCCCCTCTGCAGTGCCCCTGAGGACCCGCCAGCTCCTGCCCCTGCAGCAGAGGGTGGAGGTTCTGAGACCCACCTCCCCCCACTCTCACCCCACAGTAGAAACATCATTATCCTGGTTTATTTCCTAGGGGTCATTGCCGTCATCAGTCCCTTTAAAGAATGTATACTGCGATAGGTGTATCTGTATTGTCCTCAGTACAATAGCATCGTGAGACCTCCCACCTCTTCAGGAAGGTGCCTGGGCTATGACTGCGGCCCCTCCCCCACATTTCTGAGTCTTCTGTGGTTACAGACATGCTTTCTTGGGTTTTCTAATTGTCTTCCTTTTCTTCTCCCATTGCCTGCTTTTCTTCACATCCTTTAGTCGTTCTAGTGTTTGAAGTGTCCCCAGTGAAGACTTGCTGCTTGGAGCCCTCCTCCCTGTCCCCATCCCAGGGGTGTGTCCCCGAGCCAGGGGTGAGGCCGTCCTCCCGACAGCCCCTGCAGTATCTTCCCTGGGTCGGCTCCAGGGTGTCCCGAGTCACAGGTCTAGCCCTCTCTGTCCCGACACATGTCTTATGTTCGAGACCATCTTCAGCTAATTTTCAGTAAAGGGTGAGTGAAAAATAAATTTCCTGATAAGTTGTTCTCAGGTGTCTTTTTCTGCCCTCACATTGGACTAACGATTTGACAGGGACAGAATTCAGAGTTTAAAGTACTTTTCCCACTAGAAACCTGAAGGCCTCGTATCATTGCAACAACCAGGGTCCTTGATAAGTCACAAGTCGCTCGGACGTTTCTTTCTCTGCAGGTCAGCTGCGATTCCTTCATTGGAGCTTTTGAAGAGATTAAAGCTAGGCAGGTAGCATTGGTTACTAACATCACGTCATTGGCAGGTACTGTTCATCATAATTTAGTATCTGTATACTGAGTTGTGCGTTTCACCTTCTTTGCCTGTGTATATGTATTTTATTATGATTTTCTTGATTTCACAGAGAGGAAGAGTAAGGGAGGGAGGGAGGGAGAGAAATAGAAAAACATCAATGACGAGAGAAAGTCACTGATGGGCTGCCTCCTGCGCACCCCCTACTGGGGATCGAGTCAGAAACCCAGCATGTGCCCTGACCAGGCATGGAACTGGGACCTCCTGGTTCATAGGCTGACACTCAACCACTGAGTCACCCTGCCTGAGCTGTTACCGTATATTTTGAGCCCTTTACCCAATTCTCCCTCCCCCACCCCTTTCTCCCTGTAACCACCATTCTGGGATCTGGATCTATGAGTTGGATTTTTTGTCAGTTCATTGGTTACTCTTTTTGTTTTACATTCCATCCACCGTGAATGGCTAAGCTGAAAAGGAGGGTTTTGTTTTGATTTTTAGTCCTAGGTAAGAGACCTTTTAATTCACCTTGGTGCTAAGCTTTTGAGTTAAAGTAAGACATCAAGGTCTCCTTTAAGCTCTGGGCATTTTTTTTGGTCATCTGACTCGATAGTCTCTTTGAAAACTTCTTCCCTCCGTGTTCTCAGGTCTCTCTCTTGAGCACAGATGTTATGTGGATGCTGGAAATCCTGGAGCAATCTTCCAAAATGGTCACCATGTTTCTTACGTCTTCTTTTCTTTGTTATTGAACATGCTTTTGAGGGTGTTTCTTAAACTATGTCTTCCACATATTACTTAATGTGGAATACAAATAATTTGGACTAGAAATCCATGTTTTTCTAAATACTCTGTATAAAACATTCAAAAAGTGTACATCACCTTTGCTCTTACTTAATGCAAGACAAAACTCATTCCAACACTAAAAATAGACATTTCTCAAAAGATTTTAAAGGAGTTAGTACAAATGTAGGTTGTTTCACAGAGAAATACATGGTTTTCATCCCTTCAGAGTGAGTTTCCATCCTGGACTTAACAGGCATTTAAGATTGTGAAGAATGCTGATATCTTCTGGGCAGTTGTGTCATATGACAGCTTCTCACTGAGGAAGATGTTCCAACATTCATTATTGGCATAACATCTCTGTTGGTAGTTTTGGGTGAGCTTAAAACTTTGCAGAAATCCCTCTTCATGCAAATTACTTTCACCATGTTCCATCCAGGTGTCCGCAGTGAACTAATACTTGAACCTCTAAACCTACACTGTTTCAATATTGATTTGCTCTTCCCATTACAAAGGCATTACTTGCATGTTATGTATTGTTAAAGATAAGAATTATTTTGAGGATGTTTCAATCTTACAAATCTCTGTTTTTCAAGATACTCTAAAAATATGTCATTGAAGGTTGTACATCACCGTTGAGAGAGGGTAAACAATGCAAGACAAAACTCATTCCACCAGTAAATAAATACTTTTCTCAAAAGACTTTGAAGGAGCAAGCACCAATGTAGTGACTGATGTTCTTGCAAAGAGAAATACATGCATTTCATCCCTTTGGAATCAGTTTCCATCCTGGAATTAAGACACATTTTGTATTGTACAGAATGATGATATCTTTTGGAGCATTGTGTCATATAACAGCCTCTCATCAAGGAGCTTGTTGCAACATTTATTATTTGGATTACTTCTGTGTTGGTAGTTTTGGGAGTGCTTACAACTTTGCCCAAACCCTGCTTGGTATGAATTAATTTCACAGCGCTTATTCCAAGTGTCCAGAAAGAGCTGCTGCTTGAAATCCTAAACTGGTTTGTTCGTTTCATTAGTTAGGCATTGGTTTCCTGTTATGTCTTGTAAAATACAAGCACTATTTCTAGGATCATTCAATCTTTGAGTAAATACACAAGGGAAGTCCTTTGCAGAATGCTCCTCTCCTCTGTGATGTGTTATAAGGTGATGGTCTTTAATAACTTTGCCCGTTTCCCATGCTTCACTCACTTTGTAGCAGTTTCAGTTTTAAACATGATGATGCTCTAAATGCAGTGTTTCACACATGTAGAGTAGAAATGTTATACCTGTTTTAGGCAACTGAAAGTGAATTGAAACACTGAAACCCTATTGTTCTTCACAGTCTTTCTTATGAGCTTGTGCACGGGTACGGATTTCATCAATCTTACCCTTGCACAGGGTCTGGCTGACTTTGAAGTGTGTCTCTTTACTATACTGTTTAGAGCAGTTCCTTTGGTGGGGAGGCAATAAAGATGTGTGGAGGGGAGGGTAAGGGAGAAGAGTTGGGACCATCTCCCTTCACCCCCACCATACACCTATCAGAGTATTTTGTGGCTTTATTTCAGTTACTCAGTCTTGGTGCACATTTAAAATTTCACATTAATTGAAATAACCCATTTCACAGATTGGGAACCACAGATTCATGCCATTTACTAGGAACTTGGCATATGATAGAGTATGTTGTTATTATTCTATGTATTCTTTCTGTCTTACTAGTCAACTTTCAAGAGTAAGGAGTGGCTTTTACATATTTGTAATTCTGATGACTAAGGACACTGCTGTGCGCAGAGCAGGCACTTAAAAACATACTTGTGTTTATAGTTGTTGACCTGTAATTGCTAACTTGAGATTTCCTGGTCAAGTAGGTTTTGTATTCTGTATTGTTTTTAGTTCAGATCATGTGATCTATTCCTAGTATCTATTTTGTCTCTTTCAATAACTTTTGTCTCAAAGGGGAAAATGCAGATTTGTGGGTGAGTGGTCTGGTAGCTAAAGATCTGAACGTCTTAAAATGTTAGAACCAAGAGCTACTTCCCATACAATTGATGAGTTAAAAAGAGAGAAAGAGAGACTGAAATTGACACACAGAGAGACACAGGGAGAAAGACAGAGAAAACTGGGTCTCGTTCTAGACCCTTGCCAGGTCTGTGGCTTTAAGTTCTGTGCTTCTATTTCTCATGTGCAAAACAGGGCTAATAATGCAGCAGTAGTCTTGTAAGATAAAATGAAGGAACAAATGAAAATATACTAAGGATTAGATAAAAGTGGTACTAAATGTCAAATATTGGTAGAAAGTAAATTGAATACCAGGTACAGGTGTGTTTGATTTTATTGATAATAAATAAAAGCACTAAATATATATTTTTAGAATTTACAGTAACTTAACTTACAGATTTTAAAGATCACAGTCACTGCATTAGGTAAAGCAGGATATATGTATAATTTATTGTCAGAGGTAGAAGGCGGCTTGGATCAATAAGGATATTGTTATCTACTGTGTAGGGCAACAGATAAAATGAGTGTGTACTAAGAGCCATGGTTTTCTCTACAGTCACTGGTGTGCCAGTTCAGTTCAGCAAATACTTAATTAGCGCTGGTGCTTTCCAAGGAACCGCGCTGGGCACTGAGGAGGAAGCAGACCACGGGCGTCAGCCGGAGGGAGACGCGACTCCTCCCCCGGCCACTAGGCGGCGCAGCGGGGGAAGCGTCGGGATGTAGACAGGGTCGGACACAGGGGACCCCGGTGGAGCTCAGAACAGTTTCTTTTCCTTCCTGCGTTTCTCCTTCCCTACCCTCCTCTACCCCCCTTTTTTCTTTTCTTTTTGTTTCTTTTATTTCTTTCTTTCTTTTATTTTTGAAAGGAACTATCTCGGGTCTGTTCCCACACGCGCCAGGTCGCCTGTCCGCGGCCTGTACAACCTCCCCCTCCCTGCTCTTCCTTCCTCACATTTTTGATGAGCTCGCCTCTGCCACCAGCACCGCATTTGGAATGGTGTCTATTGTGCGGGTGGTAACACGAAGGAAAGTTGCTTTTGTTCTAATTATGAGAACGGTTTCATTGGGGGTGCGGGCGGGAGGGAAGAAGGAAGGAAAAGGGATCTGGGACAGACGCCCAGCGAGGGTGCTCCGAGGAGAGGTACTAAGGGTCCTGCAAAGAGGCGGCAGATGATATTCAGGCAGGGTTTTTGCTAAAACAAAACATCATTTCAAATGAGGCTGCGTCCTGAGCGAGAGCAGCGCCGCACAGCAGACGGGGCGCCCGAGAGCCGCGGGCCGGCGGCTCAGGCTCACACTCCGGCTGCGACTCGGGGGCCTCCGCCCCCCTTCCGGCCCTGTTCTTCTGCCGCCTTTGTTTCCCGGGAATGTTCTGGCTGTAGCACAAGTTCGGCACTGTCGGGGACGGTGCCATTTAGGTGTGACACGCGGCCGAGCAGGACCGGAAGCAGCGCCCAGTGGGGACCGTAGGGAGAGGAGGAAGGAGGAAGGCGGGAGACGGGGCGCGGGGTGGCGGCAGCGCTTCGGGGGCCTCTGCGGACAGGGTGCTCTCTCTGTGGCCGGGGTGGCCTCTCTGCGGACAGGGTGCCCTCTCTCCGGCCGGGGTGGCCTCTCTGCAGACGGGGTGCCCTCTCTGCGGCCGGGGTGGCCTCTCTGCGGACGGGGTGCCCTCTCTGCGGCCGGGGTGGCCTCTCTGCGGACGGGGTGCCCTCTCTGCGGCCGGGGTGGCCTCTCTGCGGCCGGGGTGGCCTCTCTGCGGACGGGGTGCCCTCTCTGCGGCCGGGGTGGCCTCTGCAGACGGGGTGCCCTCTCTCCGGCCGGGGTGGCCTCTGCAGACGGGGTGCCCTCTCTGTGGCCGGGGTGGCCTCTGCAGACGGGGTGCCCTCTCTGCGGCCGGGGTGGCCTCTTTGCGGACGGGGTGCCCTCTCTGCGGACGGGGTGGCCTCTGCAGACGGGGTGCCCTCTCTGCGGCCGGGGTGGCCTGGCGGCGGCTCGTTCGGGCCGCGGGCCGTTGCTGCAGCGGCCAGGGCAGGAGAAGACGCCGCCTCTGCGGGCGGACGTGCAAAGCAGGGGGCGGGGCGGCTGTGCGCGGAGCCGGCGCGTGTCTGGCGTCGGGGGAGGGACGTCGAGCTTGTCACTCGTGTGCTCCTCGGTGATTATCTCCCGTCAGGCTCTGGAGACAGCGGGCTTTCCCTTCTTGAGTTTCTCCGCCCTTGTCTGTGTCTGTAGCCTGCAGGGAGCGAGAGCATTTTAGTGCGACCCCTGGGCCGAGGCGGGTGTGGAACGGGCGAAGCCGCGGGACGAGGGTGCGGAGGGGCCCGCGCGGGAGGTGGAGCCTGGGGCGCGGGAACCAGAGGAGGACGGTGCGGCGGCGAACAGGGCCCGGGCGGGAGGAGGACGGTGCAGGGCGAACAGGGCCCGGGCGGGAGGAGGACGGAGCAGGGCGAACAGGGGCCGGGCGGGAGGAGGACGGTGCAGGGCGAACAGGGCCCGGGCGGGAGGAGGACGGTGCTGGGAGAACAGGGGCCGGGCGGGAGGAGGACGGTGCGGCGGCGAACAGGGCCCCGGGCGGGAGGAGGACGCTGCAGGGCGAACAGGGGCCGGGCGGGAGGAGGACGGTGCGGCGGCGAACAGGGCCCGGGCGGGAGGAGGACGCTGCAGGGCGAACAGGGGCCGGGCGGGAGGAGGGCGGTGCGGCGGCGAACAGGGGCCGGGCGGGAGGAGGACGGTGCGGCGGCGAACAGGGCCCGGGCGGGAGGAGGACGGTGCGGCGGCGAACCGGGGCCGGGTACTGGGCCCGACGCCGCCCGCGCCGGTCACACGTGGTAGCTCAGCGTCCAGTCCCACGAGGCGGGTTTTCCTCACCGCCCTCGTTCTGTAAACGGGGACCGAGGCTCGCAGGCTGTAGACCCGCTGGCGGAAAGACAATGACGTGCAGAGTCGGGACCTGCGGTCGCGTGGGCTCATCTCAGAGCAGCTCCGAGCACCCAGGGGTGGGCCCGCCAGACATGGAGAGTGAGGACGGAGTGCGGCCGCGGGGCCTCAGCGGGCTGCGGGCGGTGCAGGGCGCTGACCACGGGGGTGAGGCCGGAGCGGGCGGCGGGTGTCCGGCGGAGCTGCAGCGGGGCCGGGGCCTCGCCGTGAGCGCGGAGCCGGGGAGGGCGCCGCCCCCGAGCCTGAGACGGGCTGCTCGGCGCAGGAGGCCGAGGATGGGGCGGCTTATTCAGGGTCCCGGGGTAGAAACGCGCGTTGTGTCCTCGGCCCAGCGCAGTCAGGTGTAGTGAGTTTTTTTTTTTTTTTAACCCTCACCCAAGGATATGTTTTTCTTTTTTTTAATTGCTTTTTGTGTGTGAGAGGAAAGGAGAGAGACGAACCTGCGCATCAGGGAGAAACGCCCGCCCGCGGCCTCGTCGGCGCCGCGATGGGACTTGAGCCCGAGGCCCGCGCGGCCGACCGGCGCCCCGGGGCGCCGCCGGGACCCCGCCGGCAGCGCTGCCCCCGCCTCCTGCCGCGCGAATGTTCAAGCTTAAGGAGTTCGGCGCCCCATTCGGCTGGGCCTGGTTTCTCATCGCCACGTGAATTGGTCTTTACAACATCTAGAAGCCAACTAACACCCCCGTTCATGTGTGTCCCAAATTCAACATCAGGCTAAACCGGGAGCCGCTTCTGACACAACTTACTGACCATTGAAATCTTTGAGTATTTCTGAGAATTTCATTAATAAATGAAAGAAAATAAGGTTGCCGAGGCAAAGAGCAGGGCGATGGAGCGTGGAAAACACACACCGAGGTCTAAGAGAAGAAGGAAGTCCCGCCCACGCTGGGCAAGGTGGCCGCTCACAGGTCGTCCCGTCCCTGCCTGCGCGGCGGCCGCCCGAGCGTGTCCCGCGAGCGGCGGGGCGGGTCCTGGGCCCGGGCCGGGCGGCCGACCCGGGCGGGCAGTGCGGAGGGCGGCCGGCGGCGCTTCCCTCCCGCGGTGCCCCCAGCCAGCACCCCGAGGGGGCCGGGGAGGATGGCCGGGCGCCGCTCGCCAGGGCGGTCAGCCTAAGGAGTGACCGCGGCGAGCGGTTCCGGGGGCGGGTTGGAGGAGCTGAAGCCACGGCTGGGAGCCGGGGCCGAGCCGCCCCCGCCCTGCGGAACTGACCGCCCCCCGGGACGCCTCCCTCGGTGGGCAGCTCCGCTCGCGGGGCTGGGAGCGGCGTCTGTGCGGCGCCGCCCGGTGTCCGCGGGGTGACGGTCAGCGCGCGGCCGCTGTCCCTCCGAGTCGCGCCGGCCGGCCGGTCCGGGGCGGCCCCCGGGAGGGTCCGAGGCCCGCGGGGCGGCGCCGACGCGCTTTCCAGGGGCAGGTCCGTCGCCAGACGGGGCGCGGCCGGGCCAGGGTCCCCCGCCGCCCTCACGCCGCCGCGCTGTGGAAGGGAACCTGCTGCTGACCCGTCTCCTTCCCCAGCGGCCCGGGCTCCGCAGCCGACGCTCCCCCGCGACGCGGGCGTGGAGGCTGCGGCTGGTCGGCGGCGCCGGAGAACCGGCGGGAAAGGTGACCCTTCGCTGGCCGCGCCGCGGGCCCGTCCCGGCTGCGAGGCGCGCACACGGGCAGCGGGAGTGCGCCCTGCGCGCGTGGCGGCCCCGGCGCTCTGCGGGGAGCCTTGTTCACAATGAACTGACTGAGAAGTCCGCGAACACTTACGGGAAACGGGCACGTTCACGCGGGGACGGGGCCTGCGGGCGCGGAAAGGCGGGGGGCTCGGGGGGAAAGGCGGGGGGCTGCGGGGGCTCGGCGGGGAAAGGCGGGGGGCTGCGGGCGCGCGGGGGCTCGGCGGGGAAAGGCGGGGGGCTCGGGGGGAAAGGCGGGGGGCTCGGCGGGGAAAGGCGGGGGGCTGCGGGCGCGCGGGGGCTCGGCGGGAAAAAGGCGGGGGACTGCGGGCGCGCGGCGGGGAAAGGCGGGGGGCTGCGGGCGCGCGGGGGGCTGGGCGGGGAAAGGTGGGGGGCTGCGGGCGCGGAAAGGCGGGGGGCTCGGCGGGGAAAGGCGGGGGGCTGCGGGCGCGCGGGGGCTCGGCGGGGAAAGGCGGGGGCTGCGGGCGCGCGGGGGCTCGGCGGGGAAAGGCGGGGGGCTGCGGGCGCGCGGGGGCTCGGCGGGGAAAGGCGGGGGGCTGCGGGCGCGCGGGGGCTCGGCGGGGAAAGGCGGGGGGCTGCGGGCGCGCGGAGGGCTCGGGGGGAAAGGCGGGGGGCTCGGCGGGGAAAGGCGGGGGGCTCGGCGGGGAAAGGCGGGGGGCTGCGGGCGCGGGGGGGCTCGGCGGGGAAAGGCGGGGGGCAAGGCGGGGGGCTGCGGGCGCGCGGGGGCTCGGCGGGGAAAGGCGGGGGGCTGCGGGCGCGCGGAGGGCTCGGGGGGAAAGGCGGGGGGCTCGGCGGGGAAAGGCGGGGGGCTCGGGGGGAAAGGCGGGGGCTGCGGGCGCGCGGGGGCTCGGCGGGGAAAGGCGGGGGCTGCGGGCGCGCGGGGGCTCGGCGGGGACCCCACCCCGGCGGCTCGGGCGGGCCGCCTGCGAGCGGCGCTCTCCCGGCTGCGGACGGACAGACCAAGCTGTCCAGAGGGGTTCGTGGGACTTCTATTGAACCGGAAGCGACAAGACCTGCCCGCGGCGAAGCCTGGCCGTGTCCGGAGGCTCCTGTACCTCGGTGGGATTGTCTTTGGCGGCGCGGCTTTCGCTCTCAGTGCTCAGAAACTGGGCTTCATCCGTTAGCTGAGAGCGGAGCACTGACTGGTGAATCGGGCTTATGAAAACTGGCTCATGGTTTCACTCCGAGAGCATACAGGAGGCATACTAACAGACTGAGCATTTTTGTTGGGTATTCAAGTCTTCGTGGATAACCAAAAGAATAGAAAAAATTGTAACAAATTACATTTTATGTTGCTTTTCATTTTTAAGATTTTTTTATTCAAAAATACGACTTTGTAAGACTAGAACTTAAATCTAGCTAGATATCCTTCTCTGCTCTAGGGTTACATATATCTACATGACTAGGGCTAATCGTGTACAGTTTATCTCATCTGTAATCAGTCCTCTTTTTTTCATATCATCAGTTACCAGAAACTTTGTTGTCTCTACAAACAGGGAAATTGTGGCACAAAGAACTTAAGTAACTTAATTTGATTTAAGATTAAGATAGTGAATGACAGAGCCAGAATTTGAACCCAGGAATCTAGGTGGTCAGACACCAGGACTCATACATTTGTTAGTTTCATCTGCTGCTCCATTTTATAGGTATAAAATAAGGTTAAGATATTAAGCCATTTAAGGAGACATAAAATGTCTCATTAAAGATCAGTGAGTCTTTTTTTCTTTTTACTTTTAAAATTTATCTTTATTGTTGAGAGTATTACAGGTATACCATTTCCCCCCCCTCCCCAATTGATCCCCTCCACTTCCCTCCCACCCCCTTCCCAGGCCTTCACCCCATTATTGACTGTGTCCATGGGTTATGCATATAACTTCTTTGGTTAACCTCTTCCCACCCTCCACCCCCTTCCCTCTTTCCTCTGAAATATGTTCGTCTGTTGCATGCGTCAGTGTCTCTGGATCTATTTAGTTCGTCAGATTCTTTTGTTCATTAGCTTCTTCTTAAAGAAGACCCTTCAACATTTCCTGTAGTGCTGGTCTGGTGGTGACAAACTCCTTTAGTTTTTTCTTATCTGTGAAGCTGTTTATCTGACCTTCAATTCTAAATGATAGCTTTGCTGGGTAGAGCAATCTTGGTTGTAGTTCCTTGTTTTTCATCACTTTGAATATTTCTTGCCACTCCCTTCTGGCCTGCAAGGTTTCTGTTGAGAAATCAGCTGACAGTCCTATGGGTGCTCCCTTGGAGGTAATTAACTGCTTTTCTCTTGCTGCTTTTAAGATTCTCTCTTTGTCTTTAACCTTTGGCATTTTAATTACGATGTGTCTTGCTGTGGGCCTCTTTGGGCTCCTCTTCTTTGGGACCCTCTGTGCTTCCTGGACTTGTAAGTTGACTTCTTTCCCCAGGTAGGGGAAGTTTTCTGTAATTATTTTTTCAAATAGGTTTTCAATTCCTTGGTCTCTTTCTTCCCCTTCTGACACCCCAATAATATGAATGTTGGGCCTCTTGACGTTGTCCCAGAGGCTCCTTATACTATTTTCATATTTCTGGATTCTTTTTTCTTTTTGCTCTTCTGGTTGGGTGTTTTTTGTTTCCTCATGCTCCAAATTGCTGATTTGATTCTCAGCGTCCTCTACTCTACTGTTGATTCCCTGTTAATTATTCTTCATTTCAGTTCCTGTAGCCTTCATTTCAAATTGGTACTTTATTATGTTATCAGTTTTCTCAGTTATTTACCTAATAGTATGCTTAAACATCCTTATAACCAAAATTCTGAACTCTCTATCTGTTAGCTTGCTTGGATCTATTTCATTTAGTTCCTCTTCTAGAGATTTCTTCTGTTCTTTCCTTTGTTGCCTCCGCATTTTGTCTGCTTCCAGGTGTTTGTTTCTATGTATTAGGCAGAGCTGCTATGTCTCCTGGAATTGGTAGAGTGGCTTTGTGTAGTAGGTGTCCTGTAGGGACCAGTGGCTCAGCCTCCCCAGTCACCTGAGCTGCGCCTTCTAGGTGCTCCCCTGTGTGGGCTGTGTGCACTATCCTGTTGTAGTTGAGCCTTGGTTGCTGTTGGTGTCCCTGTGAGGAACTGACCCCCAGGCCAATCAGCTGTGAGGACCAGCTGCAACTACAGCCAGAGAGCTGCTGTGCTGGAGACACCCCTATGGAGCAGGATTTACTTCAGTGGAGCTTTGGTGTTCACCAAGTGTGCCCCTTGAGTGTCACTCGTGGATGTGGTAGGGTTGTAATCCACGTGGTCGAGTCTGATCACCAGGTGCACTGTCTCTGGGCCTCCCAGGAGGTGCAAAGTCAGCCTGTGCCAGTGCCTTGCCCAGGGCCACCCAGCATAAGCTACACATCAAACCGTAGTTGGCTGCTACTTGTGCTGGGCTTGGAGGAGCCCAGGAGAGGCCAAGCTATGAGCCAATGCAGCTGCCGCTAGTGCCAGGCCTGGGGCCACTTATCAAGCTGTATGGGGCCCGATGCTGCTTGTTTGAGAGATTTTAGGAAAGTCCTCAGCATGAGGTTTGAGAGGCCACTTGCATAGAAAAGCCCCTGGAAATGGCTTGGATGAGCTGCAGGTGGGGAGGGGTGGGGCCAATGGTGCGAGTCAGGTGCTGGCGATTCAAATATGGTGCCTGCCTGGCAGTGTATGGGGAGGACTTACCAAAGGAGCCATGGCCTCTGCCAGCCCTTCTGCCTGGGAGGAAGCCGCCCCTCCACCTCTCAGCCCAACTTCAGGCAGGTTAGTTCCTCCCCGAGTGTCCCAGGTCCTTTTAGGCTGCTCCCGGCGCTGGGCTCAGAGGGAGCGTCCGAGTGAGTCCGTGCGCAGGCCCTTTAGGAGGAGCTGCTGGGGCTCCCACAGCCTCCGTCACCCTCAGGGACAGTCCCGGCGGGTTTCACAGCCCAGAGTTTTGGGGACGTCTCTTCCTGGCTTGGAGCCCTGGGCTGGGGGCCTGCTGTGGGGCTGGGACCCCTCCCTCCTTTTGGAAACCTCCACCGCCGAGATTCCCTTCCCAGTTTCAACTGCAGCACCGGGTGTGGGCCCGCGGCCGCGTCTCCGTGATTCAGCCCCGATTGGCCCATGTCTTCGCCCCAGCTACTGGTCTTGGTGCTTCTTCAGGTCCCTGGTTGTGGGGCTTCTGTGCAGCCAGATTTCAGGAGGCTCAGAGTGATGGCGGTTGGGTATTTTAGTTTTACTTTTGATGTGGTTGCGGGAGGCGGCAGTGCAGCTGTTACGCTGCCAGCTTGTTTTCCTCCTCAGTGAGTCTTTTTTAAGTTAAGACTTAAATTCTTTAAAACATGTTCCAGTTGTGAAAATATAAAGAAGCAGGAAACCCTTTGAGATAAGCTCTTTTAGTAATTTTTCTTCTTAATAAACCAGGACTGTTGAAGATGACTTACTGCTCCAAAAGATGACCTTGAAATTTGTTTAAAATAAAATTTGTCTTAACAAGGAAGAAGCAAGAAATAGAAGGTTTCATTTCATAGCTATGGATGCTGTATTCTTTTTATATTTCTAGGTTTTTATAACTAGTAGAATATTTTAAAATCTTTTTTATTTAATAAAATCTTATAAAGTCAGATTGAGTTTTTATCTTTAAAGATGTCTTTATTGATATGAAATTTTGCCATTTATACCTTTGAATTCTCTCTTACTAATATATAAGAAAGATTTAGAGACAAACTAAGAAAACATATTCCTAATGTTCTATAAATAGGTTTACAAAGTCCATGAACTTGCAAATATTTTTCCAACCTGTTTTTGCCAAGCTCTCAACATGTCTCATTTAACTCTCATTCTCTTCTTACCTGGTTCTTGGCTAGTTAAGGCCTTTGTAAAACTTGTATTTAAAGGTAGGTCTATTCTCAGGTCTGCTGTGGCTTCAACTCTCAGGCATGAGTTGGGGCTCTCTTTAAGCCATACCTTGCTTCCCTATTATGGCATGTATCAGCTCAACTTTTTGGTAAGACTGTGGCTCATTACAGTAACTGCTACCACTGACCTTCCGTATTCCTGAATATTGGAGAGTGAGAGAGGCCAAGGAAGACCTGAAGTATGTCTAGGTGTGTATTGCTATGGTCAGGATTGGGAGAGGGATATGATGTCAGTTAGATACACTCCCTCCCACCTGGAGTAATCTGTTTCACTTTGTTATCATTTCTGATACTTTAAGTTATAGAAGTTTTTTTGTCAACAACTTATTTATTCCTCTTATCTCCTGACCCAGTTGTTTACCTGTGCTCTGTGTTCCTTTAGCATTTCAATGTCTACTCTGCCTTTTCTGACACCATTCATCTGGGGGTGTTGGGGCATCTACTTAAAGCCTGGTAAGGATGAAAGTCTAGGTCCCCTTTTCTGGCATGGGTAGAGGTGGGACACAGTTTTTTTCTGGAGTGTTTGGCTGGAGTAGAATAGTTATTGTCTAAAAGTTATCTATCTTGTTAGACTGCCTATCTCTTAGTTATTCAGTTAGAGAAGGCTTTTGGGATTTTAAAAAATCTGTGCTAGTTGATATTTCCAGGTCTCCAGCTTTCTTCACCTCCAAATCTGGGATTTAAAAGGCAAAAAGGGTAATTCACCACCATGTTACACCATGGGTCCTGAGGTCCCTAGCTAATATGCCTTCTCTCCACCTTTCAGAGTCTTCCTGTGTTTCTTTTTTTTTTTTAAGATTTTTGAATTGATTTTTAGAGCTAGAACAAGGGGGGAGAGAGAGAGAGGAGAGAAGCATTGATATGAGAGTGAAACATTGATCAGCTGCCTCCCGCATGCCCCCTTCCTGGAGATCAAGCCTGAAACCCTGACAGGTACCCCGTCCGGGAATTGAACAAGCAACCTTTCAGCGTATGAGACAACATACAACCAACTGAGCCACACTCGCCAGGGCTTCCTATTTGTTTTTTGTTGTTTTGTATTTTTAAATATGACTTTATTGATTTCAGAGAGAGGCAGGGAGAGGGGGAGAGAGAGATAGAAACATCAGTGATGAGAGAGAGTTGTTGATAAGCTGCCTCCTGCAGGCCCCCTACTGGGGATAGGCCCCACAACCCGGGCACATGCCCTGACTGGGAATTGAACCTCAGTTGCCTGGATCATAAGTCAATGCTGAACCACTCTGCCACACCAGCAGGGCTTCCTGTGTTTTTTAAATATATAACTTCCGCCCGACCGGGCGTGGCTCAGTGGTTGAGCATCGAGCTAGGATCCAGGCGATTGGGGTTTGATTCCCGGTCAAGGCACATGCCCCAGTTGTGGGCTCAATCAATGACTCTCTCATCATTGATGTTTCTATCTCTCTCTCTCCCTCTCCTTTCCTCTTTCTGAAATCAATAAAGATATATTTAAAAATAAAAAAATAAATATATAACTTCCAAGGGATTTAGCTGTTCTTAGTGGGAAGAGTAGGGAGAAGTACATCTTTGTCTACTTCATCTTCCTGGAAGCAAAGTCCCACCCACTCCCTGTTGGAAATAGATTTGTGGAACCACAGATATGCTCATTCATTTAGACATTATCTGTGCCAACTTTCATACTAAAATGGCAGATCCGTGCAGTTGCAACAGCGACCAGATGGCCTGCACATCTACTATTTACAGAAAATGTTTGCTGACCCCATCTCTAGAAGATTTAAGTGACTTGTTATGGCCACATGATCAGTTAGTGATAGACCAAGAGCTAAAACCAGTATCTTCAGGTATTTGGCTGTCTCTTTTTTCTTTTCTGAAATGTTAACTGTTTTGTTTCCAGTTTTGGAAGTATATTCTGATTTGGTACTCTATTGGAACACATTTTGTTCAATTAAATCACTATCTTTAATAGGATGTAGTCACAGACGGTATTATAGATGAGGTCAGTTCTAGTATGTGCAAACTCACCTCTAGAGAGAGCACCATTAAGCTTTTCAAAAGAAAACATTTTAATCTCATGTATCTTGTTACACTGCACTGAAAATAAACGTGACTGTGGATTCTTTGAATATTAAAGTATAAAAAATAATATTTCTTATATTTGCTGTGTTTTTTTTGAAAGCCTAAAGTTAGGATTTAGTATTATAAAGTTTCATCTTCTATTATTAGAGGTTTTATTATTACTGGAATAGGTCAATTATATTTTATAATAATGAAAGGTAAATTCTACTCCTTACCTTTAATTTTAGAAACTATATTTTTTCATATTGTGATGATTAAAATGAGTGGTGGTGTGAGGCTATATGTAGGTTAGCAATAGAAAAGGAAGCTTTCTCCCCAGATAGAGATATATTTTATCATGAGTAGTATATGCTTGAAAAATGTTCCAAACAATATAAACAGCATTCAGTGGAAAGTGAAAGTCCCTGTACTCTATAATGTTCATATGGAATAGTTTAATACTTACCTTTTTCTACCTTTGAATTTATAAGCATGTATAATGTATATTTGCATATTAAAAAAACTAAATAGACTCATACTATGCTTTTGATTTCTACTCACTGATACATCATGGACATAGGACAACTTTTAAACAAATAAAATCCTTAATTTTTTGCATTTCAGTATCAAAGGCATGCAAAGTTTGTAAATGACTATATTTTATACTATGGAGGCAAAAGAGAAGATTTCAAGCGATTTGGGTAAGTGCCATGAGGTTTATGTAGAATAGAGGGGGCTGTGGAGATAGATCTTTTGAAGACCCACAGCTGTTATGTCGTCTTGGTTCTGTAATTTTCCTCTGCTTCCCATTCTGATTTCCTTGTTATATCACAAGGTGGAGAGACCGTCCATAGCTTCTAGCTAAGTAGCTTCTCATGAACCCCATTTTTGTGGCAACAGGTAGCCTGCTGAGCCAGATCTGCCCCTGGCAATAACAGAATTTGTGAGCAATACGGATGTGCCTGATCGTACGGAATTTTTTTTCCCCTTAGGGAGGGTCTTTGACCTTTTTAAACCTCAGCATTTGGGATTGCTTTTTTAAGTGTAGGGAAAGCAAGAAACCTCACTCTAATATTTCCCACACATGAAATTGCTTCCTCTATTTGGGGCTCTTCAGAGCCTCTTGGTTTTGTGTGGGTTTTTCCCTCTGACTTAACAATTTTCTGAACTGGGAGAGCCCTGAAAAACTTTATGCTATCTTATCTATCCCAAACTTACTCCCTTCTCAATTTGGACTGTACTCCCCAACAATCCCTGTTCTACCCCCAAACTTAGCATCTGGAAAAAGTATATTCCTCGACTCTCTTTCTTACTTATTCTTCCTAAGAAACGGTAGTAAAATGAGGGATGGAAAACTCTTCATATGTTTTTAAAAATTAGATCTCAATAGGGTGCGGTGATTGGCTTTTTAAAATTTTCATACATTTTTCCCTGTCCATTTAATGTTTCCTCAGATTTCTCATCCCAGCTTTGGTTATTTATCACCTTGTGTATAATTGAAACCAGTGCTAGAGATGGATGAATTTCTTATCCATTTAAATTGCTTCTGTAGTGGCACTCTTTATGGTGCACTGGAATGGTTTTTACAAACATATGTGCATATATGCATACACATAAAACTGTCTTTATCTCTGTGTATTATATATTTACTCAGGTGTCCAAAAATCTCACAGGACTGCTTAACCTCCTAAATTGACTAATTGTTTATATTAAATTGAAATAGTTTTATTTTCCAGGGAAAACGACAAGACAGACATGGCTGTCATGAGAAAGTGAGATTTCTCTGGAGCGAGGAGGAGGGAGTGGACGAGAGCCGGTGGTTTCAGCCATCGGGCTGGCGCAGGGCGTGGCCGGTGCTCTCACCCTCTGCCACCCTGCGTGCAACAGCGCTGAACTGAGGACATGAATCCGTGTCTCAGGTCTGACTCTAGTTTGGTACTTGTGGTAATTTTTAGCAGTTTTAACTGACTTCTCATTGCTTGAGTTTGTCTTTAAAAAACATTTAGAAGAATATTGTCTGTTGTCCTATAATATGTTTCTTTAAAAAAAAATTTATTTTTATTTTTTATCTTCACCTGAGGATATTGTTTCCATTGCTTTTCAGAGAGAGTGGAAGAGGGGGGAGAGAAACACCAGTGTGAGAGAGACATCGATTGGTTGCCTCCCACATGCCCTAACCCGGGCCGGGGAATGCGCCTGCAACGAGGTGCATGCCCTGGCAGAACTGAACCCAGGACTCTTCAGTCCACTGGCCCACACTCTAACCCCTGAGCAGACTAGCTAGGACTTCTTTAAAATTTCTAAAAATATTTTGGGGAAAAAATAACCTGAAAATGGTTCTAAAAATCCAAACATTACAAAGGCTGAAAAGTGAAGAGTGGGCTGGTTCTCATTCTGACTGTCAGTCTTGTAGATTCCCTCTCTGAGAGAACTGTAAGAGTTAATGTCCCAATATTCTAGGCACATATAAGTAATAGACCTCTTTTAAAACATTAATATTTATATCATATGCATTATTTATTTGACATTGCTTCCAAGTAGCAAACCACAGTTGAATTTCTAAATGAAAATTTATATTTTTTATGAATCTAGGGAGAAGAGACTTGCAAAGAAACACTATGATAAATTATTCAAGGAATACTGCATAGCAGGTCTCAGTCAATGCAAAGAAAAGAAGTTATGCCTTCCAAATATTTATAAAAGAAGGTTCTCACACAAGTACATGTTACTTTCTGTTATACTCTCATGCCTGCCGGAGCCCGCCGGCAGAGTCGAACGGTCCTGAGGAAGGGGTGAGGATGGAGAAAAGACAGACACAAAACAGATGGGATGGGGAGGACTGCAGCTCGTGGCTGCCGCAGCCCCGAGTTCATTTTCTCTGCTCAATATGTACAGGCCCTGTTGACTGTGCTGAATAGCACCCCGCCCCGCATTCCTTCCCCTTGCCCGATACAAAGTTATTCCTCCAAGGTCCTACGAATGCCTTTTCAGAGTAAACACCCTGCCTCCTGCAGGAGCTCAGGCCTTGGAAAGTATCCTTATCTCGGCTTCTAATGGGAACTTCTGGGGAGGATTGAGTCCTTGGCTTGGTATGTGGCTTGACTATCCCTTAACCCTTCAGGCCGGGCCAGCTTCCTAATTAGCCTTTCTAGATTTAGTATTGCTTTGGTTCCTCAAGGTCTGGGTCAGGGAGCAGGAGAGCACCTCTGCAGCTCACCCAGGCGGCTCCTCTGTGCCTGGGGCCACAGCGGCTCCCCACACATGTCCTAGATTGTTCTTTTAAAGATGCTGTTCTAGTCTCAATTGCCCTGTATCTGTGAAGTATCATTTGGACATTTTAACTCTGAAGCTGTGGAATTTACAAAGGGCCCCTTAGTCAAGGGTGCTTCTTTGTGAGCTGAGGCAGAAAAGTCTAAAATTAAACACAAGTGGCTACTGGATCCTCTTTCATCTTGACTCTCACCTGAGCCTCTAGCATTTATAATGAATGATTTAACACTGCGGAATGATGTTTCACAGATGAAATTGATAGGCTATATTTCCAAGTTCATTATCATTTATAAAGAATCGGATGTATATCTTTTGTTATACAAATGTCTGTTCTAGTAAAATTAACTTTTTTTTAAAAAAAGTATATCTTTATTGATTTCAGAGAGAGGAAAGGAGAGGGAGAGAGAGAGATAGAAACATCAATGATGAGAGAGTCATTGATCGAGCCCGCAACCCGGGCATGTGCCCTGACCAGGCATCGAACCCCGATCACCTGGATCCTAGGTGGACGCTCAGCCGCTGAGCCCCGCCTGGCTGGGCGTAAAATTAACTCTTAACAGTGCTAATTAGTAATGGCAGATTTCCATTCCCACTTTACATCTTACTTTAGTTAATATTAAAGGGATTTTTATTCCTATCTCAAATTTCACATTTGTAGCTAGAAAAGGTGACCCAAGAACATATGATCTCAGTTTGAAATGGGAGAGGGGGGGAATGTTGCATAAATCTGTATGTTTGGGTAATGTACATTTATATTATATTAAGAAAGAGAGACAACCTATTTAAAAAGCTGTCTTAAATTTATTTATCATAAGGATTTTTTTTCATTTAAAAAATTAAATCTCAGAACCATGGTTGGTTTAATTTTTCAGTAGTACCTTTAATATATGGGTTGTGTCACAATATTCTTTTTAAAAAATATATCTTTATTGACTTCAGAGAAAGGAAGGGAGAGGGAGAGAGAAAGAGAGAAAAACATTGATCTGCTGCCTCCTGCACGCCCCCGACTGGGGATCAAACCCGCAACCCGGGCATGTGCCCTGGCTGGGAATCAAACGTCGATTACCTGGATCCTTGGTCAATGCTCAACTGCTGAGCCACGCCTGGCTGGGCCACAATATTTTCATAGGTAATAGTAGTGTCCACTTTTATAGCCCATGCACTTGGTGTATCCCAAAGCTTCCTCAGTTTCTTGTGAACTAGCTCTGATCTCTGTACTAGTTATTACCATATCGAATCTAAAAAGCACCCCACACAGCAGTTGGAGTTACCTGAAGTTACCACACTGCAAGCTGAATGTGAAATATAGGCCTTTCTAAGAACACATAACAAAGCAGCTTTTTCAACTAGGACTCATTTATTGATTGTTTTTCAGTATTTATTGAGGACTAGGCTGTGTGTTGTGGATTAAAACATGGTGTCTGCCCTCCAAAAAAACAGAAACAAAATGACAAACCTATAGTCTAGCTGAAGGGAGAGTGTGTACATACTAAATAATTAAATATGTGTATTCTCCACTTAAAAGAACACAGTATTTTACTGGAAATCATGCTTTAAAGAGGATAATCTTAAAACAAAGTATACTTTCGTATTAGAATATGATAGTCAGATATGAGGGTTAGTGCATATGAGAAATCAGATATGACACAGGTTTTGAGTGTGAATACTAGACAAGTAGGAAATATGGAGGGAGGGGGACCTGACCTTAAAAAAAAAATTGAGACAATTTTTTTAGAGCAGTTTTAAGTTAACAGAAAAATTGAGGAGAAGATACAGAGATGTCCCATCTACCCCTTGCCCCACACATATGAGCAGTATCTTTTGGGGGGAAGATAATGACTGTCTTTGGCATATCATGTTTGAGGTGTTGGAGACAGAGTAGTACCTTTGATTTCCTTACTAGAATGCGTTTTCTCAGTTTTATTTATCCAAAGACAGTGTTTTGTTTGTTTTTAAATTAACCAGCTCCGAGCTCAGTGCCTACTACCTGTATGTATAGTAGATACTTAGGTATTTTTAGTGAATTCCAACCTTTGTCCCACATGTCCCTTTCCTTCTTTGTTGCTTCTTTCCTTTCATCATTGAGAATTTGGTTGGATCGTTGCATCAGTTAGGAATTGATTCAGCTGCAGGGAGCAGCAAGCACTCCCAAAGAACATTGGCTTAAGTGAGCTAGAAGCCCATTTTCCTTTTACGTAAAAGTCCAAGCGGATGGCATGGAGCCTCGTGTTGTCAGGACCTTAGGGTCCGTCTCTCTTACCACTTGCATGTGTGAGCTCTTTGTGCTGGACGGTGCAGTGAGAAGATGATGCTCAGCACCAAGCCCTGAGTCACTCCAGTGTTTAATCCAGTGTATCAGCAGGAAAGTTTATATCTTCAGGAAAGAATGTAAAAACATTCTGAGGCAAAACCTCTGTGTAATCTTTAATAGGAGGAAATATGGCAGTTGTTTGTGACACTTCTTATCTCCCCACAGGATATACTTCATGGTGACAGACACTGTTTTAATAATCAATTTTTATCCTCAGAATGCTAAGCACAGCAAGTTGTTGCTTAATAATTATTTGTTGAATAGATTAATGAGTGGAAGAAAAAGTTTGGAAACTATTTTGTTATTCATTTGACTGCACTTCAATAGACATCCCAGTGTATGTTGGATGGAAAGCAATCCTCACAGACATGTATGGGTTTAAAAACAAACAGTTATTTTTAATTTTTTTTTTCTTAGACTGGGAAGATATTATTTTCTTTGGGATTTAATTAGAATATTTTGAAATATTTTGGGCTCTCATTTTTTATTTCATTTTAGATATGTCTTTATTGATTTCAGAGAGAGGAAGGGAGAGGGAGAGAGATAGAAACATCAGTGATGAGAGTTATTGATCAGCTGCCTCCTGCACTCCCCTTGCTGGGGATCGAGCCCGCAACCTGGGCATGTGCCCTGACCAGGAATCAAACCTTGATCTTCTGGATCCTAGATTGATGCTCAACCATTGAGCCACACCAGCTGGGCTTGTGCCCTCATTTGCATTTAGTACACAAAATTGCCTAATTCAAGTAATAGATGATTTAAAAAAATAAAAAATAACGAAGTTAAGCAGGCAATGAACACTTCATCTGAATTGTTTCTCTTAATACAACAACCTATGAGATTAGGATTCTTTTTTTTTATATATATATGTCTTTATTGATTTCAGAGAGAGGAAAGGAGAGGGAGAGAGAGAGATAGAAACATCAATGATGGGAGAGTCATTGATCAAGCCCACAACCCAGGCATGTGCCCTGACCGGGAATTGAACCCCGATTGCCTGGATCCCAGGTCGACGCTCAACCGCTGAGCCACGCCCGGCCGGGCGAGATTAGGATTCTTATAATAAGGAAATAGACTGAGAAGTTAAGTAACTTTCCTAAGGTCACAGAACTAGTTAAGGAATGGTAGAGCTTCCTTTGGGTCTGCGTGATTCTGGAGATGAGCTTTTAGCAATTATATAAGTAAGCTGAATAGAAAACTACACCATTAACTAGAATTTTGGTAAATTAGCATATGAATGTGAAAGATCTTAAAAGGCAGTTGAGAAAAATCATTTTTAGCCAAAAAACAAAGTTGTATTTAGGCGTCTGTAGGAAAGTCCCACTTTAGGGCTGCAGACTGATAACATTACTCTTTCCTGTTCATGACTATGCTGCTGTTGTGGAAAAAGGGCCACACATGAATAATTGGGTGTGGTTGTGTTTTGGTAGAACTTTGTAAAAATAGGCAGCAGGCCTGTGGGCCACAGTGTGCTAACCTGTGGTATAGTATGTAGCAGGTACTATTCTAAATACTTTATATGTATTGTCCCATTTAAACCTCTTAACCCAAGAGGTAGGTACTTGTATTACTCCTACTTTACATATGAGGAGACAGGAACAACTAGATTAAATAACTATTAAGTGGTAGAGCTAAGAAGTAAACCCAGTCTGACTCCAAAGGCCGCACACTCGTGCACTATAGTGTACTGCCTCTTTACTGTACATGACCTCTTTTCCTGTCAGTGTCATAGGATATATATGTATTTTTTATTATTATTAATTTAGATATCTTATGTCTTGGAACCTATAACTTTTAAAAATAAAGAAGAATGTTCCTTAACAGATAAGTTGGTAATTCCCACTTTGCTGAGAGTTTTTATCAGAAATGGGTGCTGGATTTTGTCAAATGCTTTTTCTGTGTCTATTGATATGATCATATGATTTTTGTCCTTCATTTTGTTTATGTGATGTATCACATTTACTCATTTGCGGATGTTGTGCCAGCCTTGCATCCCCAGAATAAATCCCACTTGGTCATGATGTATGATCTTTTTAATGTATTGCTGGATCCGGTTTGCTAGTATTTTAGTGAGGATTTTAGCATCTATATTAATTGGGGATACTGGCCTGTAATTTTCTTTCTTTGTAGTGTCTTTATCTGGTTTTGGGATTAGGATGATGCTGGCCTCATAAAAAGAGTTTGGGAGTTTTTCCTTCTCTTGAATTTTCTGGAATAGTTTGAATAGAAAAGGTGTTAATTCTTCTTTGAATGTTTGGTAAAACTCGTCTGTAGATTCATCTGTTCCATGACTTTTGTGTGCTGGGAGTTCTGTGATTACTTCTTCAATTTCATTAGTTATTATCGGCCTATTCAGGTTTTCTGCCTCTTCTTGATTCAGCTTTGGAAGGTTCTAGGAATTTGTCCATTTCCCCCATGTTGTCCAGTTTGTTGGCATATAGTTGCTCATAGTATTTTCTTAAAATCCTTCATATTTCTCTTGGGTTAGTTGTTATATCGCCTCTTTCACTTCTGATTTTATTTATTTGAGTCCTCTCTCTTTGTTTCTTAGTGAGTGTGGCTAAAGGTGCATCAATCTGAGTTATCTTTTCAAGGAACCAGCTCTTGGTTTCATTGATTTTTTGTATTGTTTCTTTAGTCTCTATGTCATTAATTTCTGCTCTAATCTTTATTATTTCCTTACTTCTACTTCCTCGGGGCTTTTCTTGCTGTTCTTGTACTACTACTTTCAGTTGTGTGTTATATGGTTCATTAGATCTTTTTCCTGTTTCTTGAGATAGGCCTGTAATGCTATGAATTTTCCTCTCAGGACTGCTTTCTCCATGTCCCATAGATTTGGGGTTGTTTTCTCTTCATTTTCATTTCTTTTCATGAAGTGTTTGACTTCTTCCTTGATCTCATTGGTAACCCATTCATTGTTTGATAGCATGCTCTTTAGCCTCCATGTGTTTGAATATTTTTGAGCTTTTTTATAGTGGTTGATTTCTAGTTTCATGGCATTGTGATCCGAGAAGATGCTTGATATGATTTCAAGCTTCTTGTATTTGTAGAGACTTGCCCTCTGCCCTATCATGTGGTCTGTTTTTGAGAATGTTCCCTGTGCTTTTGAGAAGAATGTGTATTCTGCTGCTTTGGGGTGAAATGTTATGGAAATGTTATTTAAATCCATTAGGTCTAGTGAGTCATTTAAGGTCTCTGTTTTCCTGTTGATTTTTTGTCCTGATGATCTATCCAATGCTGAGAGTGGAGTGTTAAAATCCCCCTCTATGATTGTGTTGCTGTCAATATTCCCCTTAAAGTACCCCAAGAACAGATGCTCTACACGTTCAGAGAAACTTCTCTAGTAACAAACTATAGAAAGGATCCCTGAAAGTATAGTCTTCAAATCCGTTTCTCAAGCTCCTCTAAGTATACAACATTGAAGGTTGTACATCACTGCTGCGAGAGGTTAAACAATGCAAGATAAAACTTATTCCAACAGTTAATATACACTTTTCTCCAAAGACTTTGAAGTAAAAAGCACCAATGTGGTGACTGAGAGTTGTTTCAAAGATAAATACATGCATTTTATCTCTTTGCAGTGAGTTTCCATCCTGGAATTAACAAGCATTTTTTAATGTGTAGAAAGTTGATATCTTCTGGAGAGTTGTGTCATATAACAGCCTCTCATGTTAGGAGCATGTTGCAAGGTTAATTATTTGGATAACTCCTCTTTTTGTAGCTTTGAGAGTGCTTACAGCTTTGCTGAAATCCAGCTTCCTATGAATTAATTTTACACTGCTCATTCCATGTGTCCACAAGGAGCTGCTGTTTGAAATCCTAAACATACACTGTTCCAATTTGGCTTGTTAATTTTAATACCTAGGCATTGGTTTTCTGTTATGTCTTGTAAAATACAACTATTATTTAGAGGATCATTCAATCTTTGATTAAATACACAAGTGAAGTACTTTGCAAAGTGCTCCTCTCCTGTGTGATGTGTTACAAGGAAACGTTCTTTAAGAAAGCTGCCTGTTTCCCCATGTTTCACTCACTTTGTAGCAGTTTCAGTTTTAAACATGATGAGACTCTAAAAGTGGTGTTTCACATATGTACAATTTATAACCCTCCAGCACAGAATAAACAGGTTTTACCTCTTTTAGGAAACTCAAAGCAAATTGAAACCCTGAAATCTTATTCCTTACAGTCTGTCTTATGAGCTTGTGAAAATGTAAGAATTTCATCAATAACCTGAAGTAATTCATGCTTTGGTTCACTGGAAACTATTGAATTTCACTGCAAAATGACTTTTATGGTTAGTTTTATTATTTAAATGCTTTAGGTATAAGAATGTGTTTGAGCAAGAGTTACCTAGTGTGGGTTTTCATGGGTTAACAGTAATTTGTGCTAAATATCCATGTTTTTCAAGATATTCTCAGTATACAACATTGAAGGCTGTACATCACCGTTGTGAGAGGTTAAACAATGCAAGACAAAACTCATTCAACCAGTAAATATACACTTTTCTCAAAAGACTTTGAAGGAGCAAGCACCAATGTAGTGACTGGGGTGTTCTTTGAAAGGGAAATACATGCATTTTATCCCTTGGAATGATTTTCCATCCTGAAATTAATGACGCATTTTGTATTATGTAGAATGTTAATATCTTCTGGAGAATTGTGCCATATAACAACCTCTCATCAATGAATATGTTGCAACATTCATTATTTGCATAACTTCTCCATTGGTTGTTTAGGGAGTGCCTACAACTGTGCCCAAATCTCGCTTCATACGAATTCCTTTCACAGCGTTCATTCCAAGTGTCCACAAAGAGCTGCTGCTTGAAATCCCCAATAGTCACTGTTCCAGTACTGGTTTGCTAATTTCACAACCTAGGCATTGGGTTCCTGTTATGTCTTGTGAAATACAAAGAATATTTCAAGGAACATTCAGTCTTTGAGTAAATACACAAGGGAAGTCCTTTGCAGAGTGCTCCTCTCCTCTGATTTGTTATAAAGTAAAGGTCTTTAAGAGAGTTGCCTGTTCCTCATGCTTCACTCTGGAGCAGTTTCAGTTTTACACATGATGATGCACTAAAATGCTGTTACACATGTGTAGAGTGTGTAACCCTCCACCACTGAATAGACATGTTATACCTCTTTTAGGCAACTCAAGGTAAACAGAAATACTGAAACCTTACTGTTCTTCAAAGTCTTTCTTATGAGCTTGTGCAAAAGTAAGGATTTGGTTGATGACATGGTGTAATTCATGCTTTCCTTCCCTGGAGGCGATGATTGAAATGAACATTTGTACAGACACGGTTCAATTTCCCTGCAAAATGACCTTATTTTCTGGTTAGTTTGATCATCTAAATGCTTTGAAAAAACACTGTCACTACACTGGCACTTTCTCCTTCAAAGTCTTTTGAGAAATGTGTTTATTTCCTGGTAGAATGAGTTTGTCCCGCATGGTTGAACCTCTCACAATGGTGATGTACAGCCTGCACTGTTGTATACTTAGATGCCTTAGATCGTGTGTGAACAACAGATGCCTATTGTGGGGTTTTATGGATTACAAGTAAGTTGTGCTACAGATTCATTTTTTCAAGATACTCTAAGTGCCAGGGTCCAGCCCCAGTCAGCGGTCCAGGGGTCCCCAAAGGTGTGAACGGCATCAGGGAAGAATGCAGGACACGGAGACAGCGTTCAGAGCATCAGGACAATCAGCTTCTCTCTTTATTGCCTTGTTACAACTGTATTTATACTATTTGATTTTATTGCTGGTTAAACAACATGACATCATGCTTTGTTATGGTTTCTGTTTTGGCCTTTCACAGTTAACGATTGTACCTTCTTATCTGACCTTTGCTAAAGAATTTACATCTGTTTAGGTATGTTAATTTTAGTCTTATCTATTGTTTGTATTTCTATAGGCTATTCTACAGGTTCATCTCTAGTTTGTTATTTATATTCTGAAGTTACTATTTTATTGCTCTACCGTATAGCTAAAAGGAGAATAACTAGGCCAGCTTTTCTTATGTAAAGGTTATGCGAGTCCTAAGTAAAGGCTCTGCAGCTTGCACATGATTGTTTTTAGCTATGGTGACTGCCTGCCTGTCTGGCACCCAGCCTCAGTCTCTCCACTTACATTCCCTGCAGCAGTCCATCCTCATTGTAATATCCTGTGTATGGTTATTCTGTGTATGATAACAGTTCAGGTGTAGATTGAAATAATCTCTTTCCTAGACTGCTCTTTCCTTGTGGGGATTCCCAGAGTTTTTCATTAATATAAACATCCCCCAGTAATACATTCCTTAGTGGGAACTCACTGATGGACTCCCTGTGGATTGCCCTGTGCCAGCAAATCAGCAGAGGCCCCAACCAAGGCCTCTTCCCTGGTGGGAAACTTCCTGTGGTAGTGGGCCTAACAAGTCCCAAACTTTCTGCTGACAGTCTGAGTTCCTCATAAGCAGCACATAATTTTCCCGCACTCTTTGGGGCTTTTACTGAATCATTGTCTTTTCCAGTTCTGTCTGATTCCCCTGCTAGGGAAAAGTTTCCAGCTAGGGCAAAACTCTTTTCTGGTGAAGTGACTCGGGTAAGACACAGAGTGTTAGAAAGGAGAACAAGCATAGGAAGAGGGATATGCCATACACGAAGTCCCACAGAGCATTTGCTGTGCACATGTCTCCTCCTTGCATACTATGTCAAGGAGCAAGGATGGAACGGCTTCTGGCATCTAAGTATAAACAGTGCAGGCTGTACATCACCATTGCGAGAGGTTCAACCATGCAGGACAAAAATCATTCTACCAGGAAATAAACACATTTCTCCAAAGACAATGAAGGAGAAAGTACCAGTGTAGTGACAGTGTTTTTCAAAGAGAAATGCATGCATTTCATTTCATTACAGTGAGTTTCCTTCCTAGAATTAACTCACATTTTGTACTGTGTAGAATGTTTATATCTTCTGGAGGGTTGTGTCATATAACACCCTTCATTTAGGAATATGTTGCAACATTCATTATTTCCCTAACTTCTTGGTTGGTTGTTTTGGGAGTGCTTACAACTGTGACCAAATCACACTTCATAGGAATTCAGCTCACAGCACTCATTCCAAGTGCCCACAAAGATATGCTGCTTGAAAGCCCATACATTCACTGTTTCAGTACTGGTTTGCACGTTTCACTACGTAGGCATTGGGTTACTGTTATGTCTTCTGAAATACAAGGAATATTTCGAGGATCATTCAATCTTTGAGTAAATTGACAAGGGAAGTCCTTTTTTGAGTGCTCCTCTACTCTGCGATGTGTTATAAGGTAAATTTCTCCAAGAAAGTTATGCAGTGTGTGTTTCCCTGGATTACAAGTCATTTGGGACACATAATCTGCGTTTTTCCACATTCTCTAAGGAAACAACATAGAAGGCTGCACATGAGGCTTGCAAGAGATGAAACAATGAATCCCAAAACTTATCCCACCAGTGAAAATACACGTTTCTACAAAGACTTTGAAGGAGCAAGCACCAATGTAGTGGCTGAGTGTTCTTTCAGAGAGAAACACATGCATTTCATCCTTCTGCAGTGAGTTTTCAGCCTGGAATTCATATGCACTTTGTACTGTGTAGAATGTAGCTATCTGCTTGGGGGTTGTGTCATAGAAGCACCTTTCCTGCAGGAGCTTATTGCAACATTCATTGTTTGGCTAAGTTCTCTAGTGTTGGTTTTGGAAGGTCTTTCAACTTTGGCAAAATTCCGCTTCGTACCAATTTTTTTCATAGTGCTCTTTCCAAGTGTCCACAAAGAGCTGGTGCTTGAAATCCTACACATGCACTTGTCCCATGCTGGTGTGCTCGTTTCACTACCTAGATATTGGTTTCCTGTTATTTCTTTTAAATTACAAGCCTTCTTTCCAGGGTCATCCCATCCAGGAAATTGACAAGGGAAGTCCATTTTTGAAAGCTCCTCTTCTCTGGGATGTGTTCTAAGGTAAATGTCTCCAAGAAAGATACCTATTTCTCCATTCTTCACACAGTTTATAGCAGTTTCAGTTTTAACACATTGTGTACTGCTCACGAGTTTTCTCATGTTTCACGCCCCATCTGTTAAGTACTGCTCACGAGATTTCTTGTTTTCGTGCGCCATCTTTTAAGGACCACTCATAAGTTTTCTCGTGTTTCATGCCCCATCTGTTAAGGACCGCTCATGAGTTTTATCGTTTTTCACGCGCCATCTGTTTTGGACCTTAGATGTCAACACAGTGACTTGTCTACATCGAATGAAGCAATCTCATTGGTGGAAACCGTGCAGGTCAATCTACAAAAAAACTATATAATTGCACGAACCCATAAAGCATTGCAGTTACATTGTATTTTGGTCATTCGAGTAGTCTTCATCTTCAAGTTCCTGGAGCTTAAAAATGCCCTCTCTCAGAAAAAGGAAGGAAACCAATGAAACTGATACACTTCTGGAAGTATTTAACAATAATTTATCAGATATTCCTAGTGAGATAGAAGATGCGGATGACTGTTTTGACGATTCCGGAGACGATTCTACTGACTCTACTGACAGTGAAATTATTAGACTTGTAAGGAAGTGCAAGGTGGAGGTGCTTTCAAGTGATTCCGACATGGACGAAGCTACTAATAATTGTTGGTCTGAAATTGACACACCACCATGCTTACAGATGTTTGAAGGTCATGCTGGGGTCACTACATTTCCTTCTCAGAGTGACTCTGTACCTCGGTGACCAATCTCTTTTTTGGTGATGAATTGTTTGAGATGTGCAAAGAGCTGTCCAACTATCACGATCAAACCGCAATGAAATGCAAAACACCATCTAGAACACTAAAGTGGTCTCCAGTTACACAGAAGGACACCAAGAAATTCCTTGAGCTAATTATTCTGATGGGTCAAACAAGAAAAGATAGCTTGAAAGACTGTTGTTCAACAGATCCTTTGATATGTACCCCTATATTTCCACAGATAATGAGTTGCCATAGATTTGAGCAAATATGGACATTCTGGCATTTCAATGATAACGCCCAAATGTACAGTAGCTCGGGGAGACTTTCCAAGATTCAACCTGTGCTGGATTATTTCCTGCATAAATTTCGAACAATATACAAAACAAAGCAGCGGTTGTCTTTGGACGAGTCAATGATTCCATGGAGAGGAGGTTTAAAATTTCTCATGTACAACCCAGCGAAAATAACAAAATATGGTTTACTTGTTCGGATCGTGTGCAAGAGTGACATCGGCTATATCTGCACTATGGAGATATGCACTGCTGAAAGAAAGAAATTGCAAGAAACTGTTCTTTCAGTCCTTGAACCCTATCTTGGCATATGGTACCATATTTTCCAGGATAATTATTACAATGCTACATCTGCTGAATTGCTGTTACAGAACAAAACTAGATTCTGTGGGACTATTACGAAGAGTAGCGGTTTATCGTCAAATTTGAAAATGAAAACATCAAGAATGAAGAAAGGTGACATAATATTTTCCAGAAAAGGCGATATTCTTCTCTTAGCATGGAAAGACAAGCGGGTTGTCTGAAGGATATCAAAGATCCATGACACTTCTGTCTAGACAACAGGAAAAAAAATAGAAAAACGGGAGAGAATATTGTAAAACCTACCTGCATCAAGGAATACAATGCCCACATGAAAGGCTTTGACCTTGCAGATCAATTCTTTTCGTGTTGTTCCATTCTTTTTTTAAAAAAAATTTTTAATTTTTGTTTAAAATATTACAGATGTCCCTTTTTCTCCCCAATGGCCCATTCCACCCCATCCTTTCCCCCTCCCCAGTCCCTCTCCCCACCATTGTCCGTGTCCTTGGGTTATGCCTTTATGCATATAAATTCTTTGGTTATTCTCTCCCCCTCCACCCACCCGCCCTTCTCCATCCCTCTGACATTCGTTAGTCTCATCTTTGCTTCCATGTCATTGAATCTATTCTGTTCATCAGTTTATTAAGTTCTTTAGATTCCTCATATAAGCCAGATCATGTGATATTTGTCTTTCACTGCCTTGCTTATTTCATTTAGCATAATATTCTCCAGGTCCACCCATACTGTCCCAAAGGGTAGGAGATCCTTCTTCTTTACAGCTGCGTAGTATTCCATGGTGTGAATGTCCCACAGCTTTTTATCCACTCATCTACTGATGGGCACTTGGGCTGTTTCCAGATCTGAGCTATTGTAAACTGTGCTACTATGAACATTGGGGTGCGTATATCCTTTCTGATGAATGATTCAGGATTCTTAGGATACATTCCTAGGAGTGGAATCACTGGGTCAAACGGCAGCACCATTTTTAATTTTTTGAGGAACCTCCATACTGTTTTCCACAGTGGTTGCACCAGTCTGCATTCCCACCAGCAGTGCACTAGGTTCCCCTTTCTCCACACCCTCGCCAGCACATGTTGTTTGTTGATTTGTTGATGGAGCCATTCTGACAGGTGTGAGGTGATACCTCATTGTGGTTTTAATTTGCATCTCTCTGGTGATTAGCGACGTGGAGCATTTTCTCATGTGTTTCTTGGCCATCTGTATGTCCTCTTTGGAGAAGTGTCTATTCAGGTCCTTTGCCCATTTCTTAATTGGGTTGTTTGTCTTTCTCTTGCTGAGTGCTATGTGTTCTTTGTACACTTTGGAAATTAGCCCCTTATCAGATTCATCCTTGGCAAATATGTTTTCCCAGACCATGGGATTCCTTTGTATTTTGAGGCTGTTTTCTTTCGCTGTGCAGAAGCTTTTTAGTTTGATGTAGTCCCATATGTTTATTTTTTCTTTTGTTTCTCTTGCCCTAGGAGATGTATCAGTGAAAATTCTACTACGTGGGATGTCTGTGACTTTACTGCCTATGTTTTCTTCCAGGATTTTTATGGTTTGGTGACTTACATTTAAGTCTTTTATCCATTTTGAGTTTATTTTTGTGTATGGTGAAAGTTGGTGGTCGAGTTTCATTCTTTTGCATGTATCTGTCCAATTTTCCCAGCACCACTTATTGAGGAGACTGTCCTTACTCCATTGGATGCTCTTGCCTCCTTTGTGAACTATTAACTGACCATAATGGCGTGGGTCTATTTCTGGGGTCTCTGTTCTGTTCCATTGATCTATATGCCTGTTGTTGTACCAATACCAGGCCGTTTTGATTACAGTGGCTTTGTAATACAGTTTGAAGTCTGGTAATGTGATCCCTCCCACTCCGTTCTTTTTTCTCAAGATGGCTGCAGCTATTAGGGCTCTTCTTTGGTTCCATATAAAGTTTTGAAATGTTTGTTCTAGGTCTGTGCAATATGCTGTTGGTATTTTCATAGGCATTGCATTAAATTTATAAATTGCTTTGGGTAGTATAGACATTTTAATGATATGAATTCTTCCAATCCATGAGCACGGTATCTTCTTCCACTTGTTTAAATCTTCCTCTATTTCTTTTTTCAGTGTCACGTAGTTTTCTGAGTACAGGTCTTTTACATCCTTGGTTAAGTTTATTCCTAGGTATCTTATTTTTTTAGTTGCAATGGTAAATGGTATTGCTTTTTTAGTTTCGCTCTCTGAAAGTTCATTGTTGGTGTATAAGAATGCCATTGATTTCTGGATGTTGATTTTGTATCCAGCTACCTTGCCAAATTTGTTTATCAAATCTAGTAATACTTTGATGGAGTCTTTAGGGTTTTCTATGTACAGTATCATGTCATCTGCAAATGACAGTTTTACTTCCTCCTTTCCAATTTGGATACCTTTTATGTTTTCTTCCTGTCTGATGGCTATGGCGAGGACTTCCAGTACTGTGTTGAATAAGAGTAGTGAAAGTGGACATCCCTGTCTTGTTCTGGTTTTTAATGGAAATGGTTTTAGTTTTTGCTCATTGAGTATGATGTTGGCTGTAGGTCTGTCATATATGGCCTTTATTATGTTGAGGGATGATCCCTCTATTCCCACTTTGCTGAGAGTTTTTATCAGAAATGGGTGCTGGATTTTGTCAAATGCTTTTTCTGTGTCTATTGATATGATCATATGATTTTTGTCCTTCATTTTATTTATGTGATGTATCACATTTACTCATTTGAGGATGTTGTACCAGCCTTGCATCCCTGGAATAAATCCCACTTGGTCATGATGTATGATCTTTTTAATGTATTGCTGGATCCGGTTTGCTAGTATTTTAGTGAGGATTTTAGCATCTATGTTCATCAGGGATATTGGCCTGTAATTTTCTTTCTTTGTAGTGTCTTTATCTGGTTTTGGGATTAGGGTGATGCTGGCCTCATAAAAAATATTTGGGAGTTTTCCCTCCTCTTGAATTTTCCTGGTATAGTTTGAATAGAATAGGTGTTAATTCTTCTTTGAATGTTTGGTAAAACTCACCTGTAAATCCATCGGGTCCAGGACTTTTGTTTGCTGGGAGTTTTTTGATTACTGCTTCAATTTCATTAGTTGTTATCGGCCTATTCAGGTTTTCTGCCTCTTATTGATTCAGCTTTGGAAGGTTGTATGCTTCTAGGAATTTGTCCATTTCCCCTATGTTGTCCAATTTGTTGGCATATAGTTGCTCATAATATTTTCTTACAATCCTTTGTATTTCTGTTGGATCAGTTGTTATATCGCGTCTTTCATTTCTGATTTTATTTATTTGGGTCCTCTCTCTTTGTTTCTTAGTGAGTCTGGATAAAGGTGCATCAATCTTACTCACCTTTTCAAAGAACCAGCTCTTGGTTTCATTAATTTTTTAAATTGTTTTTTTGTCTCTATGTCATTAATCTCTGCTCTGATTTTTATTATTTCCTTCCTTGTACTTCTATGGGGGTTTTCTTGCTGTTCTCGTTCTAGTTTTTTTAGTTGTTGTGTTAGATGGTTCATTAGATCTTTTTCTTGTTTCTTGAGATAGGCCTGTAATGCTATGAATTTTCCTCTCAGGACTGCTTGCGCTGTGTCCCATAAGTTTTGGGTTGTTGTCTGTTCATTTTTGTTACTTTCCACGAAGTGTTTGATTTCCTCCTTGATCTCCTTGGTAACCTATTCATTGTTTAATAACATGCTATTTAGTCTCCATGTGTTTGAATATTTTTGAGATTTTTAATAGTGGTTGATTTCTAGTTTCATGGCATTGTGATCTGAGAAGATGCTTGATATGATTTCAATCTTCTTGAATTTGTAGAGACTGCCCTGTGCCCTAACATGTGGTCTATTTTTGAGAATGTTACATGTGCATTTGAGAAGAATGTGTATTGTGCTGCTTTGGGGTGAAATGTTCTATAAATGTCAATTAAATCCATTAGGTCTAGTGATTCATTTAAGGTCTGCGTTTCCCTGTTGATTTTTTGTCTTGATGATCTGTCCAATGCTGACAGTGGTCTGTTAAAGTCCCCCAGTATGATTGTGTTGCTGTCAATCTGCACTTTAAAGTCCCCCAAGAATTTTTTTATATATTTAGGTGCTCCTGTATTGGGTGCATAAATGTTTACAAGGGTTATTTCCTCCTTTTGGATTGATCCCTTTAGTAATATGTAGTGACCATCCTTGTCTCTTGTTATGGTCTTTATTTTGAAGTCTGTTTAGTCAGAAATAAGAATTGCTACTCCAGCTTTCTTTTCCTTTCCATTTGCATGGAATATTTTACACCATCCCTTCACCTTTAGCCTGTGTGATTCTTTTGCTCTCAGGTGGGTCTCTTGTAGACAGCATATATTTGGGTCCTGTCTTATCCATTCAGCTACCCTTTGTGTTTTCATTGGACTACTTAATCCATTTACATTTAAGGTTACTATTGATATCAACTTACTTAGTGCCATTTTCCCCCTTTATGCTGATGTACCTTTCTCTCACTATTCCTTCTTTTTCTTAAAGCAGTCCTTTTAGCATTTCTTGCAATGCTGGTTTAGTGGTACTGAAATCCTTTAGCCTTTTTTTTGGTCTGGGAAACTTTTTATTTCACCTTCAATGTTAAATGATAGCGTTGCTGGATAAAGCAATCTTGGTTGCATGTTCTTGCTTTTCATTACTTGCAGAACTTCATGCCACTCCCTTCTGGCTTGAAGAGTCTCTGTTGAGAAATCAGCTGTCAGCCTTATGGGGGTTCCCTTGTAGGTTACTGCTTGTCTCTCTCTTGCAGCACTTAATATTTTCTCTTTGTCCTTGACATTGCCATTTTAATTATGATGTGTCTCGGAGTGGGTCTCTTTGGGTCCCTCTTGTTTGGAACCCTCTGTGCTTCCTGAACTCATGTGGCTTTCTCCTTCGCCAGCCTAGGGAAGTTTTCTATCATTATTTCCTCCACGAAGTTCTCTATCCCTTGCTCTCTTTGCTCCCCCTCTGGCACTCCTATAATGCGAATGTTGTTTTGCTTAATGTTGTCCCAAAGCTCCCTTTGACTGTCTTCATGTTTTTTAAGTGTTTTTTTCTTTTTGCTGCTCTGACTGTGTGATTTTTTCTACCTTGACTTCTAAGTCAGTTATTCTATCCTCTGCTTCATTGAGCCTGCTTTTAATTCCTTCCAGTGCATTCTTGATATCAGATACTGCATTCTTTTTCTCTGTCTGATTTTTGTTTATATTTTGTATCTCTTTTCTCATGTTTTCACTAAGGTCCTCGATCTTATCATCTAGAGTCTTCTTAAGTTCCTTGAACATCTTCATCATCAATACTCTGAACTCTGTTTCTGATAACTTGCTTAACTCCATCTCATCAAAGTCTTTTTCTGGCGATGTTCCTTTTCTTTAATTTGGAGGTTGTTTCTTTGTCTCCCCATTTTGGTAGGTCTTAGTGTTTGTATCTATATATTAGATATATTTGCTGTCCCCCAGTCTTGTGGGATGGGATTTTGCCTTGTGGGTCCAGTGGAGCCCAGAGGTGTGTTTTCCTTACACCTCTGAGCTCTTTGCTCCTGGCGTGTCCCTCTTGTGGGTGCTCCTTTTGTGATTTCTTTATGTTCTCCTGTTGTGGTTGGGTATAGATTGTTGTAGATCAGTCCTTGGGAGAACCCTCCTCTCAGGTTGGCTAACTGTGTCTCAGCCCCAACCTTGACGTGTAAGCTGTTGTACGGCTGCTGGCAAGGCAGGACAATACACAACTAAAATTCAGGAAACAAGAGGTATCTTACAAAATATCTTGACAGTCACAATGAAAATAACCCATGTGAAAATAGAACTGGAAGGGTGAAGGGAGAACACACACACACAAAAAGAAAATGCATACAAAGAAAGAAAGAAAGAAAAGTAATGCTTAGAGAGAGAGATGTATATTGTTGTTAATACTGGTGAATATTTAGAAAATAATAATAAACTAAAATGTAAAAAATGAAGAAGCTACTGGGAGATAACAGAAGCAGAGAAAAGATTCTGAAAGAAGGTCCAGTAAAAAATTAAGGGAGAAAATAGGAATAGGATAATAGTTGAAAATGAGAAAACAAAAATACAATAAAGAGAATAAGAGAAACTAACAATCGGACAGGAAGACAGAACGGGGCATAATGAAAGAATGAAAGAAAAGTAGAAAAAGACAAAAGAAAAAGAAGAAAAAAGTTATGCCAATGGATTGAGAGGAGAGAGAGAGACAAAGACCAGGCAGGGAGGGAATCCAGTAAGAGATTTGTGGGAAACTATAGAGGAAAGCAGTAAACTTGGTTATAATGATAAAGTCCCAGTCGTAAGCAGGGATATCAAGAAAGTCTTGATATTAGAAGCAAGGATGAAACAAAACAAAGCTGATAACTGAGACAGAACCAAAAACAAGCTAAGCAAGACAAAATTCTTTTATAAAAAAGAGAAAAGAAAAATTAGTTTAAAAAATGTTAAAAAAAATTAAAAAAAATTTTTATAAAATTTCAAAAAGAAGAAAAAATAAATTGTCTCCTCTTTGTCTTCTTCCTAAGGAAAAAAGAGAAAAAATAAACCCAGAAACAAAAGGCAAAAGACCCAAAAACCAAAAAAACCAAAACCAAACCAAAAAAAAAAAAAAAAAAAAATAGTCAATTAGGTGAGTTTTTTCTGGGCAAGTTATGTTGTCTGAGGGTCACTGTTTTGTGTGCTGATTTCAGTTCTCCTGGGAGGTGCTTGTATAGCAGCCAATGTGAGGAGCCGTCTAGGTTTGGCTCTGGTGTCCTTATGCAGATGGCTGATCTGAGGCTCTCTGTGGACCACCTCCTCTTGTCAGCTATTTTGCAACCTTGTAGTGGCCTGGTCTTACTCCAGAGTCTCCTGTAGAGTCTTTAGGGTGCAGGGTGGCTAGTGTAGCTCAGGGTATCATTCTCCTTAGAGGTGCCGCTGTCAGGCACTCACTCTGCGGGAGTGAGTTAATCTCTGCTCCACCGCCAGCTCCTCAGTCCCTACCATGTCCGCCGATTCTAGTTCCCCAGGCTCTGGCCTGCTGCAGCTTCAGATTGTGTTCAGCCTGTTGCCTTTTCTTTATGGGCCGTTTCAGCAGCCTGGGCTCAGTGGGTTCGATTAAGAACACATTCTGGTGAGCCCGTTGCCTGCCCAGCCCCCAGCAGGGGATTTCAGCATTTCCTCCAGTTCCCAAACAACAGTCCCCAGAGTCTTATTCCTGTAAAGTCCTCCTGTGATCTGCTCTCCCTTCCCCCTCAGGACTGTGCCCTGCTGGTGTGTCTGGGGCCTCAGTGAGTGGGACCCACCCCTTTCCTGTTGGGGGCGGGGCTCCTGGCTGTGGGAGAGGCAGGCAGGCTCTGCCACTCCCTGCTCAGCTCTGGTTAGCTGGTCACACTAGGCCTGCCCCTCAGACCATCTACTGTGCAGACCCCAGTTACAGCCTCCGCTGGTCGGTCTGTGCAGTGCACGCCTGGAAGGTGGCAGTCAGTTCCTCAATCAAACTCACAAACACACAAAGCAACACATGGGCAGAGAGTCCACCCTGCAAGTTCCCCCGGCCCTTGCTCCAAGGCCCCCAGCGGGAGGGGACCCAAAGTCAGCTCCCCGCAGCTCCCCGCACCGCTGGTCTCAGCAAAGCTGGTGCAGCACCATGCGCCACCACGGTGCCTGTCAGGGCTGATCACAGATCCCAGCCTCTGGACACTGGGAGCTCAGGGAGGGATGACACCCTCAAGGCTGGTCACAGATCCCAGCCTCTGGACACTGGGAGCTCAGGGAGGGATGACACCCTCAGGGCTGGTCACAGATTTCAGCCTCCTGGCACCGGGAGCTCAGGGCAGGAGGGCTCCTCCCCTCCCTGCACCTCGCAGATTCAGTGCTTTCTGGGGCTCAACACACTGCCCCACAGGGAGGCAGAGGATCCCCGTGTGCGGGTGCTCAGCACAATCCTCTGGTTCCTTACCACTTGAGTGCCAGACCTTGGGACAGCCTTCCCTATGGTCAGCACCCCGAGCATTAGATGCCAGTCGCAGCCACCACTAGAGGCTTTGCTTCCTAGGAAGGCGCCATTCCCTCCAGGCCTCACAGCTCCCCTGGGACCCTCTGCCCTGTGTACCGGTGCTCCTTCCCCTCTCGTAGCTCCAGGTGGGGACCGATGCTTTTGAATGCCAACCACGCTCCTGAGGGGAGGGAGCTTTGCAGTCTCCAAGGCTCCGGGCTTGGAGCCGGGGACAACTTTCAGGGGGACTCCCCCTTTCTATGGCCGCCCTCTCCTACCAGACTCTGTGATGTCTCTTCAGTGCTCCCCACTCACACTCCGTCCACTCAGGTATGTTTCTCTGGTTTTTCCGAGCTGGCTACATAGGATTTTAGGAGGAAATTGAGTCCATGGCTGGGAGAGGGGGCGCTCTGCTGCTTCTCACAGTGCCGCCTTCTTGCCTCCCCTCCTCGTGTTGTTCCATTCTAAGGAAAACAAAGAAATGGACAAAAAAAGTAGTGCTGTACCTTATAAACTGTGGACTTTTCAATTCATTTTTCAATCCAAAAGCAAAAATGAAGTATAAACAGTTTCTGCTATTGGTGGCGAGAGACTGAATAATGGATGACAATAATGAAGGCTGTCCAAAACCAGAGACAAATCTGTCCAGCCCTTCCCCTGGGAGTGCAAGGAGAGCACCTCGTAAAGATCCACCCAAAAGTTTGTCAGTTGATATGACGCAGCATGAACCTACGTGTATTCCAGCGAGTGAAAAGAAAAAATTTCCCACGAGAGCCTGCAGAGTTTGGGCGGCCCATGGAAAAAGGAGTGAATCTAGATACTTATGTAAATTTTGTTTGGTCCCTCTTCATAGAGGAAAATGTTTTACGCAGTACCATATGTTTAAAAAGTACTAGGAACTTTAATTGTTTAATTGTTTAATTGTTTTTGTAAATAAAAATGTTATAATTATTGAAAAACAGCACCTAAAGTGTATTACGATCTGTAGTTATGATTTAAATAACGTGCAGTTTGCCCCAAATTGTGAGGTCCCAGGCGTATGTCTTAGAGATTTCTATGCGGCACGTAATGTGTTAAGCATGTTGGTGGACTACAATCGCTGTTTAACATATGTAGAGTGTGTGACTCTCCAGCACTGAATACACACCTTAGAGCTCTTTTAAAAAGCTTAAAGCAAATTGACATGCAAAGACATATTTTTCTTCAAAGTCCTTCTTCAGGATACATGGAAATGTAAGGGTTTCATCGACAACATGAAGTAATTCATGCTTTAGCTCTCTGCAACCTATAGAAATGAACTTTTGTACATGCTCATCTGATTTCACTGCAAAATGCCCTTCTCTTCTACTTTCTTGCATCTTCTGAATGCATTAGGTGTAAGAGCGTTTTTGAGCAAGAGGTATGCAGTGTGCGTTTTCCTGGATTGCAAGTCATTTGTGCTACAAACCGCATTTTTCCACATTCTCTAAGGAAACAACATTAAAGGCTGCACATCATGCTTGCAACAGATTAAATAATGCAACGCAGAACTTATTCCACCAGTGAAAATACACTTTTCTCAAAAGACTTTGAAGGAGCAAGCACCAATGTAGTGATTGAGTGTTCTTTCAGAGAGAAATACATGCATTTCATCCCTCTGGAGAGAGTTTTCATTCTGGAATTCATATGCATTCTGTACTGTGTATAATGTTGCTATCTTCTGGAGGGTTGTGTCATAAAAGCACCTTTCCTCCAGGAGATTGTTGCAACATTCATTGTTTGGATAAATTCTCTAGTGGTGGTTTTGGAAGGTCTTTCTACTTTGGCCAAATCCCGCTCCATACGAATTTCTTTCACAGTGGTCTTTCCACAAAGAGCTGGTGCTTGAAATCCTACACATGCACTTCTCCCATACTAGTGTGCTCATTTCACTACCTAGATATTGGTTTCCTGTTATTTCTTTTAAATTACAAGCCTTCTTTCCAGGGTCCTCCCATCTTTGAGAAAATTGACAAGGGAAGTCCATTATTGAAAGCTCCTCTTCCCTGGGATGTGTTATAAGGTAAATTTTTCCTAGAAAGATACTTCTTTCTCCATGCTTCACACAGTTTGTAGCAGATTCAGTTTTAAGCATGTTGGTGGTCTAAAAATGCTGTTTAACATATGTAGAGTGTGTAACTCTCCAGCACTGAATACACACCTTAGAGCCCCTTTAGGAAGCTTAATGTGAATTCACAGGCAAAAACATCTTTTTCTTCAAAGTCCTGCTTCAAGGCACATGGAAATGTAAGAGTTTCATCAACAATATGAAGTAATTCATTCTTCAGCTCTCTGCAACCTATAGAAATGAGCTTTTGTGTATGCTTGTCTGAATTCCACTGCAAAATGCCCTTCTTTTCTGCTTTCTTGCATCTTCTCAATGCACTATGTGTAAGAGCGTGTTTGAGTGAGAGTTATGCAGTGTGCGTTTTCCTGGATGCAAGTTCCTTGGGCTACAAATCTGGGTTTTTCCATATTCTCTAAGGAAACAACATTGAAGACTGAACATCACGCTTGCGAGAGATGAAACAATGCAACCCAGTACTTATTCCAAGAGTGAAAATACACTTTTCTACAAAGACTTTGAAGGAGGAAGCACCAATGTAATGACTGAATGTTCTTTCAGAGAGAAATACTTGCATTTCATCCTTCTGGAGTGAGTTTTCTTCCTGGAATTCATATTCATTTTGTACTGTGTAGAATGTTGCTATCTTCTGGAGGGTTGTGTCATAGAAGCACCTTTCCTCCAGGAGATTGTTGCAACATTCATTGTTTGGGTAAGTTCTCCAGGGGTGGTTTTGGAAGGTCTTTCTACTTTGGCCAAATCCTGCTTCGTACAAATTTTTCTCACAGTGCTCTTTCCAAGTGTCCACAAAGAGCTGGTGCTTGAAATCCTACACATGCACTTCTCCCATACTAGTGTGCTCGTTTCACTACCTAGATATTGGTTTCCTGTTATTTCTTTTAAATTACAAGCCTTCTTTCCAGGGTCCTCCCATCTTTGAAGAAATTGACAATGGAAGTCCATTATTGAAAGCTCCTCTTCTCTGGGATGTGTTATTAGGTAAATTTCTCCTAGAAAGATACCTCTTTCTCCATGCTTCACACAGTTTGTAGCAGTTTCAGTTTGAAACCTGTTGGTGGCTAAAAACGCTGTTCAACATATGTAGAGTGTGTAACTCTCCAGGACTGAATACACACCTTAGAGCTCCTTTAGGAAGCTTAAAGTGAATTGACACGCAAAGACATCGTTTTCTTCAGTCCTTCTTTAGAGAACATGGAAATGTAAAGGTTTCATCGACAACATGAAGTAATTCATGCTTTAGCTCTCTGCAACCTATAGAAATGAAGTTTTGTATATGTTCGTCTGAATTTCACTGCAAAATGCCCTTCTTTTCTGCTTTCTTGCATCTTCTCAATGCATTAGGTGTAAGAGTGTGTTTGTGCAAGAGGTATGCAGTGTGCATTTTCCTGGATTGCAAGTCATTTGGGTTACAAATCCGCATTTTTCCACATTCTCTAAGGAAACAATATTGAAGGCTGCGCATCACGCTTGCGAGAGATTAAACAATGCAGCCCACAACTTAATTCACCAGGGAAAATACACTTTTCTCAAAACACTTTGAAGGAGCAAGCACCAATGTAGTGACTGACTGTTCTTTCAGAGAGAAATACATGCATTTCATCCTTCTGGAGTGAGTTTTCATCCTGGAATTCATATGCATTCTGTACTGTGTATAATGTTGCTATCTTCTGGAGGGTTGTGTCATAGAAGCACCTTTCCTCCAGGAACTTGTTGCATTGGGGTAGCTTGACATGGCCCACATTCAGATATGCAGGAAGAACTTCCTCCTGGCGCATCTGTCTTGAGAAGTCTGGTGGAAAGTGTAGGGAGACGAGTTGGAGGTCTCACGCATGGGAAGTACTGGAGGCATTTTGAAGATTGATTGGGAAATATTGATAATCTAAGAGACAGCTTTTTCAAATTGCTGGAGCTTCATTGTAACAGAGAAGGGTAATTGCCTTCTCAATACCCACTCTGTCCTTCCTGAGCATCAGAATCCTGGGTTGTCAGGGAGACTATGTGTTCAGCTAAGAGACTGGATTTTTCTGGCCTCCCTTTCAGGCAGAAGTGGTAAGTGAGATGGAGGTACAAATTACCGGGCAGAATTTCTGGAAAATATCCTCAAGTGGGTTGACTTGCTAAAGAGGAGTATTTTCCTGACTTCTTTCTTTCCTTCCTGTTTCTGACTGAAGCATAGGTGTGGTGGCTGGAGCACCAGCATCTGTCTTGAACCATGAGGATGAAAGCCAGGGACTAAGGTTGATTTGCCAGGAAGACAAAGGGAGCCTGAGTCCCTGCTGGTGCAATAGAATGGAGCTACCACTGTACTGGACCTGGGCTGTTCAACTCAAGGCTTTTTTAACTGACTTCCTCCATTTGAGACAATAAATCCCTAATTCACTTAAGACACAACTGTTAGTAAAAAGCAGTTAGAAATCAATTCCTAAGTGGTACATTCCTATTTCACTTCTCACTAGAAAAGTGGAATAAATTTTTCCTAAGTTTGTTTTGGGTGCTGTGAGGTGGGTGGGAGGGTGTGAAAATTACATCTGTCCCAGGAGTCTAAGTGGACTAGTGGCTCATCTTTTCCTGGAAAAAGAGTGAGTCTGCATTTCTGCCCTTCGGACCAGGTAGGCAGTTGTGAGGTATACTCTCAAGTTGGGGAAAAACTGAGTGTGGTGTAGATGGGCCCAGGGTCCAATCCAGTGACCAGAATTTAGCCCAGTGCCCTAATCCTTGGTCCCAGTTGACCCCACCTATAAATATTGTGCCCTAGGGGCATGTCAGACTGCCATATACCACCCTTCTCCAAAAGGGAATCTCCTCACCCTCTGAGACATGGCTCCCCTGTCGCTTGCTCCAGGAAAGTCCCTGCTCCCCTCCCTGTGCCCTGTATCACATGACATCAGTTTGTTACCTTCAAAGGTAAGAATTTGCAGGTGTGGCACTCATCCTGATTGTTCCAGGAGCAGGAACCAAGACTAACACCATTGTGCATCCTGGCTTCCCTTGCAATGAATGCAGCCAAGTAACTGAGTTCTACTCAAGGGCAATATGAGCAAGAGTAACCCCCCACACTGGCATAAACCTGGGAGGCACCATTCACCATAGAGAGATACAAGCCCAAGGAAGAGACCTGTGCTGCCCCAGCTCCCACTTGCTCTCAAGAGACTGAGTGTTTGAATGGACAGCAGCAAGACCAAATATGACAGCAGAACTCTGAGCAGAAACCTCTCAGCAACTGCCCCAGAATGGGCAGGACTTGGTCAATGATGCCAGTGCTCCTATTTTTATGTCTCTGCTTTCAACTCAGGATCAACCACAGGAGGTCAAATGTGCCCACACCAAGCACATAGGGTGTCCTGCTCCAGTTAGCCTGCCTCTAGCTTCCCCGGCCCACAGCCTCCCATCAGGGCACACAGGAAGCCCCTCAACACAGACTCCTCGCTACAGCAAGCTTGGAGTCCATCGGCTCTGCTTGTTTTTTTGGGGGCGGTCCTCACCCATTTCTGCACTCCGTTCCTGCTGAGTGCAAGGCAGAGTGGCTTCAGCGCTAGGATTGAGGGGGCCAGAATCTCTGGTGTTAACGAGGCTGTCAAGTAGTCCTTGCCTGAGCTTTTCAGGTTAGCACTGGGTCTCTTTTATTCATAGAGTTCCCTTTTGGTCATAAATTCAATTTATTGAGATTCTGTTTCCTGATATTTGTGGACAATTTGGTTCAAATAATCTCACAAAAATCTTTACAGGTTTGAATGTTTTCTTATGTTCAGTCTCAATGGAATAAAGATCCTTCTAATAACAGAGCTATCTATACCCAGAGTGTGCTGGGTGCATGAGGAGTCACTGGTGGGTAGTAGGCTCCCATCCCTGAGGCAGCTCCCATACAGGCTTGGTGCCCATGTGTTAGGTGTGGGCTAGGCAGGGGACTCCTTGGCCTCTATGAGTTGGATTGGATGCCTCTGACTCTGTTTCCAACTCCTCCAGGTTTCAAGGAGGCCCATATTTTGTGCCTGCCTCTTGTGACGCTGGCTGCTTCTTGAGATATTGGCTGCCTCTTGTGAAACTGATGCCTCTTGTGATAATGCATGCCTCTCCCCAAAGTGCCTGCCACTCAGGATACTGGCTGCCTCTCCCAAGAGTGCCAGCTTCTCACAATACTGGCTGCCTTTCATGATACTTGCTACCTCTCCAAATACTAGCCAACCCTAGTGATAGTGTGCACCTCTCGAGATCCTGGCTGCCTTTCCTGATCCTGGCCATCTCTAACGATAGTGCCAGCCTTTCGATACTGGCTGACTCTCATGGTACTGAGTGACTCTTGGGATAGTGCCTGCGTCTTGCGATAATGCTGGCCTCTCCCCATAGTGCCAGCCTTTCTCTATACTGGCTTACTCTCAGGATACTGGGTGCCTCTCACAATAGTGCTTGCCTGTTGTGATACTGGCTGCCTCTCCTGATACTTACCGACTCTAAAGATATTGGCTGGCTCACGTGATAGTGCCTGTCTCTCATGATAGTTCCTGGCTCTTGCGATACTGGCCTACTCTCCCAATACTGGGTACCTCTCCCAGTAGTGCCTGCCTCTCAAAATAGTGCCTGCCCCTTGTGATACTGGCCTACTTTTGTGATAGCGGCTGAATGTCAGGATAATGAATACCTCTCATACTGCCTGCCTCTCCAGATACTGGCTTCCTCTCAAGATAATGGCTGTCTGTTGAGGTAGTGTCTGTTTAGGAGTGTACAGTGTATTCCATCATCATGGTGTGTGTCTCTAAGGAGTGGCACACAGCCTCTATCAGCCATCCACACAGTCTGTCACAGCTGAATGCTTGTGCCCTCCACATCATGTCAGTGCCCAGCCCCCAGGTGCTGGCATCTGGAGGGGTCATGAAGGTGGAGCCCTCAGGAATGGGCTGAGTGCCCTTATAAGGAGAGACAGGAGAGAAACGACCTCTCCCCTCTGTCCTGTGAGGGCACAGCTAGAAGGTAGCACGAGCAGACCAGAAAGGCAGCTCTCACAAGGAATCAAATCGGCCGGCATTTGGATCTTGAACTGCTAGCCTCCAGACTGTGAGAAATAAATTTCTCTTCTTTAAGCCACTCATTCAGTGGCATTTTTGTTATGGCAGCCCAGGTTGAGTAAGACATGGCCTTGGGGCCCTGGACATAAGCAAGCTACCATCTACATCTGTGCAGTGGCTAGGCCAGATGTGCAGGTCAGCTATACCATGAGCCACCTCACTCAGTCTCCACACTGGCTCAACGTAGCTGGCAGGTGGAAGGGGGGGTTGCACACCTACCTGTAGATACCAGAGGAGACAGAAGTCAGGCAGGTTGAACAAAGACTGCAGGAAATCATGGTGTGGGATTCCAGGACAGACTCCAGGTGAAGTACAAGAGCACACCTGCAGGGACTTGGGTTGGGTAGAGAGGGGCATCATCAGTCCACCTGGATTGAAAGGATAGATCACATTTGTGTGACTGGAGCTTTAAAAGCTGTGTGATTCAGGTTCAATTTTGTAGAGAGGAATTGCCTCTACATAACTGAGGATGAATGGGTAACCTGAGGATTCACCACTGGGACCTCAGGAAACCAGAAATAGTGCTTTAACTAATGACGTGAGATCTAGACAATCCATGGTAGTGAATATATGTGCTCCCACTATGAAATGTATAATACAAAGATTACTAAAGAGTTAACCCACATGCAGTTCCTAGGTCTTATCTGAAGTGAACACACTATCAATTGTGGGGAGAGGGTTCTCCTGAGCAGCTGGAGGCATCTCTTGGCTCACACAGGGCCAGTGGCCTATATGAACCCCTCTGGGGACATAATGGAAGGTGGCCCACACTCTCCCCACAGAAGACAGACATAGTTGTTGGGTTGACCAGATGCTGACTGATATACATGCTCAAGGCAGAACAAGGGAGCACACATCACCAAATCTCTGTTGGGTAGCAAGATGCTGTTGATGATGGAGAGAGTGCACTTCTGTGGGTTAGGCCTCTCTGGGTACCCTTTTGGCCCTTGTTGAGATAGCTCTTTTCCCTATACCGCCATTAGATAATTTGTTTTCAGTGGAGATGGCAGGGCAGAGCACACTATTCATCTCTTTGTAAAGAAGAAGCACAGAAATGTGAGGTTTGGACTTCATGGTGCCAAATATTTATCATATTACACAGAGATACATTTTGAAGCAAAAGCACATTAATTATTAAGAATAAGTGTGTATTTGCACAAGAACAAATGCACCAAGGTCTGAGGATTAAAATAGCATCGATTATTGAAAAAAGGTTATGATACAAATGAACAGAGTAGCTAGACTTTCTCAATAATACTTTCATGAAAGAATGCAAAATAAATTCATAAATAAATAAAACCACACAAAAAAATTACAGAAATATTTTGACTTTCTTGTAGTATTCAAAATATTCATTCAAAATTCAACATGATGGCCCAAAATAAACAATTGAACTCAACGATCACTTACAACTGTCTAAGAGCACTCTCTCAGGACTGGACCATTGTGATGGAGTAGAAATCATTCTAGCTTATGTATTAATTTAATGTATAGCAACAATTTAATAATGTACAGTAGTTGTCATTTACCCTTCATCGAGTTCTTTACTCAAAAATCCCTTTTATTCTTAGACTTTTATTTTATTTATTATTTTAATCCTCATCTGAGGATATGTTCATTAATTTTTAGAGAGGAAGACAGATACAGGGAGAGAGACTTATTTACACAGTCACTGGTTGATTCTTGTATATGTCCTGACCACAACTCACACCGTTGTTGTGGCAGGATGATGCTCTAAGTAACTGAACACCACCCAGGACCTTAGATTTTTATTTTGAAGTTAAATTTTATATATCTTTTAAATCCTTTTGCTGAGAATTGTTTTCCTGCCCTCATTTTTTTGAGGATTTCTTTGCCTCACACCTGAATAAGGAGAACATTTAGGTGGCAAAGTGGAGAATCCCACCTCACGTTTTATGTGACTTGCTCAGGACAACTGTAGTAACCATGATGACAAACACCAGATAGTAAAGAATTTTAGCACCAGGCACGAAGCTGTTTTACATGGCTTTTATCTTTCATCCCCCAACAAGCCATGGAAACATTCCAACCACCACATCTTACAGATCAGAAACCTGCAGCTGAGAAAGCTAAGTACTTCAACCTGACAGTAGAAGATGAGATGGGAGTTGATCCCAGGATATGTAGCCTTGAAGCCAAAACCCCATGTTCTCAGGGTCTCCTGGAGATCTCCAGGGACATGCTCTGCATGGGCTTCCAAACTTCAGCTATCAAAACCCAGTGTGTACCTTTCATTCCTATCTCTCAAACAATAACTACCTCAAAATGAAGTAAACTTGATTTGCCTCCTGTTTCCTCTTTTAGAGAGAGCCCTCCCCACCTCCATGGATGTCTGCCCAAACCAGCCATGATTGTAATTTTTGTTAAACAGGTTCAATTCAATTCAATATCAGCTGTTTTATGTGGTTTTCAACAGTAAATTTAGCACAGGTAATGGTGCATGAGAGGAAAAAGCTGAAAAGTAGACAAAGGATGTGACTGAAGGCAGATATCTGCATAATGAAGGGATTGCTAGTGACCCTGGGACTGGAGGGACTGAGGGATGAAGGAGGCACAGGATGTGTTCTACCTGGTGAAGCTGAAGCCTCTCCTCTAAGCAGGAGCCACTGCAGGTGTGGTGGATTCTCTGGAAGCTTCAGGTCCCCTTTCAGAGAATCCACCAAAGCACACCAAAGAGGCCCCAGAAGCTTCCAGAGAATCCTCTAAAGCAGAGCGGGAAAGAAACATTCTATGTCGTCCCAGACTCCTGCCAGTACATCTGGTTGGACAAACTTAGCCGGACTCTAGAGGCCAGTGGAGTCTGGGGAGCCTATTTTACAATAGAGTGGAGTAGATAAGGGTGAAGAGTAGATGTGAAGGGTGCCAGTTGAATGAAAGGCAGGGTATTTAATGGTTCTCTGAGGTTGAACTTGAATCTGTTCACCACTGGCTTGTTTTTAGGCCCCATGCTGCTAGGAACATGTCCCATTTCAGAGCTGAGCCTGTGAATGGGAAACATTCTCTGTGTTTTCGTACATACTGAATTTCATCCTCACAGTCGAGTAGCACAATGGACCTTGCCAGGGCCTCACTCCAGTTACTGGATGAATTCACATGAATGGATGAAGGAAAGGCCTCCTCATAATGACATCATGCTGAGCCACTGGGCTCCTGTCCTCAAAGCCCAGCTCAGCAGAGCTATTTCCCAAACAGAGAGATCAGGTGGAGGACCAGGCTTTGCACCCCTATCTGTGAGTATCAGAAAAGACAGAAGTGAGGCAGGTAGAACAAAGACCACAGGCGATCATGGTGTGGGGGTCCAGTGCAGACTCCAGGTGAGTTATAAGAGTACACCTGCTGGGACTCAGGTTGGGTAGAGAGGGTGTCATCAGTCCACCTGGTTTGACAGGATAGATCACATTTGTGTGACTGGAGCTTTAAAAGCTGTGTGATTCAGGTTCAATTTTGTAAAGAGGAATGCTTCTACATAACTGAGGATGAATGGGTAACCAGAAGATTCACCCCTGGGATCTCTGTAGTCCAGAAATAGTGCTCTAACTGAGGGTGTGAAATCTAGACAATCCACTGTAGTGAATGCATGTGCTCACACTAGGAAATGAATAATGTAGAGATTACTAAAGAGTTAACCCACATGCAGTTCCTAGGTGATATCTGAAATGAACACACTATCAGTTGTGGGTGTTGGTTCCTCTTGACCAGCTGGATGCTCCTTGCAGTTCACACAAGGAAATTGGCCTCTATGGAGCTCTTTTGGCTCATCTTCCTGCACAAAGCATTTTACAGGAGATAAATAACTGATATGATGGTACCCAGAGGCCAATTCTGGGACTTTGCTACCTCTAGGCATACCCTGCAGGGATGGTGAAAGGACATCTAGGCCAGTGGGGGCCACTGCCTCTCAGAAGCTTGGAACCTGAACCTTGTGGCCAGAAGAAGGATGGATTGAACATAATATTAATGAATTGCCTTTACATTCCTCATCCAAATGTTTTTGGTGTTCTGGTACCCAGGCCCACATGGTTGTCAAAGCTGTATCCAAAGGAAGACAGAATGACACTAGCACACAAAGGAAACCCCGAAAAAGACTTGGTGAGGTTGGCTTGTTTACCCTGACTGGGAAGAATCCAGTCAGAATGGGTAAAAATTTTGAATTTTTTCTGTGCATGGAAGCAGCTTTACTCCTTTGCAGTACAATCATTCTCAGACCACACAGACCAAGCAGAGTCCTAATATCAATGAATAAGTCATGTTTTTGTAATTAGTAGAGAGATTATTGTATTCAAATTAAAGATGCTCAAGTATCCTAAAGATTCTTGTTTAAATGAGTGACACCCAGTGTACATGAATGTGCTCAGCAAACTCTGATTCTTAATCCAGTACAGGCCTCCCCAGGAGGTACTTGGAGAGGCAACAAGTACCAGGGCAAACTTGCACAAGCTCCAAATATTTGTGCTTCCTTGGCTGTGTGTGTGTTAAGTGTGAAGTGCGTTCCTCTTTCACTACGATTCCAGGGTCATACGGAGAGGTCTAAATGCATAGGTCAGAGGTCACAATTCAAGGGTCCAAGGACAAAGGTCATAGGACTGTGCAATGTCACAAGAGGCAGCAACTATGGAAAGCATCAGCACTATTCCAGAGAGTGCTTCCTAATCAGACACTACATCAAGAAGCAGCCATTAACTCGAGAGGGAACCAGTATCTTGAAAGGCAGGTACTATTGTGAGAAGCATTCATTATCCTGAGATTCTGCCAGGGTCACTAGAGTCGGCCAGTATCACAAGTGGCAGGAACTATTTTGATGGATGGGCACTATTGGAGAAGATACCCAGTATTGGGAGAGTTGGCCAGTATCATGAGAGGCAAAAAGTACCAGAAAAGGCAGGCACTATTGGGAGAGGAAGCCATTATGGTGAGAGTTGGCCAGTATCCTGAAAAGAAGAAAATATTGGGAGAAGCAGGCACTATTTGAAAAGGCTGCCAGTATGGCAAGAGGCAGACACAAGCACGAGAGGTGCGCAGTATCGCGAGAGGTGTGACTGTCACGAGAGTTGGGGAGCATCACGATAGACCGCGACTATCGTGAGATTTGAGAAGTATCGCGAGAGGCAGCCATTATCACGAGATTTGGGAAATATCGCGAGAGGCAGCCACTATTGTGAGAGTTAGGAAGTATCAGGAGAGGCCGCCACTATCACGAGAGTTGTGCAGTATTGCGAGAGGTAGTCACTATCGCGAGTGTTGGGAAGTATCGCGAGAGGCAGCCATTATCACGAGATTTGGGAAATATCGCAAGAGGCAGCTGCTTTCTCGAGTGTTGGGAAGTATTGCGAGAGGCCTCATCTATAGTGAGAGTTGGGCAGTATTGTGAGAGGCAGCCACTATCTCGAGAGTTGGGAGGTATAGCAATAGGCCCCAACTATCGCGATGCTACTGGGCACGAACTTCTATCTAAAGTGTTTACTGACTTACATTACTCCACGATCCAGAGAGTTGAGCTGAATGTAAAATCCCTGTGATGGGTAAAAAGTGTGGGGCCGGGGAGAAGAGGTGCTTCTATGGGGGGCACGGCTGGGGGGCACGAGGGTGTCCTGAGCCATGGGGACAGGACAGCACAGGATGCCCAGAGGAGGGCCCCTCCCTGCTCGGTTGTGTTAACCAAGGCAACCCTGGCCCACCAACCAATGCTGGGCATCTTATCTGATCTTGTCAGGAACTGTTTTTCCATCAGTAAAGTGGGAGGAAGAGGTAAGTTCCTCCTGGCACATGTTCCGAGGAACACGGTGGAAATAACTGTGTGAACATAAACCATACACTGAGCCTTTCTCAGGACTGTGCTGCAGAACTCGGAATGTACAGAGTTAATACAGTAAATTCAGTTAGAGCTACGAGAAAGGTCACAGTCAGAGAGCAGTTAATCTTCATCTGTGTGAAGCAACAAGAAGCTCTTATTTCCAGGGGTGAGACAGCCTCTGGTCAGTGAGACAACACTTTCTGTTTAATTCTGTGTGTGAAGAGAAGCTTAAGAAAAGTATTTAAGTGTGTGAGGTGAGAAAAAAAATAAAGCAAGTTATACAAAATATGTTTCATAAGCCAAAATGTACTAAGTACAAATAAGCTTATATTGCTTAGTAGTGTTTAAGTCATCACTGATTCTAGAATAAATATTTCAAGCATACAGAAGCAAACTTTCAACCCCAAGAATAAAATGACACCACCTGTCTGTTTAAGACATGATACAAAACTAGAAGTGTGTTTTTAAAAATTCTGTTGTATATGAATATATTTTCAAAGCATTGATTTCAACCAACACACCAATTTCAATCTATTCTTCGTATTTTATTTTCATTCACACTTAACAGTGTTGTACATCTGGATTCCAAATGCGCTTCACTTGCTGGAAAGGCTCACTGATACCCTGAGGTCACCGGCCAGGAACTGGCCGCAAGCTGCCGTCTCTGTCACCAGCCAGGAGATGCATTTCCTCCAGCCTGCTTCACCTGGGCAGAGTTGGAAATGCAAAAGCGGGCCTGAGCTACAGCAGAGTAAGGCTCCATCCCCCTCAGAGGCTGGAGCCCCTGCAGAGTTGCTCTGGCAGGTTCTGAAGCAGGTGCATGGCTGGGGTCCCGAGACCCAGTGCACCGCTGCCAACCCACTGGCTGCACCCCGAATCAGGCCAGAGTTACTTCCCCACCTCGGGGTCTGGAAAACCTTCCCACAGCCTGAGATCTTCCTTCAGTGCAGCAAGGCGAACTCCTCCAAATCAGGATGAGCTCGGGGCTGGGAACGTGACCTGGGTACTTGGTGAGGTTGGGGCTCTGGACGCCTCCAGGTGAGTGTCTGCTGGGCAGTCACCCTCCTGTGGAAACTGGGCAGGGCCCTCAGGTACTGAGCAAACGCTCAGATGGCTTGGCCTAGCCTTACCCCAGGCACCTCCTGGAAGAATCAAAATCTTAAACAGGAGTGGAGATCTCCACCCCACTGCCTGGTCAGGTCCAGGGACACTGCTGGGGTCACAGTGACTCAGGTGGGCCCTGGGTTCTCCAGAGTCAGGACCAACCAAGAAATTCAAAGCAGGGAAAAGATACTGTTTCCCATCTGCCTGCACCTGCCTTCAGGACGTGAGTGTCCAGACCTACTAAGATCTGGAGGATGTTGGGAACTCACACCACCCAACATTTCCCTCTGGTGGTCAGGAAGACCTAGTTCACTCAGACAGACTGATGTCTCACTGTTGTTACAATGGGCATTTCTCTGAGGACTAACGACACTGAACTTCCTCCCGTGTTTTTTGTTTTTGTGTAGGGTTTGTTTGTTTTTGGTCTTTTGTCACCTATCAATCTTCTTCTGTAAAGAGCCTGTTCAAAGCTTTTACTCATTTTTAAAAATTCCAGGTTTAAAATGAGTGATGCATTTTCCTTCAAATGTAATATGCAGCCTTTGTTCTAGACTCTTGCTAACACTGTCCTTTCTGCATCTATTTTGTCCATGTCGCTTTTCCAACATTCATTAATAAAGATGTGAATTTTATTGTCCTTGCTGACCTTCCCTGGCAGATGCAGGACCTGTGTCTTTGGTGTTCCATTTTATTACAAGGTGACAAAATTGACATTTTCTTTTTGAAAGTCATGAAATGGACCATTGTATGGTGAGGTCTCCATCTGTGCTCAAAGGTAGAGGAAAATGTTGCTGTGATTTAGCAGCAAAATTGAATTCTCTGCACCATGTATGGGGATTTCCAGCTCTAATACACCTTTGCTAAGAGCCCCGTTGAAAACGACAATGCTCGAGGAAAATGTAGGTGTTTGCAGTAAAAGTGAAAGATTTGTCACTCTCTGTCCCCACGTCCGTCCAGCCTTCTTTCATCTAGAATTCCTACTTTTTTGTGTGTAGTTAATACTTTTGTAGAGGAAACAGTGGGGCTTTAAGTTATTCTACAGCCTAGGTCTAAAACTTTAGGGCAGCATCCGTATAGATGAGACAGGGGAGGGAGAGAGAATCCAGAGATTCCAGGGAACAGAAGGGCAAAAGGGGGAAACCAAGGAGAGGGAGCCCCATTTATAATACAAAATTAAATTAGAAAGCAACAGACACGTTCTGTCCCAAGAATCCTGATTTGAACAGAAACTGTTCACTGTGGATGGGACTTGAAGCAAGGAGGGCAGGTCTGTTACCATCGATGTCCTTTATTTCCAATCCCAGGAAATGTGGGGAAAGTAGCACATTGATGGGAAACCAAAACAAATAGAAGGGTGGTCTCACCAAGCTTCCTGGGCAGGGACAGGGAGAGACAGAAACATAGATTGGCTGCCTCCTGCACGCCCCCAACTGGGGATCAAGCCCAGCATCCCCGGCATGTGCCCTGGTTCATGGGTGGACACTCAACCACTGAGCCACACCGGCCAGGGGGTCAGAGGTAGTTTAGAAGTCACCATCAGCACCCCAGCATAGTTACAGCATGCAGTTGGAGTTCAATTTGACAGAAATTGTCAGGTAAAAACCACCCATTCAGGAGAGAGTAACCCAAGCTCATTCAACGGAGATTGTTAGCATTTCTATGAGACGTAGGAAAATGTTGGACCATCTTCATAGTCTCTCTCCCACACCCCACGTTTGTAACTGTAAAGGGCTGGCTTTCCTAAACGAGAGGGCGTAGGCATCGCCATGGAGGGCCCTGGCAGGGACACCGTCTCTGTAGCAACCGAGTGCTGGAGAGCCGGCTTCTATCAGGAGTGCATCTAAAAACTCCCACAAGGTTTCGAAATGGGGAGCCAACGGGAGCCTATTTCCAATTAATTCGTCCTGTTTTATGTGATAAAAAAATTCAGCCAGGCTCCTCTGAGACAATCCTGCTTCCTTGTGTCATTGTTGGAATCGCGTGTTTAACAGGGAAGTGACAGCTCCTGCCCTTCTGCGTCCTGTGCTCTCTATCGCATTGTGGGTGGGGTCTGGCTGCTGGAATTCCCCAGCGGCAGAAAGTCTGTGAAGTGACCAGTTCTGTCTCGGACGTCACCTGATAGCACTGATCCTGATTGATTTCTTATAGTTTGAATTTTAGTACACTAGATTATATTTTTTATGTGCTGTGGAGTTGGGTTTCTAAGTTAATCATGTTGTGACATTTTTAGGTAAAGGAGCCCTGTGTGTTGCAATAACTGGTTGGGGGAAATGGACTTGGAGTCAGGGCTACACTGGAGGAAAAGGAAACCTACCCGGAGTTTGGCCACTGTCACTGAGGGAAACACAATGTGAATAATCTCCAGTCTTGCTTCTAACATCTATGCCAGATAGTGAAAATTTTAAAAACAGAATTTTCGGTACCAGATTTTTTAAAGATATGTTTACCTAAAGTTGACTATAGAAGAAATAAAAATAAAGTCAGCTTTTGTATCGAATGTAGCTGGAAAGACTGCTGCTCCCTCAGTAACAATAAGAAAAATCCAAACAAACTACAAATTCATTTTTGTGAACCTGTCCAAGAAGTGAGGTACTTAAGTGAACAAAAGGGCCAATTCATCCAAAATGAGTAAAAATCTCAAATCTGTATATATTTACAAGACAGCTTCAAAATACCTGAAGCAAAAGCTGATAGACTGAAAGGAGAAATAACAGAAGTAAACGATTGCTGTTGAGTATTTTGACATTCTTCCTTCAACAACTTACAGAACAAGGAGACAAAACAGTCACCAAGACACAGAGGACCCGAACAGCCATTTACCGGTTTAGCTTTTCTAGAACCCGCAGCCCGACATGCACAGAACACGCATGTACAAGAACACAGAGCACAGACCAAGAGAGACCTTATCCTGCGCTGTGAAAACCTCAGGAGACTGAGAAGAACTGAGATCATGCAAAGCAAGTTTTCTGACCATATTAGAAATAAATTGAAAATTAACGAGAAAGCTATCTGAAAATTTTTGAAATATTTGGAAACTAAGCTAAATCACTCAGTCCAAGAGAAAGTTCCAAGGAAAGCAGAAATGTTTGGAATAGCATGAAAATGTATCTACAGTGTGACAAACTCTGGAAATATCTAAAATGATGCTTAGATATGGATATTGATACAATATTGGGGCAATGATGTAAATAAGAGGGGACTGTTGCAAAACCGTGGGTCAGCTTTCTGAACCCGGTAATGCACAAGCTGGGCCTTGAGCAATGAGGGGGCGCAGTCAGGCGGGTGTCTGTGCCTGATAAGACCCGCGGGGTGGAGTGGACGGAACAGCATCGCGGGAGGTGTGGGATGAGGGAAACGTGGGCCTGACCCTGCACTACAATGAGCTGCATCAGGGTGACGGTTAATGATGCGAGAAAAGATTCCTTCCAAGGGGACCACGGGCAAGAACAACAGAGCCTGGGATTGGAGAGTCAGTGGCCCCTAAATAAATGCCCAGCAAGGAAAACAGAAGATGAGTGGTTGGGAAACAAGAAAAATAGGAATAGAATTACATCATAACAGAGAAAAGAGCACCAGCTTCTCTCTGGGCTTTGCTGGCATCACCCCAATCCATCTTCAGAGAGGGGAGGCTCCACCAGCCAGCATTTTCCCATTTCTTTATTCCAGTCTTCATTTCTTTTCTGAAACTAACACCTTTTTCCAATTTTAAATGTTAGTTATTTAAACGCCAATATTTCCTGAAATATTTGTCAGGGTTTTTTTCTCTCTAACAGGACATTGGTTACCTCTATACCAATGGCTGGAAAAGTAAATGGTTTTCATTTAAACCCCCTTCCCCTGGACAACGCCCTCCCCTGGACTGAGAACCTTCAGTGCAAGAGAGATCCGTCTGAAAATAGGAGCCGGCGAAAGGAGGCCTGGACAGCGGAGGCCCCTTTTCAATGGTGGCCGTGATAATGAGAACCTGCCTACAGCTTCTTCTCAGCTAGAAAAAGAAAGGGAACCTGCATTTAAATGTTTTCAGCTCTTCAATTAAAAAAAAAAATCAGTATACCTTCCAGAAGTAAGTTTCAACAGGAGCAGACAAAAGACTCCCCCTTTCCAGGTAACCTGGCTCTGGTACCTGCTCCTACTGGGCTCTTCTTCAGACATTGCTATTGTCCTTAAACTAAAAAGTAGCAAATAATATGACTCTACTAAGTATAAATACTCTCCCCCCCTGGTTTATCAGATGCTCCATCTGCTATTTCAGACTGTTGACTCGTATTCACCTGAGATTTAACTAAAATCCCGAGATGTCCACATCAGCTTCAACAGACTCTTCCAAACGCCTTTTCCTTTGAGCCTGAATTGGAAACGCTGCATTATCTCTTTCATTTCAGCCCACACCTCTCTAGCCTTTTGTGGATTCTATGTTGTGAGGCATACTAGCTATTTCCATAGCTTTCTGGTACCCACAGAATTGCCACACTGTATTTATTGTCACTCCCTCTGAAGTGACTGAGTGTCTGGGGATGTCAGGCACTTGGCTCCCTGTGGGGGCTACAGACAGAAGTGAAGTGGCCTCTCACCTCCCCAGCTCTCCAACCTCAGGTCGCACAGTGGGTCATGCAATCAGAAGTGGTTGCTGTGGGGGACCTGGGGGTGGTGCAGGGGACACAGGCCTTGATGCATCAGGACAGGCTTCCTGGAGGAAGCCGCATTTCTACTGGTTCCCTGTTAATCACTGTGGTGCTGATCTGATGATGGATTCCGGTGACCAGCGCCAGGGACACCTCCCCAATCAGTGCTTCTCCTTGAGGGCCTCAGACCAGCAGCATGGCAGGGCGGGGACCTGCCCGAAAGGAAGGGGCTCAGGCCTCCCCCAGGCCTGCCACACTGTAAACAGGAAGATTTGCAAAGTTGTGTTTTCATATCTCCGCCAGGGGATCATGGTGGCACAAACCTGTGAGCACAGCTGGTGTGGACAATTCCAACTCTTTCATCAGTATCAATGAGAATCACCCATTCCCAGAAGCTGGGGAGATGGGGGGACACCCAAGGTGACATGGAGGTCACCATGTTGTACCTGCAATGATTGTTTGTCCGAGGGACTCCCTCGACTTCAAATTACCAGCAGAGGTTGCTATTTTATACTTTTTTAGCTTGCCAGTTCTTTGCTGTGATACTTTTTCAAAAATATATTTTTATTGATTTTTAGAGAGGGAGAAGAAGGGAGAGGCAGAGAGAGAAACATCAATGTGAGAGAGAAACATGGATCAGCTGCCTCCTGCACGCCCCCTACTGGGGATTGAGCCTGCAACGTGGGCATGTGCCCTGACCAGGAATCAAACCGCCAACCTTTCCATGCAAGGATGACACCCAATCAACAGAGTCACACTGGCCAGGGCTGCTGTGATGCTTTTTAAAACTATAACACAGAGCTGCATATTGTATTTCCTCAAGAAAGCCACAGTGGTACATTCCATCTCACATGCTCTTCCTATGGTGACACTGACATTCTTCCCGCTGAGTGGTGGGGTCTGTGCCCCTCCTCTTGAAACCGGAGGAACTTCTGTAATTGCCTTGACCATTGCAATATGGTGGAAGCGATCGTAAGTGAGTGGGTCATAAAATGTCATGCCTACCTGCCCTGCTCTGTGGGTGTGCAGAGCCTTGGAACCCAGCCACTGGGCCCTAACAGAGTCCACAAGCCATATGGAAATGCACCCTGTACATCCAGCCAAGAGCCAGCATTACCTGCCACACCTGGAGTGAAAGAGTCTTCAGGTAAGTCCAAGTCACTCTAACTCTTCAAGCCAGGGCACAGCAGGGGACAGGGACAACTTGTGCATGCTAAGCCTTGTCCCAGTAACGGATCTGTGGAAACAATAAATGGTTACTTGTTTCCAGTCACTGAGTTTGGGGAGGTTTGTTCCGTAGCAGCAGATAACTGAAACGTGCAGAAAAGTGGACAGGAAGCACTTTTAGAGAAAGTAATCACTAAATGAACACACCTGCATAATCGTCCCCTAGGTCACGAAATGAAACACTGCCAGCATCCTATGGGCCCCTCCAGACACCTCCAAGTGACAACACCCCAAAGGCAATCACTCTCCTGATTGCCAACACTGGGGATCAATTGGGACTATTTTAAACTCTAGATTAATGAAATAATCTAACTGGTACTCTTTTGTGATGAATTTCTCCAGTATTCTTTGTGCAGTTAATCCAGACTGTTGCCCACAGCTGTGGTCCACTCGCTCCCACGGCTGAGTGCTGTTCTACTTTACGGACATACGATTCTTCCTCTGCTCTACTGTTGGTGGATATTTGGGGTTGAAACCATAATACTGCTATTGATATTCTCATGCATGTCTCTTAGTGTATGCAGTCATCATTTTCTTGGAACTTATACCTAGAAGTGGAAATTCTGGGTCATAGAATATACAAATATTCATATTTTATTTAAAATACCAAACTATCTTCCAACATGACTACCAATAAGCCCTCTCATCAACAGTGTATAAGCTCCTTATTTTTAAAATTTTTATTATGTTTTACATTCTTATTGAATTTATTGGGGTGACATTGGTTAATAAAGTTATATAGGTTTCAGGTGCCCAGTTGTGCAGCACATCGTCTGCACTCTGCACAGTGTGTCGGCTGCCCCAGGCCAAGCCGCCTTCCATCGCCACTCACCCCCCTTTACCCTCTCCCCTCCTCTGGCCGGTCACCCACAACAGTGTATAAACTCCTTAAATGGAGCCCTTCTGCTGGGCGACCCTAACGTGCACTTTCCTGGTGCCCGATGCAGTGGACACCTTTTTTATGCTAGTTAACGCATTTGTACACTTTCTCTTGTCAGTTGCTCGTTCAAGCTTTTGGCAATGTTTTCATTGGGTGGTCTTACCTTTTTGTTATGTTTGTAGGAGTTTATTGCCTATCCTATAAGACACTTGTCAGTTGCCAGCTGCTGTAGAAGAAGGCTAGAATAATCTGTGGCCGTGATGGAGGGACCACGGGCAGCCTGGCGTTTCAGGAAGGGGAGTCAGGGGTGGCTGCCCGTGGGGTTTTCATACCTGAGATCAAGCAATTTAGGGAGAACCTTTAAATACAATTATCTGATAAAGACTTGGAAAATTTCATGATAAAAGAGTTGGGATTGGCACCACCCCCGCACAAGACTGGGCTGAAGAGTCTTCATAAAATAAACAGGTTTCATGTGAGCCCTTACACATTATTTTCTTTGAATCTAAACTCATCTCAGAAATAGCACAATTAGTATTTTTCCTATTTTATGTGTGGAAATTGAAATTCAGAGGACTAAATGAATTGCATAATGCCATACAGCCTTGTTCAATAGCAAAATAATTTAGATCTAAACAAGGCTAGGTTAGGGTTAGATTTCAACAAGTTTAGATTTAAGCAAGGCTCTGTCCTTGCAAGACGTGCCTCTATATATACCTACTGTGTTCCAGGCTCTGTGGTCAGCACTGAAGCTGCAAAGGCAAGATGTAGATCTTGCCCTGCAGGGACCTGAAGTTTAGGGACAGAGACCACCCAGTGGGAGAAGTGAATAGTGTCATAGTGCCCAGTTGGGAGGCCATATATCCCAGATATTTATGAGGAAGCGACGAATCTTGAAGGACAAACAGAAGTTAGCCAGGCGAAGCTGGTTGGGGGCGTTAAAGACTTCAGGCAGAAGATACGGTCAGGGAGGCCTGAGAGCACGTCACACTTGGGTAACTGCTGCCAGTTCCGCATGTTGCTGTGCTGGGCTGTGCGTGAGGAGCGGGTATGAACACAGAGGTAAACAGTGTGCCCTCAGTTGGAAATTTGAACTTTGTTCTAAAGGTTTCAAGGCGCTGAAAGAGGAATGTAAGTAGGCGGAAGGACTCAGATTAACCAGAGTTTGAGACTTAGCTCTTCTGCTTATTAGCTATGGGACTGTAGTCAAGTGACTAAATATTTTGAGCCCCAGTTGCTTCATAGGCAAAAGTGGAGATAACATTCAATTTGCAGGCATTTAGGGGGACTAAGAAAAATAAAAAACACTAGTGTATCCCGAACGGGTAAGTACTGCATGTGGAGGCCCAATTAGAAGTAAGGAGAGTTCCCTACACGAATTCTAAGCTTGTAGAAAGAGCCATTTGCAGTTTAGACTGACAGAAGGTCTGTAGGCCTGGTTTCCCGGAATTACCACATTTATGTTCTTTCTCACAGGCCAGCCCTCCAGATCTCTATATTGAAAGATTTAATATAGCTCTTGGACAGTATATGGGAGCATTGCAGAGCATTGTGCCTCTTTTCATTTATATGGTAAGTTAGAGCTTGGTTTACTGGTCTAAGCATCAAGAGCGAAGCATGTTCTGTTTTTCTTTTGCTATATGTTATGGTGGAAATGGAAATTAATCTATTTTAGGAATGTTTGAAAGTGTTGCCATAGAAGAATTATTTACCCCTTTTCTGTTTTAAAGTTCCATAAATAATATTGCTATATACACAATTAGGCATGAATATCAGCAGTAACCTGTTGAGCATTTATTTTATTTCTGCCATATGGAAGATATTGTGCTTGGAAAATAAAGATGTATAAGAAAGATTTCTTGTCCTCAGAAAAAGAATTAAGACGTGTATCTAAAAATGTGAAGTATGATAAATGCCAAGTAAGTCATCTCATAAAAAAATGGAATGATAAAATTTACTTGCGTTCTGATGATTTCTTCCACTTGGAGAATTATGCCTCGAGTATAATTTGTGGTCTGTTGACTTTGTTGATTAGTCCCTCTTCCCTTTAAATATATCAAGTTGCAGAATCTTAATGTCAGTGTTCCTGTCAAGTGGAGGGGCTCGTTATCCCAATGGAGTGAAGCCATCATCCCAGTTCCTCTTTGCTTATTAGATTAGGGAAGGGGGTGTGTAGGTTGATCCTATATTCTATAGCATAGAGATTTCTGTATGTCTTATACCCATCTTCAAAATGATTTATTTATGCTCCATAAGATATACTTCACTGAAAAAAAAAACACCAAAACTACTAGAAAAAAGCCATACAAAACAGAACACTGGGAGAAATTTCCATTATCACCAGGGGCCATTATTTAAGTAATTTATGGAAGATACTTACAGTTGAAAAATATGCAGTTAAAAATAATGACGTGTTATGTTATTTTAGAGAAAAATCGTTCCCAAGAGACATTATGTGGAAAAGTAAGATGCAGAGCAGGGTATAATATTTCTCCATTAGCAAGTATGTTTTCTTCTGGAAAAAAGCATATCCACATATGCAAGCAACCTTTTAGGAAGAATATACAGAAGTTTTCCCAGTGTAGGGTGGGACCTTTTGGAATGGGACGGAGGGCCTGCAGTGGGACAGTTCTTTTTATTGTATAACCTTTTGCATGGTTTTAATTTTTAACCATGTACATGTTATTTTTATAATTTTTTAAAGAGAAAAAAAAAAGTTGTGTTAAGAATTAAGAGAATCAGCAACTTGTTAACATTCCTCTTTGCGTTTTCCATTCCTGTACATTGAGTTAACATTTAAACATGAACAAATTCAATTGTATTGACTTATCAGTAATTCTAATCAGGATGCTTCTGGCTGCCAGAAACAGAAGACCAGATTCAAAGCGATTTAAGTAAATAAGGGAAAGCATTAGCTCTTACAGCAAAATCCAGATATAAGGCAGTCTCCAGTTTGGCCGAATCTGTGGTCTAACAGTGCTGCCAAGGACTCGGGTTTTCGTCTCTGCTGTGTACAACATCTGATTCACCTGTTCTCCGCACAATGCTGAGATGACTGTCAGATACTTTTCATTCAAGCCTAGCTTTCTCTCAGCCTTACGGGGCTGCCGTGGGTCACGCATCTCCCTTTGAACCAGACTCTCTCTCAGGAAATACCACAAGCTGAGTGACTTACACTAAGCGCTGGAGTGGAGTGTATTTGGGGAGCCAGCCAGTGCACGTTCGCCACCTGCTTTCAGCCTAGATCATGGATAAATGGGAACTTTTGTTAGTGATACCTGGTGTTGCCTTTAGATGATCCGGTATTTTTAAAGGGCATATTAAGTGCCTCACACAGTGGGTTCTGTGTGTCTGTCCATCATCCCTCTCTAGGTCATGCCAGGTATCTCCCCCTTGTTCTTTTGGAGGTGTGTGGTTCATGGCATTTTATCTTTATGTACTTTTAACCCCATGCTGGAAAGACATGTAAATAGGATGGGGCTTTCTTTTGTTGCTTGGTGTTGGGTTTTTATGTTTTGATTGATGCTTTTATGAATTGTTTCCCAAAAATAATTTATTTTTAGTGTTTCAGTTTTAGACTAATCATTTCCTCTAATTGATTCGCTGAGGAATAATTTATTTTCCTTTTCAGAATAAGTTTTACATCGAAACGAAGCTTAACAGAGACTTAAAAGATGACCTTATAAAGCTGTTTACGGAACGTTGCAGAAAAGCACATTTACAGCCTACTGCGTGAGTAATTCACCTTGCTGGGCTGAGAGAACACCAGCAGTGATGTGCATAGTTTTTGGTCAGCGAGCACTGGCTCATAAACCCCAGTGTTGGCGTCTTCTGAATCATGCTGCAGAAGGTGTTGAAGCCCAGTTCTGTAGAGGGGGCCCGAGGAGTTGAAAGTGTGACTTGGAGGTCACCTCGTGAGCTGGGAGCTGCTCAGCCACGTGCCCGGACAGTGCGTGATACTTGCTGCCTTTCCCTCCTCTGACAATGGGGGACATAGCAAGGAAGGGGGGTGCCCCTAACTTTGTCACTGGTAACTCTAGGAGGAGCCCAGTGTGATATCTTTGAAGCCGGAGCACAGAATCCTCTCTGATGTTTACTCTTTAAGGCAAAAACACTTCCCCTCTGGCTCTGGCATTTATTAACTGTATCTCAGGGCAGTTTCTTACCCTCTGGTCCTGTTTTCTCTTCTGTGAATTGGGATTAGTAAAATGTTTAACGTGGTTATTATGTAGATTAGTAAGTAAGCAGAGCATCGTGCCAAATTCAGTTTTTCCTTTCCCCCCATTCCCAGGCCCCTGCCCCCTTACAGTAGGCGGCATCTTATACCTTTCCTAAAGGAATACACCTCTCCAAGTGAAATGTAGGAGTCCCCTACAACCTAATGTGTCAGCAGTCATTAAAAGCTCATATTTTATGCAGTAAATCATCAAGTCATGTTTTAGAATTTGGCACATTTTGGATTTGCAGTAATTTTTGCTTTTCTAATAGTCATAGTTTCTACCACAATGAACTTTTACTGGAATTTACAAAAGAATTGTTGTAAGCTTGACCACAAACTCTTTCATTTTTGAGTGTAAATAAAGGGAAGGAATATTAAACATTGGGCCAATTTATTTTAGAAAGACAGGGTTTTCAAGTAATACTGTAGATGAAGATAATATATTTCATTATGTCCTCAAGAGATTCCAGAATCATCCTGGAGATCTAGAATCTTGGGAGTATGGCCTTTTTAAAAAAAGGCTTTCCAGATGCTTACAGATACCTTTAAATATGATCTTGTGAGGTATCCCAACTATTAATTATAACCACTTAAGTATTATCTCTGATGTCGACATTGTCCTTGTTTTCATTGTAAAAGAAAATACAGCATTTTGGAGTTTTTCCTGTTAAAATTCTTTAGACCAGTGCTGTCATTTGGTAGAAAAGCATATTTACTATGTAAATATGTTTTTATATTTGTCAGTAATTTGGAAATCAATTTTATTGGGCGTATGCAAAGAAAATATTCAGAGAGAATCCAGATTTAGTGAGAGAAAACATAAACGGATTACTTCTTCCTTTCGTTTATTATAGAATCTGATTTTTAATAAACATTACACTTAAAGGTGGATATATCTTTTCTTTTTCAAGTAAACTGAAAAGGCCCTTAAGCTTTTGTAAGTTGGATAAAACTGAACTTATGAGATATTTGTTAAGCAGTTACCAGGCACTGTGACTATTCTGTAACTGCCAGTTTGTACTTCATAGTCTCTTCCCCCTTTCCACCCAGTCTCCCCCAGCTACCCTCCCATCTGGCAACCTTCAGTCGGACTTATTGGAGGTCAAGACAATTGGTCAAAAGTAGGGAGAGGGAATAATAGAGTATGGGTTTCGAGTGCCTGTTGATATTAGAGAGAACCTTGAGTTGGAAGAGACTCTCTTAGAACCTAAAATTTAGAATTTCAGTTTTAAACATTATATTTTTAAAGTATTTTCTGGAGTGCTCAAATTAGCATTTGTCTCCTTAAAATTTCTCTATGCTATTTATAATTGTAACTACCTACTGATGATAAAATCCAAAGGATAAACTTGAACAATGCACTTTTAGCTTTTATGTAAATTCAAGTGTAACTCACAGTGTATGTTTGAAACTGTAAAGTCATTGTTGGCCAAGTGAGATGGCGTTTCCATTTTTAAAAAGACACCGACAGAAGAAAACAGCCTGTCCAATTTGACAAGCCAAGTTATGCCAAGTTTATGGAGTATTTTGGTTAATAAATTGCAGATCTTTGAGAGAGAAATTAAAAATGAACTGTTTTGAGTCAGTAGTATCTATTGTACCCACTAAATGGAATTTGTTTGTTGAAAGAGACATGGACAGATGAAAACAGCCTGTCCAATGTGACAAGCCTAGCATACAGTAAAATTATGCCAAGTTTTATGGAGTATTTTGGTTAGTAAATTGCAGGTCTTTGAGAGAGAAATTAAAAATGAGCTGCTTTGCCCGGCCAGGCGTGGCTCAGAGGTTGAGCATCGACCTAGGATCTAGGAGATCGGGGTTCGATTCCCGGTCAGGGCACATGCCCAGGCTGTGGGCTCAATCAATGACTCTCTCATCATTGATGTTTCTTTCTCTCTCTTTCCCCCTCCTTTCCTCTCTCTGAAATCAATAAAGATATGTTTAGAAAAATTTTTTTAAAAAAAGAACTGTTTTGAGTCAGTAGTATCTGTTGTACCCACTAAATAATGGAATTTATTTGTATTTGTTAATGATGTTATCTAGAGAAATTATTTCTATCCATTTAAAAATGTTTTAATAAAGTTTTTGTTCGGCAGTAGATAACCTAAAAGAAAGCTGGCTCTGTTGTCAGGTTCAGTCAGGGTCCTGCAGTTCCCAGTCATGGGAGTGAGAAGGGTGAGCGAGCAGGGTCTCCCTGCTGTTATCCTGAGTAAGAGAAAACACACACACAGCTGTAGCATTTGGGAAGGTCACATTGACTCAGAAAGTCAGCCTGACTCTGACTGCAGCTACTGACATTACCAATAACGCGTCTTTCAGAGAAATCCCAAGAGCCTCAAATATAGTGATCTGGGGGAGAGAGAAATGGTTGAGAGAATTAGAGAACATTTTACCCCCAAATGTAAGTCTTTTGAGTCATGAGCATAATGGGAAGCACTTTTGGCTTCCTAAGTACCATGAACACCATTGCTTTTAGAAAGCTGTCCTTGTTTTCAGAGCCGCCGTGGACTGAGTAGTTTCCATTAGTGTGTCCGAAGCCTGTACGTGTTTACTTGCTGGACTGAGCTCTGTTGCACTGGATTTAAAGGCAATTCTTGGTTTGTCCTCTTGGGGTGCTTTTTTCTTGCACTTGTTTACCCTTCTATCTTTGGGAGAAATAGTAATAGAAAGAAAAACCAGTAAATATTGCATCATTTTTATGTCCCAGTTTTTCTTCTTTTTTCAGCTTTACTTTTAGAAGCCCAGTCAACACATTTCAGGTCACACCTTCAACTATGGCAAATATCGTGCAAGGCCTGTATACTCTCAGACCAGGTAAATTGTACATCATTCCTTTGGGGTTGGACTTGTTTGTTTGTGGTAGTTCCGGCCCTACCCAAGAAACAGTGTTTCTCTGTGTGTTTTCTGAGCCCTAATGGTATTTGGGTTGGTTATGGCAAAAAAAATTGAGTAGATACTCATCATTGTGAAATGTAAACTCAGGACTCAGGTGGAATTCTCTCTATTCTAGTGAAAACCAACTTGTTTAGGAAACACACAAAAGAGTTTGTAGGATACACTTCTGATAAAATTGACTCTCGCGTCTGGCATTAATCTTTGTCTCTTTTTGTTGCGGAGCCTCCTTCACTTCTGCCCACACTGCGGGCGCTGTGCACAGGAGCACACGCTCCTGACGCATTCACGATGCCGTCTTCTCAGGCTTGTTGAGTAACTTGCAAGCAGTCCGTTGGGGGTCTTAGAAGGTATCCCCGTCGGGAAAGCGGGACTACTTTAATAACCTTTTTGTGAAATTCTTTTGTCATTTGAAGATGGAGTGAAATAAAACCTGATCTAAATTGCTTAACACAATACCTGATAATATAATAAGCTTACTAACCTTAAGGTATTACGGTACACTTGGGTCCAGTGGTTATTTTACTTTAATTGGTGGCTTGATTGTTTGCTAAATTTAAAAGATCCGTCAGAATTTAACTTGCTAAAAATGGAAATTTGGTGAAAACTGTAGTAGGAGTAGAGTGTGATGTAAATGCTTCTTTCTCAGGCTACTTTAAACAGTGGCTTCAGTATTCAGATTCAGTGTTACTTAAATTTGGTCGGGTCTCACTCTATTCATAAAATTTAAACAAATTATCTGTATAAAGTAATTATTTATATAAAGTAGCAAAATATTTTATTTCATGTTTCCAATAAGCTGATGTTTCTCTTTTTGTAGTTTCTCAGAATTTTGAATTTCATTTTACTAAATGTGATGAAATGGCTCATGGATTTTGCTTTTAGTGCTAGGTTATGAATGATTTATTTTATTTTATTTTGGAAGGCATCCAAGTGCAGTTTGACAAATTTCTAAATTCTGCCTCCCAAGTAGGCAGCTTTATCATAAAAGCTCTGGCTTTTATCATAAATAACGAATTGCAGACTAAAAGTAATCAGGGGAGAAACACTCAGAGATACGTGTTCATCTAAATGCTGTTGTTCTAAGGTTGAGCTCTTAGGTAGGATTCATGCTACTTGTGAAGAGTCTGTATTTACGAATTGTCCTTTTGCAAAGGCAAACCTTTTGTAACCATTGGCATTTTCTGAGATACTGTTAAACGTATTTTGACATTTACACATCTCACCCATTGTGTTCCTGGTTTATTAAAGCAGTTTTATTCACCTGAAAGGTTAAGGTTAAAATATTTTAAAACTTGAATTTTAAATGTAAAAGTTTCTTTTATTGCAGTGAATCTCACGTGCTGATCTTTGTATAGTGAATGCATCTGAATCAGCCAAGAAGGTTTTCTAAACTCTAGATTCCTGGGCCCTAATCCTTGGAGATCCTGATGACTTAACATTTTAGGTGTGTTTTCATTTGGTCTTTAGAAACTCAGCTTAAAAATAGCTGCCCTTCATTTAATACACTTTTTTTGTTTCTTTATCTTTATTTTAATCACTGCTTGGAGTTCCATAAAACGGCAGGTCTGGTTGGCGGCTCACACCGATTGGTTGTGGTCCCCGGAGCACTGTTCCGAGGCTCTTTCCACACCCTGTTTGAGCTGAGCGAGGTGGAGGGACACGATTGAGGGCATTTTGCCATGAGTTTGTTCAGGGCTGAGTGAGGTGGCCCTTGTGTCATTTTCAGTCCTTATTTTTTTTTTTGCCATTTCTAACTTGGCTGTTCTCCTGTTGATTTTTTTTTTTTTTAACTTACCAATGACCCAGCATTGCACAGCATTAGCGTAAATTTTTTCAAATTTATAATTATATTTACCTAAGATTACAATTTTTAAATTGAGCTCGCTGGAATAAATAGAGCATTGACATTTTATGGTTTTTGATATGCACAGCTAAGATGTTTTCAAAGAGTGAAAATTTGAAAGGGCCAGATTAATAGACTCCAAAAGGGTAGCAGTGCTCACAGGCAGGGCCACCAGCAAGGGAGGCGGGTGCTGGTTCCCGCACACCCCTGCTACAGGTGGGCATTAGTTACAGTTACAGGTCGGTGAGCAGGGGGGGGGATTGTGTTTATTTTAGCCTGAGTTTGCATAAATATTAACAAGGCTTTTATTCTGTTTTTCTTATAAATTATTCAGTCCTGTCTTTCACTTATCTGGTCTTAGTGATTTGTAAAAATGCTTTATAATAAAGATACTAATTCACCTTTGATGCAAATATTTCCTTCCCTCATATTTAGAATTTTTGATAAGGCCCATTTAAAAATCTCTAGAGATTTTCATTAAATTTTGTTATATCAGTAAAATGTAAAGACATCTGTTTTCTTTACACTGTAAATTCTTTTTAGAAAGGAAATTTAACCTCTTGTATCTTCTTTATCAGAATAAAATTGCACTTAAGTTTGGTTTAATATATATTTAATTTAATTTGTCTATATGATTTTCTTAAAGAATCTTTTCCTTCCCTCACAGAGTGGGTTCAGATGGCTCCAACTCTATTTTCTAAATTTATTCCAAACATTCTCCCTCCGGCGGTGGAATCTGAACTTTCTGAATATGCTGCTCAAGATCAGAAACTTCAGAGAGAACTTATACAGAATGGTTTTATGAGGCAAGTTTTATTTTCTTTTGTGACAAAATATGTCCAGTTTGTGGAAAGGAAGGCACCTGGCTCCTCATTTGGCACAGTTGTGACCACAGTAGTAGGCGGATCATTGACTCACTTTTCTTGCTGGGACTGGGGAGAGACATTCACTTCCATAGATTTTGAGGCCAAATTAAGTCTCAGGATATTGGTCTTGACCAAGATCACTGGTACCAAGTCTCTAGTTTCAGCACAGGTTAAGAAGTAAAACAGCTGACTGGTTGGCCCATGGATTGGCTTTTCCCCCCGTTTTTTCCTGGTGGCACCTCTGTTCGTATGGCAGGGGGGGCACTGAGTAATCAGTCCACTGGCCACTTGCCCCGCTCACCATCAGGTCCCACTGGAAAGGCTCCGTGACGCTCAGTGGGTAGATAGGCCTGGCTTTCTTGTAGCAAGTGAGGGAGGGAAAGGCCATGGGAAATGGGAGCACGCAGACAGCTAGTTCTTCTCTGATGTCCAGTGGTCACGTGTTTCCTGACATTAACTGTAATGTCCCTAACAGCAGTATTATTTTTATACACAGAATGAGGCCATTTCATGCCATAGTAGTTTTACTTAATCATTTTTGAAGAACTAATATATTTGTGTGGTTCAAAAATGAAAATGATATACATTGAAAATAAAAAATATACACTGAGAAGTTTTTTCCTCACCTGCCTTTCCATCTACTCCCACCCCGTTAGGTAATAAATTTTTAAGTTTCTTGTGATTCCTTCCAGTGTTTTTCTTAATATATAGATACAAGCAAATACAATGTATTTTCTTATTTTTATTCAACTCTTACACATCCTATCACGTAGATCTACTACACCTTGTTTAACCCAGTAGATGGCAACTGGATTATTTCCAATCTTTTGCTATTACCCAGACTGCTGCAATCAATAGCCTTGTCTGTGCGTAATTCTATACCTGCTGCAGGTATATCTGGAGAGTAAAGTCCCATAAGTGGGATTGCTGGGTCAAGAGTAAATGCAGTTGTAATTTTGACTAATATTGCCCAATTGCCCTCCATAGGGGATTGTGTCATTTTGCATGTGCCCAGCAGAGTCTGAACGTACCTGTTCTCCGTGGCCTTCCATGTAGAGTCTGTTGTTAAACCTTTGTATTTTGCCACTCTAGCAGGTGAAACATAATTACTCAGAGTTGGTTTAATTTGCATTTCTTGTTATGAGTGAGGCAGAGCCTATTTTCACGTTCGTATATTTCTTTTTCTGTAAACTGTCTGTTCATGCCCTGGACTCATTTTTCTATTGGTGGTCAGTGTTTTTTTTAATCTTAGTTTCTAGGTGCTCTTTCTGTAGTATAGAGATTGATGCTTTGCCTGAGAGAAGACAGTTATTTTTTTTCCGGTTTGTTTTTTGACTTTACTTTTGGTGTTGGTTTTTCTTTTTAATTTTAAGTCATGTAGAAGTTTTTATTTTTGTATAACTAACTTTGTCAGGTCTTTTTCTGGCTTTTTAATTTGAATTATAGTTAAAAGTGTTTCCTTAAAACTTTAAAAAATACATGTAGAATAATCTGAGTATACTTTTTATGTTTCCCCCCCTATAAATGTAGGAGAAAAATCACCATAAATTTGAAGTCTTTTATGCTTTTATTCATGTTTTATTTGAATGTTTGCTTTTAATTTAGAGATGAACTTATTGGTGTCTTTAGAAAACAAACGGCCTTCTGAAAACTTTTTATTTCTATGATGCAGTTGAGGAAGTTAGCTCGTGTGGATTTCTCTGAACACCTTGAATTCACCTTTCCGAGCAGTGTGGGCAACTTTTTAAACACCTCCAGAGACATTCCCTAACCCTAATTTTGGAATTGGAATAAGACAGCAGGGTGCAGGACTGCTTGGTGCTGTATAGTAGCTCTTATGTAAAATTTGCTTGGGGTGAGTGACTGACTCCATAAATAGCTTCATGTAACATTGCCCTGGTACATGGACTAACATGGACTGTTCTGCCAAGGCCAACACATTCAGGGTTTGGGTATAAATTGGATTTTTTGTTTCTCTTAGTGGAATTCTTTCGTATGCCTTCTGCCTGAAATTTAAAACGTTAGTATTCCAAGAGGTGATAACATTAAAATGTTTTATTTTACAAACTGAATTGGGCATTTCTAGAATTAAGTTGGCAGTTTATTATACATTTACTGTGAAGATTAAGGTCTGCCTCATAAGTTATTCTGATAAGTGCTTAGCACAGAGAAGGCCCTTCCCAAGCTGACACTCTTGGACTCGCTCGCCCCACTGCTGAGCTGGCCCATCCCGAGCAGAAAGGATGCGCAGCACCGTCCACACGGCCGCTGGGAGAGAGTCAGCCTGTGCTTCCGGCTCTCGTTCCACGTTCTGCCCTGCCAGCTTTGATGCCTTCCTTGATCAGTATTTGGCTAGAATTGTTTTAGAAGAAATGGTGTCCACTGATGCAAAAATAAAAATAAAAATTGGGAATATAGTACAGGCTGTCTAACAAGAATTCTATTACTGGCTGTTCTGACATGAGCAGTCATTTTATGGTTTATGCCTAACCAACCACATGATTCCTTTCAGCTTTTCAAACTATTTTTTCATTTAAGATTATGTTCCACTTACATGATGTACGGAGTCCTGAGTAGGCAGTTCACAGCTTTAATGTGGACGGCACAGAGTAAGTCTTTGAAGTATTTTGAAATCGTGTGAATTTTGTCAAATATATCCTCTTTTGCATTTAATGGACACATCCTCATTTGAGCTGAGTTTATGCGAAATGTCTTCAGGTGCATGGAAATACAATGTGGACTTATTTCAAAGCTAGAATTAACATCTAAGCTAAGAGCGACATTTTCCTTTCTCTGTTACCTGCATAATTGAATTGCTTATTGTCAGGGAAGGCAGGTTGGAGTTCGGTGTTGTCAGACTGCATTATGGAAGATGAGCTCCTCTGGAAACTTCTAACGTGCATGCCCTGAGACGGAACATCTCATTCAAACCAGCCTGGGGTCCTCTTCAAAGCGAGTGCCAGATAGCTTTTAAGGCAAATGAAATGTTCTTTCTGAGGAACTGGTGCCTGGGTTTCTGAACCCAAATAGAACCTTGTAGGGCGGGGGTACTGTTGGTCTTTAGCTGAGGGGTTCCTCTAGACCGGGGCTTTTCCCTTCAGCAGCAGGGCCTGGTTTGGAGTGCCGCTTGCAGCTTTCCCTGCCGCATTCGTTGGCTGATCTTTGGCAGCCTTCGCGTACGCCGTGTGCACGGCCGCTTCCTGTCTCCTGTCCTCACTTCTGTTTTTCTCCTGTTATTTTTTGCATCTTCAGTTATTTGGCATTTGGGGGTTGGAAATGCAGGTTGTCTGTAGAAGTTGAGGCTCCATATCTCAAATCCTACATTTTCCTTTTGATCAGTGTTAACTTGTTTCAGAATGTTTGGTGAATGCTGCTGTGATGATATCCTGTAAATAGTGCTCATGTAAGATGCTCAGCTGGCTTTGCGCAGGTGCAGTGTTCACAGTAGAGATGTTCAAAAAGTGGCCTTAGAACTTCTGTTTCGAGTCCTTTAACTGCGTGAGGCCAGTTCATGCTAAAAGTTGAGCATGTTTTTCTCTTAAGTGCCCTGCCAAGAACAAACCCTTTCAAGGCCATTTGCTGTGTTCTCTCTCTGCGTCATTAAGACTCCTCTCACCCAGCCCAGCAAGAGGCTTCTTTCCTCATCTTGAGCAAAACCAGAGAAATAAAGTGGGAAATTTTGGTCATCTGGAAGATTATTCAAAAGCAGGAAATAATTATTTGAGCTAGCATTTTAATCATCTGTAGAGGCTGTTTATGAATTTATTCACTAGTTTGTTAATTTAGCAAATACTTATTTTCTACTATGTGCTCGATACTGTTCTAGGTACTGGGGGAACAAGGCAGCAAAGTTCCTGTTTTTATGGAGCTTGTGCTTGAGTGTAGGGAGATAAATAATAAACATGTAAACAGTTTATTTCAAATAATAATAAGTGTTCTGAGGAAATGAAACTGTGTGTGGGATAGAGAACGGGTGACCAGGGCATTTTGAGGGGCTATTCATGCTAACTTGGTAATGTCGTGCCTCCCGAGGAGAAGGCCTCCAGCCAGGGAGTTGGTGATCAGGAGATAGCCATTGGTTGACTAAGTGAAGAATATTGCAGGCAGGGTTAAGTACGTACAGAAGTGCTAACGTGTCCAAGGGACGGAAAGAAAGCCAGAGTGGCTTGGGTGTAGTGACCAGAGGTAGATAGGATGGAGAGGCAGACGGAGCCGCATCTCACAGGACCAGGGAAATGAATTTGAACTGATTTGTAGTTGTAGTGGAAACCCAGTGAAAGGCTTTAATCAGAGGCATGAACTAATCTTATTTATGCTTTTACATAAGATCACTCTGGCTTTTGTCTGGACTAATAGTAAGACTCTTGCAGTTGTGTAGGGGAGGGATAATAGTATCTTGAATTGGGGTTTTTGCTGTGGAGTGGGTGAGGGGTGGTTTATTTTGGATTTTGTTTGGGGGTAAATGCTCCAGAGAGACGGAAAGAGAGGAATCAAGGGTGAGCTAGGGCTCTGGTCTGAGGAATTGGGTGGATATTCATTTATTGAGTGAGACTGGGGAAGGAGTGGGGGTGGCGTGGAGTCAGCAGTATTCCTTCTGGCCATGGTACATTGGTGGTGTGTATAAATTATCCAGGTGGCAGTGGTCATGGGGCAGTTGATCTGTGTCTGAAGTGCAAGGCAGGAAATATCAGAGCAGGAGATAGAAGTCTGGGGCCCACTGGCGTGTGAATTTGAATTGATTTTTAACTGTAATGGAAATCCACGAAACCCACTCAAGTATTTCAAGTCACAGGACTGGTGTGATCACTGTTCTAGACAAAGGAGACTATACAAGGGAGAGAAAGGCGACCGAGGACAGAGTGTTGGCCAGATGAACAGGCTAGTGAGTTGGGCGTTACTACTCATGGTTCGGGCATTTTAGTCACTTGTCTGAATTATTGTCTGGGAAACTAGAGACACAAAAATAGCATTTATGGGTAGCATAGGTCCTAATCAGACCTGTTCTCTCACCTCTAAAGTGGAACCAGGACTTCTTTGGTGTTTGAAGGTAAACTGGGTAATGTAGGGAAAGGTTTGTGTTCTTCTGCAAGAAGCGTGTTCACGTTCATTCTAAGGAGAGCCTGAGACTTTCAGAGCTTGAGCAGTTTTCCGTTTCTTAGGGTAAGATTTTAAGTTACCCTTCGTAGTTCAGACTTGGAGTTTGCCCTGGTGCAAGGTCATTAGGCACGTTGGCAGCAGAGCCCAGGGCAGTCTTCAAAGATAGACAGTCTGAGCTGTTTCTAGAACCTAGCGTAAACCGTCTTCATGGATAACCCCTCCTTCATTTAATAGCTTTCTATATTTAAAAGAACACCTTTTAGCTAAGAATATCAGTTTGTAAATGACTCAGTTACTGTGCAATCTAATGTCTGTTTCACAATTTAAGGCTGTTGGGTTAGCATGGAAATGCCTGCTGCCCTTCATCATCAGCTGTGCGGTTCATTTCTCCTGTTGGTACGTGGAGGTGTCAGTCAGCTCTGTTGACTCACTTTTCCTTTTTAATCCGCAGAGCTGCCCAGTCCCGGAAGAGAGCTGGAGATGAGTTGGCTTATAGTAAGTAATAAGGTTCCTTACCGTCTGTGGGGGTTGTGGTGTAGATAGCCACCGGCAGTGACCGTGCAGCAAGTATGATGATCCCCACAGTGTTCTTGATGGCAGGCTCATCGGGACTGTGTGTGATTGAGGACAGACTGTTCTGTGAGTTGGGGCCGATCTAAGGTCCAGTGGGTGGTGGTGGCTCTCAGGCAGTTGTCAGGATGCTGCCAGTGACTCAGTCTCAGTTCCTGATGACCTGGCCCCCTTTCACCTTTCACTCCACTCAAAACCACTTTTTAAAAAATCTCCTTTTTGGCGATTGGGAGAGGGGTAGGAATATGTGTTAAATAGGTTCCTACCATGATCCAGTGCCGTCTGCTATTCATACCTTTTCCTGTTTTGATGATTTTTTTCAGACAGCTCCTCAGCATGTGCGAGTTCCAGAGGCTACAGATAGTGAATGTGTTGAATGTACTTTCCTTCCTGCCACAAGGACACACTGGAGCTGCAGAGATTGTATTCCGAGCACAGTGGGTCCTGCACTCACTCAGGCACTGTCACAAAGCTGTTCTCAGAAGAGGATGTCGGACTTCTTACTTTGATTTGTAATTTTAAAAAACAAAAAACTAACAAACAAAAAAACTGTCAGTTGCTGCTAGACTTGGGGATGATTTTGAAATGGGACAATCTTTTAATGAATCTCTCTATAGATTTCGTGAGGAACAGGCATCTTGAAAGGTGACCATTGCTAAGTGAAATCGGGCAGCCCAAACCAGCAGCTTCCTGCAAAAATATAGGAGCAGGAGAATTTTTTTAAGCACTGTTTTATTCATTTGTGGACTTGGCGCTCGGCATATTGGTTTCACACATCAAGATACCTTTTGCTTTAAAATCAAGCAGATCATTACAATACAGTATTTTTCACCCATAACTAAAAGAAGCCCCTTGAAAAGAGTTGGTCTTTGTTTAGCATTAGAAGGTCTCGTGAAAGGAAAATGCTAACTCTGCTTTTGCTCTACCTTTCCCCCCATTAGTCCACAACCTTTTTCTACTCTGTGCCTTGAGCTTTGTGCACTTTGCAACTCTGTGACCATGTCAAACTCACAAATGCCTCCTGAAAAAGCTTACGGTATCATGGACTAACCCGCCAAGATGCAACCAGATGTCAGGCATGGCTTCGGAGCAGGAATCTGAACGAGTGGGAGAACAGAACCTTGTTGCACATTCATGGTCAGCTTCCCCCCGCCTCACTATGGCACATTCATTTTAATGTTGGGGACCAACTCTTGTAGGACATTTCCATTCCCTCTATCACTTACATGACTCACCAGCTGCTGTAGTACCAGCATCATGCTAGTTCAGGCGTCGCCAGGACTCCAGCAATAAAACTCCCCTCCTAAGGTTGAGAATCAGCCAACAGTGAAAGCTGGCTCCTGTGATGCTCTAGAAAGCAGATACGGTTTTTAAATCCAAATATAATCAGTGGTGTGGGATTCCTGATCTGTTTCATTTTAAATGGGTAAGATAAGTACTTTTGAAAAAAGGCTGCAGTCTGCAGCTTCAGACATCGTATTGGAGTCAGAGAGAAGTAGCACTGATGATCTGAGGCCCCCGCCCAACTGTGGCAAAGCTGTGTTTGGTTTTTCTACACCCACAGTACTAGTTAGTTCCTGTTTAGACTCTGAGGCTTATTCTAGTTGTTCTTGAAAGGCAAAGAAAAATAGAAAGATGTGGCAAATGAAAAATTTTTTCATCAGTTCTGCTTGACTCTAAATTGAGTATTGTGCTCAAGCCTACTCGGCTATGTGGGACTGATACTTACCTCTTCAGAGAACTTGGAGCGAAAAGGAAGACATTAGAGATAGTCACACTTCTGATTTGCAGGTTTTTCATAAGAGTTGCCTCTGCCAATTCAGTTGTCCTTTTTTGGGGAGTGGAGGAGTGGGAGAGTTAGAAGTGTGATCTTGGGAGCAAGTCAGTCATCTACCAGAAGTCCTCTGTTTGTAAAATTATTCAGAGAAGTAAAAGTAAAGGTTGTCAGATTTATTTTTTTAAATACTTACCAACCAGAGTTGATAGATTTTGTGGAGGACTTGAGTTAGACTCTTTAACTCTGTATCTTGGATTGTATTGATAAACACTGAATTACTGTAAGAATATATACAGACTCTTACTATGCCCTGTATAGTTTGATTTACTGCACCAGTAACATTCTAGTATCAAGGAAAATTCCATTTTACCCTGAAGGCCAAATTTTACTTTTCTCAATGGAATGCTTGCTGCAGGCTTATAAATAACACCTGCAACTAAAGTCTCTCCTAAGTAGTTTTAATAATATTTCTGCAAGGAATAAAATTGGAATTTTTAAAATCCAAATATAAAATGTGGGTGAGTTCTTCAGTAATTTAATAATTACCCAGATGCTTTTTCTGTGAGAGACCATTGTCTGGCCAACAGCAGAACTTTCCTTATGAAAGCATTGTATTATGATGTGAATTGGCATTAAAACCTTTGGATGTCTTTGCGTTATTAAGTTAATGGAGAAATATTTTATATTGTCTTCTTTTTATTATAATATATGTGTAAACAAAAAGTGGACAGAGTAAAGTCTGTGAAATTTAGTTTCTCTAAAGTTTTGTGCAGTGACTGCGGCCAGCTCTGGGCCAGGCCTGGTCCTGCAAAGCCAGGAGGGGAGGCCGCAGGGGAATCTGCATGTCCTGGGGCCTGTGACTGTTGCTCCTCATTTCCACACCGAGGCACATGACAGGGTGAAGGACCCGCTTCTTTATCTCAAGCCTGAGTCAACCTTGCTTATTCCACTGGGATTCTTACCTAGTTAGTTTGCAGCATAAGAAGAAAGGAGGTTTGTCATCCATTTTGCTTTGACGAAACACTGTTTGCCAGAAAGTATTTTCTCATGTTTGCCTGTGTTCTTGCCAGTACAGTGTGTAGCTTTTCCACCCCAGTTAAATACCGGCTCCTGTGGGGCCCGTGTCAGGAAACCGTGCATGCAGGTCGATTGTCTCGTTCGTCGGCACATGCGGCTGATTTGGCTAAATCGCCTGTGTCCGTGCAGACTGAATCTAGACCCTCCGAAAGGAAGCAGTCCAGTCATGTCAAAGTCATGGCACGTGAAAGTATAAACAGACAATGGTTTTGAGAGACGGTGCTTATTTTAAATTTTGGCCTGGATCTTAAGTGACAGTGTCCTCGTACGCCCTGTTTTCACAGCTGCACCCTAGCCTAGCAACTGCATTGTCTCCTGTGGGCGGAAAGGAAACCCTGATGAGTTCTTTGTAGAATTAGTGAGGACAGCACCGACCTGGATACAGGAGCTGGGCGTCATTACATCGTACATTCTTTTCTGTCTCTTAATATAATACTAAAAAAAATCCTTTGAGCTAGAAAAATTAAGTAAAAACTGCTGTGCGTTAGAAGTCAAGCGCTGGGCTCCTTCTCTAGCCCAGGACAGCACAGTTGCCCTTGGTCATGTACCACAAGGTTCGCCCAGGCACCTGGGTAGGAGGCACAGGGCTGCAGCATAACCTGCCCCAGGGCGGTCAGATGGGTGGCCTGGCCATGCTGGGTGTGCAGCAGGCAGGTTCCTGTGCGGGGCCAGTCCTTCTGGGGCCCTGCCCTTGCAGAGCAAACGTGGGGTCACACTGACCCCCTGCTTCTTACAAGACTCAACGCAGGCGCAGGTGGGAAATGAGAGCTCTTGTAAGCGCCTTCAAAGGCCATAACTGTTTCTTTAGAACACGCCCTTATGTATTCCCATTTGCTTCCTGCGCCAGGCTTCTCCAGCAAACCCCCTTTCCTTTCTGTGACATAATAACAGAACTCATAACACATCAACATTACTTCCTGGGAGACGGATGTCTACTTAGGCTTAAAATGACACTAATAACAAGCAGTCTTGAAGCGCAGCCGAGCCAAAGCCTGGCTGGATGCACGTCCTGTGGCCTGACGGAGCCACCAGGGAATGGGCTGGGTCAGCAGCATGCAGGTGCCTGTGGTCTCACGTCGCGGCAAAGGAGGCGTTTGGCTTGAGTGGAGGAAGAGGATCGGGAAGCGGGAGTTTTGGTGGGGCCCGCGTGCTGCATCAGCGCGTCTAGTGCCACCACTAGTGCCTCGGCCCCCTGCAAGGGCGAGCGGGCTCCGGGGACTGGCTGAGTGTCCACAGCTGGGCTGCTGGGGTCATTCTTCCTGCCGCAGAGCAAAGGGTGTTTCGCAGCACGCTGGTGGGTGGTTGGCAGGCCTGTGGCCCCTGGGGTGTGCAAGCCACTGCTCGTCGTGGGCTGTGCTCTCCACGTCTTGGAGGGAGTCACCAGCAACCAACTTCCTTTGGGTCAGCAGCAGCAGACGGACCCTGCGCAAAGTGGCCAGCTCCTGGCCTTCCAGGACCCTCTCCTGTGCCCAGCAGCGTGCCGCTGACCTTGGTCTATGCCACTGAATCGCAGCGCTTAGTGTACAGCGCCTTCCTCTGCTACCCAGGCGTCCTCCCGCAGCCCTTGCCCTGCAACCTTTCCCTGTGTGTGTGTGTGTGTGTGTGTGTGTGGCTGTTTTGGCTTCCTGTCCTCCTGGTGGATCTCCACGAGTTCATGGCTATTCCCAGGCTGAGCTGGGCACTGGCGGCGCCCCTGGCACCTCTGTAGCAGATCTCACTGTGGCCGAGAGCGCCAGACCCACACCAAGGCTACGCCGTGGTCGCCTCTGCTGGAGTCTTGCAAGCTCGGGCCCCTGTCTGAGGACGGCAGGACCCCGCAAGCGTGCGCTTCTGGCGGAGCGCTGGCGCACAAGTCCCTGCTCCTTCCGCGGCTTCGGGCCGCCTGCAATCTGTTGCCCCCACTCCCACCCCTAGAATGTCTTTCACCTGCTCCAGAGACTGGGTGGGCCAGAGCCTCATCTCCCACATTTTTCAGTGTCCTGCAACTGCTCTGTCCCTGGGACCACCCGCACCTGTGTCACCCACGAGGGTCTCCACTTCTTGCCAAACTCTGTGTCTTGCCTCACACCCCAACCCCTGCCTTTCTCCCTCACTCGTAATGCTCGAATCCAAGTGAGTCTAGAGGCTGTGCCCTGAATCTCGGCCCCGCCCTTGCTCTTTCACAGGCCCCGGCCCCTGGGCACTGTGGCATGTCCGGCGTTACTGAGGGTGGTGCAGGGGGCGCTGCAGTACCGGGGCATGATGCAAGGGAGCTCTGCTGTACAGGGGTGCTGCAGTACACGGTCCTGATGTATGTGGATGCTGCAGTACCAGAGCATGATGCAGGGCGCCGCTGCAATGCAGGGGCCTGTTGCAAGGGGGCGCTGGAGTACCGGTACCCAGACCCAGGGGGTGCTACTAAGCAGGGGAGCTGTAGTACCGGGCCCCGGCGCCAGGGGGCGCTGTGAGCAGTCGAGCTGCAGTACCGATCCACGGATACAGGGGGCGCTGCTGAGCAGTCGAGCTGCAGTACCGATCCCCGGCGCCAGGGGGCGCTGCTGAGTAGTCGAGCTGCAGTACCGATCCCCAGAGACAGGGGGCGCTGCTGAGCAGGGGCGCTGCAGTACCGTTTCCTGGTGCCAGGGGGCGCTGCTGAGCACGGGAGCTACAGTACCGATCCCCGGCTCCAGGGGGCGCAACTGAGCAGCCGAGCTGCAGTACCGGGCCCCGGCGCCAGGGGGCGCTGCTGAGCAGGGGAGCTGCTGTACCGGGCCCCGGCGCCAGGGGGCGCTGCTGAGCACCCAAGTTTTTGCGAGCAGCTGGGCAATCTCTTGCTCGCCTGGTCCCGCAGGATCCAGCCCCAGGACCAGAGCATGACACTCAGCGTGGTCATCTGATGCCTCTGCACCTAGGCCTGCCTCATCTGATGCCCCTCCACCCCCCCTCTCTGGTCTGCGAGTGTGCCCGCGAGGCTGGACTGGGGAACCTCTTCCCAGAACCAGAGCTAAGCCAACACAGGCAGAACACGCAGCTCAGCCCTCTTACTCGGCCGCCCTTCCTTGTCCTCGAGTCTTTGTAAAACGTTACATGGGCTTTGCTGCGAGTGCTTTGCTTGGAGGAGGCCAGGGAGAGGGAAGGAGATTTACTATTTTCTATTTGTGCTTTACAGGTCAAGCAAAGCTCTTTCTCTGGTTTTCAAACAGTGTTTCTGAACCGTGGCCGCCTTCCTTGCTTTTCCTTCTGTTTGCCACTGGGTGAGACCAGAAGGGGCAATGAGGTAGGACGTAAAGCCTGTCGGTTTGCCTTTTTAAAAGTTTGCAACTCGGATATAATACCTGATATCGCTTAGCTGACTGGAACCCGTTTGTTTCTAGAATTCCGGGGAGGCGTGTATTACCAATCGACATCTAGGATGTTAGCGTTTCCTGAATAAGGCCTTGATACATCAAAGGGGGTTTTCATTTTAAATCCACTTGCATTTATACTGCAAAAGACTTACAAGTCACCTTCAAGAAGGTCTTGCTATTGTTTTTCCTCTCCTTACCCCCAATTGTATTTGAAAATGATGAGATAAATTAGTCAATGAAGAGATTAAATAGGAACAAAGTGGAAAAGGTACCAGTCACTTAAGGGGACATACAGCTGTGCATAGGACAGACGTCCTACCTGTGGGTATGTTTGTGTGTACGCACCCACTGTTTGCCACAAGGTGGGCGCTCAGGTATTTGCTTTTCTGAAACTGGGTGTAATCTGTGAGCTACAGCGTTCTCCTGCATCGTCTAATTGCTCGGTCGCAGCAGACCCACGGCGGTGGTCTTACAACTGCTCGCCACCTGCTCTGTAGCGACACACCTGGGACACGATCAACTCCGAATACAAGGACCGGGAGAAGCTTACTTAAGGTCAAAAGAGAAAAATAAACTGTCACTCCCCAGGATGCACAGAACACGTAATTCCAATCCCATGGTTAAGGGAACAGGTGAAGACTGTTGGGCTGTGATACCATGCTGATAATTCTCACCGTAACCTCCTGAGAGTTCTGTAAATGAGGACAAGTGCCCAGGGACAGGGGTTTCCACATTGATGTTGCAACAGTGACTGGGCAGTGAGAGCAGGAGTCTTAGGCAATGATACCTGGTATGCAGCTGTCAGATCAGCCCTGTGGCATCCCAGGGACCGGCTCCGGCGCTTCCAGCAGCGCCATTACCGGGAGGCTCAAGGCCACACACCCCATGTTTCCTTAGAGCATTCTTGGGGTATGTGTGGAGAGTGGGGGCGATGGGGAAAGGATGGGATTCGTCGGGGAGAAATATGATTGATTGTGGTCTCTTTGTTGCCAGGTTAAATTCACTGCTTCTTAGCTCTGGTAGCTCCTAGAGTCACCTGGGGAGCTTTCAGATAACATCACTGACTAGGCCCTGTCCTCAGAGAGTCCAGTCGATTTGAGATGGGCCTGGGCATAAGGGCTTTTCAAAGCATTTTAGTTGGTTTTAATATACGTTCAAGATTCAACTTTATAATTTTTAAAATTGGCTTGAGAGAGAGAGGAAGGGAGAGGGAGAGAGAAACGTCAATGTGTGAAAGAGACATCGACCAGTTGCCTCCTGTACATGCCCCTACTGGGGCTCTAACCTGCAGTCTGGGTACGTGCCCTGACGGGAGTTGAACCTCTGACCCTTTGCTGGACAGGATGACCCTCCAACCAACTGAGCCACATTGGCCAGGGTAAGAAGTATCCTCTTTTTAATTAGTCTCAGAAACATCTGAGTGAAGCTTTCATTGTACCTGTCACAGGTGTTAAGAATTTGAAGTTGAATTCTGACAGTGAGTTACTTGGGGAAAACTCTTTTAAGCCTTCAGACAATACCTGATGAATCACATAGAGACAACTCGTTGTCATCAGGAATATATAGGTATGCTTTCAACAATTTCCTTCTATGTGTAAGGCACTGCGTGAGTCCAGTCAGATCAATTGCATTATAAAGTTATACACTACGAATTATTCCAAATCCAAAAATTGAAGTGTTCCCTGATTAGCTTGATGTAAGTAAGTCTATATCAACTGTGAGAAGAAGGTATCCCAATAATTACTAGAAAAGCTGCCACCTGTTTCTATCATGCTTACAACTTAACCTTTTTAATATTTATATGGATTTTATGGAGAGCCTAATGGGGTTGGAGAATTATGCTGTTTATAAACATTTTTACAAACTAAGCAAATTGGCAAATGAATAGCAACTAATTAATTCTTACCTTATGTGAAATCTCTTTGGGACTAGTTTGGCTATAATACTAACTTTAGCACTGGCCGGTGTGGCTCAGTTGGGTGAGTGCTGTCCCATGCACCGAGAGGTCGCCAGTTTGATTCTCAGTCAGGGCACATGCCCAGGTGGCAGGCTCGATCCCAAGTAGGCTGCATGCAGAAGGCAGCCGATGGATGTCTCTTTCTCATTGATGTTTCTCTCTCTCTCTCCCTTTCCCTCCCTCTCCCTCTAAAACACATAAAAATATATATTTAAAAAAATTGTTCTAAACAATTTAAAAACATATCTTTTAAAAATGTTATGAAAAAACTAACTTTAAAAATATCTATCAGAAGTGAGTCCTAGAGAAATCCACACAGGGTTGAAAGTAGAAAATTTTATTTAATATAATCCACTTTAGGTAATACCAAGCATCCAATCCTCTCCTGCAAGGAGTCATACGGGCCATAGAGCTGGGAACTGAGCCAGTCTGGCACTTGGCAGCAGCCCTCTCCGAGGCTGACGGGAGGTTCTGTAATCCGCTTTGCAAGCATTGTCACCAGGTCTCACTTTTGGCAGTCAATCAATAGATTCATCTCACTAAATCGGCTGGGGAGTGTTTCAATATGTGTTGGCAACAGTTACCTGGAATTAGCAACTGTGAGGGATGCTAAGGTAACAGTATTCCGATTGATGTAACCTTCCTGAATTTTGTTCTTGTGGATTTTCAGCCTGCTCCTCTAGAGGGGGTGCCGAGTTCCAGGTTTATCTTCTCAGGTGGGCCAGTTAACCACCTCTGTCCTGTGGCTTGCATTCCTGAACATCAAGCAGTCTTGCAAAGGCAAGTCACAGAACTGACGTCAAGGGGACCCAGGCAAAGATCTGGGAGTGAGCCCAGGGTCCATTCCCCACAGATGAGAGGTCAGGAGCACCTGTTCCTCAAGGCAGTGCCTCCATTGATTTTCCTTCATGCGTTGATGCCTTTGCTATGTGTCTAAGATGCCTGTGCGGCTGACTCACTTTGTGAAGCTCTTCAAGCTGGGGCTTGTACTGTGTTTGACATATTTTGGGTGCTCAGTAAATATTAAATCAGTAGTAGAGTCTCCAGTTGTGGGATTAATAAACCAAGCCACTTACACACACAGCATAACTACACAACCTCAGATGGCCATGGTTAAAGCAAGGATAAATCATGCCCAGAAAAACACGCTACTCAATCTGGATTTGTCAATTCCAGCAATTCCAGGAACGAACTGTTATTTGGGTTCTTCTGTGAGCCTCTGGACCCAACCCCAGGAAGGACAGCATTTCAGTACATGGCGCCAAGCTCTGTCTGTCCTCTCCGAGACTGAATGTGCCTAAATCCACAGGTTCATCAAAGACAGAGTAGAGAATTTCAGGATTAACTTCTTTTGTATCTTTTTTTAAAACCTCACCTGAGGATATTTTTTTCCATTGACTTTTAGACAGTGGAAGGAAGGAAGGGAGAGAGAAGAGAGAGAAACATCAATTGCTTGCCTTCAGTACGAGCCTGAACTGGGGCTGGGGAGTGAACCTGCAGCTGAGGTACGTGTCCTTGAGCAGGAACGGAACCGCGACCTGTCAGTCGGAGCCCCGACCAGTACTCTAACCGCTGAGCCAAACCGGCCAGGGCCAGGATTAATTTCTATACCATCATGAATCTGGATCATTATTTAAATGTTAGCATTTACTCACACTCTTCCACACAGAATTTGTGAAATTTAAAGAACATTCAACACTTGGGCCTTTAAACAAAATTGGATCAGATTCCAAATCCTTCATGACAGAGTCACAAACAGGATTTTCTGGTACATCCAAAATAAAAGTTTAAAATGGATTTGGGTACACCTTCCCAGGGATCCATATATTTTGCTAAGATAAGCTAGTCTGCAGATGTTGGAAATGCAAAATATTTATTTGGATGGATGAGCGTTGCCATCTTGGTTTGTTAAAAGACCATACATCCCCAACCGGACTTCGTAAGTAGAAAGCCTCATTTTGAACTGCGCGTGCACACTTCCAACAGGTTTTAAATGGTTCTCCTCTGCTTTCCAAATCGATTTCTCATTTCCCACTCTTGATATCTCTATTCTGCCTTTTTTTTCTGCTACTTTCCCATATTATCTATGAAATACGTCCGATCTGAATCTACCTCCGCCCCAGTGAAGGAGAGCGGGTGGGATTCAAACATCCATCTTCCCGTGGGTCCTTCTACGGTGAGTCACCTTGGAGAGCCACCCTGGCTAATTCCGTTGCAGAGGGCGGACTGCACCCAACAAGTGGAGGGCTGCTGTCACTGCACTTCCTGTCCACTGTGGGCCCTTGGAGCTCACACAACTGAACGTTTCACAGATGACTCCAAGCAGAGGTGAGTAACAAGAGTTTGCTCAGAATCTCTGCAGGGCCCTTTATGTGACAAATCTCCTCGAGAGCTTGCATGAGGGGCCTAAGAAGGAGAGGTTAAGTGTGTTTCATTGTGATGTCTGGGGTTGAAGCCCGTACACCTAAGCCAGAATAAGCACTTAACAGTCTTTTTTTATTTTTTAATTTTAAATATGTTTTTATAGATTTCTGAGACGGGAAGGGAGGGAGGGAGAGAGAGAGAGAGAGAGAGAGAGAGAGAGAGAGAGAGAGAGAGAGAGAGACATCAGTGATGAGAGAGTCACTGATCTGATGCTTCCTGCATGCCCCACACTGGGGATTCCACAACCCAGACATGTGCCCCGACTGGGAATTGAACCACAATCTTCTGGTTCATAGGTCGTCGCTCAACTGCTGAGCGCCGAGTGCCGGGTGACAGAGTCTTTTAGGCATCCCCTCCTGCCCTCCCTCAGCTATCAAAAACCCTCTCCTTCACTTGCTGGTGACTCAAGCCTGCCCCCCACACACACCCACCCCTGAATTCATCTCCTCCTTCTGGAACGGCATCTAATGATGAATGGAAAGCTACACTCTTTCTCACCACACACAATTAGTTATTGCCAAGCAATATAATAATAAAAAAAATCCTTTGAGCTAGAAAAATTAAGTAAAAACTGCTGTGCGTTAGAAGTCAAGCGCTGGGCTCCTTCTCTAGCCCAGGACAGCACAGTTGCCCTTGGTCATGTACCACAAGGTTCGCCCAGGCACCTGGGTAGGAGGCACAGGGCTGCAGCATAACCTGCCCCAGGGCGGTCAGATGGGTGGCCTGGCCATGCTGGGTGTGCAGCAGGCAGGTTCCTGTGCGGGGCCAGTCCTTCTGGGGCCCTGCCCTTGCAGAGCAAACGTGGGGTCACACTGACCCCCTGCTTCTTACAAGACTCAACGCAGGCGCAGGTGGGAAATGAGAGCTCTTGTAAGCGCCTTCAAAGGCCATAACTGTTTCTTTAGAACACGCCCTTATGTATTCCCATTTGCTTCCTGCGCCAGGCTTCTCCAGCAAACCCCCTTTCCTTTCTGTGACATAATAACAGAACTCATAACACATCAACATTACTTCCTGGGAGACGGATGTCTACTTAGGCTTAAAATGACACTAATAACAAGCAGTCTTGAAGCGCAGCCGAGCCAAAGCCTGGCTGGATGCACGTCCTGTGGCCTGACGGAGCCACCAGGGAATGGGCTGGGTCAGCAGCATGCAGGTGCCTGTGGTCTCACGTCGCGGCAAAGGAGGCGTTTGGCTTGAGTGGAGGAAGAGGATCGGGAAGCGGGAGTTTTGGTGGGGCCCGCGTGCTGCATCAGCGCGTCTAGTGCCACCACTAGTGCCTCGGCCCCCTGCAAGGGCGAGCGGGCTCCGGGGACTGGCTGAGTGTCCACAGCTGGGCTGCTGGGGTCATTCTTCCTGCCGCAGAGCAAAGGGTGTTTCGCAGCACGCTGGTGGGTGGTTGGCAGGCCTGTGGCCCCTGGGGTGTGCAAGCCACTGCTCGTCGTGGGCTGTGCTCTCCACGTCTTGGAGGGAGTCACCAGCAACGAACTTCCTTTGGGTCAGCAGCAGCAGACGGACCCTGCGCAAAGTGGCCAGCTCCTGGCCTTCCAGGACCCTCTCCTGTGCCCAGCAGCGTGCCGCTGACCTTGGTCTATGCCACTGAATCGCAGCGCTTAGTGTACAGCGCCTTCCTCTGCTACCCAGGCGTCCTCCCGCAGCCCTTGCCCTGCAACCTTTCCCTGTGTGTGTGTGTGTGTGTGTGTGGCTGTTTTGGCTTCCTGTCCTCCTGGTGGATCTCCACGAGTTCATGGCTATTCCCAGGCTGAGCTGGGCACTGGCGGCGCCCCTGGCACCTCTGTAGCAGATCTCACTGTGGCCGAGAGCGCCAGACCCACACCAAGGCTACGCCGTGGTCGCCTCTGCTGGAGTCTTGCAAGCTCGGGCCCCTGTCTGAGGACGGCAGGACCCCGCAAGCGTGCGCTTCTGGCGGAGCGCTGGCGCACAAGTCCCTGCTCCTTCCGCGGCTTCGGGCCGCCTGCAATCTGTTGCCCCCACTCCCACCCCTAGAATGTCTTTCACCTGCTCCAGAGACTGGGTGGGCCAGAGCCTCATCTCCCACATTTTTCAGTGTCCTGCAACTGCTCTGTCCCTGGGACCACCCGCACCTGTGTCACCCACGAGGGTCTCCACTTCTTGCCAAACTCTGTGTCTTGCCTCACACCCCAACCCCTGCCTTTCTCCCTCACTCGTAATGCTCGAATCCAAGTGAGTCTAGAGGCTGTGCCCTGAATCTCGGCCCCGCCCTTGCTCTTTCACAGGCCCCGGCCCCTGGGCACTGTGGCATGTCCGGCGTTACTGAGGGTGGTGCAGGGGGCGCTGCAGTACCGGGGCATGATGCAAGGGAGCTCTGCTGTACAGGGGTGCTGCAGTACACGGTCCTGATGTATGTGGATGCTGCAGTACCAGAGCATGATGCAGGGCGCCGCTGCAATGCAGGGGCCTGTTGCAAGGGGGCGCTGGAGTACCGGTACCCAGACCCAGGGGGTGCTACTAAGCAGGGGAGCTGTAGTACCGGGCCCCGGCGCCAGGGGGCGCTGTGAGCAGTCGAGCTGCAGTACCGATCCACGGATACAGGGGGCGCTGCTGAGCAGTCGAGCTGCAGTACCGATCCCCGGAGTCAGGGGGCGCTGCTGAGTAGTCGAGCTGCAGTACCGATCCCCAGAGACAGGGGGCGCTGCTGAGCAGGGGCGCTGCAGTACCGTTTCCTGGTGCCAGGGGGCGCTGCTGAGCACGGGAGCTACAGTACCGATCCCCGGCTCCAGGGGGCGCAGCTGAGCAGCCGAGCTGCAGTACCGGGCCCCGGCGCCAGGGGGCGCTGCTGAGCAGGGGAGCTGCTGTACCGGGCCCCGGCGCCAGGGGGCGCTGCTGAGCACCCAAGTTTTTGCGAGCAGCTGGGCAATCTCTTGCTCGCCTGGTCCCGCAGGATCCAGCCCCAGGACCAGAGCATGACACTCAGCGTGGTCATCTGATGCCTCTGCACCTAGGCCTGCCTCATCTGATGCCCCTCCACCCCCCCTCTCTGGTCTGCGAGTGTGCCCGCGAGGCTGGACTGGGGAACCTCTTCCCAGAACCAGAGCTAAGCCAACACGGGCAGAACACGCAGCTCAGCCCTCTTACTCGGCCGCCCTTCCTTGTCCTCGAGTCTTTGTAAAACGTTACATGGGCTTTGCTGCTAGTGCTTTGCTTGGAGGAGGCCAGGGAGAGGGAAGGAGATTTACTATTTTCTATTTGTGCTTTACAGGTCAAGCAAAGCTCTTTCTCTGGTTTTCAAACAGTGTTTCTGAACCGTGGCCGCCTTCCTTGCTTTTCCTTCTGTTTGCCACTGGGTGAGACCAGAAGGGGCAATGAGGTAGGACGTAAAGCCTGTCGGTTTGCCTTTTTAAAAGTTTGCAACTCGGATATAATACCTGATATCGCTTAGCTGACTGGAACCCGTTTGTTTCTAGAATTCCGGGGAGGCGTGTATTACCAATCGACATCTAGGATGTTAGCGTTTCCTGAATAAGGCCTTGATACATCAAAGGGGGTTTTCATTTTAAATCCACTTGCATTTATACTGCAAAAGACTTACAAGTCACCTTCAAGAAGGTCTTGCTATTGTTTTTCCTCTCCTTACCCCCAATTGTATTTGAAAATGATGAGATAAATTAGTCAATGAAGAGATTAAATAGGAACAAAGTGGAAAAGGTACCAGTCACTTAAGGGGACATACAGCTGTGCATAGGACAGACGTCCTACCTGTGGGTATGTTTGTGTGTACGCACCCACTGTTTGCCACAAGGTGGGCGCTCAGGTATTTGCTTTTCTGAAACTGGGTGTAATCTGTGAGCTACAGCGTTCTCCTGCATCGTCTAATTGCTCGGTCGCAGCAGACCCACGGCGGTGGTCTTACAACTGCTCGCCACCTGCTCTGTAGCGACACACCTGGGACACGATCAACTCCGAATACAAGGACCGGGAGAAGCTTACTTAAGGTCAAAAGAGAAAAATAAACTGTCACTCCCCAGGATGCACAGAACACGTAATTCCAATCCCATGGTTAAGGGAACAGGTGAAGACTGTTGGGCTGTGATACCATGCTGATAATTCTCACCGTAACCTCCTGAGAGTTCTGTAAATGAGGACAAGTGCCCAGGGACAGGGGTTTCCACACTGATGTTGCAACAGTGACTGGGCAGTGAGAGCAGGAGTCTTAGGCAATGATACCTGGTATGCAGCTGTCAGATCAGCCCTGTGGCATCCCAGGGACCGGCTCCGGCGCTTCCAGCAGCGCCATTACCGGGAGGCTCAAGGCCACACACCCCATGTTTCCTTAGAGCATTCTTGGGGTATGTGTGGAGAGTGGGGGCGATGGGGAAAGGATGGGATTCGTCGGGGAGAAATATGATTGATTGTGGTCTCTTTGTTGCCAGGTTAAATTCACTGCTTCTTAGCTCTGGTAGCTCCTAGAGTCACCTGGGGAGCTTTCAGATAACATCACTGACTAGGCCCTGTCCTCAGAGAGTCCAGTCGATTTGAGATGGGCCTGGGCATAAGGGCTTTTCAAAGCATTTTAGTCGGTTTTAATATACGTTCAAGATTCAACTTTATAATTTTTAAAATTGGCTTGAGAGAGAGAGGAAGGGAGAGGGAGAGAGAAACATCAATGTGTGAAAGAGACATCGACCAGTTGCCTCCTGTACATGCCCCTACTGGGGCTCTAACCTGCAGTCTGGGTACGTGCCCTGACGGGAGTTGAACCTCTGACCCTTTGCTGGACAGGATGACCCTCCAACCAACTGAGCCACATTGGCCAGGGTAAGAAGTATCCTCTTTTTAATTAGTCTCAGAAACATCTGAGTGAAGCTTTCATTGTACCTGTCACAGGTGTTAAGAATTTGAAGTTGAATTCTGACAGTGAGTTACTTGGGGAAAACTCTTTTAAGCCTTCAGACAATACCTGATGAATCACATAGAGACAACTCGTTGTCATCAGGAATATATAGGTATGCTTTCAACAATTTCCTTCTATGTGTAAGGCACTGCGTGAGTCCAGTCAGATCAATTGCATTATAAAGTTATACACTACGAATTATTCCAAATCCAAAAATTGAAGTGTTCCCTGATTAGCTTGATGTAAGTAAGTCTATATCAACTGTGAGAAGAAGGTATCCCAATAATTACTAGAAAAGCTGCCACCTGTTTCTATCATGCTTACAACTTAACCTTTTTAATATTTATATGGATTTTATGGAGAGCCTAATGGGGTTGGAGAATTATGCTGTTTATAAACATTTTTACAAACTAAGCAAATTGGCAAATGAATAGCAACTAATTAATTCTTACCTTATGTGAAATCTCTTTGGGACTAGTTTGGCTATAATACTAACTTTAGCACTGGCCGGTGTGGCTCAGTTGGGTGAGTGCTGTCCCATGCACCGAGAGGTCGCCAGTTTGATTCTCAGTCAGGGCACATGCCCAGGTGGCAGGCTCGATCCCAAGTAGGCTGCATGCAGAAGGCAGCCGATGGATGTCTCTTTCTCATTGATGTTTCTCTCTCTCTCTCCCTTTCCCTCCCTCTCCCTCTAAAACACATAAAAATATATATTTAAAAAAATTGTTCTAAACAATTTAAAAACATATCTTTTAAAAATGTTATGAAAAAACTAACTTTAAAAATATCTATCAGAAGTGAGTCCTAGAGAAATCCACACAGGGTTGAAAGTAGAAAATTTTATTTAATATAATCCACTTTAGGTAATACCAAGCATCCAATCCTCTCCTGCAAGGAGTCATACGGGCCATAGAGCTGGGAACTGAGCCAGTCTGGCACTTGGCAGCAGCCCTCTCCGAGGCTGACGGGAGGTTCTGTAATCCGCTTTGCAAGCATTGTCACCAGGTCTCACTTTTGGCAGTCAATCAATAGATTCATCTCACTAAATCGGCTGGGGAGTGTTTCAATATGTGTTGGCAACAGTTACCTGGAATTAGCAACTGTGAGGGATGCTAAGGTAACAGTATTCCGATTGATGTAACCTTCCTGAATTTTGTTCTTGTGGATTTTCAGCCTGCTCCTCTAGAGGGGGTGCCGAGTTCCAGGTTTATCTTCTCAGGTGGGCCAGTTAACCACCTCTGTCCTGTGGCTTGCATTCCTGAACATCAAGCAGTCTTGCAAAGGCAAGTCACAGAACTGACGTCAAGGGGACCCAGGCAAAGATCTGGGAGTGAGCCCAGGGTCCATTCCCCACAGATGAGAGGTCAGGAGCACCTGTTCCTCAAGGCAGTGCCTCCATTGATTTTCCTTCATGCGTTGATGCCTTTGCTATGTGTCTAAGATGCATGTGCGGCTGACTCACTTTGTGAAGCTCTTCAAGCTGGGGCTTGTACTGTGTTTGACATATTTTGGGTGCTCAGTAAATATTAAATCAGTAGTAGAGTCTCCAGTTGTGGGATTAATAAACCAAGCCACTTACACACACAGCATAACTACACAACCTCAGATGGCCATGGTTAAAGCAAGGATAAATCATGCCCAGAAAAACACGCTACTCAATCTGGATTTGTCAATTCCAGCAATTCCAGGAACGAACTGTTATTTGGGTTCTTCTGTGAGCCTCTGGACCCAACCCCAGGAAGGACAGCATTTCAGTACATGGCGCCAAGCTCTGTCTGTCCTCTCCGAGACTGAATGTGCCTAAATCCACAGGTTCATCAAAGACAGAGTAGAGAATTTCAGGATTAACTTCTTTTGTATCTTTTTTTAAAACCTCACCTGAGGATATTTTTTTCCATTGACTTTTAGACAGTGGAAGGAAGGAAGGGAGAGAGAAGAGAGAGAAACATCAATTGCTTGCCTTCAGTACGAGCCTGAACTGGGGCTGGGGAGTGAACCTGCAGCTGAGGTACGTGTCCTTGAGCAGGAACGGAACCGCGACCTGTCAGTCGGAGCCCCGACCAGTACTCTAACCGCTGAGCCAAACCGGCCAGGGCCAGGATTAATTTCTATACCATCATGAATCTGGATCATTATTTAAATGTTAGCATTTACTCACACTCTTCCACACAGAATTTGTGAAATTTAAAGAACATTCAACACTTGGGCCTTTAAACAAAATTGGATCAGATTCCAAATCCTTCATGACAGAGTCACAAACAGGATTTTCTGGTACATCCAAAATAAAAGTTTAAAATGGATTTGGGTACACCTTCCCAGGGATCCATATATTTTGCTAAGATAAGCTAGTCTGCAGATGTTGGAAATGCAAAATATTTATTTGGATGGATGAGCGTTGCCATCTTGGTTTGTTAAAAGACCATACATCCCCAACCGGACTTCGTAAGTAGAAAGCCTCATTTTGAACTGCGCGTGCACACTTCCAACAGGTTTTAAATGGTTCTCCTCTGCTTTCCAAATCGATTTCTCATTTCCCACTCTTGATATCTCTATTCTGCCTTTTTTTTCTGCTACTTTCCCATATTATCTATGAAATACGTCCGTTCTGAATCTACCTCCGCCCCAGTGAAGGAGAGCGGGTGATATTCAAACATCCATCTTCCCGTGGGTCCTTCTACGGTGAGTCACCTTGGAGAGCCACCCTGGCTAATTCCGTTGCAGAGGGCGGACTGCACCCAACAAGTGGAGGGCTGCTGTCACTGCACTTCCTGTCCACTGTGGGCCCTTGGAGCTCACACAACTGAACGTTTCACAGATGACTCCAAGCAGAGGTGAGTAACAAGAGTTTGCTCAGAATCTCTGCAGGGCCCTTTATGTGACAAATCTCCTCGAGAGCTTGCATGAGGGGCCTAAGAAGGAGAGGTCAAGTGTGTTTCATTGTGATGTCTGGGGTTGAAGCCCGTACACCTAAGCCAGAATAAGCACTTAACAGTCTTTTTTTATTTTTTAATTTTAAATATGTTTTTATTGATTTCTGAGACGGGAAGGGAGGGAGGGAGAGAGAGAGAGAGAGAGAGAGAGAGAGAGAGAGAGAGAGAGAGAGAGAGAAACATCAGTGATGAGAGAGTCACTGATCTGATGCTTCCTGCATGCCCCACACTGGGGATTCCACAACCCAGACATGTGCCCCGACTGGGAATTGAACCACAATCTTCTGGTTCATAGGTCGTCGCTCAACTGCTGAGCCCCGAGTGCCGGGTGACAGAGTCTTTTAGGCATCCCCTCCTGCCCTCCCTCAGCTATCAAAAACCCTCTCCTTCCCTTGCTGGTGACTCAAGCCTGCCCCCCACACACACCCACCCCTGAATTCATCTCCTCCTTCTGGAACGGCATCTAATGATGAATGGAAAGCTACACTCTTTCTCACCACACACAATTAGTTATTGCCAAGCAATATAATAATAAAAAAAATCCTTTGAGCTAGAAAAATTAAGTAAAAACTGCTGTGCGTTAGAAGTCAAGCGCTGGGCTCCTTCTCTAGCCCAGGACAGCACAGTTGCCCTTGGTCATGTACCACAAGGTTCGCCCAGGCACCTGGGTAGGAGGCACAGGGCTGCAGCATAACCTGCCCCAGGGCGGTCAGATGGGTGGCCTGGCCATGCTGGGTGTGCAGCAGGCAGGTTCCTGTGCGGGGCCAGTCCTTCTGGGGCCCTGCCCTTGCAGAGCAAACGTGGGGTCACACTGACCTCCTGCTTCTTACAAGACTCAACGCAGGCGCAGGTGGGAAATGAGAGCTCTTGTAAGCGCCTTCAAAGGCCATAACTGTTTCTTTAGAACACGCCCTTATGTATTCCCATTTGCTTCCTGCGCCAGGCTTCTCCAGCAAACCCCCTTTCCTTTCTGTGACATAATAACAGAACTCATAACACATCAACATTACTTCCTGGGAGACGGATGTCTACTTAGGCTTAAAATGACACTAATAACAAGCAGTCTTGAAGCGCAGCCGAGCCAAAGCCTGGCTGGATGCACGTCCTGTGGCCTGACGGAGCCACCAGGGAATGGGCTGGGTCAGCAGCATGCAGGTGCCTGTGGTCTCACGTCGCGGCAAAGGAGGCGTTTGGCTTGAGTGGAGGAAGAGGATCGGGAAGCGGGAGTTTTGGTGGGGCCCGCGTGCTGCATCAGCGCGTCTAGTGCCACCACTAGTGCCTCGGCCCCCTGCAAGGGCGAGCGGGCTCCGGGGACTGGCTGAGTGTCCACAGCTGGGCTGCTGGGGTCATTCTTCCTGCCGCAGAGCAAAGGGTGTTTCGCAGCACGCTGGTGGGTGGTTGGCAGGCCTGTGGCCCCTGGGGTGTGCAAGCCACTGCTCGTCGTGGGCTGTGCTCTCCACGTCTTGGAGGGAGTCACCAGCAACCAACTTCCTTTGGGTCAGCAGCAGCAGACGGACCCTGCGCAAAGTGGCCAGCTCCTGGCCTTCCAGGACCCTCTCCTGTGCCCAGCAGCGTGCCGCTGACCTTGGTCTATGCCACTGAATCGCAGCGCTTAGTGTACAGCGCCTTCCTCTGCTACCCAGGCGTCCTCCCGCAGCCCTTGCCCTGCAACCTTTCCCTGTGTGTGTGTGTGTGTGTGTGTGTGGCTGTTTTGGCTTCCTGTCCTCCTGGTGGATCTCCACGAGTTCATGGCTATTCCCAGGCTGAGCTGGGCACTGGCGGCGCCCCTGGCACCTCTGTAGCAGATCTCACTGTGGCCGAGAGCGCCAGACCCACACCAAGGCTACGCCGTGGTCGCCTCTGCTGGAGTCTTGCAAGCTCGGGCCCCTGTCTGAGGACGGCAGGACCCCGCAAGCGTGCGCTTCTGGCGGAGCGCTGGCGCACAAGTCCCTGCTCCTTCCGCGGCTTCGGGCCGCCTGCAATCTGTTGCCCCCACTCCCACCCCTAGAATGTCTTTCACCTGCTCCAGAGACTGGGTGGGCCAGAGCCTCATCTCCCACATTTTTCAGTGTCCTGCAACTGCTCTGTCCCTGGGACCACCCGCACCTGTGTCACCCACGAGGGTCTCCACTTCTTGCCAAACTCTGTGTCTTGCCTCACACCCCAACCCCTGCCTTTCTCCCTCACTCGTAATGCTCGAATCCAAGTGAGTCTAGAGGCTGTGCCCTGAATCTCGGCCCCGCCCTTGCTCTTTCACAGGCCCCGGCCCCTGGGCACTGTGGCATGTCCGGCGTTACTGAGGGTGGTGCAGGGGGCGCTGCAGTACCGGGGCATGATGCAAGGGAGCTCTGCTGTACAGGGGTGCTGCAGTACACGGTCCTGATGTATGTGGATGCTGCAGTACCAGAGCATGATGCAGGGCGCTGCTGCAATGCAGGGGCCTGTTGCAAGGGGGCGCTGGAGTACCGGTACCCAGACCCAGGGGGTGCTACTAAGCAGGGGAGCTGTAGTACCGGGCCCCGGCGCCAGGGGGCGCTGTGAGCAGTCGAGCTGCAGTACCGATCCACGGATACAGGGGGCGCTGCTGAGCAGTCGAGCTGCAGTACCGATCCCCGGCGCCAGGGGGCGCTGCTGAGTAGCCGAGCTGCAGTACCGATCCCCAGAGACAGGGGGCGCTGCTGAGCAGGGGCGCTGCAGTACCGTTTCCTGGTGCCAGGGGGCGCTGCTGAGCACGGGAGCTACAGTACCGATCCCCGGCTCCAGGGGGCGCAGCTGAGCAGCCGAGCTGCAGTACCGGGCCCCGGCGCCAGGGGGCGCTGCTGAGCAGGGGAGCTGCTGTACCGGGCCCCGGCGCCAGGGGGCGCTGCTGAGCACCCAAGTTTTTGCGAGCAGCTGGGCAATCTCTTGCTCGCCTGGTCCCGCAGGATCCAGCCCCAGGACCAGAGCATGACACTCAGCGTGGTCATCTGATGCCTCTGCACCTAGGCCTGCCTCATCTGATGCCCCTCCACCCCCCCTCTCTCGTCTGCGAGTGTGCCCGCGAGGCTGGACTGGGGAACCTCTTCCCAGAACCAGAGCTAAGCCAACACGGGCAGAACACGCAGCTCAGCCCTCTTACTCAGCCGCCCTTCCTTGTCCTCGAGTCTTTGTAAAACGTTACATGGGCTTTGCTGCTAGTGCTTTCCTTGGAGGAGGCCAGGGAGAGGGAAGGAGATTTACTATTTTCTATTTGTGCTTTACAGGTCAAGCAAAGCTCTTTCTCTGGTTTTCAAACAGTGTTTCTGAACCGTGGCCGCCTTCCTTGCTTTTCCTTCTGTTTGCCACTGGGTGAGACCAGAAGGGGCAATGAGGTAGGACGTAAAGCCTGTCGGTTTGCCTTTTTAAAAGTTTGCAACTCGGATATAATACCTGATATCGCTTAGCTGACTGGAACCCGTTTGTTTCTAGAATTCCGGGGAGGCGTGTATTACCAATCGACATCTAGGATGTTAGCGTTTCCTGAATAAGGCCTTGATACATCAAAGGGGGTTTTCATTTTAAATCCACTTGCATTTATACTGCAAAAGACTTACAAGTCACCTTCAAGAAGGTCTTGCTATTGTTTTTCCTCTCCTTACCCCCAATTGTATTTGAAAATGATGAGATAAATTAGTCAATGAAGAGATTAAATAGGAACAAAGTGGAAAAGGTACCAGTCACTTAAGGGGACATAGAGCTGTGCATAGGACAGACGTCCTACCTGTGGGTATGTTTGTGTGTACGCACCCAGTGTTTGCCACAAGGTGGGCGCTCAGGTATTTGCTTTTCTGAAACTGGGTGTAATCTGTGAGCTACAGCGTTCTCCTGCATCGTCTAATTGCTCGGTCGCAGCAGACCCACGGCGGTGGTCTTACAACTGCTCGCCACCTGCTCTGTAGCGACACACCTGGGACACGATCAACTCCGAATACAAGGACCGGGAGAAGCTTACTTAAGGTCAAAAGAGAAAAATAAACTGTCACTCCCCAGGATGCACAGAACACGTAATTCCAATCCCATGGTTAAGGGAACAGGTGAAGACTGTTGGGCTGTGATACCATGCTGATAATTCTCACCGTAACCTCCTGAGAGTTCTGTAAATGAGGACAAGTGCCCAGGGACAGGGGTTTCCACACTGATGTTGCAACAGTGACTGGGCAGTGAGAGCAGGAGTCTTAGGCAATGATACCTGGTATGCAGCTGTCAGATCAGCCCTGTGGCATCCCAGGGACCGGCTCCTGCGCTTCCAGCAGCGCCATTACCGGGAGGCTCAAGGCCACACACCCCATGTTTCCTTAGAGCATTCTTGGGGTATGTGTGGAGAGTGGGGGCGATGGGGAAAGGATGGGATTCGTCGGGGAGAAATATGATTGATTGTGGTCTCTTTGTTGCCAGGTTAAATTCACTGCTTCTTAGCTCTGGTAGCTCCTAGAGTCACCTGGGGAGCTTTCAGATAACATCACTGACTAGGCCCTGTCCTCAGAGAGTCCAGTCGATTTGAGATGGGCCTGGGCATAAGGGCTTTTCAAAGCATTTTAGTCGGTTTTAATATACGTTCAAGATTCAACTTTATAATTTTTAAAATTGGCTTGAGAGAGAGAGGAAGGGAGAGGGAGAGAGAAACATCAATGTGTGAAAGAGACATCGACCAGTTGCCTCCTGTACATGCCCCTACTGGGGCTCTAACCTGCAGTCTGGGTACGTGCCCTGACGGGAGTTGAACCTCTGACCCTTTGCTGGACAGGATGACCCTCCAACCAACTGAGCCACATTGGCCAGGGTAAGAAGTATCCTCTTTTTAATTAGTCTCAGAAACATCTGAGTGAAGCTTTCATTGTACCTGTCACAGGTGTTAAGAATTTGAAGTTGAAGTCTGACAGTGAGTTACTTGGGGAAAACTCTTTTAAGCCTTCAGACAATACCTGATGAATCACATAGAGACAACTCGTTGTCATCAGGAATATATAGGTATGCTTTCAACAATTTCCTTCTATGTGTAAGGCACTGCGTGAGTCCAGTCAGATCAATTGCATTATAAAGTTATACACTACGAATTATTCCAAATCCAAAAATTGAAGTGTTCCCTGATTAGCTTGATGTAAGTAAGTCTATATCAACTGTGAGAAGAAGGTATCCCAATAATTACTAGAAAAGCTGCCACCTGTTTCTATCATGCTTACAACTTAACCTTTTTAATATTTATATGGATTTTATGGAGAGCCTAATGGGGTTGGAGAATTATGCTGTTTATAAACATTTTTACAAACTAAGCAAATTGGCAAATGAATAGCAACTAATTAATTCTTACCTTATGTGAAATCTCTTTGGGACTAGTTTGGCTATAATACTAACTTTAGCACTGGCCGGTGTGGCTCAGTTGGGTGAGTGCTGTCCCATGCACCGAGAGGTCGCCAGTTTGATTCTCAGTCAGGGCACATGCCCAGGTGGCAGGCTCGATCCCAAGTAGGCTGCATGCAGAAGGCAGCCGATGGATGTCTCTTTCTCATTGATGTTTCTCTCTCTCTCTCCCTTTCCCTCCCTCTCCCTCTAAAACACATAAAAATATATATTTAAAAAAATTGTTCTAAACAATTTAAAAACATATCTTTTAAAAATGTTATGAAAAAACTAACTTTAAAAATATCTATCAGAAGTGAGTCCTAGAGAAATCCACACAGGGTTGAAAGTAGAAAATTTTATTTAATATAATCCACTTTAGGTAATACCAAGCATCCAATCCTCTCCTGCAAGGAGTCATACGGGCCATAGAGCTGGGAACTGAGCCAGTCTGGCACTTGGCAGCAGCCCTCTCCGAGGCTGACGGGAGGTTCTGTAATCCGCTTTGCAAGCATTGTCACCAGGTCTCACTTTTGGCAGTCAATCAATAGATTCATCTCACTAAATCGGCTGGGGAGTGTTTCAATATGTGTTGGCAACAGTTACCTGGAATTAGCAACTGTGAGGGATGCTAAGGTAACAGTATTCCGATTGATGTAACCTTCCTGAATTTTGTTCTTGTGGATTTTCAGCCTGCTCCTCTAGAGGGGGTGCCGAGTTCCAGGTTTATCTTCTCAGGTGGGCCAGTTAACCACCTCTGTCCTGTGGCTTGCATTCCTGAACATCAAGCAGTCTTGCAAAGGCAAGTCACAGAACTGACGTCAAGGGGACCCAGGCAAAGATCTGGGAGTGAGCCCAGGGTCCATTCCCCACAGATGAGAGGTCAGGAGCACCTGTTCCTCAAGGCAGTGCCTCCATTGATTTTCCTTCATGCGTTGATGCCTTTGCTATGTGTCTAAGATGCATGTGCGGCTGACTCACTTTGTGAAGCTCTTCAAGCTGGGGCTTGTACTGTGTTTGACATATTTTGGGTGCTCAGTAAATATTAAATCAGTAGTAGAGTCTCCAGTTGTGGGATTAATAAACCAAGCCACTTACACACACAGCATAACTACACAACCTCAGATGGCCATGGTTAAAGCAAGGATAAATCATGCCCAGAAAAACACGCTACTCAATCTGGATTTGTCAATTCCAGCAATTCCAGGAACGAACTGTTATTTGGGTTCTTCTGTGAGCCTCTGGACCCAACCCCAGGAAGGACAGCATTTCAGTACATGGCGCCAAGCTCTGTCTGTCCTCTCCGAGACTGAATGTGCCTAAATCCACAGGTTCATCAAAGACAGAGTAGAGAATTTCAGGATTAACTTCTTTTGTATCTTTTTTTAAAACCTCACCTGAGGATATTTTTTTCCATTGACTTTTAGACAGTGGAAGGAAGGAAGGGAGAGAGAAGAGAGAGAAACATCAATTGCTTGCCTTCAGTACGAGCCTGAACTGGGGCTGGGGAGTGAACCTGCAGCTGAGGTACGTGTCCTTGAGCAGGAACGGAACCGCGACCTGTCAGTCGGAGCCCCGACCAGTACTCTAACCGCTGAGCCAAACCGGCCAGGGCCAGGATTAATTTCTATACCATCATGAATCTGGATCATTATTTAAATGTTAGCATTTACTCACACTCTTCCACACAGAATTTGTGAAATTTAAAGAACATTCAACACTTGGGCCTTTAAACAAAATTGGATCAGATTCCAAATCCTTCATGACAGAGTCACAAACAGGATTTTCTGGTACATCCAAAATAAAAGTTTAAAATGGATTTGGGTACACCTTCCCAGGGATCCATATATTTTGCTAAGATAAGCTAGTCTGCAGATGTTGGAAATGCAAAATATTTATTTGGATGGATGAGCGTTGCCATCTTGGTTTGTTAAAAGACCATACATCCCCAACCGGACTTCGTAAGTAGAAAGCCTCATTTTGAACTGCGCGTGCACACTTCCAACAGGTTTTAAATGGTTCTCCTCTGCTTTCCAAATCGATTTCTCATTTCCCACTCTTGATATCTCTATTCTGCCTTTTTTTTCTGCTACTTTCCCATATTATCTATGAAATACGTCCGTTCTGAATCTACCTCCGCCCCAGTGAAGGAGAGCGGGTGATATTCAAACATCCATCTTCCCGTGGGTCCTTCTACGGTGAGTCACCTTGGAGAGCCACCCTGGCTAATTCCGTTGCAGAGGGCGGACTGCACCCAACAAGTGGAGGGCTGCTGTCACTGCACTTCCTGTCCACTGTGGGCCCTTGGAGCTCACACAACTGAACGTTTCACAGATGACTCCAAGCAGAGGTGAGTAACAAGAGTTTGCTCAGAATCTCTGCAGGGCCCTTTATGTGACAAATCTCCTCGAGAGCTTGCATGAGGGGCCTAAGAAGGAGAGGTCAAGTGTGTTTCATTGTGATGTCTGGGGTTGAAGCCTGTACACCTAAGCCAGAATAAGCACTTAACAGTCTTTTTTTATTTTTTAATTTTAAATATGTTTTTATTGATTTCTGAGACGGGAAGGGAGGGAGGGAGAGAGAGAGAGAGAGAGAGAGAGAGAGAGAAACATCAGTGATGAGAGAGTCACTGATCTGATGCTTCCTGCATGCCCCACACTGGGGATTCCACAACCCAGACATGTGCCCCGACTGGGAATTGAACCACAATCTTCTGGTTCATAGGTCGTCGCTCAACTGCTGAGCCCCGAGTGCCGGGTGACAGAGTCTTTTAGGCATCCCCTCCTGCCCTCCCTCAGCTATCAAAAACCCTCTCCTTCCCTTGCTGGTGACTCAAGCCTGCCCCCCACACACACCCACCCCTGAATTCATCTCCTCCTTCTGGAACGGCATCTAATGATGAATGGAAAGCTACACTCTTTCTCACCACACACAATTAGTTATTGCCAAGCAATATAATAATAAAAAAAATCCTTTGAGCTAGAAAAATTAAGTAAAAACTGCTGTGCGTTAGAAGTCAAGCGCTGGGCTCCTTCTCTAGCCCAGGACAGCACAGTTGCCCTTGGTCATGTACCACAAGGTTCGCCCAGGCACCTGGGTAGGAGGCACAGGGCTGCAGCATAACCTGCCCCAGGGCGGTCAGATGGGTGGCCTGGCCATGCTGGGTGTGCAGCAGGCAGGTTCCTGTGCGGGGCCAGTCCTTCTGGGGCCCTGCCCTTGCAGAGCAAACGTGGGGTCACACTGACCTCCTGCTTCTTACAAGACTCAACGCAGGCGCAGGTGGGAAATGAGAGCTCTTGTAAGCGCCTTCAAAGGCCATAACTGTTTCTTTAGAACACGCCCTTATGTATTCCCATTTGCTTCCTGCGCCAGGCTTCTCCAGCAAACCCCCTTTCCTTTCTGTGACATAATAACAGAACTCATAACACATCAACATTACTTCCTGGGAGACGGATGTCTACTTAGGCTTAAAATGACACTAATAACAAGCAGTCTTGAAGCGCAGCCGAGCCAAAGCCTGGCTGGATGCACGTCCTGTGGCCTGACGGAGCCACCAGGGAATGGGCTGGGTCAGCAGCATGCAGGTGCCTGTGGTCTCACGTCGTGGCAAAGGAGGCGTTTGGCTTGAGTGGAGGAAGAGGATCGGGAAGCGGGAGTTTTGGTGGGGCCCGCGTGCTGCATCAGCGCGTCTAGTGCCACCACTAGTGCCTCGGCCCCCTGCAAGGGCGAGCGGGCTCCGGGGACTGGCTGAGTGTCCACAGCTGGGCTGCTGGGGTCATTCTTCCTGCCGCAGAGCAAAGGGTGTTTCGCAGCACGCTGGTGGGTGGTTGGCAGGCCTGTGGCCCCTGGGGTGTGCAAGCCACTGCTCGTCGTGGGCTGTGCTCTCCACGTCTTGGAGGGAGTCACCAGCAACCAACTTCCTTTGGGTCAGCAGCAGCAGACGGACCCTGCGCAAAGTGGCCAGCTCCTGGCCTTCCAGGACCCTCTCCTGTGCCCAGCAGCGTGCCGCTGACCTTGGTCTATGCCACTGAATCGCAGCGCTTAGTGTACAGCGCCTTCCTCTGCTACCCAGGCGTCCTCCCGCAGCCCTTGCCCTGCAACCTTTCCCTGTGTGTGTGTGTGTGTGTGTGTGTGTGGCTGTTTTGGCTTCCTGTCCTCCTGGTGGATCTCCACGAGTTCATGGCTATTCCCAGGCTGAGCTGGGCACTGGCGGCGCCCCTGGCACCTCTGTAGCAGATCTCACTGTGGCCGAGAGCGCCAGACCCACACCAAGGCTACGCCGTGGTCGCCTCTGCTGGAGTCTTGCAAGCTCGGGCCCCTGTCTGAGGACGGCAGGACCCCGCAAGCGTGCGCTTCTGGCGGAGCGCTGGCGCACAAGTCCCTGCTCCTTCCGCGGCTTCGGGCCGCCTGCAATCTGTTGCCCCCACTCCCACCCCTAGAATGTCTTTCACCTGCTCCAGAGACTGGGTGGGCCAGAGCCTCATCTCCCACATTTTTCAGTGTCCTGCAACTGCTCTGTCCCTGGGACCACCCGCACCTGTGTCACCCACGAGGGTCTCCACTTCTTGCCAAACTCTGTGTCTTGCCTCACACCCCAACCCCTGCCTTTCTCCCTCACTCGTAATGCTCGAATCCAAGTGAGTCTAGAGGCTGTGCCCTGAATCTCGGCCCCGCCCTTGCTCTTTCACAGGCCCCGGCCCCTGGGCACTGTGGCATGTCCGGCGTTACTGAGGGTGGTGCAGGGGGCGCTGCAGTACCGGGGCATGATGCAAGGGAGCTCTGCTGTACAGGGGTGCTGCAGTACACGGTCCTGATGTATGTGGATGCTGCAGTACCAGAGCATGATGCAGGGCGCCGCTGCAATGCAGGGGCCTGTTGCAAGGGGGCGCTGGAGTACCGGTACCCAGACCCAGGGGGTGCTACTAAGCAGGGGAGCTGTAGTACCGGGCCCCGGCGCCAGGGGGCGCTGTGAGCAGTCGAGCTGCAGTACCGATCCACGGATACAGGGGGCGCTGCTGAGCAGTCGAGCTGCAGTACCGATCCCCAGAGACAGGGGGCGCTGCTGAGCAGGGGAGCTGCTGTACCGGGCCCCGGCGCCAGGGGGCGCTGCTGAGCACCCAAGTTTTTGCGAGCAGCTGGGCAATCTCTTGCTCGCCTGGTCCCGCAGGATCCAGCCCCAGGACCAGAGCATGACACTCAGCGTGGTCATCTGATGCCTCTGCACCTAGGCCTGCCTCATCTGATGCCCCTCCACCCCCCCTCTCTGGTCTGCGAGTGTGCCCGCGAGGCTGGACTGGGGAACCTCTTCCCAGAACCAGAGCTAAGCCAACACGGGCAGAACACGCAGCTCAGCCCTCTTACTCGGCCGCCCTTCCTTGTCCTCGAGTCTTTGTAAAACGTTACATGGGCTTTGCTGCTAGTGCTTTCCTTGGAGGAGGCCAGGGAGAGGGAAGGAGATTTACTATTTTCTATTTGTGCTTTACAGGTCAAGCAAAGCTCTTTCTCTGGTTTTCAAACAGTGTTTCTGAACCGTGGCCGCCTTCCTTGCTTTTCCTTCTGTTTGCCACTGGGTGAGACCAGAAGGGGCAATGAGGTAGGACGTAAAGCCTGTCGGTTTGCCTTTTTAAAAGTTTGCAACTCGGATATAATACCTGATATCGCTTAGCTGACTGGAACCCGTTTGTTTCTAGAATTCCGGGGAGGCGTGTATTACCAATCGACATCTAGGATGTTAGCGTTTCCTGAATAAGGCCTTGATACATCAAAGGGGGTTTTCATTTTAAATCCACTTGCATTTATACTGCAAAAGACTTACAAGTCACCTTCAAGAAGGTCTTGCTATTGTTTTTCCTCTCCTTACCCCCAATTGTATTTGAAAATGATGAGATAAATTAGTCAATGAAGAGATTAAATAGGAACAAAGTGGAAAAGGTACCAGTCACTTAAGGGGACATAGAGCTGTGCATAGGACAGACGTCCTACCTGTGGGTATGTTTGTGTGTACGCACCCACTGTTTGCCACAAGGTGGGCGCTCAGGTATTTGCTTTTCTGAAACTGGGTGTAATCTGTGAGCTACAGCGTTCTCCTGCATCGTCTAATTGCTCGGTCGCAGCAGACCCACGGCGGTGGTCTTACAACTGCTCGCCACCTGCTCTGTAGCGACACACCTGGGACACGATCAACTCCGAATACAAGGACCGGGAGAAGCTTACTTAAGGTCAAAAGAGAAAAATAAACTGTCACTCCCCAGGATGCACAGAACACGTAATTCCAATCCCATGGTTAAGGGAACAGGTGAAGACTGTTGGGCTGTGATACCATGCTGATAATTCTCACCGTAACCTCCTGAGAGTTCTGTAAATGAGGACAAGTGCCCAGGGACAGGGGTTTCCACACTGATGTTGCAACAGTGACTGGGCAGTGAGAGCAGGAGTCTTAGGCAATGATACCTGGTATGCAGCTGTCAGATCAGCCCTGTGGCATCCCAGGGACCGGCTCCTGCGCTTCCAGCAGCGCCATTACCGGGAGGCTCAAGGCCACACACCCCATGTTTCCTTAGAGCATTCTTGGGGTATGTGTGGAGAGTGGGGGCGATGGGGAAAGGATGGGATTCGTCGGGGAGAAATATGATTGATTGTGGTCTCTTTGTTGCCAGGTTAAATTCACTGCTTCTTAGCTCTGGTAGCTCCTAGAGTCACCTGGGGAGCTTTCAGATAACATCACTGACTAGGCCCTGTCCTCAGAGAGTCCAGTCGATTTGAGATGGGCCTGGGCATAAGGGCTTTTCAAAGCATTTTAGTCGGTTTTAATATACGTTCAAGATTCAACTTTATAATTTTTAAAATTGGCTTGAGAGAGAGAGGAAGGGAGAGGGAGAGAGAAACATCAATGTGTGAAAGAGACATCGACCAGTTGCCTCCTGTACATGCCCCTACTGGGGCTCTAACCTGCAGTCTGGGTACGTGCCCTGACGGGAGTTGAACCTCTGACCCTTTGCTGGACAGGATGACCCTCCAACCAACTGAGCCACATTGGCCAGGGTAAGAAGTATCCTCTTTTTAATTAGTCTCAGAAACATCTGAGTGAAGCTTTCATTGTACCTGTCACAGGTGTTAAGAATTTGAAGTTGAAGTCTGACAGTGAGTTACTTGGGGAAAACTCTTTTAAGCCTTCAGACAATACCTGATGAATCACATAGAGACAACTCGTTGTCATCAGGAATATATAGGTATGCTTTCAACAATTTCCTTCTATGTGTAAGGCACTGCGTGAGTCCAGTCAGATCAATTGCATTATAAAGTTATACACTACGAATTATTCCAAATCCAAAAATTGAAGTGTTCCCTGATTAGCTTGATGTAAGTAAGTCTATATCAACTGTGAGAAGAAGGTATCCCAATAATTACTAGAAAAGCTGCCACCTGTTTCTATCATGCTTACAACTTAACCTTTTTAATATTTATATGGATTTTATGGAGAGCCTAATGGGGTTGGAGAATTATGCTGTTTATAAACATTTTTACAAACTAAGCAAATTGGCAAATGAATAGCAACTAATTAATTCTTACCTTATGTGAAATCTCTTTGGGACTAGTTTGGCTATAATACTAACTTTAGCACTGGCCGGTGTGGCTCAGTTGGGTGAGTGCTGTCCCATGCACCGAGAGGTCGCCAGTTTGATTCTCAGTCAGGGCACATGCCCAGGTGGCAGGCTCGATCCCAAGTAGGCTGCATGCAGAAGGCAGCCGATGGATGTCTCTTTCTCATTGATGTTTCTCTCTCTCTCTCCCTTTCCCTCCCTCTCCCTCTAAAACACATAAAAATATATATTTAAAAAAATTGTTCTAAACAATTTAAAAACATATCTTTTAAAAATGTTATGAAAAAACTAACTTTAAAAATATCTATCAGAAGTGAGTCCTAGAGAAATCCACACAGGGTTGAAAGTAGAAAATTTTATTTAATATAATCCACTTTAGGTAATACCAAGCATCCAATCCTCTCCTGCAAGGAGTCATACGGGCCATAGAGCTGGGAACTGAGCCAGTCTGGCACTTGGCAGCAGCCCTCTCCGAGGCTGACGGGAGGTTCTGTAATCCGCTTTGCAAGCATTGTCACCAGGTCTCACTTTTGGCAGTCAATCAATAGATTCATCTCACTAAATCGGCTGGGGAGTGTTTCAATATGTGTTGGCAACAGTTACCTGGAATTAGCAACTGTGAGGGATGCTAAGGTAACAGTATTCCGATTGATGTAACCTTCCTGAATTTTGTTCTTGTGGATTTTCAGCCTGCTCCTCTAGAGGGGGTGCCGAGTTCCAGGTTTATCTTCTCAGGTGGGCCAGTTAACCACCTCTGTCCTGTGGCTTGCATTCCTGAACATCAAGCAGTCTTGCAAAGGCAAGTCACAGAACTGACGTCAAGGGGACCCAGGCAAAGATCTGGGAGTGAGCCCAGGGTCCATTCCCCACAGATGAGAGGTCAGGAGCACCTGTTCCTCAAGGCAGTGCCTCCATTGATTTTCCTTCATGCGTTGATGCCTTTGCTATGTGTCTAAGATGCATGTGCGGCTGACTCACTTTGTGAAGCTCTTCAAGCTGGGGCTTGTACTGTGTTTGACATATTTTGGGTGCTCAGTAAATATTAAATCAGTAGTAGAGTCTCCAGTTGTGGGATTAATAAACCAAGCCACTTACACACACAGCATAACTACACAACCTCAGATGGCCATGGTTAAAGCAAGGATAAATCATGCCCAGAAAAACACGCTACTCAATCTGGATTTGTCAATTCCAGCAATTCCAGGAACGAACTGTTATTTGGGTTCTTCTGTGAGCCTCTGGACCCAACCCCAGGAAGGACAGCATTTCAGTACATGGCGCCAAGCTCTGTCTGTCCTCTCCGAGACTGAATGTGCCTAAATCCACAGGTTCATCAAAGACAGAGTAGAGAATTTCAGGATTAACTTCTTTTGTATCTTTTTTTAAAACCTCACCTGAGGATATTTTTTTCCATTGACTTTTAGACAGTGGAAGGAAGGAAGGGAGAGAGAAGAGAGAGAAACATCAATTGCTTGCCTTCAGTACGAGCCTGAACTGGGGCTGGGGAGTGAACCTGCAGCTGAGGTACGTGTCCTTGAGCAGGAACGGAACCGCGACCTGTCAGTCGGAGCCCCGACCAGTACTCTAACCGCTGAGCCAAACCGGCCAGGGCCAGGATTAATTTCTATACCATCATGAATCTGGATCATTATTTAAATGTTAGCATTTACTCACACTCTTCCACACAGAATTTGTGAAATTTAAAGAACATTCAACACTTGGGCCTTTAAACAAAATTGGATCAGATTCCAAATCCTTCATGACAGAGTCACAAACAGGATTTTCTGGTACATCCAAAATAAAAGTTTAAAATGGATTTGGGTACACCTTCCCAGGGATCCATATATTTTGCTAAGATAAGCTAGTCTGCAGATGTTGGAAATGCAAAATATTTATTTGGATGGATGAGCGTTGCCATCTTGGTTTGTTAAAAGACCATACATCCCCAACCGGACTTCGTAAGTAGAAAGCCTCATTTTGAACTGCGCGTGCACACTTCCAACAGGTTTTAAATGGTTCTCCTCTGCTTTCCAAATCGATTTCTCATTTCCCACTCTTGATATCTCTATTCTGCCTTTTTTTTCTGCTACTTTCCCATATTATCTATGAAATACGTCCGTTCTGAATCTACCTCCGCCCCAGTGAAGGAGAGCGGGTGATATTCAAACATCCATCTTCCCGTGGGTCCTTCTACGGTGAGTCACCTTGGAGAGCCACCCTGGCTAATTCCGTTGCAGAGGGCGGACTGCACCCAACAAGTGGAGGGCTGCTGTCACTGCACTTCCTGTCCACTGTGGGCCCTTGGAGCTCACACAACTGAACGTTTCACAGATGACTCCAAGCAGAGGTGAGTAACAAGAGTTTGCTCAGAATCTCTGCAGGGCCCTTTATGTGACAAATCTCCTCGAGAGCTTGCATGAGGGGCCTAAGAAGGAGAGGTCAAGTGTGTTTCATTGTGATGTCTGGGGTTGAAGCCTGTACACCTAAGCCAGAATAAGCACTTAACAGTCTTTTTTTATTTTTTAATTTTAAATATGTTTTTATTGATTTCTGAGACGGGAAGGGAGGGAGGGAGAGAGAGAGAGAGAGAGAGAGAGAGAGAGAAACATCAGTGATGAGAGAGTCACTGATCTGATGCTTCCTGCATGCCCCACACTGGGGATTCCACAACCCAGACATGTGCCCCGACTGGGAATTGAACCACAATCTTCTGGTTCATAGGTCGTCGCTCAACTGCTGAGCCCCGAGTGCCGGGTGACAGAGTCTTTTAGGCATCCCCTCCTGCCCTCCCTCAGCTATCAAAAACCCTCTCCTTCCCTTGCTGGTGACTCAAGCCTGCCCCCCACACACACCCACCCCTGAATTCATCTCCTCCTTCTGGAACGGCATCTAATGATGAATGGAAAGCTACACTCTTTCTCACCACACACAATTAGTTATTGCCAAGCAATATAATAATAAAAAAAATCCTTTGAGCTAGAAAAATTAAGTAAAAACTGCTGTGCGTTAGAAGTCAAGCGCTGGGCTCCTTCTCTAGCCCAGGACAGCACAGTTGCCCTTGGTCATGTACCACAAGGTTCGCCCAGGCACCTGGGTAGGAGGCACAGGGCTGCAGCATAACCTGCCCCAGGGCGGTCAGATGGGTGGCCTGGCCATGCTGGGTGTGCAGCAGGCAGGTTCCTGTGCGGGGCCAGTCCTTCTGGGGCCCTGCCCTTGCAGAGCAAACGTGGGGTCACACTGACCTCCTGCTTCTTACAAGACTCAACGCAGGCGCAGGTGGGAAATGAGAGCTCTTGTAAGCGCCTTCAAAGGCCATAACTGTTTCTTTAGAACACGCCCTTATGTATTCCCATTTGCTTCCTGCGCCAGGCTTCTCCAGCAAACCCCCTTTCCTTTCTGTGACATAATAACAGAACTCATAACACATCAACATTACTTCCTGGGAGACGGATGTCTACTTAGGCTTAAAATGACACTAATAACAAGCAGTCTTGAAGCGCAGCCGAGCCAAAGCCTGGCTGGATGCACGTCCTGTGGCCTGACGGAGCCACCAGGGAATGGGCTGGGTCAGCAGCATGCAGGTGCCTGTGGTCTCACGTCGCGGCAAAGGAGGCGTTTGGCTTGAGTGGAGGAAGAGGATCGGGAAGCGGGAGTTTTGGTGGGGCCCGCGTGCTGCATCAGCGCGTCTAGTGCCACCACTAGTGCCTCGGCCCCCTGCAAGGGCGAGCGGGCTCCGGGGACTGGCTGAGTGTCCACAGCTGGGCTGCTGGGGTCATTCTTCCTGCCGCAGAGCAAAGGGTGTTTCGCAGCACGCTGGTGGGTGGTTGGCAGGCCTGTGGCCCCTGGGGTGTGCAAGCCACTGCTCGTCGTGGGCTGTGCTCTCCACGTCTTGGAGGGAGTCACCAGCAACCAACTTCCTTTGGGTCAGCAGCAGCAGACGGACCCTGCGCAAAGTGGCCAGCTCCTGGCCTTCCAGGACCCTCTCCTGTGCCCAGCAGCGTGCCGCTGACCTTGGTCTATGCCACTGAATCGCAGCGCTTAGTGTACAGCGCCTTCCTCTGCTACCCAGGCGTCCTCCCGCAGCCCTTGCCCTGCAACCTTTCCCTGTGTGTGTGTGTGTGTGTGTGTGTGTGGCTGTTTTGGCTTCCTGTCCTCCTGGTGGATCTCCACGAGTTCATGGCTATTCCCAGGCTGAGCTGGGCACTGGCGGCGCCCCTGGCACCTCTGTAGCAGATCTCACTGTGGCCGAGAGCGCCAGACCCACACCAAGGCTACGCCGTGGTCGCCTCTGCTGGAGTCTTGCAAGCTCGGGCCCCTGTCTGAGGACGGCAGGACCCCGCAAGCGTGCGCTTCTGGCGGAGCGCTGGCGCACAAGTCCCTGCTCCTTCCGCGGCTTCGGGCCGCCTGCAATCTGTTGCCCCCACTCCCACCCCTAGAATGTCTTTCACCTGCTCCAGAGACTGGGTGGGCCAGAGCCTCATCTCCCACATTTTTCAGTGTCCTGCAACTGCTCTGTCCCTGGGACCACCCGCACCTGTGTCACCCACGAGGGTCTCCACTTCTTGCCAAACTCTGTGTCTTGCCTCACACCCCAACCCCTGCCTTTCTCCCTCACTCGTAATGCTCGAATCCAAGTGAGTCTAGAGGCTGTGCCCTGAATCTCGGCCCCGCCCTTGCTCTTTCACAGGCCCCGGCCCCTGGGCACTGTGGCATGTCCGGCGTTACTGAGGGTGGTGCAGGGGGCGCTGCAGTACCGGGGCATGATGCAAGGGAGCTCTGCTGTACAGGGGTGCTGCAGTACACGGTCCTGATGTATGTGGATGCTGCAGTACCAGAGCATGATGCAGGGCGCCGCTGCAATGCAGGGGCCTGTTGCAAGGGGGCGCTGGAGTACCGGTACCCAGACCCAGGGGGTGCTACTAAGCAGGGGAGCTGTAGTACCGGGCCCCGGCGCCAGGGGGCGCTGTGAGCAGTCGAGCTGCAGTACCGATCCACGGATACAGGGGGCGCTGCTGAGCAGTCGAGCTGCAGTACCGATCCCCGGAGTCAGGGGGCGCTGCTGAGTAGTCGAGCTGCAGTACCGATCCCCAGAGACAGGGGGCGCTGCTGAGCAGGGGCGCTGCAGTACCGTTTCCTGGTGCCAGGGGGCGCTGCTGAGCACGGGAGCTACAGTACCGATCCCCGGCTCCAGGGGGCGCAGCTGAGCAGCCGAGCTGCAGTACCGGGCCCCGGCGCCAGGGGGCGCTGCTGAGCAGGGGAGCTGCTGTACCGGGCCCCGGCGCCAGGGGGCGCTGCTGAGCACCCAAGTTTTTGCGAGCAGCTGGGCAATCTCTTGCTCGCCTGGTCCCGCAGGATCCAGCCCCAGGACCAGAGCATGACACTCAGCGTGGTCATCTGATGCCTCTGCACCTAGGCCTGCCTCATCTGATGCCCCTCCACCCCCCCTCTCTCGTCTGCGAGTGTGCCCGCGAGGCTGGACTGGGGAACCTCTTCCCAGAACCAGAGCTAAGCCAACACGGGCAGAACACGCAGCTCAGCCCTCTTACTCGGCCGCCCTTCCTTGTCCTCGAGTCTTTGTAAAACGTTACATGGGCTTTGCTGCTAGTGCTTTGCTTGGAGGAGGCCAGGGAGAGGGAAGGAGATTTACTATTTTCTATTTGTGCTTTACAGGTCAAGCAAAGCTCTTTCTCTGGTTTTCAAACAGTGTTTCTGAACCGTGGCCGCCTTCCTTGCTTTTCCTTCTGTTTGCCACTGGGTGAGACCAGAAGGGGCAATGAGGTAGGACGTAAAGCCTGTCGGTTTGCCTTTTTAAAAGTTTGCAACTCGGATATAATACCTGATATCGCTTAGCTGACTGGAACCCGTTTGTTTCTAGAATTCCGGGGAGGCGTGTATTACCAATCGACATCTAGGATGTTAGCGTTTCCTGAATAAGGCCTTGATACATCAAAGGGGGTTTTCATTTTAAATCCACTTGCATTTATACTGCAAAAGACTTACAAGTCACCTTCAAGAAGGTCTTGCTATTGTTTTTCCTCTCCTTACCCCCAATTGTATTTGAAAATGATGAGATAAATTAGTCAATGAAGAGATTAAATAGGAACAAAGTGGAAAAGGTACCAGTCACTTAAGGGGACATACAGCTGTGCATAGGACAGACGTCCTACCTGTGGGTATGTTTGTGTGTACGCACCCACTGTTTGCCACAAGGTGGGCGCTCAGGTATTTGCTTTTCTGAAACTGGGTGTAATCTGTGAGCTACAGCGTTCTCCTGCATCGTCTAATTGCTCGGTCGCAGCAGACCCACGGCGGTGGTCTTACAACTGCTCGCCACCTGCTCTGTAGCGACACACCTGGGACACGATCAACTCCGAATACAAGGACCGGGAGAAGCTTACTTAAGGTCAAAAGAGAAAAATAAACTGTCACTCCCCAGGATGCACAGAACACGTAATTCCAATCCCATGGTTAAGGGAACAGGTGAAGACTGTTGGGCTGTGATACCATGCTGATAATTCTCACCGTAACCTCCTGAGAGTTCTGTAAATGAGGACAAGTGCCCAGGGACAGGGGTTTCCACACTGATGTTGCAACAGTGACTGGGCAGTGAGAGCAGGAGTCTTAGGCAATGATACCTGGTATGCAGCTGTCAGATCAGCCCTGTGGCATCCCAGGGACCGGCTCCTGCGCTTCCAGCAGCGCCATTACCGGGAGGCTCAAGGCCACACACCCCATGTTTCCTTAGAGCATTCTTGGGGTATGTGTGGAGAGTGGGGGCGATGGGGAAAGGATGGGATTCGTCGGGGAGAAATATGATTGATTGTGGTCTCTTTGTTGCCAGGTTAAATTCACTGCTTCTTAGCTCTGGTAGCTCCTAGAGTCACCTGGGGAGCTTTCAGATAACATCACTGACTAGGCCCTGTCCTCAGAGAGTCCAGTCGATTTGAGATGGGCCTGGGCATAAGGGCTTTTCAAAGCATTTTAGTCGGTTTTAATATACGTTCAAGATTCAACTTTATAATTTTTAAAATTGGCTTGAGAGAGAGAGGAAGGGAGAGGGAGAGAGAAACATCAATGTGTGAAAGAGACATCGACCAGTTGCCTCCTGTACATGCCCCTACTGGGGCTCTAACCTGCAGTCTGGGTACGTGCCCTGACGGGAGTTGAACCTCTGACCCTTTGCTGGACAGGATGACCCTCCAACCAACTGAGCCACATTGGCCAGGGTAAGAAGTATCCTCTTTTTAATTAGTCTCAGAAACATCTGAGTGAAGCTTTCATTGTACCTGTCACAGGTGTTAAGAATTTGAAGTTGAATTCTGACAGTGAGTTACTTGGGGAAAACTCTTTTAAGCCTTCAGACAATACCTGATGAATCACATAGAGACAACTCGTTGTCATCAGGAATATATAGGTATGCTTTCAACAATTTCCTTCTATGTGTAAGGCACTGCGTGAGTCCAGTCAGATCAATTGCATTATAAAGTTATACACTACGAATTATTCCAAATCCAAAAATTGAAGTGTTCCCTGATTAGCTTGATGTAAGTAAGTCTATATCAACTGTGAGAAGAAGGTATCCCAATAATTACTAGAAAAGCTGCCACCTGTTTCTATCATGCTTACAACTTAACCTTTTTAATATTTATATGGATTTTATGGAGAGCCTAATGGGGTTGGAGAATTATGCTGTTTATAAACATTTTTACAAACTAAGCAAATTGGCAAATGAATAGCAACTAATTAATTCTTACCTTATGTGAAATCTCTTTGGGACTAGTTTGGCTATAATACTAACTTTAGCACTGGCCGGTGTGGCTCAGTTGGGTGAGTGCTGTCCCATGCACCGAGAGGTCGCCAGTTTGATTCTCAGTCAGGGCACATGCCCAGGTGGCAGGCTCGATCCCAAGTAGGCTGCATGCAGAAGGCAGCCGATGGATGTCTCTTTCTCATTGATGTTTCTCTCTCTCTCTCCCTTTCCCTCCCTCTCCCTCTAAAACACATAAAAATATATATTTAAAAAAATTGTTCTAAACAATTTAAAAACATATCTTTTAAAAATGTTATGAAAAAACTAACTTTAAAAAAATCTATCAGAAGTGAGTCCTAGAGAAATCCACACAGGGTTGAAAGTAGAAAATTTTATTTAATATAATCCACTTTAGGTAATACCAAGCATCCAATCCTCTCCTGCAAGGAGTCATACGGGCCATAGAGCTGGGAACTGAGCCAGTCTGGCACTTGGCAGCAGCCCTCTCCGAGGCTGACGGGAGGTTCTGTAATCCGCTTTGCAAGCATTGTCACCAGGTCTCACTTTTGGCAGTCAATCAATAGATTCATCTCACTAAATCGGCTGGGGAGTGTTTCAATATGTGTTGGCAACAGTTACCTGGAATTAGCAACTGTGAGGGATGCTAAGGTAACAGTATCCCGATTGATGTAACCTTCCTGAATTTTGTTCTTGTGGATTTTCAGCCTGCTCCTCTAGAGGGGGTGCTGAGTTCCAGGTTTATCTTCTCAGGTGGGCCAGTTAACCACCTCTGTCCTGTGGCTTGCATTCCTGAACATCAAGCAGTCTTGCAAAGGCAAGTCACAGAACTGACGTCAAGGGGACCCAGGCAAAGATCTGGGAGTGAGCCCAGGGTCCATTCCCCACAGATGAGAGGTCAGGAGCACCTGTTCCTCAAGGCAGTGCCTCCATTGATTTTCCTTCATGCGTTGATGCCTTTGCTATGTGTCTAAGATGCATGTGCGGCTGACTCACTTTGTGAAGCTCTTCAAGCTGGGGCTTGTACTGTGTTTGACATATTTTGGGTGCTCAGTAAATATTAAATCAGTAGTAGAGTCTCCAGTTGTGGGATTAATAAACCAAGCCACTTACACACACAGCATAACTACACAACCTCAGATGGCCATGGTTAAAGCAAGGATAAATCATGCCCAGAAAAACACGCTACTCAATCTGGATTTGTCAATTCCAGCAATTCCAGGAACGAACTGTTATTTGGGTTCTTCTGTGAGCCTCTGGACCCAACCCCAGGAAGGACAGCATTTCAGTACATGGCGCCAAGCTCTGTCTGTCCTCTCCGAGACTGAATGTGCCTAAATCCACAGGTTCATCAAAGACAGAGTAGAGAATTTCAGGATTAACTTCTTTTGTATCTTTTTTTAAAACCTCACCTGAGGATATTTTTTTCCATTGACTTTTAGACAGTGGAAGGAAGGAAGGGAGAGAGAAGAGAGAGAAACATCAATTGCTTGCCTTCAGTACGAGCCTGAACTGGGGCTGGGGAGTGAACCTGCAGCTGAGGTACGTGTCCTTGAGCAGGAACGGAACCGCGACCTGTCAGTCGGAGCCCCGACCAGTACTCTAACCGCTGAGCCAAACCGGCCAGGGCCAGGATTAATTTCTATACCATCATGAATCTGGATCATTATTTAAATGTTAGCATTTACTCACACTCTTCCACACAGAATTTGTGAAATTTAAAGAACATTCAACACTTGGGCCTTTAAACAAAATTGGATCAGATTCCAAATCCTTCATGACAGAGTCACAAACAGGATTTTCTGGTACATCCAAAATAAAAGTTTAAAATGGATTTGGGTACACCTTCCCAGGGATCCATATATTTTGCTAAGATAAGCTAGTCTGCAGATGTTGGAAATGCAAAATATTTATTTGGATGGATGAGCGTTGCCATCTTGGTTTGTTAAAAGACCATACATCCCCAACCGGACTTCGTAAGTAGAAAGCCTCATTTTGAACTGCGCGTGCACACTTCCAACAGGTTTTAAATGGTTCTCCTCTGCTTTCCAAATCGATTTCTCATTTCCCACTCTTGATATCTCTATTCTGCCTTTTTTTTCTGCTACTTTCCCATATTATCTATGAAATACGTCCGATCTGAATCTACCTCCGCCCCAGTGAAGGAGAGCGGGTGGGATTCAAACATCCATCTTCCCGTGGGTCCTTCTACGGTGAGTCACCTTGGAGAGCCACCCTGGCTAATTCCGTTGCAGAGGGCGGACTGCACCCAACAAGTGGAGGGCTGCTGTCACTGCACTTCCTGTCCACTGTGGGCCCTTGGAGCTCACACAACTGAACGTTTCACAGATGACTCCAAGCAGAGGTGAGTAACAAGAGTTTGCTCAGAATCTCTGCAGGGCCCTTTATGTGACAAATCTCCTCGAGAGCTTGCATGAGGGGCCTAAGAAGGAGAGGTCAAGTGTGTTTCATTGTGATGTCTGGGGTTGAAGCCCGTACACCTAAGCCAGAATAAGCACTTAACAGTCTTTTTTTATTTTTTAATTTTAAATATGTTTTTATAGATTTCTGAGACGGGAAGGGAGGGAGGGAGGGAGAGAGAGAGAGAGAGAGAGAGAGCGAGAGAGAGAGAGAGAGAGAGACATCAGTGATGAGAGAGTCACTGATCTGATGCTTCCTGCATGCCCCACACTGGGGATTCCACAACCCAGACATGTGCCCCGACTGGGAATTGAACCACAATCTTCTGGTTCATAGGTCGTCGCTCAACTGCTGAGCCCCGAGTGCCGGGTGACAGAGTCTTTTAGGCATCCCCTCCTGCCCTCCCTCAGCTATCAAAAACCGTCTCCTTCACTTGCTGGTGACTCAAGCCTGCCCCCCCCACACACCCACCCCTGAATTCATCTCCTCCTTCTGGAACGGCATCTAATGATGAATGGAAAGCTACACTCTTTCTCACCACACACAATTAGTTATTGCCAAGCAATATAATAATAAAAAAAATCCTTTGAGCTAGAAAAATTAAGTAAAAACTGCTGTGCGTTAGAAGTCAAGCGCTGGGCTCCTTCTCTAGCCCAGGACAGCACAGTTGCCCTTGGTCATGTACCACAAGGTTCGCCCAGGCACCTGGGTAGGAGGCACAGGGCTGCAGCATAACCTGCCCCAGGGCGGTCAGATGGGTGGCCTGGCCATGCTGGGTGTGCAGCAGGCAGGTTCCTGTGCGGGGCCAGTCCTTCTGGGGCCCTGCCCTTGCAGAGCAAACGTGGGGTCACACTGACCCCCTGCTTCTTACAAGACTCAACGCAGGCGCAGGTGGGAAATGAGAGCTCTTGTAAGCGCCTTCAAAGGCCATAACTGTTTCTTTAGAACACGCCCTTATGTATTCCCATTTGCTTCCTGCGCCAGGCTTCTCCAGCAAACCCCCTTTCCTTTCTGTGACATAATAACAGAACTCATAACACATCAACATTACTTCCTGGGAGACGGATGTCTACTTAGGCTTAAAATGACACTAATAACAAGCAGTCTTGAAGCGCAGCCGAGCCAAAGCCTGGCTGGATGCACGTCCTGTGGCCTGACGGAGCCACCAGGGAATGGGCTGGGTCAGCAGCATGCAGGTGCCTGTGGTCTCACGTCGCGGCAAAGGAGGCGTTTGGCTTGAGTGGAGGAAGAGGATCGGGAAGCGGGAGTTTTGGTGGGGCCCGCGTGCTGCATCAGCGCGTCTAGTGCCACCACTAGTGCCTCGGCCCCCTGCAAGGGCGAGCGGGCTCCGGGGACTGGCTGAGTGTCCACAGCTGGGCTGCTGGGGTCATTCTTCCTGCCGCAGAGCAAAGGGTGTTTCGCAGCACGCTGGTGGGTGGTTGGCAGGCCTGTGGCCCCTGGGGTGTGCAAGCCACTGCTCGTCGTGGGCTGTGCTCTCCACGTCTTGGAGGGAGTCACCAGCAACCAACTTCCTTTGGGTCAGCAGCAGCAGACGGACCCTGCGCAAAGTGGCCAGCTCCTGGCCTTCCAGGACCCTCTCCTGTGCCCAGCAGCGTGCCGCTGACCTTGGTCTATGCCACTGAATCGCAGCGCTTAGTGTACAGCGCCTTCCTCTGCTACCCAGGCGTCCTCCCGCAGCCCTTGCCCTGCAACCTTTCCCTGTGTGTGTGTGTGTGTGTGTGTGTGTGTGGCTGTTTTGGCTTCCTGTCCTCCTGGTGGATCTCCACGAGTTCATGGCTATTCCCAGGCTGAGCTGGGCACTGGCGGCGGCCCTGGCACCTCTGTAGCAGATCTCACTGTGGCCGAGAGCGCCAGACCCACACCAAGGCTACGCCGTGGTCGCCTCTGCTGGAGTCTTGCAAGCTCGGGCCCCTGTCTGAGGACGGCAGGACCCCACAAGCGTGCGCTTCTGGCGGAGCGCTGGCGCACAAGTCCCTGCTCCTTCCGCGGCTTCGGGCCGCCTGCAATCTGTTGCCCCCACTCCCACCCCTAGAATGTCTTTCACCTGCTCCAGAGACTGGGTGGGCCAGAGCCTCATCTCCCACATTTTTCAGTGTCCTGCAACTGCTCTGTCCCTGGGACCACCCGCACCTGTGTCACCCACGAGGGTCTCCACTTCTTGCCAAACTCTGTGTCTTGCCTCACACCCCAACCCCTGCCTTTCTCCCTCACTCGTAATGCTCGAATCCAAGTGAGTCTAGAGGCTGTGCCCTGAATCTCGGCCCCGCCCTTGCTCTTTCACAGGCCCTGGCCCCTGGGCACTGTGGCATGTCCGGCGTTACTGAGGGTGGTGCAGGGGGCGCTGCAGTACCGGGGCATGATGCAAGGGAGCTCTGCTGTACAGGGGTGCTGCAGTACACGGTCCTGATGTATGTGGATGCTGCAGTACCAGAGCATGATGCAGGGCGCCGCTGCAATGCAGGGGCCTGTTGCAAGGGGGCGCTGGAGTACCGGTACCCAGACCCAGGGGGTGCTACTAAGCAGGGGAGCTGTAGTACAGGGCCCCGGCGCCAGGGGGCGCTGTGAGCAGTCGAGCTGCAGTACCGATCCACGGATACAGGGGGCGCTGCTGAGCAGTCGAGCTGCAGTACCGATCCCCGAAGTCAGGGGGCGCTGCTGAGTAGTCGAGCTGCAGTACCGATCCCCAGAGACAGGGGGCGCTGCTGAGCAGGGGCGCTGCAGTACCGTTTCCTGGTGCCAGGGGGCGCTGCTGAGCACGGGAGCTACAGTACCGATCCCCTGCTCCAGGGGGCGCAACTGAGCAGCCGAGCTGCAGTACCGGGCCCCGGCGCTAGGGGGCGCTGCTGAGCAGGGGAGCTGCTGTACCGGGCCCCGGCGCCAGGGGGCGCTGCTGAGCAGGGGAGCTGCAGTACCGGGCCCCGGCGCCAGGGGGCGCTGCTGAGCAGGGGAGCTGCAGTACCGGGCCCCGGCGCCAGGGGGCGCTGCTGAGCAGGGGAGCTGCTGTACCGGGCCCCGGCGCCAGGGGGCGCTGCTGAGCACCCAAGTTTTTGCGAGCAGCTGGGCAATCTCTTGCTCGCCTGGTCCCGCAGGATCCAGCCCCAGGACCAGAGCATGACACTCAGCGTGGTCATCTGATGCCTCTGCACCTAGGCCTGCCTCATCTGATGCCCCTCCACCCCCCCTCTCTGGTCTGCGAGTGTGCCCGCGAGGCTGGACTGGGGAACCTCTTCCCAGAACCAGAGCTAAGCCAACACGGGCAGAACACGCAGCTCAGCCCTCTTACTCGGCCGCCCTTCCTTGTCCTCGAGTCTTTGTAAAACGTTACATGGGCTTTGCTGCTAGTGCTTTGCTTGGAGGAGGCCAGGGAGAGGGAAGGAGATTTACTATTTTCTATTTGTGCTTTACAGGTCAAGCAAAGCTCTTTCTCTGGTTTTCAAACAGTGTTTCTGAACCGTGGCCGCCTTCCTTGCTTTTCCTTCTGTTTGCCACTGGGTGAGACCAGAAGGGGCAATGAGGTAGGACGTAAAGCCTGTCGGTTTGCCTTTTTAAAAGTTTGCAACTCGGATATAATACCTGATATCGCTTAGCTGACTGGAACCCGTTTGTTTCTAGAATTCCGGGGAGGCGTGTATTACCAATCGACATCTAGGATGTTAGCGTTTCCTGAATAAGGCCTTGATACATCAAAGGGGGTTTTCATTTTAAATCCACTTGCATTTATACTGCAAAAGACTTACAAGTCACCTTCAAGAAGGTCTTGCTATTGTTTTTCCTCTCCTTACCCCCAATTGTATTTGAAAATGATGAGATAAATTAGTCAATGAAGAGATTAAATAGGAACAAAGTGGAAAAGGTACCAGTCACTTAAGGGGACATACAGCTGTGCATAGGACAGACGTCCTACCTGTGGGTATGTTTGTGTGTACGCACCCACTGTTTGCCACAAGGTGGGCGCTCAGGTATTTGCTTTTCTGAAACTGGGTGTAATCTGTGAGCTACAGCGTTCTCCTGCATCGTCTAATTGCTCGGTCGCAGCAGACCCACGGCGGTGGTCTTACAACTGCTCGCCACCTGCTCTGTAGCGACACACCTGGGACACGATCAACTCCGAATACAAGGACCGGGAGAAGCTTACTTAAGGTCAAAAGAGAAAAATAAACTGTCACTCCCCAGGATGCACAGAACACGTAATTCCAATCCCATGGTTAAGGGAACAGGTGAAGACTGTTGGGCTGTGATACCATGCTGATAATTCTCACCGTAACCTCCTGAGAGTTCTGTAAATGAGGACAAGTGCCCAGGGACAGGGGTTTCCACACTGATGTTGCAACAGTGACTGGGCAGTGAGAGCAGGAGTCTTAGGCAATGATACCTGGTATGCAGCTGTCAGATCAGCCCTGTGGCATCCCAGGGACCGGCTCCTGCGCTTCCAGCAGCGCCATTACCGGGAGGCTCAAGGCCACACACCCCATGTTTCCTTAGAGCATTCTTGGGGTATGTGTGGAGAGTGGGGGCGATGGGGAAAGGATGGGATTCGTCGGGGAGAAATATGATTGATTGTGGTCTCTTTGTTGCCAGGTTAAATTCACTGCTTCTTAGCTCTGGTAGCTCCTAGAGTCACCTGGGGAGCTTTCAGATAACATCACTGACTAGGCCCTGTCCTCAGAGAGTCCAGTCGATTTGAGATGGGCCTGGGCATAAGGGCTTTTCAAAGCATTTTAGTCGGTTTTAATATACGTTCAAGATTCAACTTTATAATTTTTAAAATTGGCTTGAGAGAGAGAGGAAGGGAGAGGGAGAGAGAAACATCAATGTGTGAAAGAGACATCGACCAGTTGCCTCCTGTACATGCCCCTACTGGGGCTCTAACCTGCAGTCTGGGTACGTGCCCTGACGGGAGTTGAACCTCTGACCCTTTGCTGGACAGGATGACCCTCCAACCAACTGAGCCACATTGGCCAGGGTAAGAAGTATCCTCTTTTTAATTAGTCTCAGAAACATCTGAGTGAAGCTTTCATTGTACCTGTCACAGGTGTTAAGAATTTGAAGTTGAATTCTGACAGTGAGTTACTTGGGGAAAACTCTTTTAAGCCTTCAGACAATACCTGATGAATCACATAGAGACAACTCGTTGTCATCAGGAATATATAGGTATGCTTTCAACAATTTCCTTCTATGTGTAAGGCACTGCGTGAGTCCAGTCAGATCAATTGCATTATAAAGTTATACACTACGAATTATTCCAAATCCAAAAATTGAAGTGTTCCCTGATTAGCTTGATGTAAGTAAGTCTATATCAACTGTGAGAAGAAGGTATCCCAATAATTACTAGAAAAGCTGCCACCTGTTTCTATCATGCTTACAACTTAACCTTTTTAATATTTATATGGATTTTATGGAGAGCCTAATGGGGTTGGAGAATTATGCTGTTTATAAACATTTTTACAAACTAAGCAAATTGGCAAATGAATAGCAACTAATTAATTCTTACCTTATGTGAAATCTCTTTGGGACTAGTTTGGCTATAATACTAACTTTAGCACTGGCCGGTGTGGCTCAGTTGGGTGAGTGCTGTCCCATGCACCGAGAGGTCGCCAGTTTGATTCTCAGTCAGGGCACATGCCCAGGTGGCAGGCTCGATCCCAAGTAGGCTGCATGCAGAAGGCAGCCGATGGATGTCTCTTTCTCATTGATGTTTCTCTCTCTCTCTCCCTTTCCCTCCCTCTCCCTCTAAAACACACAAAAATATACATTTAAAAAAATTGTTCTAAACAATTTAAAAACATATCTTTTAAAAATGTTATGAAAAAACTAACTTTAAAAAAATCTATCAGAAGTGAGTCCTAGAGAAATCCACACAGGGTTGAAAGTAGAAAATTTTATTTAATATAATCCACTTTAGGTAATACCAAGCATCCAATCCTCTCCTGCAAGGAGTCATACGGGCCATAGAGCTCGGAACTGAGCCAGTCTGGCACTTGGCAGCAGCCCTCTCCGAGGCTGACGGGAGGTTCTGTAATCCGCTTTGCAAGCATTGTCACCAGGTCTCACTTTTGGCAGTCAATCAATAGATTCATCTCACTAAATCGGCTGGGGAGTGTTTCAATATGTGTTGGCAACAGTTACCTGGAATTAGCAACTGTGAGGGATGCTAAGGTAACAGTATCCCGATTGATGTAACCTTCCTGAATTTTGTTCTTGTGGATTTTCAGCCTGCTCCTCTAGAGGGGGTGCCGAGTTCCAGGTTTATCTTCTCAGGTGGGCCAGTTAACCACCTCTGTCCTGTGGCTTGCATTCCTGAACATCAAGCAGTCTTGCAAAGGCAAGTCACAGAACTGACGTCAAGGGGACCCAGGCAAAGATCTGGGAGTGAGCCCAGGGTCCATTCCCCACAGATGAGAGGTCAGGAGCACCTGTTCCTCAAGGCAGTGCCTCCATTGATTTTCCTTCATGCGTTGATGCCTTTGCTATGTGTCTAAGATGCATGTGCGGCTGACTCACTTTGTGAAGCTCTTCAAGCTGGGGCTTGTACTGTGTTTGACATATTTTGGGTGCTCAGTAAATATTAAATCAGTAGTAGAGTCTCCAGTTGTGGGATTAATAAACCAAGCCACTTACACACACAGCATAACTACACAACCTCAGATGGCCATGGTTAAAGCAAGGATAAATCATGCCCAGAAAAACACGCTACTCAATCTGGATTTGTCAATTCCAGCAATTCCAGGAACGAACTGTTATTTGGGTTCTTCTGTGAGCCTCTGGACCCAACCCCAGGAAGGACAGCATTTCAGTACATGGCGCCAAGCTCTGTCTGTCCTCTCCGAGACTGAATGTGCCTAAATCCACAGGTTCATCAAAGACAGAGTAGAGAATTTCAGGATTAACTTCTTTTGTATCTTTTTTTAAAACCTCACCTGAGGATATTTTTTTCCATTGACTTTTAGACAGTGGAAGGAAGGAAGGGAGAGAGAAGAGAGAGAAACATCAATTGCTTGCCTTCAGTACGAGCCTGAACTGGGGCTGGGGAGTGAACCTGCAGCTGAGGTACGTGTCCTTGAGCAGGAACGGAACCGCGACCTGTCAGTCGGAGCCCCGACCAGTACTCTAACCGCTGAGCCAAACCGGCCAGGGCCAGGATTAATTTCTATACCATCATGAATCTGGATCATTATTTAAATGTTAGCATTTACTCACACTCTTCCACACAGAATTTGTGAAATTTAAAGAACATTCAACACTTGGGCCTTTAAACAAAATTGGATCAGATTCCAAATCCTTCATGACAGAGTCACAAACAGGATTTTCTGGTACATCCAAAATAAAAGTTTAAAATGGATTTGGGTACACCTTCCCAGGGATCCATATATTTTGCTAAGATAAGCTAGTCTGCAGATGTTGGAAATGCAAAATATTTATTTGGATGGATGAGCGTTGCCATCTTGGTTTGTTAAAAGACCATACATCCCCAACCGGACTTCGTAAGTAGAAAGCCTCATTTTGAACTGCGCGTGCACACTTCCAACAGGTTTTAAATGGTTCTCCTCTGCTTTCCAAATCGATTTCTCATTTCCCACTCTTGATATCTCTATTCTGCCTTTTTTTTCTGCTACTTTCCCATATTATCTATGAAATACGTCCGTTCTGAATCTACCTCCGCCCCAGTGAAGGAGAGCGGGTGATATTCAAACATCCATCTTCCCGTGGGTCCTTCTACGGTGAGTCACCTTGGAGAGCCACCCTGGCTAATTCCGTTGCAGAGGGCGGACTGCACCCAACAAGTGGAGGGCTGCTGTCACTGCACTTCCTGTCCACTGTGGGCCCTTGGAGCTCACACAACTGAACGTTTCACAGATGACTCCAAGCAGAGGTGAGTAACAAGAGTTTGCTCAGAATCTCTGCAGGGCCCTTTATGTGACAAATCTCCTCGAGAGCTTGCATGAGGGGCCTAAGAAGGAGAGGTCAAGTGTGTTTCATTGTGATGTCTGGGGTTGAAGCCCGTACACCTAAGCCAGAATAAGCACTTAACAGTCTTTTTTTATTTTTTAATTTTAAATATGTTTTTATTGATTTCTGAGACGGGAAGGGAGGGAGGGAGAGAGAGAGAGAGAGAGAGAGAGAGAGAGAGAAACATCAGTGATGAGAGAGTCACTGATCTGATGCTTCCTGCATGCCCCACACTGGGGATTCCACAACCCAGACATGTGCCCCGACTGGGAATTGAACCACAATCTTCTGGTTCATAGGTCGTCGCTCAACTGCTGAGCCCCGAGTGCCGGGTGACAGAGTCTTTTAGGCATCCCCTCCTGCCCTCCCTCAGCTATCAAAAACCCTCTCCTTCCCTTGCTGGTGACTCAAGCCTGCCCCCCACACACACCCACCCCTGAATTCATCTCCTCCTTCTGGAACGGCATCTAATGATGAATGGAAAGCTACACTCTTTCTCACCACACACAATTAGTTATTGCCAAGCAATATAATAATAAAAAAAATCCTTTGAGCTAGAAAAATTAAGTAAAAACTGCTGTGCGTTAGAAGTCAAGCGCTGGGCTCCTTCTCTAGCCCAGGACAGCACAGTTGCCCTTGGTCATGTACCACAAGGTTCGCCCAGGCACCTGGGTAGGAGGCACAGGGCTGCAGCATAACCTGCCCCAGGGCGGTCAGATGGGTGGCCTGGCCATGCTGGGTGTGCAGCAGGCAGGTTCCTGTGCGGGGCCAGTCCTTCTGGGGCCCTGCCCTTGCAGAGCAAACGTGGGGTCACACTGACCCCCTGCTTCTTACAAGACTCAACGCAGGCGCAGGTGGGAAATGAGAGCTCTTGTAAGCGCCTTCAAAGGCCATAACTGTTTCTTTAGAACACGCCCTTATGTATTCCCATTTGCTTCCTGCGCCAGGCTTCTCCAGCAAACCCCCTTTCCTTTCTGTGACATAATAACAGAACTCATAACACATCAACATTACTTCCTGGGAGACGGATGTCTACTTAGGCTTAAAATGACACTAATAACAAGCAGTCTTGAAGCGCAGCCGAGCCAAAGCCTGGCTGGATGCACGTCCTGTGGCCTGACGGAGCCACCAGGGAATGGGCTGGGTCAGCAGCATGCAGGTGCCTGTGGTCTCACGTCGCGGCAAAGGAGGCGTTTGGCTTGAGTGGAGGAAGAGGATCGGGAAGCGGGAGTTTTGGTGGGGCCCGCGTGCTGCATCAGCGCGTCTAGTGCCACCACTAGTGCCTCGGCCCCCTGCAAGGGCGAGCGGGCTCCGGGGACTGGCTGAGTGTCCACAGCTGGGCTGCTGGGGTCATTCTTCCTGCCGCAGAGCAAAGGGTGTTTCGCAGCACGCTGGTGGGTGGTTGGCAGGCCTGTGGCCCCTGGGGTGTGCAAGCCACTGCTCGTCGTGGGCTGTGCTCTCCACGTCTTGGAGGGAGTCACCAGCAACCAACTTCCTTTGGGTCAGCAGCAGCAGACGGACCCTGCGCAAAGTGGCCAGCTCCTGGCCTTCCAGGACCCTCTCCTGTGCCCAGCAGCGTGCCGCTGACCTTGGTCTATGCCACTGAATCGCAGCGCTTAGTGTACAGCGCCTTCCTCTGCTACCCAGGCGTCCTCCCGCAGCCCTTGCCCTGCAACCTTTCCCTGTGTGTGTGTGTGTGTGTGTGTGTGTGTGGCTGTTTTGGCTTCCTGTCCTCCTGGTGGATCTCCACGAGTTCATGGCTATTCCCAGGCTGAGCTGGGCACTGGCGGCGCCCCTGGCACCTCTGTAGCAGATCTCACTGTGGCCGAGAGCGCCAGACCCACACCAAGGCTACGCCGTGGTCGCCTCTGCTGGAGTCTTGCAAGCTCGGGCCCCTGTCTGAGGACGGCAGGACCCCGCAAGCGTGCGCTTCTGGCGGAGCGCTGGCGCACAAGTCCCTGCTCCTTCCGCGGCTTCGGGCCGCCTGCAATCTGTTGCCCCCACTCCCACCCCTAGAATGTCTTTCACCTGCTCCAGAGACTGGGTGGGCCAGAGCCTCATCTCCCACATTTTTCAGTGTCCTGCAACTGCTCTGTCCCTGGGACCACCCGCACCTGTGTCACCCACGAGGGTCTCCACTTCTTGCCAAACTCTGTGTCTTGCCTCACACCCCAACCCCTGCCTTTCTCCCTCACTCGTAATGCTCGAATCCAAGTGAGTCTAGAGGCTGTGCCCTGAATCTCGGCCCCGCCCTTGCTCTTTCACAGGCCCCGGCCCCTGGGCACTGTGGCATGTCCGGCGTTACTGAGGGTGGTGCAGGGGGCGCTGCAGTACCGGGGCATGATGCAAGGGAGCTCTGCTGTACAGGGGTGCTGCAGTACACGGTCCTGATGTATGTGGATGCTGCAGTACCAGAGCATGATGCAGGGCGCCGCTGCAATGCAGGGGCCTGTTGCAAGGGGGCGCTGGAGTACCGGTACCCAGACCCAGGGGGTGCTACTAAGCAGGGGAGCTGTAGTACCGGGCCCCGGCGCCAGGGGGCGCTGTGAGCAGTCGAGCTGCAGTACCGATCCACGGATACAGGGGGCGCTGCTGAGCAGTCGAGCTGCAGTACCGATCCCCGGCGCCAGGGGGCGCTGCTGAGTAGCCGAGCTGCAGTACCGATCCCCAGAGACAGGGGGCGCTGCTGAGCAGGGGCGCTGCAGTACCGTTTCCTGGTGCCAGGGGGCGCTGCTGAGCACGGGAGCTACAGTACCGATCCCCGGCTCCAGGGGGCGCAGCTGAGCAGCCGAGCTGCAGTACCGGGCCCCGGCGCCAGGGGGCGCTGCTGAGCAGGGGAGCTGCTGTACCGGGCCCCGGCGCCAGGGGGCGCTGCTGAGCACCCAAGTTTTTGCGAGCAGCTGGGCAATCTCTTGCTCGCCTGGTCCCGCAGGATCCAGCCCCAGGACCAGAGCATGACACTCAGCGTGGTCATCTGATGCCTCTGCACCTAGGCCTGCCTCATCTGATGCCCCTCCACCCCCCCTCTCTGGTCTGCGAGTGTGCCCGCGAGGCTGGACTGGGGAACCTCTTCCCAGAACCAGAGCTAAGCCAACACGGGCAGAACACGCAGCTCAGCCCTCTTACTCGGCCGCCCTTCCTTGTCCTCGAGTCTTTGTAAAACGTTACATGGGCTTTGCTGCTAGTGCTTTGCTTGGAGGAGGCCAGGGAGAGGGAAGGAGATTTACTATTTTCTATTTGTGCTTTACAGGTCAAGCAAAGCTCTTTCTCTGGTTTTCAAACAGTGTTTCTGAACCGTGGCCGCCTTCCTTGCTTTTCCTTCTGTTTGCCACTGGGTGAGACCAGAAGGGGCAATGAGGTAGGACGTAAAGCCTGTCGGTTTGCCTTTTTAAAAGTTTGCAACTCGGATATAATACCTGATATCGCTTAGCTGACTGGAACCCGTTTGTTTCTAGAATTCCGGGGAGGCGTGTATTACCAATCGACATCTAGGATGTTAGCGTTTCCTGAATAAGGCCTTGATACATCAAAGGGGGTTTTCATTTTAAATCCACTTGCATTTATACTGCAAAAGACTTACAAGTCACCTTCAAGAAGGTCTTGCTATTGTTTTTCCTCTCCTTACCCCCAATTGTATTTGAAAATGATGAGATAAATTAGTCAATGAAGAGATTAAATAGGAACAAAGTGGAAAAGGTACCAGTCACTTAAGGGGACATACAGCTGTGCATAGGACAGACGTCCTACCTGTGGGTATGTTTGTGTGTACGCACCCACTGTTTGCCACAAGGTGGGCGCTCAGGTATTTGCTTTTCTGAAACTGGGTGTAATCTGTGAGCTACAGCGTTCTCCTGCATCGTCTAATTGCTCGGTCGCAGCAGACCCACGGCGGTGGTCTTACAACTGCTCGCCACCTGCTCTGTAGCGACACACCTGGGACACGATCAACTCCGAATACAAGGACCGGGAGAAGCTTACTTAAGGTCAAAAGAGAAAAATAAACTGTCACTCCCCAGGATGCACAGAACACGTAATTCCAATCCCATGGTTAAGGGAACAGGTGAAGACTGTTGGGCTGTGATACCATGCTGATAATTCTCACCGTAACCTCCTGAGAGTTCTGTAAATGAGGACAAGTGCCCAGGGACAGGGGTTTCCACACTGATGTTGCAACAGTGACTGGGCAGTGAGAGCAGGAGTCTTAGGCAATGATACCTGGTATGCAGCTGTCAGATCAGCCCTGTGGCATCCCAGGGACCGGCTCCTGCGCTTCCAGCAGCGCCATTACCGGGAGGCTCAAGGCCACACACCCCATGTTTCCTTAGAGCATTCTTGGGGTATGTGTGGAGAGTGGGGGCGATGGGGAAAGGATGGGATTCGTCGGGGAGAAATATGATTGATTGTGGTCTCTTTGTTGCCAGGTTAAATTCACTGCTTCTTAGCTCTGGTAGCTCCTAGAGTCACCTGGGGAGCTTTCAGATAACATCACTGACTAGGCCCTGTCCTCAGAGAGTCCAGTCGATTTGAGATGGGCCTGGGCATAAGGGCTTTTCAAAGCATTTTAGTCGGTTTTAATATACGTTCAAGATTCAACTTTATAATTTTTAAAATTGGCTTGAGAGAGAGAGGAAGGGAGAGGGAGAGAGAAACATCAATGTGTGAAAGAGACATCGACCAGTTGCCTCCTGTACATGCCCCTACTGGGGCTCTAACCTGCAGTCTGGGTACGTGCCCTGACGGGAGTTGAACCTCTGACCCTTTGCTGGACAGGATGACCCTCCAACCAACTGAGCCACATTGGCCAGGGTAAGAAGTATCCTCTTTTTAATTAGTCTCAGAAACATCTGAGTGAAGCTTTCATTGTACCTGTCACAGGTGTTAAGAATTTGAAGTTGAATTCTGACAGTGAGTTACTTGGGGAAAACTCTTTTAAGCCTTCAGACAATACCTGATGAATCACATAGAGACAACTCGTTGTCATCAGGAATATATAGGTATGCTTTCAACAATTTCCTTCTATGTGTAAGGCACTGCGTGAGTCCAGTCAGATCAATTGCATTATAAAGTTATACACTACGAATTATTCCAAATCCAAAAATTGAAGTGTTCCCTGATTAGCTTGATGTAAGTAAGTCTATATCAACTGTGAGAAGAAGGTATCCCAATAATTACTAGAAAAGCTGCCACCTGTTTCTATCATGCTTACAACTTAACCTTTTTAATATTTATATGGATTTTATGGAGAGCCTAATGGGGTTGGAGAATTATGCTGTTTATAAACATTTTTACAAACTAAGCAAATTGGCAAATGAATAGCAACTAATTAATTCTTACCTTATGTGAAATCTCTTTGGGACTAGTTTGGCTATAATACTAACTTTAGCACTGGCCGGTGTGGCTCAGTTGGGTGAGTGCTGTCCCATGCACCGAGAGGTCGCCAGTTTGATTCTCAGTCAGGGCACATGCCCAGGTGGCAGGCTCGATCCCAAGTAGGCTGCATGCAGAAGGCAGCCGATGGATGTCTCTTTCTCATTGATGTTTCTCTCTCTCTCTCCCTTTCCCTCCCTCTCCCTCTAAAACACACAAAAATATACATTTAAAAAAATTGTTCTAAACAATTTAAAAACATATCTTTTAAAAATGTTATGAAAAAACTAACTTTAAAAAAATCTATCAGAAGTGAGTCCTAGAGAAATCCACACAGGGTTGAAAGTAGAAAATTTTATTTAATATAATCCACTTTAGGTAATACCAAGCATCCAATCCTCTCCTGCAAGGAGTCATACGGGCCATAGAGCTCGGAACTGAGCCAGTCTGGCACTTGGCAGCAGCCCTCTCCGAGGCTGACGGGAGGTTCTGTAATCCGCTTTGCAAGCATTGTCACCAGGTCTCACTTTTGGCAGTCAATCAATAGATTCATCTCACTAAATCGGCTGGGGAGTGTTTCAATATGTGTTGGCAACAGTTACCTGGAATTAGCAACTGTGAGGGATGCTAAGGTAACAGTATCCCGATTGATGTAACCTTCCTGAATTTTGTTCTTGTGGATTTTCAGCCTGCTCCTCTAGAGGGGGTGCCGAGTTCCAGGTTTATCTTCTCAGGTGGGCCAGTTAACCACCTCTGTCCTGTGGCTTGCATTCCTGAACATCAAGCAGTCTTGCAAAGGCAAGTCACAGAACTGACGTCAAGGGGACCCAGGCAAAGATCTGGGAGTGAGCCCAGGGTCCATTCCCCACAGATGAGAGGTCAGGAGCACCTGTTCCTCAAGGCAGTGCCTCCATTGATTTTCCTTCATGCGTTGATGCCTTTGCTATGTGTCTAAGATGCATGTGCGGCTGACTCACTTTGTGAAGCTCTTCAAGCTGGGGCTTGTACTGTGTTTGACATATTTTGGGTGCTCAGTAAATATTAAATCAGTAGTAGAGTCTCCAGTTGTGGGATTAATAAACCAAGCCACTTACACACACAGCATAACTACACAACCTCAGATGGCCATGGTTAAAGCAAGGATAAATCATGCCCAGAAAAACACGCTACTCAATCTGGATTTGTCAATTCCAGCAATTCCAGGAACGAACTGTTATTTGGGTTCTTCTGTGAGCCTCTGGACCCAACCCCAGGAAGGACAGCATTTCAGTACATGGCGCCAAGCTCTGTCTGTCCTCTCCGAGACTGAATGTGCCTAAATCCACAGGTTCATCAAAGACAGAGTAGAGAATTTCAGGATTAACTTCTTTTGTATCTTTTTTTAAAACCTCACCTGAGGATATTTTTTTCCATTGACTTTTAGACAGTGGAAGGAAGGAAGGGAGAGAGAAGAGAGAGAAACATCAATTGCTTGCCTTCAGTACGAGCCTGAACTGGGGCTGGGGAGTGAACCTGCAGCTGAGGTACGTGTCCTTGAGCAGGAACGGAACCGCGACCTGTCAGTCGGAGCCCCGACCAGTACTCTAACCGCTGAGCCAAACCGGCCAGGGCCAGGATTAATTTCTATACCATCATGAATCTGGATCATTATTTAAATGTTAGCATTTACTCACACTCTTCCACACAGAATTTGTGAAATTTAAAGAACATTCAACACTTGGGCCTTTAAACAAAATTGGATCAGATTCCAAATCCTTCATGACAGAGTCACAAACAGGATTTTCTGGTACATCCAAAATAAAAGTTTAAAATGGATTTGGGTACACCTTCCCAGGGATCCATATATTTTGCTAAGATAAGCTAGTCTGCAGATGTTGGAAATGCAAAATATTTATTTGGATGGATGAGCGTTGCCATCTTGGTTTGTTAAAAGACCATACATCCCCAACCGGACTTCGTAAGTAGAAAGCCTCATTTTGAACTGCGCGTGCACACTTCCAACAGGTTTTAAATGGTTCTCCTCTGCTTTCCAAATCGATTTCTCATTTCCCACTCTTGATATCTCTATTCTGCCTTTTTTTTCTGCTACTTTCCCATATTATCTATGAAATACGTCCGTTCTGAATCTACCTCCGCCCCAGTGAAGGAGAGCGGGTGATATTCAAACATCCATCTTCCCGTGGGTCCTTCTACGGTGAGTCACCTTGGAGAGCCACCCTGGCTAATTCCGTTGCAGAGGGCGGACTGCACCCAACAAGTGGAGGGCTGCTGTCACTGCACTTCCTGTCCACTGTGGGCCCTTGGAGCTCACACAACTGAACGTTTCACAGATGACTCCAAGCAGAGGTGAGTAACAAGAGTTTGCTCAGAATCTCTGCAGGGCCCTTTATGTGACAAATCTCCTCGAGAGCTTGCATGAGGGGCCTAAGAAGGAGAGGTCAAGTGTGTTTCATTGTGATGTCTGGGGTTGAAGCCCGTACACCTAAGCCAGAATAAGCACTTAACAGTCTTTTTTTATTTTTTAATTTTAAATATGTTTTTATTGATTTCTGAGACGGGAAGGGAGGGAGGGAGAGAGAGAGAGAGAGAGAGAGAGAGAGAGAGAAACATCAGTGATGAGAGAGTCACTGATCTGATGCTTCCTGCATGCCCCACACTGGGGATTCCACAACCCAGACATGTGCCCCGACTGGGAATTGAACCACAATCTTCTGGTTCATAGGTCGTCGCTCAACTGCTGAGCCCCGAGTGCCGGGTGACAGAGTCTTTTAGGCATCCCCTCCTGCCCTCCCTCAGCTATCAAAAACCCTCTCCTTCCCTTGCTGGTGACTCAAGCCTGCCCCCCACACACACCCACCCCTGAATTCATCTCCTCCTTCTGGAACGGCATCTAATGATGAATGGAAAGCTACACTCTTTCTCACCACACACAATTAGTTATTGCCAAGCAATATAATAATAAAAAAAATCCTTTGAGCTAGAAAAATTAAGTAAAAACTGCTGTGCGTTAGAAGTCAAGCGCTGGGCTCCTTCTCTAGCCCAGGACAGCACAGTTGCCCTTGGTCATGTACCACAAGGTTCGCCCAGGCACCTGGGTAGGAGGCACAGGGCTGCAGCATAACCTGCCCCAGGGCGGTCAGATGGGTGGCCTGGCCATGCTGGGTGTGCAGCAGGCAGGTTCCTGTGCGGGGCCAGTCCTTCTGGGGCCCTGCCCTTGCAGAGCAAACGTGGGGTCACACTGACCCCCTGCTTCTTACAAGACTCAACGCAGGCGCAGGTGGGAAATGAGAGCTCTTGTAAGCGCCTTCAAAGGCCATAACTGTTTCTTTAGAACACGCCCTTATGTATTCCCATTTGCTTCCTGCGCCAGGCTTCTCCAGCAAACCCCCTTTCCTTTCTGTGACATAATAACAGAACTCATAACACATCAACATTACTTCCTGGGAGACGGATGTCTACTTAGGCTTAAAATGACACTAATAACAAGCAGTCTTGAAGCGCAGCCGAGCCAAAGCCTGGCTGGATGCACGTCCTGTGGCCTGACGGAGCCACCAGGGAATGGGCTGGGTCAGCAGCATGCAGGTGCCTGTGGTCTCACGTCGCGGCAAAGGAGGCGTTTGGCTTGAGTGGAGGAAGAGGATCGGGAAGCGGGAGTTTTGGTGGGGCCCGCGTGCTGCATCAGCGCGTCTAGTGCCACCACTAGTGCCTCGGCCCCCTGCAAGGGCGAGCGGGCTCCGGGGACTGGCTGAGTGTCCACAGCTGGGCTGCTGGGGTCATTCTTCCTGCCGCAGAGCAAAGGGTGTTTCGCAGCACGCTGGTGGGTGGTTGGCAGGCCTGTGGCCCCTGGGGTGTGCAAGCCACTGCTCGTCGTGGGCTGTGCTCTCCACGTCTTGGAGGGAGTCACCAGCAACCAACTTCCTTTGGGTCAGCAGCAGCAGACGGACCCTGCGCAAAGTGGCCAGCTCCTGGCCTTCCAGGACCCTCTCCTGTGCCCAGCAGCGTGCCGCTGACCTTGGTCTATGCCACTGAATCGCAGCGCTTAGTGTACAGCGCCTTCCTCTGCTACCCAGGCGTCCTCCCGCAGCCCTTGCCCTGCAACCTTTCCCTGTGTGTGTGTGTGTGTGTGTGTGTGTGTGGCTGTTTTGGCTTCCTGTCCTCCTGGTGGATCTCCACGAGTTCATGGCTATTCCCAGGCTGAGCTGGGCACTGGCGGCGCCCCTGGCACCTCTGTAGCAGATCTCACTGTGGCCGAGAGCGCCAGACCCACACCAAGGCTACGCCGTGGTCGCCTCTGCTGGAGTCTTGCAAGCTCGGGCCCCTGTCTGAGGACGGCAGGACCCCGCAAGCGTGCGCTTCTGGCGGAGCGCTGGCGCACAAGTCCCTGCTCCTTCCGCGGCTTCGGGCCGCCTGCAATCTGTTGCCCCCACTCCCACCCCTAGAATGTCTTTCACCTGCTCCAGAGACTGGGTGGGCCAGAGCCTCATCTCCCACATTTTTCAGTGTCCTGCAACTGCTCTGTCCCTGGGACCACCCGCACCTGTGTCACCCACGAGGGTCTCCACTTCTTGCCAAACTCTGTGTCTTGCCTCACACCCCAACCCCTGCCTTTCTCCCTCACTCGTAATGCTCGAATCCAAGTGAGTCTAGAGGCTGTGCCCTGAATCTCGGCCCCGCCCTTGCTCTTTCACAGGCCCCGGCCCCTGGGCACTGTGGCATGTCCGGCGTTACTGAGGGTGGTGCAGGGGGCGCTGCAGTACCGGGGCATGATGCAAGGGAGCTCTGCTGTACAGGGGTGCTGCAGTACACGGTCCTGATGTATGTGGATGCTGCAGTACCAGAGCATGATGCAGGGCGCCGCTGCAATGCAGGGGCCTGTTGCAAGGGGGCGCTGGAGTACCGGTACCCAGACCCAGGGGGTGCTACTAAGCAGGGGAGCTGTAGTACCGGGCCCCGGCGCCAGGGGGCGCTGTGAGCAGTCGAGCTGCAGTACCGATCCACGGATACAGGGGGCGCTGCTGAGCAGTCGAGCTGCAGTACCGATCCCCGGAGTCAGGGGGCGCTGCTGAGTAGTCGAGCTGCAGTACCGATCCCCAGAGACAGGGGGCGCTGCTGAGCAGGGGCGCTGCAGTACCGTTTCCTGGTGCCAGGGGGCGCTGCTGAGCACGGGAGCTACAGTACCGATCCCCGGCTCCAGGGGGCGCAGCTGAGCAGCCGAGCTGCAGTACCGGGCCCCGGCGCCAGGGGGCGCTGCTGAGCAGGGGAGCTGCTGTACCGGGCCCCGGCGCCAGGGGGCGCTGCTGAGCACCCAAGTTTTTGCGAGCAGCTGGGCAATCTCTTGCTCGCCTGGTCCCGCAGGATCCAGCCCCAGGACCAGAGCATGACACTCAGCGTGGTCATCTGATGCCTCTGCACCTAGGCCTGCCTCATCTGATGCCCCTCCACCCCCCCTCTCTCGTCTGCGAGTGTGCCCGCGAGGCTGGACTGGGGAACCTCTTCCCAGAACCAGAGCTAAGCCAACACGGGCAGAACACGCAGCTCAGCCCTCTTACTCGGCCGCCCTTCCTTGTCCTCGAGTCTTTGTAAAACGTTACATGGGCTTTGCTGCTAGTGCTTTGCTTGGAGGAGGCCAGGGAGAGGGAAGGAGATTTACTATTTTCTATTTGTGCTTTACAGGTCAAGCAAAGCTCTTTCTCTGGTTTTCAAACAGTGTTTCTGAACCGTGGCCGCCTTCCTTGCTTTTCCTTCTGTTTGCCACTGGGTGAGACCAGAAGGGGCAATGAGGTAGGACGTAAAGCCTGTCGGTTTGCCTTTTTAAAAGTTTGCAACTCGGATATAATACCTGATATCGCTTAGCTGACTGGAACCCGTTTGTTTCTAGAATTCCGGGGAGGCGTGTATTACCAATCGACATCTAGGATGTTAGCGTTTCCTGAATAAGGCCTTGATACATCAAAGGGGGTTTTCATTTTAAATCCACTTGCATTTATACTGCAAAAGACTTACAAGTCACCTTCAAGAAGGTCTTGCTATTGTTTTTCCTCTCCTTACCCCCAATTGTATTTGAAAATGATGAGATAAATTAGTCAATGAAGAGATTAAATAGGAACAAAGTGGAAAAGGTACCAGTCACTTAAGGGGACATACAGCTGTGCATAGGACAGACGTCCTACCTGTGGGTATGTTTGTGTGTACGCACCCACTGTTTGCCACAAGGTGGGCGCTCAGGTATTTGCTTTTCTGAAACTGGGTGTAATCTGTGAGCTACAGCGTTCTCCTGCATCGTCTAATTGCTCGGTCGCAGCAGACCCACGGCGGTGGTCTTACAACTGCTCGCCACCTGCTCTGTAGCGACACACCTGGGACACGATCAACTCCGAATACAAGGACCGGGAGAAGCTTACTTAAGGTCAAAAGAGAAAAATAAACTGTCACTCCCCAGGATGCACAGAACACGTAATTCCAATCCCATGGTTAAGGGAACAGGTGAAGACTGTTGGGCTGTGATACCATGCTGATAATTCTCACCGTAACCTCCTGAGAGTTCTGTAAATGAGGACAAGTGCCCAGGGACAGGGGTTTCCACACTGATGTTGCAACAGTGACTGGGCAGTGAGAGCAGGAGTCTTAGGCAATGATACCTGGTATGCAGCTGTCAGATCAGCCCTGTGGCATCCCAGGGACCGGCTCCTGCGCTTCCAGCAGCGCCATTACCGGGAGGCTCAAGGCCACACACCCCATGTTTCCTTAGAGCATTCTTGGGGTATGTGTGGAGAGTGGGGGCGATGGGGAAAGGATGGGATTCGTCGGGGAGAAATATGATTGATTGTGGTCTCTTTGTTGCCAGGTTAAATTCACTGCTTCTTAGCTCTGGTAGCTCCTAGAGTCACCTGGGGAGCTTTCAGATAACATCACTGACTAGGCCCTGTCCTCAGAGAGTCCAGTCGATTTGAGATGGGCCTGGGCATAAGGGCTTTTCAAAGCATTTTAGTCGGTTTTAATATACGTTCAAGATTCAACTTTATAATTTTTAAAATTGGCTTGAGAGAGAGAGGAAGGGAGAGGGAGAGAGAAACATCAATGTGTGAAAGAGACATCGACCAGTTGCCTCCTGTACATGCCCCTACTGGGGCTCTAACCTGCAGTCTGGGTACGTGCCCTGACGGGAGTTGAACCTCTGACCCTTTGCTGGACAGGATGACCCTCCAACCAACTGAGCCACATTGGCCAGGGTAAGAAGTATCCTCTTTTTAATTAGTCTCAGAAACATCTGAGTGAAGCTTTCATTGTACCTGTCACAGGTGTTAAGAATTTGAAGTTGAATTCTGACAGTGAGTTACTTGGGGAAAACTCTTTTAAGCCTTCAGACAATACCTGATGAATCACATAGAGACAACTCGTTGTCATCAGGAATATATAGGTATGCTTTCAACAATTTCCTTCTATGTGTAAGGCACTGCGTGAGTCCAGTCAGATCAATTGCATTATAAAGTTATACACTACGAATTATTCCAAATCCAAAAATTGAAGTGTTCCCTGATTAGCTTGATGTAAGTAAGTCTATATCAACTGTGAGAAGAAGGTATCCCAATAATTACTAGAAAAGCTGCCACCTGTTTCTATCATGCTTACAACTTAACCTTTTTAATATTTATATGGATTTTATGGAGAGCCTAATGGGGTTGGAGAATTATGCTGTTTATAAACATTTTTACAAACTAAGCAAATTGGCAAATGAATAGCAACTAATTAATTCTTACCTTATGTGAAATCTCTTTGGGACTAGTTTGGCTATAATACTAACTTTAGCACTGGCCGGTGTGGCTCAGTTGGGTGAGTGCTGTCCCATGCACCGAGAGGTCGCCAGTTTGATTCTCAGTCAGGGCACATGCCCAGGTGGCAGGCTCGATCCCAAGTAGGCTGCATGCAGAAGGCAGCCGATGGATGTCTCTTTCTCATTGATGTTTCTCTCTCTCTCTCCCTTTCCCTCCCTCTCCCTCTAAAACACATAAAAATATATATTTAAAAAAATTGTTCTAAACAATTTAAAAACATATCTTTTAAAAATGTTATGAAAAAACTAACTTTAAAAAAATCTATCAGAAGTGAGTCCTAGAGAAATCCACACAGGGTTGAAAGTAGAAAATTTTATTTAATATAATCCACTTTAGGTAATACCAAGCATCCAATCCTCTCCTGCAAGGAGTCATACGGGCCATAGAGCTGGGAACTGAGCCAGTCTGGCACTTGGCAGCAGCCCTCTCCGAGGCTGACGGGAGGTTCTGTAATCCGCTTTGCAAGCATTGTCACCAGGTCTCACTTTTGGCAGTCAATCAATAGATTCATCTCACTAAATCGGCTGGGGAGTGTTTCAATATGTGTTGGCAACAGTTACCTGGAATTAGCAACTGTGAGGGATGCTAAGGTAACAGTATTCCGATTGATGTAACCTTCCTGAATTTTGTTCTTGTGGATTTTCAGCCTGCTCCTCTAGAGGGGGTGCTGAGTTCCAGGTTTATCTTCTCAGGTGGGCCAGTTAACCACCTCTGTCCTGTGGCTTGCATTCCTGAACATCAAGCAGTCTTGCAAAGGCAAGTCACAGAACTGACGTCAAGGGGACCCAGGCAAAGATCTGGGAGTGAGCCCAGGGTCCATTCCCCACAGATGAGAGGTCAGGAGCACCTGTTCCTCAAGGCAGTGCCTCCATTGATTTTCCTTCATGCGTTGATGCCTTTGCTATGTGTCTAAGATGCATGTGCGGCTGACTCACTTTGTGAAGCTCTTCAAGCTGGGGCTTGTACTGTGTTTGACATATTTTGGGTGCTCAGTAAATATTAAATCAGTAGTAGAGTCTCCAGTTGTGGGATTAATAAACCAAGCCACTTACACACACAGCATAACTACACAACCTCAGATGGCCATGGTTAAAGCAAGGATAAATCATGCCCAGAAAAACACGCTACTCAATCTGGATTTGTCAATTCCAGCAATTCCAGGAACGAACTGTTATTTGGGTTCTTCTGTGAGCCTCTGGACCCAACCCCAGGAAGGACAGCATTTCAGTACATGGCGCCAAGCTCTGTCTGTCCTCTCCGAGACTGAATGTGCCTAAATCCACAGGTTCATCAAAGACAGAGTAGAGAATTTCAGGATTAACTTCTTTTGTATCTTTTTTTAAAACCTCACCTGAGGATATTTTTTTCCATTGACTTTTAGACAGTGGAAGGAAGGAAGGGAGAGAGAAGAGAGAGAAACATCAATTGCTTGCCTTCAGTACGAGCCTGAACTGGGGCTGGGGAGTGAACCTGCAGCTGAGGTACGTGTCCTTGAGCAGGAACGGAACCGCGACCTGTCAGTCGGAGCCCCGACCAGTACTCTAACCGCTGAGCCAAACCGGCCAGGGCCAGGATTAATTTCTATACCATCATGAATCTGGATCATTATTTAAATGTTAGCATTTACTCACACTCTTCCACACAGAATTTGTGAAATTTAAAGAACATTCAACACTTGGGCCTTTAAACAAAATTGGATCAGATTCCAAATCCTTCATGACAGAGTCACAAACAGGATTTTCTGGTACATCCAAAATAAAAGTTTAAAATGGATTTGGGTACACCTTCCCAGGGATCCATATATTTTGCTAAGATAAGCTAGTCTGCAGATGTTGGAAATGCAAAATATTTATTTGGATGGATGAGCGTTGCCATCTTGGTTTGTTAAAAGACCATACATCCCCAACCGGACTTCGTAAGTAGAAAGCCTCATTTTGAACTGCGCGTGCACACTTCCAACAGGTTTTAAATGGTTCTCCTCTGCTTTCCAAATCGATTTCTCATTTCCCACTCTTGATATCTCTATTCTGCCTTTTTTTCTGCTACTTTCCCATATTATCTATGAAATACGTCCGTTCTGAATCTACCTCCGCCCCAGTGAAGGAGAGCGGGTGATATTCAAACATCCATCTTCCCGTGGGTCCTTCTACGGTGAGTCACCTTGGAGAGCCACCCTGGCTAATTCCGTTGCAGAGGGCGGACTGCACCCAACAAGTGGAGGGCTGCTGTCACTGCACTTCCTGTCCACTGTGGGCCCTTGGAGCTCACACAACTGAACGTTTCACAGATGACTCCAAGCAGAGGTGAGTAACAAGAGTTTGCTCAGAATCTCTGCAGGGCCCTTTATGTGACAAATCTCCTCGAGAGCTTGCATGAGGGGCCTAAGAAGGAGAGGTCAAGTGTGTTTCATTGTGATGTCTGGGGTTGAAGCCCGTACACCTAAGCCAGAATAAGCACTTAACAGTCTTTTTTTATTTTTTAATTTTAAATATGTTTTTATTGATTTCTGAGACGGGAAGGGAGGGAGGGAGAGAGAGAGAGAGAGAGAGAGAGAGAGAAACATCAGTGATGAGAGAGTCACTGATCTGATGCTTCCTGCATGCCCCACACTGGGGATTCCACAACCCAGACATGTGCCCCGACTGGGAATTGAACCACAATCTTCTGGTTCATAGGTCGTCGCTCAACTGCTGAGCCCCGAGTGCCGGGTGACAGAGTCTTTTAGGCATCCCCTCCTGCCCTCCCTCAGCTATCAAAAACCCTCTCCTTCCCTTGCTGGTGACTCAAGCCTGCCCCCCACACACACCCACCCCTGAATTCATCTCCTCCTTCTGGAACGGCATCTAATGATGAATGGAAAGCTACACTCTTTCTCACCACACACAATTAGTTATTGCCAAGCAATATAATAATAAAAAAAATCCTTTGAGCTAGAAAAATTAAGTAAAAACTGCTGTGCGTTAGAAGTCAAGCGCTGGGCTCCTTCTCTAGCCCAGGACAGCACAGTTGCCCTTGGTCATGTACCACAAGGTTCGCCCAGGCACCTGGGTAGGAGGCACAGGGCTGCAGCATAACCTGCCCCAGGGCGGTCAGATGGGTGGCCTGGCCATGCTGGGTGTGCAGCAGGCAGGTTCCTGTGCGGGGCCAGTCCTTCTGGGGCCCTGCCCTTGCAGAGCAAACGTGGGGTCACACTGACCCCCTGCTTCTTACAAGACTCAACGCAGGCGCAGGTGGGAAATGAGAGCTCTTGTAAGCGCCTTCAAAGGCCATAACTGTTTCTTTAGAACACGCCCTTATGTATTCCCATTTGCTTCCTGCGCCAGGCTTCTCCAGCAAACCCCCTTTCCTTTCTGTGACATAATAACAGAACTCATAACACATCAACATTACTTCCTGGGAGACGGATGTCTACTTAGGCTTAAAATGACACTAATAACAAGCAGTCTTGAAGCGCAGCCGAGCCAAAGCCTGGCTGGATGCACGTCCTGTGGCCTGACGGAGCCACCAGGGAATGGGCTGGGTCAGCAGCATGCAGGTGCCTGTGGTCTCACGTCGCGGCAAAGGAGGCGTTTGGCTTGAGTGGAGGAAGAGGATCGGGAAGCGGGAGTTTTGGTGGGGCCCGCGTGCTGCATCAGCGCGTCTAGTGCCACCACTAGTGCCTCGGCCCCCTGCAAGGGCGAGCGGGCTCCGGGGACTGGCTGAGTGTCCACAGCTGGGCTGCTGGGGTCATTCTTCCTGCCGCAGAGCAAAGGGTGTTTCGCAGCACGCTGGTGGGTGGTTGGCAGGCCTGTGGCCCCTGGGGTGTGCAAGCCACTGCTCGTCGTGGGCTGTGCTCTCCACGTCTTGGAGGGAGTCACCAGCAACCAACTTCCTTTGGGTCAGCAGCAGCAGACGGACCCTGCGCAAAGTGGCCAGCTCCTGGCCTTCCAGGACCCTCTCCTGTGCCCAGCAGCGTGCCGCTGACCTTGGTCTATGCCACTGAATCGCAGCGCTTAGTGTACAGCGCCTTCCTCTGCTACCCAGGCGTCCTCCCGCAGCCCTTGCCCTGCAACCTTTCCCTGTGTGTGTGTGTGTGTGTGTGTGTGTGTGGCTGTTTTGGCTTCCTGTCCTCCTGGTGGATCTCCACGAGTTCATGGCTATTCCCAGGCTGAGCTGGGCACTGGCGGCGCCCCTGGCACCTCTGTAGCAGATCTCACTGTGGCCGAGAGCGCCAGACCCACACCAAGGCTACGCCGTGGTCGCCTCTGCTGGAGTCTTGCAAGCTCGGGCCCCTGTCTGAGGACGGCAGGACCCCGCAAGCGTGCGCTTCTGGCGGAGCGCTGGCGCACAAGTCCCTGCTCCTTCCGCGGCTTCGGGCCGCCTGCAATCTGTTGCCCCCACTCCCACCCCTAGAATGTCTTTCACCTGCTCCAGAGACTGGGTGGGCCAGAGCCTCATCTCCCACATTTTTCAGTGTCCTGCAACTGCTCTGTCCCTGGGACCACCCGCACCTGTGTCACCCACGAGGGTCTCCACTTCTTGCCAAACTCTGTGTCTTGCCTCACACCCCAACCCCTGCCTTTCTCCCTCACTCGTAATGCTCGAATCCAAGTGAGTCTAGAGGCTGTGCCCTGAATCTCGGCCCCGCCCTTGCTCTTTCACAGGCCCCGGCCCCTGGGCACTGTGGCATGTCCGGCGTTACTGAGGGTGGTGCAGGGGGCGCTGCAGTACCGGGGCATGATGCAAGGGAGCTCTGCTGTACAGGGGTGCTGCAGTACACGGTCCTGATGTATGTGGATGCTGCAGTACCAGAGCATGATGCAGGGCGCCGCTGCAATGCAGGGGCCTGTTGCAAGGGGGCGCTGGAGTACCGGTACCCAGACCCAGGGGGTGCTACTAAGCAGGGGAGCTGTAGTACCGGGCCCCGGCGCCAGGGGGCGCTGTGAGCAGTCGAGCTGCAGTACCGATCCACGGATACAGGGGGCGCTGCTGAGCAGTCGAGCTGCAGTACCGATCCCCGGAGTCAGGGGGCGCTGCTGAGTAGTCGAGCTGCAGTACCGATCCCCAGAGACAGGGGGCGCTGCTGAGCAGGGGCGCTGCAGTACCGTTTCCTGGTGCCAGGGGGCGCTGCTGAGCACGGGAGCTACAGTACCGATCCCCGGCTCCAGGGGGCGCAGCTGAGCAGCCGAGCTGCGGTACCGGGCCCCGGCGCCAGGGGGCGCTGCTGAGCAGGGGAGCTGCTGTACCGGGCCCCGGCGCCAGGGGGCGCTGCTGAGCACCCAAGTTTTTGCGAGCAGCTGGGCAATCTCTTGCTCGCCTGGTCCCGCAGGATCCAGCCCCAGGACCAGAGCATGACACTCAGCGTGGTCATCTGATGCCTCTGCACCTAGGCCTGCCTCATCTGATGCCCCTCCACCCCCCCTCTCTGGTCTGCGAGTGTGCCCGCGAGGCTGGACTGGGGAACCTCTTCCCAGAACCAGAGCTAAGCCAACACGGGCAGAACACGCAGCTCAGCCCTCTTACTCGGCCGCCCTTCCTTGTCCTCGAGTCTTTGTAAAACGTTACATGGGCTTTGCTGCTAGTGCTTTGCTTGGAGGAGGCCAGGGAGAGGGAAGGAGATTTACTATTTTCTATTTGTGCTTTACAGGTCAAGCAAAGCTCTTTCTCTGGTTTTCAAACAGTGTTTCTGAACCGTGGCCGCCTTCCTTGCTTTTCCTTCTGTTTGCCACTGGGTGAGACCAGAAGGGGCAATGAGGTAGGACGTAAAGCCTGTCGGTTTGCCTTTTTAAAAGTTTGCAACTCGGATATAATACCTGATATCGCTTAGCTGACTGGAACCCGTTTGTTTCTAGAATTCCGGGGAGGCGTGTATTACCAATCGACATCTAGGATGTTAGCGTTTCCTGAATAAGGCCTTGATACATCAAAGGGGGTTTTCATTTTAAATCCACTTGCATTTATACTGCAAAAGACTTACAAGTCACCTTCAAGAAGGTCTTGCTATTGTTTTTCCTCTCCTTACCCCCAATTGTATTTGAAAATGATGAGATAAATTAGTCAATGAAGAGATTAAATAGGAACAAAGTGGAAAAGGTACCAGTCACTTAAGGGGACATAGAGCTGTGCATAGGACAGACGTCCTACCTGTGGGTATGTTTGTGTGTACGCACCCACTGTTTGCCACAAGGTGGGCGCTCAGGTATTTGCTTTTCTGAAACTGGGTGTAATCTGTGAGCTACAGCGTTCTCCTGCATCGTCTAATTGCTCGGTCGCAGCAGACCCACGGCGGTGGTCTTACAACTGCTCGCCACCTGCTCTGTAGCGACACACCTGGGACACGATCAACTCCGAATACAAGGACCGGGAGAAGCTTACTTAAGGTCAAAAGAGAAAAATAAACTGTCACTCCCCAGGATGCACAGAACACGTAATTCCAATCCCATGGTTAAGGGAACAGGTGAAGACTGTTGGGCTGTGATACCATGCTGATAATTCTCACCGTAACCTCCTGAGAGTTCTGTAAATGAGGACAAGTGCCCAGGGACAGGGGTTTCCACACTGATGTTGCAACAGTGACTGGGCAGTGAGAGCAGGAGTCTTAGGCAATGATACCTGGTATGCAGCTGTCAGATCAGCCCTGTGGCATCCCAGGGACCGGCTCCTGCGCTTCCAGCAGCGCCATTACCGGGAGGCTCAAGGCCACACACCCCATGTTTCCTTAGAGCATTCTTGGGGTATGTGTGGAGAGTGGGGGCGATGGGGAAAGGATGGGATTCGTCGGGGAGAAATATGATTGATTGTGGTCTCTTTGTTGCCAGGTTAAATTCACTGCTTCTTAGCTCTGGTAGCTCCTAGAGTCACCTGGGGAGCTTTCAGATAACATCACTGACTAGGCCCTGTCCTCAGAGAGTCCAGTCGATTTGAGATGGGCCTGGGCATAAGGGCTTTTCAAAGCATTTTAGTCGGTTTTAATATACGTTCAAGATTCAACTTTATAATTTTTAAAATTGGCTTGAGAGAGAGAGGAAGGGAGAGGGAGAGAGAAACATCAATGTGTGAAAGAGACATCGACCAGTTGCCTCCTGTACATGCCCCTACTGGGGCTCTAACCTGCAGTCTGGGTACGTGCCCTGACGGGAGTTGAACCTCTGACCCTTTGCTGGACAGGATGACCCTCCAACCAACTGAGCCACATTGGCCAGGGTAAGAAGTATCCTCTTTTTAATTAGTCTCAGAAACATCTGAGTGAAGCTTTCATTGTACCTGTCACAGGTGTTAAGAATTTGAAGTTGAATTCTGACAGTGAGTTACTTGGGGAAAACTCTTTTAAGCCTTCAGACAATACCTGATGAATCACATAGAGACAACTCGTTGTCATCAGGAATATATAGGTATGCTTTCAACAATTTCCTTCTATGTGTAAGGCACTGCGTGAGTCCAGTCAGATCAATTGCATTATAAAGTTATACACTACGAATTATTCCAAATCCAAAAATTGAAGTGTTCCCTGATTAGCTTGATGTAAGTAAGTCTATATCAACTGTGAGAAGAAGGTATCCCAATAATTACTAGAAAAGCTGCCACCTGTTTCTATCATGCTTACAACTTAACCTTTTTAATATTTATATGGATTTTATGGAGAGCCTAATGGGGTTGGAGAATTATGCTGTTTATAAACATTTTTACAAACTAAGCAAATTGGCAAATGAATAGCAACTAATTAATTCTTACCTTATGTGAAATCTCTTTGGGACTAGTTTGGCTATAATACTAACTTTAGCACTGGCCGGTGTGGCTCAGTTGGGTGAGTGCTGTCCCATGCACCGAGAGGTCGCCAGTTTGATTCTCAGTCAGGGCACATGCCCAGGTGGCAGGCTCGATCCCAAGTAGGCTGCATGCAGAAGGCAGCCGATGGATGTCTCTTTCTCATTGATGTTTCTCTCTCTCTCTCCCTTTCCCTCCCTCTCCCTCTAAAACACACAAAAATATACATTTAAAAAAATTGTTCTAAACAATTTAAAAACATATCTTTTAAAAATGTTATGAAAAAACTAACTTTAAAAAAATCTATCAGAAGTGAGTCCTAGAGAAATCCACACAGGGTTGAAAGTAGAAAATTTTATTTAATATAATCCACTTTAGGTAATACCAAGCATCCAATCCTCTCCTGCAAGGAGTCATACGGGCCATAGAGCTCGGAACTGAGCCAGTCTGGCACTTGGCAGCAGCCCTCTCCGAGGCTGACGGGAGGTTCTGTAATCCGCTTTGCAAGCATTGTCACCAGGTCTCACTTTTGGCAGTCAATCAATAGATTCATCTCACTAAATCGGCTGGGGAGTGTTTCAATATGTGTTGGCAACAGTTACCTGGAATTAGCAACTGTGAGGGATGCTAAGGTAACAGTATCCCGATTGATGTAACCTTCCTGAATTTTGTTCTTGTGGATTTTCAGCCTGCTCCTCTAGAGGGGGTGCCGAGTTCCAGGTTTATCTTCTCAGGTGGGCCAGTTAACCACCTCTGTCCTGTGGCTTGCATTCCTGAACATCAAGCAGTCTTGCAAAGGCAAGTCACAGAACTGACGTCAAGGGGACCCAGGCAAAGATCTGGGAGTGAGCCCAGGGTCCATTCCCCACAGATGAGAGGTCAGGAGCACCTGTTCCTCAAGGCAGTGCCTCCATTGATTTTCCTTCATGCGTTGATGCCTTTGCTATGTGTCTAAGATGCATGTGCGGCTGACTCACTTTGTGAAGCTCTTCAAGCTGGGGCTTGTACTGTGTTTGACATATTTTGGGTGCTCAGTAAATATTAAATCAGTAGTAGAGTCTCCAGTTGTGGGATTAATAAACCAAGCCACTTACACACACAGCATAACTACACAACCTCAGATGGCCATGGTTAAAGCAAGGATAAATCATGCCCAGAAAAACACGCTACTCAATCTGGATTTGTCAATTCCAGCAATTCCAGGAACGAACTGTTATTTGGGTTCTTCTGTGAGCCTCTGGACCCAACCCCAGGAAGGACAGCATTTCAGTACATGGCGCCAAGCTCTGTCTGTCCTCTCCGAGACTGAATGTGCCTAAATCCACAGGTTCATCAAAGACAGAGTAGAGAATTTCAGGATTAACTTCTTTTGTATCTTTTTTTAAAACCTCACCTGAGGATATTTTTTTCCATTGACTTTTAGACAGTGGAAGGAAGGAAGGGAGAGAGAAGAGAGAGAAACATCAATTGCTTGCCTTCAGTACGAGCCTGAACTGGGGCTGGGGAGTGAACCTGCAGCTGAGGTACGTGTCCTTGAGCAGGAACGGAACCGCGACCTGTCAGTCGGAGCCCCGACCAGTACTCTAACCGCTGAGCCAAACCGGCCAGGGCCAGGATTAATTTCTATACCATCATGAATCTGGATCATTATTTAAATGTTAGCATTTACTCACACTCTTCCACACAGAATTTGTGAAATTTAAAGAACATTCAACACTTGGGCCTTTAAACAAAATTGGATCAGATTCCAAATCCTTCATGACAGAGTCACAAACAGGATTTTCTGGTACATCCAAAATAAAAGTTTAAAATGGATTTGGGTACACCTTCCCAGGGATCCATATATTTTGCTAAGATAAGCTAGTCTGCAGATGTTGGAAATGCAAAATATTTATTTGGATGGATGAGCGTTGCCATCTTGGTTTGTTAAAAGACCATACATCCCCAACCGGACTTCGTAAGTAGAAAGCCTCATTTTGAACTGCGCGTGCACACTTCCAACAGGTTTTAAATGGTTCTCCTCTGCTTTCCAAATCGATTTCTCATTTCCCACTCTTGATATCTCTATTCTGCCTTTTTTTTCTGCTACTTTCCCATATTATCTATGAAATACGTCCGTTCTGAATCTACCTCCGCCCCAGTGAAGGAGAGCGGGTGATATTCAAACATCCATCTTCCCGTGGGTCCTTCTACGGTGAGTCACCTTGGAGAGCCACCCTGGCTAATTCCGTTGCAGAGGGCGGACTGCACCCAACAAGTGGAGGGCTGCTGTCACTGCACTTCCTGTCCACTGTGGGCCCTTGGAGCTCACACAACTGAACGTTTCACAGATGACTCCAAGCAGAGGTGAGTAACAAGAGTTTGCTCAGAATCTCTGCAGGGCCCTTTATGTGACAAATCTCCTCGAGAGCTTGCATGAGGGGCCTAAGAAGGAGAGGTCAAGTGTGTTTCATTGTGATGTCTGGGGTTGAAGCCCGTACACCTAAGCCAGAATAAGCACTTAACAGTCTTTTTTTATTTTTTAATTTTAAATATGTTTTTATTGATTTCTGAGACGGGAAGGGAGGGAGGGAGAGAGAGAGAGAGAGAGAGAGAGAGAGAGAGAAACATCAGTGATGAGAGAGTCACTGATCTGATGCTTCCTGCATGCCCCACACTGGGGATTCCACAACCCAGACATGTGCCCCGACTGGGAATTGAACCACAATCTTCTGGTTCATAGGTCGTCGCTCAACTGCTGAGCCCCGAGTGCCGGGTGACAGAGTCTTTTAGGCATCCCCTCCTGCCCTCCCTCAGCTATCAAAAACCCTCTCCTTCCCTTGCTGGTGACTCAAGCCTGCCCCCCACACACACCCACCCCTGAATTCATCTCCTCCTTCTGGAACGGCATCTAATGATGAATGGAAAGCTACACTCTTTCTCACCACACACAATTAGTTATTGCCAAGCAATATAATAATAAAAAAAATCCTTTGAGCTAGAAAAATTAAGTAAAAACTGCTGTGCGTTAGAAGTCAAGCGCTGGGCTCCTTCTCTAGCCCAGGACAGCACAGTTGCCCTTGGTCATGTACCACAAGGTTCGCCCAGGCACCTGGGTAGGAGGCACAGGGCTGCAGCATAACCTGCCCCAGGGCGGTCAGATGGGTGGCCTGGCCATGCTGGGTGTGCAGCAGGCAGGTTCCTGTGCGGGGCCAGTCCTTCTGGGGCCCTGCCCTTGCAGAGCAAACGTGGGGTCACACTGACCCCCTGCTTCTTACAAGACTCAACGCAGGCGCAGGTGGGAAATGAGAGCTCTTGTAAGCGCCTTCAAAGGCCATAACTGTTTCTTTAGAACACGCCCTTATGTATTCCCATTTGCTTCCTGCGCCAGGCTTCTCCAGCAAACCCCCTTTCCTTTCTGTGACATAATAACAGAACTCATAACACATCAACATTACTTCCTGGGAGACGGATGTCTACTTAGGCTTAAAATGACACTAATAACAAGCAGTCTTGAAGCGCAGCCGAGCCAAAGCCTGGCTGGATGCACGTCCTGTGGCCTGACGGAGCCACCAGGGAATGGGCTGGGTCAGCAGCATGCAGGTGCCTGTGGTCTCACGTCGCGGCAAAGGAGGCGTTTGGCTTGAGTGGAGGAAGAGGATCGGGAAGCGGGAGTTTTGGTGGGGCCCGCGTGCTGCATCAGCGCGTCTAGTGCCACCACTAGTGCCTCGGCCCCCTGCAAGGGCGAGCGGGCTCCGGGGACTGGCTGAGTGTCCACAGCTGGGCTGCTGGGGTCATTCTTCCTGCCGCAGAGCAAAGGGTGTTTCGCAGCACGCTGGTGGGTGGTTGGCAGGCCTGTGGCCCCTGGGGTGTGCAAGCCACTGCTCGTCGTGGGCTGTGCTCTCCACGTCTTGGAGGGAGTCACCAGCAACCAACTTCCTTTGGGTCAGCAGCAGCAGACGGACCCTGCGCAAAGTGGCCAGCTCCTGGCCTTCCAGGACCCTCTCCTGTGCCCAGCAGCGTGCCGCTGACCTTGGTCTATGCCACTGAATCGCAGCGCTTAGTGTACAGCGCCTTCCTCTGCTACCCAGGCGTCCTCCCGCAGCCCTTGCCCTGCAACCTTTCCCTGTGTGTGTGTGTGTGTGTGTGTGTGTGTGGCTGTTTTGGCTTCCTGTCCTCCTGGTGGATCTCCACGAGTTCATGGCTATTCCCAGGCTGAGCTGGGCACTGGCGGCGCCCCTGGCACCTCTGTAGCAGATCTCACTGTGGCCGAGAGCGCCAGACCCACACCAAGGCTACGCCGTGGTCGCCTCTGCTGGAGTCTTGCAAGCTCGGGCCCCTGTCTGAGGACGGCAGGACCCCGCAAGCGTGCGCTTCTGGCGGAGCGCTGGCGCACAAGTCCCTGCTCCTTCCGCGGCTTCGGGCCGCCTGCAATCTGTTGCCCCCACTCCCACCCCTAGAATGTCTTTCACCTGCTCCAGAGACTGGGTGGGCCAGAGCCTCATCTCCCACATTTTTCAGTGTCCTGCAACTGCTCTGTCCCTGGGACCACCCGCACCTGTGTCACCCACGAGGGTCTCCACTTCTTGCCAAACTCTGTGTCTTGCCTCACACCCCAACCCCTGCCTTTCTCCCTCACTCGTAATGCTCGAATCCAAGTGAGTCTAGAGGCTGTGCCCTGAATCTCGGCCCCGCCCTTGCTCTTTCACAGGCCCCGGCCCCTGGGCACTGTGGCATGTCCGGCGTTACTGAGGGTGGTGCAGGGGGCGCTGCAGTACCGGGGCATGATGCAAGGGAGCTCTGCTGTACAGGGGTGCTGCAGTACACGGTCCTGATGTATGTGGATGCTGCAGTACCAGAGCATGATGCAGGGCGCCGCTGCAATGCAGGGGCCTGTTGCAAGGGGGCGCTGGAGTACCGGTACCCAGACCCAGGGGGTGCTACTAAGCAGGGGAGCTGTAGTACCGGGCCCCGGCGCCAGGGGGCGCTGTGAGCAGTCGAGCTGCAGTACCGATCCACGGATACAGGGGGCGCTGCTGAGCAGTCGAGCTGCAGTACCGATCCCCGGCGCCAGGGGGCGCTGCTGAGTAGCCGAGCTGCAGTACCGATCCCCAGAGACAGGGGGCGCTGCTGAGCAGGGGCGCTGCAGTACCGTTTCCTGGTGCCAGGGGGCGCTGCTGAGCACGGGAGCTACAGTACCGATCCCCGGCTCCAGGGGGCGCAGCTGAGCAGCCGAGCTGCAGTACCGGGCCCCGGCGCCAGGGGGCGCTGCTGAGCAGGGGAGCTGCTGTACCGGGCCCCGGCGCCAGGGGGCGCTGCTGAGCACCCAAGTTTTTGCGAGCAGCTGGGCAATCTCTTGCTCGCCTGGTCCCGCAGGATCCAGCCCCAGGACCAGAGCATGACACTCAGCGTGGTCATCTGATGCCTCTGCACCTAGGCCTGCCTCATCTGATGCCCCTCCACCCCCCCTCTCTGGTCTGCGAGTGTGCCCGCGAGGCTGGACTGGGGAACCTCTTCCCAGAACCAGAGCTAAGCCAACACGGGCAGAACACGCAGCTCAGCCCTCTTACTCGGCCGCCCTTCCTTGTCCTCGAGTCTTTGTAAAACGTTACATGGGCTTTGCTGCTAGTGCTTTGCTTGGAGGAGGCCAGGGAGAGGGAAGGAGATTTACTATTTTCTATTTGTGCTTTACAGGTCAAGCAAAGCTCTTTCTCTGGTTTTCAAACAGTGTTTCTGAACCGTGGCCGCCTTCCTTGCTTTTCCTTCTGTTTGCCACTGGGTGAGACCAGAAGGGGCAATGAGGTAGGACGTAAAGCCTGTCGGTTTGCCTTTTTAAAAGTTTGCAACTCGGATATAATACCTGATATCGCTTAGCTGACTGGAACCCGTTTGTTTCTAGAATTCCGGGGAGGCGTGTATTACCAATCGACATCTAGGATGTTAGCGTTTCCTGAATAAGGCCTTGATACATCAAAGGGGGTTTTCATTTTAAATCCACTTGCATTTATACTGCAAAAGACTTACAAGTCACCTTCAAGAAGGTCTTGCTATTGTTTTTCCTCTCCTTACCCCCAATTGTATTTGAAAATGATGAGATAAATTAGTCAATGAAGAGATTAAATAGGAACAAAGTGGAAAAGGTACCAGTCACTTAAGGGGACATACAGCTGTGCATAGGACAGACGTCCTACCTGTGGGTATGTTTGTGTGTACGCACCCACTGTTTGCCACAAGGTGGGCGCTCAGGTATTTGCTTTTCTGAAACTGGGTGTAATCTGTGAGCTACAGCGTTCTCCTGCATCGTCTAATTGCTCGGTCGCAGCAGACCCACGGCGGTGGTCTTACAACTGCTCGCCACCTGCTCTGTAGCGACACACCTGGGACACGATCAACTCCGAATACAAGGACCGGGAGAAGCTTACTTAAGGTCAAAAGAGAAAAATAAACTGTCACTCCCCAGGATGCACAGAACACGTAATTCCAATCCCATGGTTAAGGGAACAGGTGAAGACTGTTGGGCTGTGATACCATGCTGATAATTCTCACCGTAACCTCCTGAGAGTTCTGTAAATGAGGACAAGTGCCCAGGGACAGGGGTTTCCACACTGATGTTGCAACAGTGACTGGGCAGTGAGAGCAGGAGTCTTAGGCAATGATACCTGGTATGCAGCTGTCAGATCAGCCCTGTGGCATCCCAGGGACCGGCTCCTGCGCTTCCAGCAGCGCCATTACCGGGAGGCTCAAGGCCACACACCCCATGTTTCCTTAGAGCATTCTTGGGGTATGTGTGGAGAGTGGGGGCGATGGGGAAAGGATGGGATTCGTCGGGGAGAAATATGATTGATTGTGGTCTCTTTGTTGCCAGGTTAAATTCACTGCTTCTTAGCTCTGGTAGCTCCTAGAGTCACCTGGGGAGCTTTCAGATAACATCACTGACTAGGCCCTGTCCTCAGAGAGTCCAGTCGATTTGAGATGGGCCTGGGCATAAGGGCTTTTCAAAGCATTTTAGTCGGTTTTAATATACGTTCAAGATTCAACTTTATAATTTTTAAAATTGGCTTGAGAGAGAGAGGAAGGGAGAGGGAGAGAGAAACATCAATGTGTGAAAGAGACATCGACCAGTTGCCTCCTGTACATGCCCCTACTGGGGCTCTAACCTGCAGTCTGGGTACGTGCCCTGACGGGAGTTGAACCTCTGACCCTTTGCTGGACAGGATGACCCTCCAACCAACTGAGCCACATTGGCCAGGGTAAGAAGTATCCTCTTTTTAATTAGTCTCAGAAACATCTGAGTGAAGCTTTCATTGTACCTGTCACAGGTGTTAAGAATTTGAAGTTGAATTCTGACAGTGAGTTACTTGGGGAAAACTCTTTTAAGCCTTCAGACAATACCTGATGAATCACATAGAGACAACTCGTTGTCATCAGGAATATATAGGTATGCTTTCAACAATTTCCTTCTATGTGTAAGGCACTGCGTGAGTCCAGTCAGATCAATTGCATTATAAAGTTATACACTACGAATTATTCCAAATCCAAAAATTGAAGTGTTCCCTGATTAGCTTGATGTAAGTAAGTCTATATCAACTGTGAGAAGAAGGTATCCCAATAATTACTAGAAAAGCTGCCACCTGTTTCTATCATGCTTACAACTTAACCTTTTTAATATTTATATGGATTTTATGGAGAGCCTAATGGGGTTGGAGAATTATGCTGTTTATAAACATTTTTACAAACTAAGCAAATTGGCAAATGAATAGCAACTAATTAATTCTTACCTTATGTGAAATCTCTTTGGGACTAGTTTGGCTATAATACTAACTTTAGCACTGGCCGGTGTGGCTCAGTTGGGTGAGTGCTGTCCCATGCACCGAGAGGTCGCCAGTTTGATTCTCAGTCAGGGCACATGCCCAGGTGGCAGGCTCGATCCCAAGTAGGCTGCATGCAGAAGGCAGCCGATGGATGTCTCTTTCTCATTGATGTTTCTCTCTCTCTCTCCCTTTCCCTCCCTCTCCCTCTAAAACACATAAAAATATATATTTAAAAAAATTGTTCTAAACAATTTAAAAACATATCTTTTAAAAATGTTATGAAAAAACTAACTTTAAAAATATCTATCAGAAGTGAGTCCTAGAGAAATCCACACAGGGTTGAAAGTAGAAAATTTTATTTAATATAATCCACTTTAGGTAATACCAAGCATCCAATCCTCTCCTGCAAGGAGTCATACGGGCCATAGAGCTGGGAACTGAGCCAGTCTGGCACTTGGCAGCAGCCCTCTCCGAGGCTGACGGGAGGTTCTGTAATCCGCTTTGCAAGCATTGTCACCAGGTCTCACTTTTGGCAGTCAATCAATAGATTCATCTCACTAAATCGGCTGGGGAGTGTTTCAATATGTGTTGGCAACAGTTACCTGGAATTAGCAACTGTGAGGGATGCTAAGGTAACAGTATCCCGATTGATGTAACCTTCCTGAATTTTGTTCTTGTGGATTTTCAGCCTGCTCCTCTAGAGGGGGTGCCGAGTTCCAGGTTTATCTTCTCAGGTGGGCCAGTTAACCACCTCTGTCCTGTGGCTTGCATTCCTGAACATCAAGCAGTCTTGCAAAGGCAAGTCACAGAACTGACGTCAAGGGGACCCAGGCAAAGATCTGGGAGTGAGCCCAGGGTCCATTCCCCACAGATGAGAGGTCAGGAGCACCTGTTCCTCAAGGCAGTGCCTCCATTGATTTTCCTTCATGCGTTGATGCCTTTGCTATGTGTCTAAGATGCATGTGCGGCTGACTCACTTTGTGAAGCTCTTCAAGCTGGGGCTTGTACTGTGTTTGACATATTTTGGGTGCTCAGTAAATATTAAATCAGTAGTAGAGTCTCCAGTTGTGGGATTAATAAACCAAGCCACTTACACACACAGCATAACTACACAACCTCAGATGGCCATGGTTAAAGCAAGGATAAATCATGCCCAGAAAAACACGCTACTCAATCTGGATTTGTCAATTCCAGCAATTCCAGGAACGAACTGTTATTTGGGTTCTTCTGTGAGCCTCTGGACCCAACCCCAGGAAGGACAGCATTTCAGTACATGGCGCCAAGCTCTGTCTGTCCTCTCCGAGACTGAATGTGCCTAAATCCACAGGTTCATCAAAGACAGAGTAGAGAATTTCAGGATTAACTTCTTTTGTATCTTTTTTTAAAACCTCACCTGAGGATATTTTTTTCCATTGACTTTTAGACAGTGGAAGGAAGGAAGGGAGAGAGAAGAGAGAGAAACATCAATTGCTTGCCTTCAGTACGAGCCTGAACTGGGGCTGGGGAGTGAACCTGCAGCTGAGGTACGTGTCCTTGAGCAGGAACGGAACCGCGACCTGTCAGTCGGAGCCCCGACCAGTACTCTAACCGCTGAGCCAAACCGGCCAGGGCCAGGATTAATTTCTATACCATCATGAATCTGGATCATTATTTAAATGTTAGCATTTACTCACACTCTTCCACACAGAATTTGTGAAATTTAAAGAACATTCAACACTTGGGCCTTTAAACAAAATTGGATCAGATTCCAAATCCTTCATGACAGAGTCACAAACAGGATTTTCTGGTACATCCAAAATAAAAGTTTAAAATGGATTTGGGTACACCTTCCCAGGGATCCATATATTTTGCTAAGATAAGCTAGTCTGCAGATGTTGGAAATGCAAAATATTTATTTGGATGGATGAGCGTTGCCATCTTGGTTTGTTAAAAGACCATACATCCCCAACCGGACTTCGTAAGTAGAAAGCCTCATTTTGAACTGCGCGTGCACACTTCCAACAGGTTTTAAATGGTTCTCCTCTGCTTTCCAAATCGATTTCTCATTTCCCACTCTTGATATCTCTATTCTGCCTTTTTTTTCTGCTACTTTCCCATATTATCTATGAAATACGTCCGTTCTGAATCTACCTCCGCCCCAGTGAAGGAGAGCGGGTGATATTCAAACATCCATCTTCCCGTGGGTCCTTCTACGGTGAGTCACCTTGGAGAGCCACCCTGGCTAATTCCGTTGCAGAGGGCGGACTGCACCCAACAAGTGGAGGGCTGCTGTCACTGCACTTCCTGTCCACTGTGGGCCCTTGGAGCTCACACAACTGAACGTTTCACAGATGACTCCAAGCAGAGGTGAGTAACAAGAGTTTGCTCAGAATCTCTGCAGGGCCCTTTATGTGACAAATCTCCTCGAGAGCTTGCATGAGGGGCCTAAGAAGGAGAGGTCAAGTGTGTTTCATTGTGATGTCTGGGGTTGAAGCCCGTACACCTAAGCCAGAATAAGCACTTAACAGTCTTTTTTTATTTTTTAATTTTAAATATGTTTTTATTGATTTCTGAGACGGGAAGGGAGGGAGGGAGAGAGAGAGAGAGAGAGAGAGAGAGAGAGAAACATCAGTGATGAGAGAGTCACTGATCTGATGCTTCCTGCATGCCCCACACTGGGGATTCCACAACCCAGACATGTGCCCCGACTGGGAATTGAACCACAATCTTCTGGTTCATAGGTCGTCGCTCAACTGCTGAGCCCCGAGTGCCGGGTGACAGAGTCTTTTAGGCATCCCCTCCTGCCCTCCCTCAGCTATCCAAAACCCTCTCCTTCCCTTGCTGGTGACTCAAGCCTGCCCCCCACACACACCCACCCCTGAATTCATCTCCTCCTTCTGGAACGGCATCTAATGATGAATGGAAAGCTACACTCTTTCTCACCACACACAATTAGTTATTGCCAAGCAATATAATAATAAAAAAAATCCTTTGAGCTAGAAAAATTAAGTAAAAACTGCTGTGCGTTAGAAGTCAAGCGCTGGGCTCCTTCTCTAGCCCAGGACAGCACAGTTGCCCTTGGTCATGTACCACAAGGTTCGCCCAGGCACCTGGGTAGGAGGCACAGGGCTGCAGCATAACCTGCCCCAGGGCGGTCAGATGGGTGGCCTGGCCATGCTGGGTGTGCAGCAGGCAGGTTCCTGTGCGGGGCCAGTCCTTCTGGGGCCCTGCCCTTGCAGAGCAAACGTGGGGTCACACTGACCCCCTGCTTCTTACAAGACTCAACGCAGGCGCAGGTGGGAAATGAGAGCTCTTGTAAGCGCCTTCAAAGGCCATAACTGTTTCTTTAGAACACGCCCTTATGTATTCCCATTTGCTTCCTGCGCCAGGCTTCTCCAGCAAACCCCCTTTCCTTTCTGTGACATAATAACAGAACTCATAACACATCAACATTACTTCCTGGGAGACGGATGTCTACTTAGGCTTAAAATGACACTAATAACAAGCAGTCTTGAAGCGCAGCCGAGCCAAAGCCTGGCTGGATGCACGTCCTGTGGCCTGACGGAGCCACCAGGGAATGGGCTGGGTCAGCAGCATGCAGGTGCCTGTGGTCTCACGTCGCGGCAAAGGAGGCGTTTGGCTTGAGTGGAGGAAGAGGATCGGGAAGCGGGAGTTTTGGTGGGGCCCGCGTGCTGCATCAGCGCGTCTAGTGCCACCACTAGTGCCTCGGCCCCCTGCAAGGGCGAGCGGGCTCCGGGGACTGGCTGAGTGTCCACAGCTGGGCTGCTGGGGTCATTCTTCCTGCCGCAGAGCAAAGGGTGTTTCGCAGCACGCTGGTGGGTGGTTGGCAGGCCTGTGGCCCCTGGGGTGTGCAAGCCACTGCTCGTCGTGGGCTGTGCTCTCCACGTCTTGGAGGGAGTCACCAGCAACCAACTTCCTTTGGGTCAGCAGCAGCAGACGGACCCTGCGCAAAGTGGCCAGCTCCTGGCCTTCCAGGACCCTCTCCTGTGCCCAGCAGCGTGCCGCTGACCTTGGTCTATGCCACTGAATCGCAGCGCTTAGTGTACAGCGCCTTCCTCTGCTACCCAGGCGTCCTCCCGCAGCCCTTGCCCTGCAACCTTTCCCTGTGTGTGTGTGTGTGTGTGTGTGTGTGTGGCTGTTTTGGCTTCCTGTCCTCCTGGTGGATCTCCACGAGTTCATGGCTATTCCCAGGCTGAGCTGGGCACTGGCGGCGCCCCTGGCACCTCTGTAGCAGATCTCACTGTGGCCGAGAGCGCCAGACCCACACCAAGGCTACGCCGTGGTCGCCTCTGCTGGAGTCTTGCAAGCTCGGGCCCCTGTCTGAGGACGGCAGGACCCCGCAAGCGTGCGCTTCTGGCGGAGCGCTGGCGCACAAGTCCCTGCTCCTTCCGCGGCTTCGGGCCGCCTGCAATCTGTTGCCCCCACTCCCACCCCTAGAATGTCTTTCACCTGCTCCAGAGACTGGGTGGGCCAGAGCCTCATCTCCCACATTTTTCAGTGTCCTGCAACTGCTCTGTCCCTGGGACCACCCGCACCTGTGTCACCCACGAGGGTCTCCACTTCTTGCCAAACTCTGTGTCTTGCCTCACACCCCAACCCCTGCCTTTCTCCCTCACTCGTAATGCTCGAATCCAAGTGAGTCTAGAGGCTGTGCCCTGAATCTCGGCCCCGCCCTTGCTCTTTCACAGGCCCCGGCCCCTGGGCACTGTGGCATGTCCGGCGTTACTGAGGGTGGTGCAGGGGGCGCTGCAGTACCGGGGCATGATGCAAGGGAGCTCTGCTGTACAGGGGTGCTGCAGTACACGGTCCTGATGTATGTGGATGCTGCAGTACCAGAGCATGATGCAGGGCGCCGCTGCAATGCAGGGGCCTGTTGCAAGGGGGCGCTGGAGTACCGGTACCCAGACCCAGGGGGTGCTACTAAGCAGGGGAGCTGTAGTACCGGGCCCCGGCGCCAGGGGGCGCTGTGAGCAGTCGAGCTGCAGTACCGATCCACGGATACAGGGGGCGCTGCTGAGCAGTCGAGCTGCAGTACCGATCCCCGGCGCCAGGGGGCGCTGCTGAGTAGCCGAGCTGCAGTACCGATCCCCAGAGACAGGGGGCGCTGCTGAGCAGGGGCGCTGCAGTACCGTTTCCTGGTGCCAGGGGGCGCTGCTGAGCACGGGAGCTACAGTACCGATCCCCGGCTCCAGGGGGCGCAGCTGAGCAGCCGAGCTGCAGTACCGGGCCCCGGCGCCAGGGGGCGCTGCTGAGCAGGGGAGCTGCTGTACCGGGCCCCGGCGCCAGGGGGCGCTGCTGAGCACCCAAGTTTTTGCGAGCAGCTGGGCAATCTCTTGCTCGCCTGGTCCCGCAGGATCCAGCCCCAGGACCAGAGCATGACACTCAGCGTGGTCATCTGATGCCTCTGCACCTAGGCCTGCCTCATCTGATGCCCCTCCACCCCCCCTCTCTGGTCTGCGAGTGTGCCCGCGAGGCTGGACTGGGGAACCTCTTCCCAGAACCAGAGCTAAGCCAACACGGGCAGAACACGCAGCTCAGCCCTCTTACTCGGCCGCCCTTCCTTGTCCTCGAGTCTTTGTAAAACGTTACATGGGCTTTGCTGCTAGTGCTTTGCTTGGAGGAGGCCAGGGAGAGGGAAGGAGATTTACTATTTTCTATTTGTGCTTTACAGGTCAAGCAAAGCTCTTTCTCTGGTTTTCAAACAGTGTTTCTGAACCGTGGCCGCCTTCCTTGCTTTTCCTTCTGTTTGCCACTGGGTGAGACCAGAAGGGGCAATGAGGTAGGACGTAAAGCCTGTCGGTTTGCCTTTTTAAAAGTTTGCAACTCGGATATAATACCTGATATCGCTTAGCTGACTGGAACCCGTTTGTTTCTAGAATTCCGGGGAGGCGTGTATTACCAATCGACATCTAGGATGTTAGCGTTTCCTGAATAAGGCCTTGATACATCAAAGGGGGTTTTCATTTTAAATCCACTTGCATTTATACTGCAAAAGACTTACAAGTCACCTTCAAGAAGGTCTTGCTATTGTTTTTCCTCTCCTTACCCCCAATTGTATTTGAAAATGATGAGATAAATTAGTCAATGAAGAGATTAAATAGGAACAAAGTGGAAAAGGTACCAGTCACTTAAGGGGACATAGAGCTGTGCATAGGACAGACGTCCTACCTGTGGGTATGTTTGTGTGTACGCACCCAGTGTTTGCCACAAGGTGGGCGCTCAGGTATTTGCTTTTCTGAAACTGGGTGTAATCTGTGAGCTACAGCGTTCTCCTGCATCGTCTAATTGCTCGGTCGCAGCAGACCCACGGCGGTGGTCTTACAACTGCTCGCCACCTGCTCTGTAGCGACACACCTGGGACACGATCAACTCCGAATACAAGGACCGGGAGAAGCTTACTTAAGGTCAAAAGAGAAAAATAAACTGTCACTCCCCAGGATGCACAGAACACGTAATTCCAATCCCATGGTTAAGGGAACAGGTGAAGACTGTTGGGCTGTGATACCATGCTGATAATTCTCACCGTAACCTCCTGAGAGTTCTGTAAATGAGGACAAGTGCCCAGGGACAGGGGTTTCCACACTGATGTTGCAACAGTGACTGGGCAGTGAGAGCAGGAGTCTTAGGCAATGATACCTGGTATGCAGCTGTCAGATCAGCCCTGTGGCATCCCAGGGACCGGCTCCTGCGCTTCCAGCAGCGCCATTACCGGGAGGCTCAAGGCCACACACCCCATGTTTCCTTAGAGCATTCTTGGGGTATGTGTGGAGAGTGGGGGCGATGGGGAAAGGATGGGATTCGTCGGGGAGAAATATGATTGATTGTGGTCTCTTTGTTGCCAGGTTAAATTCACTGCTTCTTAGCTCTGGTAGCTCCTAGAGTCACCTGGGGAGCTTTCAGATAACATCACTGACTAGGCCCTGTCCTCAGAGAGTCCAGTCGATTTGAGATGGGCCTGGGCATAAGGGCTTTTCAAAGCATTTTAGTCGGTTTTAATATACGTTCAAGATTCAACTTTATAATTTTTAAAATTGGCTTGAGAGAGAGAGGAAGGGAGAGGGAGAGAGAAACATCAATGTGTGAAAGAGACATCGACCAGTTGCCTCCTGTACATGCCCCTACTGGGGCTCTAACCTGCAGTCTGGGTACGTGCCCTGACGGGAGTTGAACCTCTGACCCTTTGCTGGACAGGATGACCCTCCAACCAACTGAGCCACATTGGCCAGGGTAAGAAGTATCCTCTTTTTAATTAGTCTCAGAAACATCTGAGTGAAGCTTTCATTGTACCTGTCACAGGTGTTAAGAATTTGAAGTTGAATTCTGACAGTGAGTTACTTGGGGAAAACTCTTTTAAGCCTTCAGACAATACCTGATGAATCACATAGAGACAACTCGTTGTCATCAGGAATATATAGGTATGCTTTCAACAATTTCCTTCTATGTGTAAGGCACTGCGTGAGTCCAGTCAGATCAATTGCATTATAAAGTTATACACTACGAATTATTCCAAATCCAAAAATTGAAGTGTTCCCTGATTAGCTTGATGTAAGTAAGTCTATATCAACTGTGAGAAGAAGGTATCCCAATAATTACTAGAAAAGCTGCCACCTGTTTCTATCATGCTTACAACTTAACCTTTTTAATATTTATATGGATTTTATGGAGAGCCTAATGGGGTTGGAGAATTATGCTGTTTATAAACATTTTTACAAACTAAGCAAATTGGCAAATGAATAGCAACTAATTAATTCTTACCTTATGTGAAATCTCTTTGGGACTAGTTTGGCTATAATACTAACTTTAGCACTGGCCGGTGTGGCTCAGTTGGGTGAGTGCTGTCCCATGCACCGAGAGGTCGCCAGTTTGATTCTCAGTCAGGGCACATGCCCAGGTGGCAGGCTCGATCCCAAGTAGGCTGCATGCAGAAGGCAGCCGATGGATGTCTCTTTCTCATTGATGTTTCTCTCTCTCTCTCCCTTTCCCTCCCTCTCCCTCTAAAACACATAAAAATATATATTTAAAAAAATTGTTCTAAACAATTTAAAAACATATCTTTTAAAAATGTTATGAAAAAACTAACTTTAAAAAAATCTATCAGAAGTGAGTCCTAGAGAAATCCACACAGGGTTGAAAGTAGAAAATTTTATTTAATATAATCCACTTTAGGTAATACCAAGCATCCAATCCTCTCCTGCAAGGAGTCATACGGGCCATAGAGCTGGGAACTGAGCCAGTCTGGCACTTGGCAGCAGCCCTCTCCGAGGCTGACGGGAGGTTCTGTAATCCGCTTTGCAAGCATTGTCACCAGGTCTCACTTTTGGCAGTCAATCAATAGATTCATCTCACTAAATCGGCTGGGGAGTGTTTCAATATGTGTTGGCAACAGTTACCTGGAATTAGCAACTGTGAGGGATGCTAAGGTAACAGTATCCCGATTGATGTAACCTTCCTGAATTTTGTTCTTGTGGATTTTCAGCCTGCTCCTCTAGAGGGGGTGCTGAGTTCCAGGTTTATCTTCTCAGGTGGGCCAGTTAACCACCTCTGTCCTGTGGCTTGCATTCCTGAACATCAAGCAGTCTTGCAAAGGCAAGTCACAGAACTGACGTCAAGGGGACCCAGGCAAAGATCTGGGAGTGAGCCCAGGGTCCATTCCCCACAGATGAGAGGTCAGGAGCACCTGTTCCTCAAGGCAGTGCCTCCATTGATTTTCCTTCATGCGTTGATGCCTTTGCTATGTGTCTAAGATGCATGTGCGGCTGACTCACTTTGTGAAGCTCTTCAAGCTGGGGCTTGTACTGTGTTTGACATATTTTGGGTGCTCAGTAAATATTAAATCAGTAGTAGAGTCTCCAGTTGTGGGATTAATAAACCAAGCCACTTACACACACAGCATAACTACACAACCTCAGATGGCCATGGTTAAAGCAAGGATAAATCATGCCCAGAAAAACACGCTACTCAATCTGGATTTGTCAATTCCAGCAATTCCAGGAACGAACTGTTATTTGGGTTCTTCTGTGAGCCTCTGGACCCAACCCCAGGAAGGACAGCATTTCAGTACATGGCGCCAAGCTCTGTCTGTCCTCTCCGAGACTGAATGTGCCTAAATCCACAGGTTCATCAAAGACAGAGTAGAGAATTTCAGGATTAACTTCTTTTGTATCTTTTTTTAAAACCTCACCTGAGGATATTTTTTTCCATTGACTTTTAGACAGTGGAAGGAAGGAAGGGAGAGAGAAGAGAGAGAAACATCAATTGCTTGCCTTCAGTACGAGCCTGAACTGGGGCTGGGGAGTGAACCTGCAGCTGAGGTACGTGTCCTTGAGCAGGAACGGAACCGCGACCTGTCAGTCGGAGCCCCGACCAGTACTCTAACCGCTGAGCCAAACCGGCCAGGGCCAGGATTAATTTCTATACCATCATGAATCTGGATCATTATTTAAATGTTAGCATTTACTCACACTCTTCCACACAGAATTTGTGAAATTTAAAGAACATTCAACACTTGGGCCTTTAAACAAAATTGGATCAGATTCCAAATCCTTCATGACAGAGTCACAAACAGGATTTTCTGGTACATCCAAAATAAAAGTTTAAAATGGATTTGGGTACACCTTCCCAGGGATCCATATATTTTGCTAAGATAAGCTAGTCTGCAGATGTTGGAAATGCAAAATATTTATTTGGATGGATGAGCGTTGCCATCTTGGTTTGTTAAAAGACCATACATCCCCAACCGGACTTCGTAAGTAGAAAGCCTCATTTTGAACTGCGCGTGCACACTTCCAACAGGTTTTAAATGGTTCTCCTCTGCTTTCCAAATCGATTTCTCATTTCCCACTCTTGATATCTCTATTCTGCCTTTTTTTTCTGCTACTTTCCCATATTATCTATGAAATACGTCCGATCTGAATCTACCTCCGCCCCAGTGAAGGAGAGCGGGTGGGATTCAAACATCCATCTTCCCGTGGGTCCTTCTACGGTGAGTCACCTTGGAGAGCCACCCTGGCTAATTCCGTTGCAGAGGGCGGACTGCACCCAACAAGTGGAGGGCTGCTGTCACTGCACTTCCTGTCCACTGTGGGCCCTTGGAGCTCACACAACTGAACGTTTCACAGATGACTCCAAGCAGAGGTGAGTAACAAGAGTTTGCTCAGAATCTCTGCAGGGCCCTTTATGTGACAAATCTCCTCGAGAGCTTGCATGAGGGGCCTAAGAAGGAGAGGTCAAGTGTGTTTCATTGTGATGTCTGGGGTTGAAGCCCGTACACCTAAGCCAGAATAAGCACTTAACAGTCTTTTTTTATTTTTTAATTTTAAATATGTTTTTATAGATTTCTGAGACGGGAAGGGAGGGAGGGAGGGAGAGAGAGAGAGAGAGAGAGAGAGCGAGAGAGAGAGAGAGAGAGAGACATCAGTGATGAGAGAGTCACTGATCTGATGCTTCCTGCATGCCCCACACTGGGGATTCCACAACCCAGACATGTGCCCCGACTGGGAATTGAACCACAATCTTCTGGTTCATAGGTCGTCGCTCAACTGCTGAGCCCCGAGTGCCGGGTGACAGAGTCTTTTAGGCATCCCCTCCTGCCCTCCCTCAGCTATCAAAAACCGTCTCCTTCACTTGCTGGTGACTCAAGCCTGCCCCCCCCACACACCCACCCCTGAATTCATCTCCTCCTTCTGGAACGGCATCTAATGATGAATGGAAAGCTACACTCTTTCTCACCACACACAATTAGTTATTGCCAAGCAATATAATAATAAAAAAAATCCTTTGAGCTAGAAAAATTAAGTAAAAACTGCTGTGCGTTAGAAGTCAAGCGCTGGGCTCCTTCTCTAGCCCAGGACAGCACAGTTGCCCTTGGTCATGTACCACAAGGTTCGCCCAGGCACCTGGGTAGGAGGCACAGGGCTGCAGCATAACCTGCCCCAGGGCGGTCAGATGGGTGGCCTGGCCATGCTGGGTGTGCAGCAGGCAGGTTCCTGTGCGGGGCCAGTCCTTCTGGGGCCCTGCCCTTGCAGAGCAAACGTGGGGTCACACTGACCCCCTGCTTCTTACAAGACTCAACGCAGGCGCAGGTGGGAAATGAGAGCTCTTGTAAGCGCCTTCAAAGGCCATAACTGTTTCTTTAGAACACGCCCTTATGTATTCCCATTTGCTTCCTGCGCCAGGCTTCTCCAGCAAACCCCCTTTCCTTTCTGTGACATAATAACAGAACTCATAACACATCAACATTACTTCCTGGGAGACGGATGTCTACTTAGGCTTAAAATGACACTAATAACAAGCAGTCTTGAAGCGCAGCCGAGCCAAAGCCTGGCTGGATGCACGTCCTGTGGCCTGACGGAGCCACCAGGGAATGGGCTGGGTCAGCAGCATGCAGGTGCCTGTGGTCTCACGTCGCGGCAAAGGAGGCGTTTGGCTTGAGTGGAGGAAGAGGATCGGGAAGCGGGAGTTTTGGTGGGGCCCGCGTGCTGCATCAGCGCGTCTAGTGCCACCACTAGTGCCTCGGCCCCCTGCAAGGGCGAGCGGGCTCCGGGGACTGGCTGAGTGTCCACAGCTGGGCTGCTGGGGTCATTCTTCCTGCCGCAGAGCAAAGGGTGTTTCGCAGCACGCTGGTGGGTGGTTGGCAGGCCTGTGGCCCCTGGGGTGTGCAAGCCACTGCTCGTCGTGGGCTGTGCTCTCCACGTCTTGGAGGGAGTCACCAGCAACCAACTTCCTTTGGGTCAGCAGCAGCAGACGGACCCTGCGCAAAGTGGCCAGCTCCTGGCCTTCCAGGACCCTCTCCTGTGCCCAGCAGCGTGCCGCTGACCTTGGTCTATGCCACTGAATCGCAGCGCTTAGTGTACAGCGCCTTCCTCTGCTACCCAGGCGTCCTCCCGCAGCCCTTGCCCTGCAACCTTTCCCTGTGTGTGTGTGTGTGTGTGTGTGTGTGTGGCTGTTTTGGCTTCCTGTCCTCCTGGTGGATCTCCACGAGTTCATGGCTATTCCCAGGCTGAGCTGGGCACTGGCGGCGGCCCTGGCACCTCTGTAGCAGATCTCACTGTGGCCGAGAGCGCCAGACCCACACCAAGGCTACGCCGTGGTCGCCTCTGCTGGAGTCTTGCAAGCTCGGGCCCCTGTCTGAGGACGGCAGGACCCCACAAGCGTGCGCTTCTGGCGGAGCGCTGGCGCACAAGTCCCTGCTCCTTCCGCGGCTTCGGGCCGCCTGCAATCTGTTGCCCCCACTCCCACCCCTAGAATGTCTTTCACCTGCTCCAGAGACTGGGTGGGCCAGAGCCTCATCTCCCACATTTTTCAGTGTCCTGCAACTGCTCTGTCCCTGGGACCACCCGCACCTGTGTCACCCACGAGGGTCTCCACTTCTTGCCAAACTCTGTGTCTTGCCTCACACCCCAACCCCTGCCTTTCTCCCTCACTCGTAATGCTCGAATCCAAGTGAGTCTAGAGGCTGTGCCCTGAATCTCGGCCCCGCCCTTGCTCTTTCACAGGCCCTGGCCCCTGGGCACTGTGGCATGTCCGGCGTTACTGAGGGTGGTGCAGGGGGCGCTGCAGTACCGGGGCATGATGCAAGGGAGCTCTGCTGTACAGGGGTGCTGCAGTACACGGTCCTGATGTATGTGGATGCTGCAGTACCAGAGCATGATGCAGGGCGCCGCTGCAATGCAGGGGCCTGTTGCAAGGGGGCGCTGGAGTACCGGTACCCAGACCCAGGGGGTGCTACTAAGCAGGGGAGCTGTAGTACAGGGCCCCGGCGCCAGGGGGCGCTGTGAGCAGTCGAGCTGCAGTACCGATCCACGGATACAGGGGGCGCTGCTGAGCAGTCGAGCTGCAGTACCGATCCCCGAAGTCAGGGGGCGCTGCTGAGTAGTCGAGCTGCAGTACCGATCCCCAGAGACAGGGGGCGCTGCTGAGCAGGGGCGCTGCAGTACCGTTTCCTGGTGCCAGGGGGCGCTGCTGAGCACGGGAGCTACAGTACCGATCCCCTGCTCCAGGGGGCGCAACTGAGCAGCCGAGCTGCAGTACCGGGCCCCGGCGCTAGGGGGCGCTGCTGAGCAGGGGAGCTGCTGTACCGGGCCCCGGCGCCAGGGGGCGCTGCTGAGCAGGGGAGCTGCAGTACCGGGCCCCGGCGCCAGGGGGCGCTGCTGAGCAGGGGAGCTGCAGTACCGGGCCCCGGCGCCAGGGGGCGCTGCTGAGCAGGGGAGCTGCTGTACCGGGCCCCGGCGCCAGGGGGCGCTGCTGAGCACCCAAGTTTTTGCGAGCAGCTGGGCAATCTCTTGCTCGCCTGGTCCCGCAGGATCCAGCCCCAGGACCAGAGCATGACACTCAGCGTGGTCATCTGATGCCTCTGCACCTAGGCCTGCCTCATCTGATGCCCCTCCACCCCCCCTCTCTGGTCTGCGAGTGTGCCCGCGAGGCTGGACTGGGGAACCTCTTCCCAGAACCAGAGCTAAGCCAACACGGGCAGAACACGCAGCTCAGCCCTCTTACTCGGCCGCCCTTCCTTGTCCTCGAGTCTTTGTAAAACGTTACATGGGCTTTGCTGCTAGTGCTTTGCTTGGAGGAGGCCAGGGAGAGGGAAGGAGATTTACTATTTTCTATTTGTGCTTTACAGGTCAAGCAAAGCTCTTTCTCTGGTTTTCAAACAGTGTTTCTGAACCGTGGCCGCCTTCCTTGCTTTTCCTTCTGTTTGCCACTGGGTGAGACCAGAAGGGGCAATGAGGTAGGACGTAAAGCCTGTCGGTTTGCCTTTTTAAAAGTTTGCAACTCGGATATAATACCTGATATCGCTTAGCTGACTGGAACCCGTTTGTTTCTAGAATTCCGGGGAGGCGTGTATTACCAATCGACATCTAGGATGTTAGCGTTTCCTGAATAAGGCCTTGATACATCAAAGGGGGTTTTCATTTTAAATCCACTTGCATTTATACTGCAAAAGACTTACAAGTCACCTTCAAGAAGGTCTTGCTATTGTTTTTCCTCTCCTTACCCCCAATTGTATTTGAAAATGATGAGATAAATTAGTCAATGAAGAGATTAAATAGGAACAAAGTGGAAAAGGTACCAGTCACTTAAGGGGACATAGAGCTGTGCATAGGACAGACGTCCTACCTGTGGGTATGTTTGTGTGTACGCACCCACTGTTTGCCACAAGGTGGGCGCTCAGGTATTTGCTTTTCTGAAACTGGGTGTAATCTGTGAGCTACAGCGTTCTCCTGCATCGTCTAATTGCTCGGTCGCAGCAGACCCACGGCGGTGGTCTTACAACTGCTCGCCACCTGCTCTGTAGCGACACACCTGGGACACGATCAACTCCGAATACAAGGACCGGGAGAAGCTTACTTAAGGTCAAAAGAGAAAAATAAACTGTCACTCCCCAGGATGCACAGAACACGTACTTCCAATCCCATGGTTAAGGGAACAGGTGAAGACTGTTGGGCTGTGATACCATGCTGATAATTCTCACCGTAACCTCCTGAGAGTTCTGTAAATGAGGACAAGTGCCCAGGGACAGGGGTTTCCACATTGATGTTGCAACAGTGACTGGGCAGTGAGAGCAGGAGTCTTAGGCAATGATACCTGGTATGCAGCTGTCAGAGCAGCCCTGTGGCATCCCAGGGACCGGCTCCTGCGCTTCCAGCAGCGCCATTACCGGGAGGCTCAAGGCCACACACCCCATGTTTCCTTAGAGCATTCTTGGGGTATGTGTGGAGAGTGGGGGCGATGGGGAAAGGATGGGATTCGTCGGGGAGAAATATGATTGATTGTGGTCTCTTTGTTGCCAGGTTAAATTCACTGCTTCTTAGCTCTGGTAGCTCCTAGAGTCACCTGGGGAGCTTTCAGATAACATCACTGACTAGGCCCTGTCCTCAGAGAGTCCAGTCGATTTGAGATGGGCCTGGGCATAAGGGCTTTTCAAAGCATTTTAGTTGGTTTTAATATACGTTCAAGATTCAACTTTATAATTTTTAAAATTGGCTTGAGAGAGAGAGGAAGGGAGAGGGAGAGAGAAACATCAATGTGTGAAAAAGACATCGACCAGTTGCCTCCTGTACATGCCCCTACTGGGGCTCTAACCTGCAGTCTGGGTACGTGCCCTGACGGGAGTTGAACCTCTGACCCTTTGCTGGACAGGATGACCCTCCAACCAACTGAGCCACATTGGCCAGGGTAAGAAGTTTCCTCTTTTTAATTAGTCTCAGAAACATCTGAGTGAAGCTTTCATTGTACCTGTCACAGGTGTTAAGAATTTGAAGTTGAATTCTGACAGTGAGTTACTTGGGGAAAACTCTTTTAAGCCTTCAGACAATACCTGATGAATCACATAGAGACAACTCGTTGTCATCAGGAATATATAGGTATGCTTTCAACAATTTCCTTCTATGTGTAAGGCACTGCGTGAGTCCAGTCAGATCAATTGCATTATAAAGTTATACACTACGAATTATTCCAAATCCAAAAATTGAAGTGTTCCCTGATTAGCTTGATGTAAGTAAGTCTATATCAACTGTGAGAAGAAGGTATCCCAATAATTACTAGAAAAGCTGCCACCTGTTTCTATCATGCTTACAACTTAACCTTTTTAATATTTATATGGATTTTATGGAGAGCCTAATGGGGTTGGAGAATTATGCTGTTTATAAACATTTTTACAAACTAAGCAAATTGGCAAATGAATAGCAACTAATTAATTCTTACCTTATGTGAAATCTCTTTGGGACTAGTTTGGCTATAATACTAACTTTAGCACTGGCCGGTGTGGCTCAGTTGGGTGAGTGCTGTCCCATGCACCGAGAGGTCGCCAGTTTGATTCTCAGTCAGGGCACATGCCCAGGTGGCAGGCTCGATCCCAAGTAGGCTGCATGCAGAAGGCAGCCGATGGATGTCTCTTTCTCATTGATGTTTCTCTCTCTCTCTCCCTTTCCCTCCCTCTCCCTCTAAAACACATAAAAATATATATTTAAAAAAATTGTTCTAAACAATTTAAAAACATATCTTTTAAAAATGTTATGAAAAAACTAACTTTAAAAAAATCTATCAGAAGTGAGTCCTAGAGAAATCCACACAGGGTTGAAAGTAGAAAATTTTATTTAATATAATCCACTTTAGGTAATACCAAGCATCCAATCCTCTCCTGCAAGGAGTCATACGGGCCATAGAGCTGGGAACTGAGCCAGTCTGGCACTTGGCAGCAGCCCTCTCCGAGGCTGACGGGAGGTTCTGTAATCCGCTTTGCAAGCATTGTCACCAGGTCTCACTTTTGGCAGTCAATCAATAGATTCATCTCACTAAATCGGCTGGGGAGTGTTTCAATATGTGTTGGCAACAGTTACCTGGAATTAGCAACTGTGAGGGATGCTAAGGTAACAGTATTCCGATTGATGTAACCTTCCTGAATTTTGTTCTTGTGGATTTTCAGCCTGCTCCTCTAGAGGGGGTGCCGAGTTCCAGGTTTATCTTCTCAGGTGGGCCAGTTAACCACCTCTGTCCTGTGGCTTGCATTCCTGAACATCAAGCAGTCTTGCAAAGGCAAGTCACAGAACTGACGTCAAGGGGACCCAGGCAAAGATCTGGGAGTGAGCCCAGGGTCCATTCCCCACAGATGAGAGGTCAGGAGCACCTGTTCCTCAAGGCAGTGCCTCCATTGATTTTCCTTCATGCGTTGATGCCTTTGCTATGTGTCTAAGATGCATGTGCGGCTGACTCACTTTGTGAAGCTCTTCAAGCTGGGGCTTGTACTGTGTTTGACATATTTTGGGTGCTCAGTAAATATTAAATCAGTAGTAGAGTCTCCAGTTGTGGGATTAATAAACCAAGCCACTTACACACACAGCATAACTACACAACCTCAGATGGCCATGGTTAAAGCAAGGATAAATCATGCCCAGAAAAACACGCTACTCAATCTGGATTTGTCAATTCCAGCAATTCCAGGAACGAACTGTTATTTGGGTTCTTCTGTGAGCCTCTGGACCCAACCCCAGGAAGGACAGCATTTCAGTACATGGCGCCAAGCTCTGTCTGTCCTCTCCGAGACTGAATGTGCCTAAATCCACAGGTTCATCAAAGACAGAGTAGAGAATTTCAGGATTAACTTCTTTTGTATCTTTTTTTAAAACCTCACCTGAGGATATTTTTTTCCATTGACTTTTAGACAGTGGAAGGAAGGAAGGGAGAGAGAAGAGAGAGAAACATCAATTGCTTGCCTTCAGTACGAGCCTGAACTGGGGCTGGGGAGTGAACCTGCAGCTGAGGTACGTGTCCTTGAGCAGGAACGGAACCGCGACCTGTCAGTCGGAGCCCCGACCAGTACTCTAACCGCTGAGCCAAACCGGCCAGGGCCAGGATTAATTTCTATACCATCATGAATCTGGATCATTATTTAAATGTTAGCATTTACTCACACTCTTCCACACAGAATTTGTGAAATTTAAAGAACATTCAACACTTGGGCCTTTAAACAAAATTGGATCAGATTCCAAATCCTTCATGACAGAGTCACAAACAGGATTTTCTGGTACATCCAAAATAAAAGTTTAAAATGGATTTGGGTACACCTTCCCAGGGATCCATATATTTTGCTAAGATAAGCTAGTCTGCAGATGTTGGAAATGCAAAATATTTATTTGGATGGATGAGCGTTGCCATCTTGGTTTGTTAAAAGACCATACATCCCCAACCGGACTTCGTAAGTAGAAAGCCTCATTTTGAACTGCGCGTGCACACTTCCAACAGGTTTTAAATGGTTCTCCTCTGCTTTCCAAATCGATTTCTCATTTCCCACTCTTGATATCTCTATTCTGCCTTTTTTTTCTGCTACTTTCCCATATTATCTATGAAATACGTCCGTTCTGAATCTACCTCCGCCCCAGTGAAGGAGAGCGGGTGATATTCAAACATCCATCTTCCCGTGGGTCCTTCTACGGTGAGTCACCTTGGAGAGCCACCCTGGCTAATTCCGTTGCAGAGGGCGGACTGCACCCAACAAGTGGAGGGCTGCTGTCACTGCACTTCCTGTCCACTGTGGGCCCTTGGAGCTCACACAACTGAACGTTTCACAGATGACTCCAAGCAGAGGTGAGTAACAAGAGTTTGCTCAGAATCTCTGCAGGGCCCTTTATGTGACAAATCTCCTCGAGAGCTTGCATGAGGGGCCTAAGAAGGAGAGGTCAAGTGTGTTTCATTGTGATGTCTGGGGTTGAAGCCCGTACACCTAAGCCAGAATAAGCACTTAACAGTCTTTTTTTATTTTTTAATTTTAAATATGTTTTTATTGATTTCTGAGACGGGAAGGGAGGGAGGGAGAGAGAGAGAGAGAGAGAGAGAGAGAGAAACATCAGTGATGAGAGAGTCACTGATCTGATGCTTCCTGCATGCCCCACACTGGGGATTCCACAACCCAGACATGTGCCCCGACTGGGAATTGAACCACAATCTTCTGGTTCATAGGTCGTCGCTCAACTGCTGAGCCCCGAGTGCCGGGTGACAGAGTCTTTTAGGCATCCCCTCCTGCCCTCCCTCAGCTATCAAAAACCGTCTCCTTCACTTGCTGGTGACTCAAGCCTGCCCCCCCACACACCCACCCCTGAATTCATCTCCTCCTTCTGGAACGGCATCTAATGATGAATGGAAAGCTACACTCTTTCTCACCACACACAATTAGTTATTGCCAAGCAATATAATAATAAAAAAAATCCTTTGATCTAGAAAAATTAAGTAAAAACTGCTGTGCGTTAGAAGTCAAGCGCTGGGCTCCTTCTCTAGCCCAGGACAGCACAGTTGCCCTTGGTCATGTACCACAAGGTTCGCCCAGGCACCTGGGTAGGAGGCAGAGGGCTGCAGCATAACCTGCCCCAGGGCGGTCAGATGGGTGGCCTGGCCATGCTGGGTGTGCAGCAGGCAGGTTCCTGTGCGGGGCCAGTCCTTCTGGGGCCCTGCCCTTGCAGAGCAAACGTGGGGTCACACTGACCCCCTGCTTCTTACAAGACTCAACGCAGGCGCAGGTGGGAAATGAGAGCTCTTGTAAGCGCCTTCAAAGGCCATAACTGTTTCTTTAGAACACGCCCTTATGTATTCCCATTTGCTTCCTGCGCCAGGCTTCTCCAGCAAACCCCCTTTCCTTTCTGTGACATAATAACAGAACTCATAACACATCAACATTACTTCCTGGGAGACGGATGTCTACTTAGGCTTAAAATGACACTAATAACAAGCAGTCTTGAAGCGCAGCCGAGCCAAAGCCTGGCTGGATGCACATCCTGTGGCCTGACGGAGCCACCAGGGAATGGGCTGGGTCAGCAGCATGCAGGTGCCTGTGGTCTCACGTCGCGGCAAAGGAGGCGTTTGGCTTGAGTGGAGGAAGAGGATCGGGAAGCGGGAGTTTTGGTGGGGCCCGCGTGCTGCATCAGCGCGTCTAGTGCCACCACTAGTGCCTCGGCCCCCTGCAAGGGCGAGCGGGCTCCGGGGACTGGCTGAGTGTCCACAGCTGGGCTGCTGGGGTCATTCTTCCTGCCGCAGAGCAAAGGGTGTTTCGCAGCACGCTGGTGGGTGGTTGGCAGGCCTGTGGCCCCTGGGGTGTGCAAGCCACTGCTCGTCGTGGGCTGTGCTCTCCACGTCTTGGAGGGAGTCACCAGCAACCAACTTCCTTTGGGTCAGCAGCAGCAGACGGACCCTGCGCAAAGTGGCCAGCTCCTGGCCTTCCAGGACCCTCTCCTGTGCCCAGCAGCGTGCCGCTGACCTTGGTCTATGCCACTGAATCGCAGCGCTTAGTGTACAGCGCCTTCCTCTGCTACCCAGGCGTCCTCCCGCAGCCCTTGCCCTGCAACCTTTCCCTGTGTGTGTGTGTGTGTGTGTGTGTGGCTGTTTTGGCTTCCTGTCCTCCTGGTGGATCTCCACGAGTTCATGGCTATTCCCAGGCTGAGCTGGGCACTGGCGGCGCCCCTGGCACCTCTGTAGCAGATCTCACTGTGGCCGAGAGCGCCAGACCCACACCAAGGCTACGCCGTGGTCGCCTCTGCTGGAGTCTTGCAAGCTCGGGCCCCTGTCTGAGGACGGCAGGACCCCACAAGCGTGCGCTTCTGGCGGAGCGCTGGCGCACAAGTCCCTGCTCCTTCCGCGGCTTCGGGCCGCCTGCAATCTGTTGCCCCCACTCCCACCCCTAGAATGTCTTTCACCTGCTCCAGAGACTGGGTGGGCCAGAGCCTCATCTCCCACATTTTTCAGTGTCCTGCAACTGCTCTGTCCCTGGGACCACCCGCACCTGTGTCACCCACGAGGGTCTCCACTTCTTGCCAAACTCTGTGTCTTGCCTCACACCCCAACCCCTGCCTTTCTCCCTCACTCGTAATGCTCAAATCCAAGTGAGTCTAGAGGCTGTGCCCTGAATCTCGGCCCCGCCCTTGCTCTTTCACAGGCCCCGGCCCCTGGGCACTGTGGCATGTCCGGCGTTACTGAGGGTGGTGCAGGGGGCGCTGCAGTACCGGGGCATGATGCAAGGGAGCTCTGCTGTACAGGGGTGCTGCAGTACACGGTCCTGATGTATGTGGATGCTGCAGTACCAGAGCATGATGCAGGGCGCCGCTGCAATGCAGGGGCCTGTTGCAAGGGGGCGCTGGAGTACCGGTACCCAGACCCAGGGGGTGCTACTAAGCAGGGGAGCTGTAGTACCGGGCCCCGGCGCCAGGGGGCGCTGTGAGCAGTCGAGCTGCAGTACCGATCCCCAGAGACAGGGGGCGCTGCTGAGCAGGGGCGCTGCAGTACCGTTTCCTGGTGCCAGGGGGCGCTGCTGAGCACGGGAGCTACAGTACCGATCCCCGGCTCCAGGGGGCGCAACTGAGCAGCCGAGCTGCAGTACCGGGCCCCGGCGCCAGGGGGCGCTGCTGAGCAGGGGAGCTGCTGTACCGGGCCCCGGCGCCAGGGGGCGCTGCTGAGCACCCAGGTTTTTGCGAGCAGCTGGGCAATCTCTTGCTCGCCTGGTCCCGCAGGATCCAGCCCCAGGACCAGAGCATGACACTCAGCGTGGTCATCTGATGCCTCTGCACCTAGGCCTGCCTCATCTGATGCCCCTCCACCCCCCCTCTCTGGTCTGCGAGTGTGCCCGCGAGGCTGGACTGGGGAACCTCTTCCCAGAACCAGAGCTAAGCCAACACGGGCAGAACACGCAGCTCAGCCCTCTTACTCAGCCGCCCTTCCTTGTCCTCGAGTCTTTGTAAAACGTTACATGGGCTTTGCTGCTAGTGCTTTGCTTGGAGGAGGCCAGGGAGAGGGAAGGAGATTTACTATTTTCTATTTGTGCTTTACAGGTCAAGCAAAGCTCTTTCTCTGGTTTTCAAACAGTGTTTCTGAACCGTGGCCGCCTTCCTTGCTTTTCCTTCTGTTTGCCACTGGGTGAGACCAGAAGGGGCAATGAGGTAGGACGTAAAGCCTGTCGGTTTGCCTTTTTAAAAGTTTGCAACTCGGATATAATACCTGATATCGCTTAGCTGACTGGAACCCGTTTGTTTCTAGAATTCCGGGGAGGCGTGTATTACCAATCGACATCTAGGATGTTAGCGTTTCCTGAATAAGGCCTTGATACATCAAAGGGGGTTTTCATTTTAAATCCACTTGCATTTATACTGCAAAAGACTTACAAGTCACCTTCAAGAAGGTCTTGCTATTGTTTTTCCTCTCCTTACCCCCAATTGTATTTGAAAATGATGAGATAAATTAGTCAATGAAGAGATTAAATAGGAACAAAGTGGAAAAGGTACCAGTCACTTAAGGGGACATAGAGCTGTGCATAGGACAGACGTCCTACCTGTGGGTATGTTTGTGTGTACGCACCCACTGTTTGCCACAAGGTGGGCGCTCAGGTATTTGCTTTTCTGAAACTGGGTGTAATCTGTGAGCTACAGCGTTCTCCTGCATCGTCTAATTGCTCGGTCGCAGCAGACCCACGGCGGTGGTCTTACAACTGCTCGCCACCTGCTCTGTAGCGACACACCTGGGACACGATCAACTCCGAATACAAGGACCGGGAGAAGCTTACTTAAGGTCAAAAGAGAAAAATAAACTGTCACTCCCCAGGATGCACAGAACACGTACTTCCAATCCCATGGTTAAGGGAACAGGTGAAGACTGTTGGGCTGTGATACCATGCTGATAATTCTCACCGTAACCTCCTGAGAGTTCTGTAAATGAGGACAAGTGCCCAGGGACAGGGGTTTCCACATTGATGTTGCAACAGTGACTGGGCAGTGAGAGCAGGAGTCTTAGGCAATGATACCTGGTATGCAGCTGTCAGAGCAGCCCTGTGGCATCCCAGGGACCGGCTCCTGCGCTTCCAGCAGCGCCATTACCGGGAGGCTCAAGGCCACACACCCCATGTTTCCTTAGAGCATTCTTGGGGTATGTGTGGAGAGTGGGGGCGATGGGGAAAGGATGGGATTCGTCGGGGAGAAATATGATTGATTGTGGTCTCTTTGTTGCCAGGTTAAATTCACTGCTTCTTAGCTCTGGTAGCTCCTAGAGTCACCTGGGGAGCTTTCAGATAACATCACTGACTAGGCCCTGTCCTCAGAGAGTCCAGTCGATTTGAGATGGGCCTGGGCATAAGGGCTTTTCAAAGCATTTTAGTTGGTTTTAATATACGTTCAAGATTCAACTTTATAATTTTTAAAATTGGCTTGAGAGAGAGAGGAAGGGAGAGGGAGAGAGAAACATCAATGTGTGAAAGAGACATCGACCAGTTGCCTCCTGTACATGCCCCTACTGGGGCTCTAACCTGCAGTCTGGGTACGTGCCCTGACGGGAGTTGAACCTCTGACCCTTTGCTGGACAGGATGACCCTCCAACCAACTGAGCCACATTGGCCAGGGTAAGAAGTATCCTCTTTTTAATTAGTCTCAGAAACATCTGAGTGAAGCTTTCATTGTACCTGTCACAGGTGTTAAGAATTTGAAGTTGAATTCTGACAGTGAGTTACTTGGGGAAAACTCTTTTAAGCCTTCAGACAATACCTGATGAATCACATAGAGACAACTCGTTGTCATCAGGAATATATAGGTATGCTTTCAACAATTTCCTTCTATGTGTAAGGCACTGCGTGAGTCCAGTCAGATCAATTGCATTATAAAGTTATACACTACGAATTATTCCAAATCCAAAAATTGAAGTGTTCCCTGATTAGCTTGATGTAAGTAAGTCTATATCAACTGTGAGAAGAAGGTATCCCAATAATTACTAGAAAAGCTGCCACCTGTTTCTATCATGCTTACAACTTAACCTTTTTAATATTTATATGGATTTTATGGAGAGCCTAATGGGGTTGGAGAATTATGCTGTTTATAAACATTTTTACAAACTAAGCAAATTGGCAAATGAATAGCAACTAATTAATTCTTACCTTATGTGAAATCTCTTTGGGACTAGTTTGGCTATAATACTAACTTTAGCACTGGCCGGTGTGGCTCAGTTGGGTGAGTGCTGTCCCATGCACCGAGAGGTCGCCAGTTTGATTCTCAGTCAGGGCACATGCCCAGGTGGCAGGCTCGATCCCAAGTAGGCTGCATGCAGAAGGCAGCCGATGGATGTCTCTTTCTCATTGATGTTTCTCTCTCTCTCTCCCTTTCCCTCCCTCTCCCTCTAAAACACATAAAAATATATATTTAAAAAAATTGTTCTAAACAATTTAAAAACATATCTTTTAAAAATGTTATGAAAAAACTAACTTTAAAAAAATCTATCAGAAGTGAGTCCTAGAGAAATCCACACAGGGTTGAAAGTAGAAAATTTTATTTAATATAATCCACTTTAGGTAATACCAAGCATCCAATCCTCTCCTGCAAGGAGTCATACGGGCCATAGAGCTGGGAACTGAGCCAGTCTGGCACTTGGCAGCAGCCCTCTCCGAGGCTGACGGGAGGTTCTGTAATCCGCTTTGCAAGCATTGTCACCAGGTCTCACTTTTGGCAGTCAATCAATAGATTCATCTCACTAAATCGGCTGGGGAGTGTTTCAATATGTGTTGGCAACAGTTACCTGGAATTAGCAACTGTGAGGGATGCTAAGGTAACAGTATTCCGATTGATGTAACCTTCCTGAATTTTGTTCTTGTGGATTTTCAGCCTGCTCCTCTAGAGGGGGTGCCGAGTTCCAGGTTTATCTTCTCAGGTGGGCCAGTTAACCACCTCTGTCCTGTGGCTTGCATTCCTGAACATCAAGCAGTCTTGCAAAGGCAAGTCACAGAACTGACGTCAAGGGGACCCAGGCAAAGATCTGGGAGTGAGCCCAGGGTCCATTCCCCACAGATGAGAGGTCAGGAGCACCTGTTCCTCAAGGCAGTGCCTCCATTGATTTTCCTTCATGCGTTGATGCCTTTGCTATGTGTCTAAGATGCATGTGCGGCTGACTCACTTTGTGAAGCTCTTCAAGCTGGGGCTTGTACTGTGTTTGACATATTTTGGGTGCTCAGTAAATATTAAATCAGTAGTAGAGTCTCCAGTTGTGGGATTAATAAACCAAGCCACTTACACACACAGCATAACTACACAACCTCAGATGGCCATGGTTAAAGCAAGGATAAATCATGCCCAGAAAAACACGCTACTCAATCTGGATTTGTCAATTCCAGCAATTCCAGGAACGAACTGTTATTTGGGTTCTTCTGTGAGCCTCTGGACCCAACCCCAGGAAGGACAGCATTTCAGTACATGGCGCCAAGCTCTGTCTGTCCTCTCCGAGACTGAATGTGCCTAAATCCACAGGTTCATCAAAGACAGAGTAGAGAATTTCAGGATTAACTTCTTTTGTATCTTTTTTTAAAACCTCACCTGAGGATATTTTTTTCCATTGACTTTTAGACAGTGGAAGGAAGGAAGGGAGAGAGAAGAGAGAGAAACATCAATTGCTTGCCTTCAGTACGAGCCTGAACTGGGGCTGGGGAGTGAACCTGCAGCTGAGGTACGTGTCCTTGAGCAGGAACGGAACCGCGACCTGTCAGTCGGAGCCCCGACCAGTACTCTAACCGCTGAGCCAAACCGGCCAGGGCCAGGATTAATTTCTATACCATCATGAATCTGGATCATTATTTAAATGTTAGCATTTACTCACACTCTTCCACACAGAATTTGTGAAATTTAAAGAACATTCAACACTTGGGCCTTTAAACAAAATTGGATCAGATTCCAAATCCTTCATGACAGAGTCACAAACAGGATTTTCTGGTACATCCAAAATAAAAGTTTAAAATGGATTTGGGTACACCTTCCCAGGGATCCATATATTTTGCTAAGATAAGCTAGTCTGCAGATGTTGGAAATGCAAAATATTTATTTGGATGGATGAGCGTTGCCATCTTGGTTTGTTAAAAGACCATACATCCCCAACCGGACTTCGTAAGTAGAAAGCCTCATTTTGAACTGCGCGTGCACACTTCCAACAGGTTTTAAATGGTTCTCCTCTGCTTTCCAAATCGATTTCTCATTTCCCACTCTTGATATCTCTATTCTGCCTTTTTTTTCTGCTACTTTCCCATATTATCTATGAAATACGTCCGTTCTGAATCTACCTCCGCCCCAGTGAAGGAGAGCGGGTGATATTCAAACATCCATCTTCCCGTGGGTCCTTCTACGGTGAGTCACCTTGGAGAGCCACCCTGGCTAATTCCGTTGCAGAGGGCGGACTGCACCCAACAAGTGGAGGGCTGCTGTCACTGCACTTCCTGTCCACTGTGGGCCCTTGGAGCTCACACAACTGAACGTTTCACAGATGACTCCAAGCAGAGGTGAGTAACAAGAGTTTGCTCAGAATCTCTGCAGGGCCCTTTATGTGACAAATCTCCTCGAGAGCTTGCATGAGGGGCCTAAGAAGGAGAGGTCAAGTGTGTTTCATTGTGATGTCTGGGGTTGAAGCCCGTACACCTAAGCCAGAATAAGCACTTAACAGTCTTTTTTTATTTTTTAATTTTAAATATGTTTTTATTGATTTCTGAGACGGGAAGGGAGGGAGGGAGAGAGAGAGAGAGAGAGAGAGAGAGAGAAACATCAGTGATGAGAGAGTCACTGATCTGATGCTTCCTGCATGCCCCACACTGGGGATTCCACAACCCAGACATGTGCCCCGACTGGGAATTGAACCACAATCTTCTGGTTCATAGGTCGTCGCTCAACTGCTGAGCCCCGAGTGCCGGGTGACAGAGTCTTTTAGGCATCCCCTCCTGCCCTCCCTCAGCTATCAAAAACCGTCTCCTTCACTTGCTGGTGACTCAAGCCTGCCCCCCCACACACCCACCCCTGAATTCATCTCCTCCTTCTGGAACGGCATCTAATGATGAATGGAAAGCTACACTCTTTCTCACCACACACAATTAGTTATTGCCAAGCAATATAATAATAAAAAAAATCCTTTGATCTAGAAAAATTAAGTAAAAACTGCTGTGCGTTAGAAGTCAAGCGCTGGGCTCCTTCTCTAGCCCAGGACAGCACAGTTGCCCTTGGTCATGTACCACAAGGTTCGCCCAGGCACCTGGGTAGGAGGCAGAGGGCTGCAGCATAACCTGCCCCAGGGCGGTCAGATGGGTGGCCTGGCCATGCTGGGTGTGCAGCAGGCAGGTTCCTGTGCGGGGCCAGTCCTTCTGGGGCCCTGCCCTTGCAGAGCAAACGTGGGGTCACACTGACCCCCTGCTTCTTACAAGACTCAACGCAGGCGCAGGTGGGAAATGAGAGCTCTTGTAAGCGCCTTCAAAGGCCATAACTGTTTCTTTAGAACACGCCCTTATGTATTCCCATTTGCTTCCTGCGCCAGGCTTCTCCAGCAAACCCCCTTTCCTTTCTGTGACATAATAACAGAACTCATAACACATCAACATTACTTCCTGGGAGACGGATGTCTACTTAGGCTTAAAATGACACTAATAACAAGCAGTCTTGAAGCGCAGCCGAGCCAAAGCCTGGCTGGATGCACATCCTGTGGCCTGACGGAGCCACCAGGGAATGGGCTGGGTCAGCAGCATGCAGGTGCCTGTGGTCTCACGTCGCGGCAAAGGAGGCGTTTGGCTTGAGTGGAGGAAGAGGATCGGGAAGCGGGAGTTTTGGTGGGGCCCGCGTGCTGCATCAGCGCGTCTAGTGCCACCACTAGTGCCTCGGCCCCCTGCAAGGGCGAGCGGGCTCCGGGGACTGGCTGAGTGTCCACAGCTGGGCTGCTGGGGTCATTCTTCCTGCCGCAGAGCAAAGGGTGTTTCGCAGCACGCTGGTGGGTGGTTGGCAGGCCTGTGGCCCCTGGGGTGTGCAAGCCACTGCTCGTCGTGGGCTGTGCTCTCCACGTCTTGGAGGGAGTCACCAGCAACCAACTTCCTTTGGGTCAGCAGCAGCAGACGGACCCTGCGCAAAGTGGCCAGCTCCTGGCCTTCCAGGACCCTCTCCTGTGCCCAGCAGCGTGCCGCTGACCTTGGTCTATGCCACTGAATCGCAGCGCTTAGTGTACAGCGCCTTCCTCTGCTACCCAGGCGTCCTCCCGCAGCCCTTGCCCTGCAACCTTTCCCTGTGTGTGTGTGTGTGTGTGTGTGTGGCTGTTTTGGCTTCCTGTCCTCCTGGTGGATCTCCACGAGTTCATGGCTATTCCCAGGCTGAGCTGGGCACTGGCGGCGCCCCTGGCACCTCTGTAGCAGATCTCACTGTGGCCGAGAGCGCCAGACCCACACCAAGGCTACGCCGTGGTCGCCTCTGCTGGAGTCTTGCAAGCTCGGGCCCCTGTCTGAGGACGGCAGGACCCCACAAGCGTGCGCTTCTGGCGGAGCGCTGGCGCACAAGTCCCTGCTCCTTCCGCGGCTTCGGGCCGCCTGCAATCTGTTGCCCCCACTCCCACCCCTAGAATGTCTTTCACCTGCTCCAGAGACTGGGTGGGCCAGAGCCTCATCTCCCACATTTTTCAGTGTCCTGCAACTGCTCTGTCCCTGGGACCACCCGCACCTGTGTCACCCACGAGGGTCTCCACTTCTTGCCAAACTCTGTGTCTTGCCTCACACCCCAACCCCTGCCTTTCTCCCTCACTCGTAATGCTCAAATCCAAGTGAGTCTAGAGGCTGTGCCCTGAATCTCGGCCCCGCCCTTGCTCTTTCACAGGCCCCGGCCCCTGGGCACTGTGGCATGTCCGGCGTTACTGAGGGTGGTGCAGGGGGCGCTGCAGTACCGGGGCATGATGCAAGGGAGCTCTGCTGTACAGGGGTGCTGCAGTACACGGTCCTGATGTATGTGGATGCTGCAGTACCAGAGCATGATGCAGGGCGCCGCTGCAATGCAGGGGCCTGTTGCAAGGGGGCGCTGGAGTACCGGTACCCAGACCCAGGGGGTGCTACTAAGCAGGGGAGCTGTAGTACCGGGCCCCGGCGCCAGGGGGCGCTGTGAGCAGTCGAGCTGCAGTACCGATCCCCAGAGACAGGGGGCGCTGCTGAGCAGGGGCGCTGCAGTACCGTTTCCTGGTGCCAGGGGGCGCTGCTGAGCACGGGAGCTACAGTACCGATCCCCGGCTCCAGGGGGCGCAACTGAGCAGCCGAGCTGCAGTACCGGGCCCCGGCGCCAGGGGGCGCTGCTGAGCAGGGGAGCTGCTGTACCGGGCCCCGGCGCCAGGGGGCGCTGCTGAGCACCCAGGTTTTTGCGAGCAGCTGGGCAATCTCTTGCTCGCCTGGTCCCGCAGGATCCAGCCCCAGGACCAGAGCATGACACTCAGCGTGGTCATCTGATGCCTCTGCACCTAGGCCTGCCTCATCTGATGCCCCTCCACCCCCCCTCTCTGGTCTGCGAGTGTGCCCGCGAGGCTGGACTGGGGAACCTCTTCCCAGAACCAGAGCTAAGCCAACACGGGCAGAACACGCAGCTCAGCCCTCTTACTCAGCCGCCCTTCCTTGTCCTCGAGTCTTTGTAAAACGTTACATGGGCTTTGCTGCTAGTGCTTTGCTTGGAGGAGGCCAGGGAGAGGGAAGGAGATTTACTATTTTCTATTTGTGCTTTACAGGTCAAGCAAAGCTCTTTCTCTGGTTTTCAAACAGTGTTTCTGAACCGTGGCCGCCTTCCTTGCTTTTCCTTCTGTTTGCCACTGGGTGAGACCAGAAGGGGCAATGAGGTAGGACGTAAAGCCTGTCGGTTTGCCTTTTTAAAAGTTTGCAACTCGGATATAATACCTGATATCGCTTAGCTGACTGGAACCCGTTTGTTTCTAGAATTCCGGGGAGGCGTGTATTACCAATCGACATCTAGGATGTTAGCGTTTCCTGAATAAGGCCTTGATACATCAAAGGGGGTTTTCATTTTAAATCCACTTGCATTTATACTGCAAAAGACTTACAAGTCACCTTCAAGAAGGTCTTGCTATTGTTTTTCCTCTCCTTACCCCCAATTGTATTTGAAAATGATGAGATAAATTAGTCAATGAAGAGATTAAATAGGAACAAAGTGGAAAAGGTACCAGTCACTTAAGGGGACATAGAGCTGTGCATAGGACAGACGTCCTACCTGTGGGTATGTTTGTGTGTACGCACCCAGTGTTTGCCACAAGGTGGGCGCTCAGGTATTTGCTTTTCTGAAACTGGGTGTAATCTGTGAGCTACAGCGTTCTCCTGCATCGTCTAATTGCTCGGTCGCAGCAGACCCACGGCGGTGGTCTTACAACTGCTCGCCACCTGCTCTGTAGCGACACACCTGGGACACGATCAACTCCGAATACAAGGACCGGGAGAAGCTTACTTAAGGTCAAAAGAGAAAAATAAACTGTCACTCCCCAGGATGCACAGAACACGTAATTCCAATCCCATGGTTAAGGGAACAGGTGAAGACTGTTGGGCTGTGATACCATGCTGATAATTCTCACCGTAACCTCCTGAGAGTTCTGTAAATGAGGACAAGTGCCCAGGGACAGGGGTTTCCACACTGATGTTGCAACAGTGACTGGGCAGTGAGAGCAGGAGTCTTAGGCAATGATACCTGGTATGCAGCTGTCAGATCAGCCCTGTGGCATCCCAGGGACCGGCTCCTGCGCTTCCAGCAGCGCCATTACCGGGAGGCTCAAGGCCACACACCCCATGTTTCCTTAGAGCATTCTTGGGGTATGTGTGGAGAGTGGGGGCGATGGGGAAAGGATGGGATTCGTCGGGGAGAAATATGATTGATTGTGGTCTCTTTGTTGCCAGGTTAAATTCACTGCTTCTTAGCTCTGGTAGCTCCTAGAGTCACCTGGGGAGCTTTCAGATAACATCACTGACTAGGCCCTGTCCTCAGAGAGTCCAGTCGATTTGAGATGGGCCTGGGCATAAGGGCTTTTCAAAGCATTTTAGTTGGTTTTAATATACGTTCAAGATTCAACTTTATAATTTTTAAAATTGGCTTGAGAGAGAGAGGAAGGGAGAGGGAGAGAGAAACATCAATGTGTGAAAGAGACATCGACCAGTTGCCTCCTGTACATGCCCCTACTGGGGCTCTAACCTGCAGTCTGGGTACGTGCCCTGACGGGAGTTGAACCTCTGACCCTTTGCTGGACAGGATGACCCTCCAACCAACTGAGCCACATTGGCCAGGGTAAGAAGTATCCTCTTTTTAATTAGTCTCAGAAACATCTGAGTGAAGCTTTCATTGTACCTGTCACAGGTGTTAAGAATTTGAAGTTGAATTCTGACAGTGAGTTACTTGGGGAAAACTCTTTTAAGCCTTCAGACAATACCTGATGAATCACATAGAGACAACTCGTTGTCATCAGGAATATATAGGTATGCTTTCAACAATTTCCTTCTATGTGTAAGGCACTGCGTGAGTCCAGTCAGATCAATTGCATTATAAAGTTATACACTACGAATTATTCCAAATCCAAAAATTGAAGTGTTCCCTGATTAGCTTGATGTAAGTAAGTCTATATCAACTGTGAGAAGAAGGTATCCCAATAATTACTAGAAAAGCTGCCACCTGTTTCTATCATGCTTACAACTTAACCTTTTTAATATTTATATGGATTTTATGGAGAGCCTAATGGGGTTGGAGAATTATGCTGTTTATAAACATTTTTACAAACTAAGCAAATTGGCAAATGAATAGCAACTAATTAATTCTTACCTTATGTGAAATCTCTTTGGGACTAGTTTGGCTATAATACTAACTTTAGCACTGGCCGGTGTGGCTCAGTTGGGTGAGTGCTGTCCCATGCACCGAGAGGTCGCCAGTTTGATTCTCAGTCAGGGCACATGCCCAGGTGGCAGGCTCGATCCCAAGTAGGCTGCATGCAGAAGGCAGCCGATGGATGTCTCTTTCTCATTGATGTTTCTCTCTCTCTCTCCCTTTCCCTCCCTCTCCCTCTAAAACACATAAAAATATATATTTAAAAAAATTGTTCTAAACAATTTAAAAACATATCTTTTAAAAATGTTATGAAAAAACTAACTTTAAAAAAATCTATCAGAAGTGAGTCCTAGAGAAATCCACACAGGGTTGAAAGTAGAAAATTTTATTTAATATAATCCACTTTAGGTAATACCAAGCATCCAATCCTCTCCTGCAAGGAGTCATACGGGCCATAGAGCTGGGAACTGAGCCAGTCTGGCACTTGGCAGCAGCCCTCTCCGAGGCTGACGGGAGGTTCTGTAATCCGCTTTGCAAGCATTGTCACCAGGTCTCACTTTTGGCAGTCAATCAATAGATTCATCTCACTAAATCGGCTGGGGAGTGTTTCAATATGTGTTGGCAACAGTTACCTGGAATTAGCAACTGTGAGGGATGCTAAGGTAACAGTATTCCGATTGATGTAACCTTCCTGAATTTTGTTCTTGTGGATTTTCAGCCTGCTCCTCTAGAGGGGGTGCCGAGTTCCAGGTTTATCTTCTCAGGTGGGCCAGTTAACCACCTCTGTCCTGTGGCTTGCATTCCTGAACATCAAGCAGTCTTGCAAAGGCAAGTCACAGAACTGACGTCAAGGGGACCCAGGCAAAGATCTGGGAGTGAGCCCAGGGTCCATTCCCCACAGATGAGAGGTCAGGAGCACCTGTTCCTCAAGGCAGTGCCTCCATTGATTTTCCTTCATGCGTTGATGCCTTTGCTATGTGTCTAAGATGCATGTGCGGCTGACTCACTTTGTGAAGCTCTTCAAGCTGGGGCTTGTACTGTGTTTGACATATTTTGGGTGCTCAGTAAATATTAAATCAGTAGTAGAGTCTCCAGTTGTGGGATTAATAAACCAAGCCACTTACACACACAGCATAACTACACAACCTCAGATGGCCATGGTTAAAGCAAGGATAAATCATGCCCAGAAAAACACGCTACTCAATCTGGATTTGTCAATTCCAGCAATTCCAGGAACGAACTGTTATTTGGGTTCTTCTGTGAGCCTCTGGACCCAACCCCAGGAAGGACAGCATTTCAGTACATGGCGCCAAGCTCTGTCTGTCCTCTCCGAGACTGAATGTGCCTAAATCCACAGGTTCATCAAAGACAGAGTAGAGAATTTCAGGATTAACTTCTTTTGTATCTTTTTTTAAAACCTCACCTGAGGATATTTTTTTCCATTGACTTTTAGACAGTGGAAGGAAGGAAGGGAGAGAGAAGAGAGAGAAACATCAATTGCTTGCCTTCAGTACGAGCCTGAACTGGGGCTGGGGAGTGAACCTGCAGCTGAGGTACGTGTCCTTGAGCAGGAACGGAACCGCGACCTGTCAGTCGGAGCCCCGACCAGTACTCTAACCGCTGAGCCAAACCGGCCAGGGCCAGGATTAATTTCTATACCATCATGAATCTGGATCATTATTTAAATGTTAGCATTTACTCACACTCTTCCACACAGAATTTGTGAAATTTAAAGAACATTCAACACTTGGGCCTTTAAACAAAATTGGATCAGATTCCAAATCCTTCATGACAGAGTCACAAACAGGATTTTCTGGTACATCCAAAATAAAAGTTTAAAATGGATTTGGGTACACCTTCCCAGGGATCCATATATTTTGCTAAGATAAGCTAGTCTGCAGATGTTGGAAATGCAAAATATTTATTTGGATGGATGAGCGTTGCCATCTTGGTTTGTTAAAAGACCATACATCCCCAACCGGACTTCGTAAGTAGAAAGCCTCATTTTGAACTGCGCGTGCACACTTCCAACAGGTTTTAAATGGTTCTCCTCTGCTTTCCAAATCGATTTCTCATTTCCCACTCTTGATATCTCTATTCTGCCTTTTTTTTCTGCTACTTTCCCATATTATCTATGAAATACGTCCGTTCTGAATCTACCTCCGCCCCAGTGAAGGAGAGCGGGTGATATTCAAACATCCATCTTCCCGTGGGTCCTTCTACGGTGAGTCACCTTGGAGAGCCACCCTGGCTAATTCCGTTGCAGAGGGCGGACTGCACCCAACAAGTGGAGGGCTGCTGTCACTGCACTTCCTGTCCACTGTGGGCCCTTGGAGCTCACACAACTGAACGTTTCACAGATGACTCCAAGCAGAGGTGAGTAACAAGAGTTTGCTCAGAATCTCTGCAGGGCCCTTTATGTGACAAATCTCCTCGAGAGCTTGCATGAGGGGCCTAAGAAGGAGAGGTCAAGTGTGTTTCATTGTGATGTCTGGGGTTGAAGCCCGTACACCTAAGCCAGAATAAGCACTTAACAGTCTTTTTTTATTTTTTAATTTTAAATATGTTTTTATTGATTTCTGAGACGGGAAGGGAGGGAGGGAGAGAGAGAGAGAGAGAGAGAGAGAGAGAAACATCAGTGATGAGAGAGTCACTGATCTGATGCTTCCTGCATGCCCCACACTGGGGATTCCACAACCCAGACATGTGCCCCGACTGGGAATTGAACCACAATCTTCTGGTTCATAGGTCGTCGCTCAACTGCTGAGCCCCGAGTGCCGGGTGACAGAGTCTTTTAGGCATCCCCTCCTGCCCTCCCTCAGCTATCAAAAACCGTCTCCTTCACTTGCTGGTGACTCAAGCCTGCCCCCCCACACACCCACCCCTGAATTCATCTCCTCCTTCTGGAACGGCATCTAATGATGAATGGAAAGCTACACTCTTTCTCACCACACACAATTAGTTATTGCCAAGCAATATAATAATAAAAAAAATCCTTTGATCTAGAAAAATTAAGTAAAAACTGCTGTGCGTTAGAAGTCAAGCGCTGGGCTCCTTCTCTAGCCCAGGACAGCACAGTTGCCCTTGGTCATGTACCACAAGGTTCGCCCAGGCACCTGGGTAGGAGGCAGAGGGCTGCAGCATAACCTGCCCCAGGGCGGTCAGATGGGTGGCCTGGCCATGCTGGGTGTGCAGCAGGCAGGTTCCTGTGCGGGGCCAGTCCTTCTGGGGCCCTGCCCTTGCAGAGCAAACGTGGGGTCACACTGACCCCCTGCTTCTTACAAGACTCAACGCAGGCGCAGGTGGGAAATGAGAGCTCTTGTAAGCGCCTTCAAAGGCCATAACTGTTTCTTTAGAACACGCCCTTATGTATTCCCATTTGCTTCCTGCGCCAGGCTTCTCCAGCAAACCCCCTTTCCTTTCTGTGACATAATAACAGAACTCATAACACATCAACATTACTTCCTGGGAGACGGATGTCTACTTAGGCTTAAAATGACACTAATAACAAGCAGTCTTGAAGCGCAGCCGAGCCAAAGCCTGGCTGGATGCACATCCTGTGGCCTGACGGAGCCACCAGGGAATGGGCTGGGTCAGCAGCATGCAGGTGCCTGTGGTCTCACGTCGCGGCAAAGGAGGCGTTTGGCTTGAGTGGAGGAAGAGGATCGGGAAGCGGGAGTTTTGGTGGGGCCCGCGTGCTGCATCAGCGCGTCTAGTGCCACCACTAGTGCCTCGGCCCCCTGCAAGGGCGAGCGGGCTCCGGGGACTGGCTGAGTGTCCACAGCTGGGCTGCTGGGGTCATTCTTCCTGCCGCAGAGCAAAGGGTGTTTCGCAGCACGCTGGTGGGTGGTTGGCAGGCCTGTGGCCCCTGGGGTGTGCAAGCCACTGCTCGTCGTGGGCTGTGCTCTCCACGTCTTGGAGGGAGTCACCAGCAACCAACTTCCTTTGGGTCAGCAGCAGCAGACGGACCCTGCGCAAAGTGGCCAGCTCCTGGCCTTCCAGGACCCTCTCCTGTGCCCAGCAGCGTGCCGCTGACCTTGGTCTATGCCACTGAATCGCAGCGCTTAGTGTACAGCGCCTTCCTCTGCTACCCAGGCGTCCTCCCGCAGCCCTTGCCCTGCAACCTTTCCCTGTGTGTGTGTGTGTGTGTGTGTGTGGCTGTTTTGGCTTCCTGTCCTCCTGGTGGATCTCCACGAGTTCATGGCTATTCCCAGGCTGAGCTGGGCACTGGCGGCGCCCCTGGCACCTCTGTAGCAGATCTCACTGTGGCCGAGAGCGCCAGACCCACACCAAGGCTACGCCGTGGTCGCCTCTGCTGGAGTCTTGCAAGCTCGGGCCCCTGTCTGAGGACGGCAGGACCCCACAAGCGTGCGCTTCTGGCGGAGCGCTGGCGCACAAGTCCCTGCTCCTTCCGCGGCTTCGGGCCGCCTGCAATCTGTTGCCCCCACTCCCACCCCTAGAATGTCTTTCACCTGCTCCAGAGACTGGGTGGGCCAGAGCCTCATCTCCCACATTTTTCAGTGTCCTGCAACTGCTCTGTCCCTGGGACCACCCGCACCTGTGTCACCCACGAGGGTCTCCACTTCTTGCCAAACTCTGTGTCTTGCCTCACACCCCAACCCCTGCCTTTCTCCCTCACTCGTAATGCTCAAATCCAAGTGAGTCTAGAGGCTGTGCCCTGAATCTCGGCCCCGCCCTTGCTCTTTCACAGGCCCCGGCCCCTGGGCACTGTGGCATGTCCGGCGTTACTGAGGGTGGTGCAGGGGGCGCTGCAGTACCGGGGCATGATGCAAGGGAGCTCTGCTGTACAGGGGTGCTGCAGTACACGGTCCTGATGTATGTGGATGCTGCAGTACCAGAGCATGATGCAGGGCGCCGCTGCAATGCAGGGGCCTGTTGCAAGGGGGCGCTGGAGTACCGGTACCCAGACCCAGGGGGTGCTACTAAGCAGGGGAGCTGTAGTACCGGGCCCCGGCGCCAGGGGGCGCTGTGAGCAGTCGAGCTGCAGTACCGATCCCCAGAGACAGGGGGCGCTGCTGAGCAGGGGCGCTGCAGTACCGTTTCCTGGTGCCAGGGGGCGCTGCTGAGCACGGGAGCTACAGTACCGATCCCCGGCTCCAGGGGGCGCAACTGAGCAGCCGAGCTGCAGTACCGGGCCCCGGCGCCAGGGGGCGCTGCTGAGCAGGGGAGCTGCTGTACCGGGCCCCGGCGCCAGGGGGCGCTGCTGAGCACCCAGGTTTTTGCGAGCAGCTGGGCAATCTCTTGCTCGCCTGGTCCCGCAGGATCCAGCCCCAGGACCAGAGCATGACACTCAGCGTGGTCATCTGATGCCTCTGCACCTAGGCCTGCCTCATCTGATGCCCCTCCACCCCCCCTCTCTGGTCTGCGAGTGTGCCCGCGAGGCTGGACTGGGGAACCTTTTCCAGAACCAGAGCTAAGCCAACACGGGCAGAACACGCAGCTCAGCCCTCTTACTCAGCCGCCCTTCCTTGTCCTCGAGTCTTTGTAAAACGTTACATGGGCTTTGCTGCTAGTGCTTTGCTTGGAGGAGGCCAGGGAGAGGGAAGGAGATTTACTATTTTCTATTTGTGCTTTACAGGTCAAGCAAAGCTCTTTCTCTGGTTTTCAAACAGTGTTTCTGAACCGTGGCCGCCTTCCTTGCTTTTCCTTCTGTTTGCCACTGGGTGAGACCAGAAGGGGCAATGAGGTAGGACGTAAAGCCTGTCGGTTTGCCTTTTTAAAAGTTTGCAACTCGGATATAATACCTGATATCGCTTAGCTGACTGGAACCCGTTTGTTTCTAGAATTCCGGGGAGGCGTGTATTACCAATCGACATCTAGGATGTTAGCGTTTCCTGAATAAGGCCTTGATACATCAAAGGGGGTTTTCATTTTAAATCCACTTGCATTTATACTGCAAAAGACTTACAAGTCACCTTCAAGAAGGTCTTGCTATTGTTTTTCCTCTCCTTACCCCCAATTGTATTTGAAAATGATGAGATAAATTAGTCAATGAAGAGATTAAATAGGAACAAAGTGGAAAAGGTACCAGTCACTTAAGGGGACATACAGCTGTGCATAGGACAGACGTCCTACCTGTGGGTATGTTTGTGTGTACGCACCCAGTGTTTGCCACAAGGTGGGCGCTCAGGTATTTGCTTTTCTGAAACTGGGTGTAATCTGTGAGCTACAGCGTTCTCCTGCATCGTCTAATTGCTCGGTCGCAGCAGACCCACGGCGGTGGTCTTACAACTGCTCGCCACCTGCTCTGTAGCGACACACCTGGGACACGATCAACTCCGAATACAAGGACCGGGAGAAGCTTACTTAAGGTCAAAAGAGAAAAATAAACTGTCACTCCCCAGGATGCACAGAACACGTAATTCCAATCCCATGGTTAAGGGAACAGGTGAAGACTGTTGGGCTGTGATACCATGCTGATAATTCTCACCGTAACCTCCTGAGAGTTCTGTAAATGAGGACAAGTGCCCAGGGACAGGGGTTTCCACACTGATGTTGCAACAGTGACTGGGCAGTGAGAGCAGGAGTCTTAGGCAATGATACCTGGTATGCAGCTGTCAGATCAGCCCTGTGGCATCCCAGGGACCGGCTCCTGCGCTTCCAGCAGCGCCATTACCGGGAGGCTCAAGGCCACACACCCCATGTTTCCTTAGAGCATTCTTGGGGTATGTGTGGAGAGTGGGGGCGATGGGGAAAGGATGGGATTCGTCGGGGAGAAATATGATTGATTGTGGTCTCTTTGTTGCCAGGTTAAATTCACTGCTTCTTAGCTCTGGTAGCTCCTAGAGTCACCTGGGGAGCTTTCAGATAACATCACTGACTAGGCCCTGTCCTCAGAGAGTCCAGTCGATTTGAGATGGGCCTGGGCATAAGGGCTTTTCAAAGCATTTTAGTTGGTTTTAATATACGTTCAAGATTCAACTTTATAATTTTTAAAATTGGCTTGAGAGAGAGAGGAAGGGAGAGGGAGAGAGAAACATCAATGTGTGAAAGAGACATCGACCAGTTGCCTCCTGTACATGCCCCTACTGGGGCTCTAACCTGCAGTCTGGGTACGTGCCCTGACGGGAGTTGAACCTCTGACCCTTTGCTGGACAGGATGACCCTCCAACCAACTGAGCCACATTGGCCAGGGTAAGAAGTATCCTCTTTTTAATTAGTCTCAGAAACATCTGAGTGAAGCTTTCATTGTACCTGTCACAGGTGTTAAGAATTTGAAGTTGAATTCTGACAGTGAGTTACTTGGGGAAAACTCTTTTAAGCCTTCAGACAATACCTGATGAATCACATAGAGACAACTCGTTGTCATCAGGAATATATAGGTATGCTTTCAACAATTTCCTTCTATGTGTAAGGCACTGCGTGAGTCCAGTCAGATCAATTGCATTATAAAGTTATACACTACGAATTATTCCAAATCCAAAAATTGAAGTGTTCCCTGATTAGCTTGATGTAAGTAAGTCTATATCAACTGTGAGAAGAAGGTATCCCAATAATTACTAGAAAAGCTGCCACCTGTTTCTATCATGCTTACAACTTAACCTTTTTAATATTTATATGGATTTTATGGAGAGCCTAATGGGGTTGGAGAATTATGCTGTTTATAAACATTTTTACAAACTAAGCAAATTGGCAAATGAATAGCAACTAATTAATTCTTACCTTATGTGAAATCTCTTTGGGACTAGTTTGGCTATAATACTAACTTTAGCACTGGCCGGTGTGGCTCAGTTGGGTGAGTGCTGTCCCATGCACCGAGAGGTCGCCAGTTTGATTCTCAGTCAGGGCACATGCCCAGGTGGCAGGCTCGATCCCAAGTAGGCTGCATGCAGAAGGCAGCCGATGGATGTCTCTTTCTCATTGATGTTTCTCTCTCTCTCTCCCTTTCCCTCCCTCTCCCTCTAAAACACATAAAAATATATATTTAAAAAAATTGTTCTAAACAATTTAAAAACATATCTTTTAAAAATGTTATGAAAAAACTAACTTTAAAAAAATCTATCAGAAGTGAGTCCTAGAGAAATCCACACAGGGTTGAAAGTAGAAAATTTTATTTAATATAATCCACTTTAGGTAATACCAAGCATCCAATCCTCTCCTGCAAGGAGTCATACGGGCCATAGAGCTGGGAACTGAGCCAGTCTGGCACTTGGCAGCAGCCCTCTCCGAGGCTGACGGGAGGTTCTGTAATCCGCTTTGCAAGCATTGTCACCAGGTCTCACTTTTGGCAGTCAATCAATAGATTCATCTCACTAAATCGGCTGGGGAGTGTTTCAATATGTGTTGGCAACAGTTACCTGGAATTAGCAACTGTGAGGGATGCTAAGGTAACAGTATTCCGATTGATGTAACCTTCCTGAATTTTGTTCTTGTGGATTTTCAGCCTGCTCCTCTAGAGGGGGTGCCGAGTTCCAGGTTTATCTTCTCAGGTGGGCCAGTTAACCACCTCTGTCCTGTGGCTTGCATTCCTGAACATCAAGCAGTCTTGCAAAGGCAAGTCACAGAACTGACGTCAAGGGGACCCAGGCAAAGATCTGGGAGTGAGCCCAGGGTCCATTCCCCACAGATGAGAGGTCAGGAGCACCTGTTCCTCAAGGCAGTGCCTCCATTGATTTTCCTTCATGCGTTGATGCCTTTGCTATGTGTCTAAGATGCATGTGCGGCTGACTCACTTTGTGAAGCTCTTCAAGCTGGGGCTTGTACTGTGTTTGACATATTTTGGGTGCTCAGTAAATATTAAATCAGTAGTAGAGTCTCCAGTTGTGGGATTAATAAACCAAGCCACTTACACACACAGCATAACTACACAACCTCAGATGGCCATGGTTAAAGCAAGGATAAATCATGCCCAGAAAAACACGCTACTCAATCTGGATTTGTCAATTCCAGCAATTCCAGGAACGAACTGTTATTTGGGTTCTTCTGTGAGCCTCTGGACCCAACCCCAGGAAGGACAGCATTTCAGTACATGGCGCCAAGCTCTGTCTGTCCTCTCCGAGACTGAATGTGCCTAAATCCACAGGTTCATCAAAGACAGAGTAGAGAATTTCAGGATTAACTTCTTTTGTATCTTTTTTTAAAACCTCACCTGAGGATATTTTTTTCCATTGACTTTTAGACAGTGGAAGGAAGGAAGGGAGAGAGAAGAGAGAGAAACATCAATTGCTTGCCTTCAGTACGAGCCTGAACTGGGGCTGGGGAGTGAACCTGCAGCTGAGGTACGTGTCCTTGAGCAGGAACGGAACCGCGACCTGTCAGTCGGAGCCCCGACCAGTACTCTAACCGCTGAGCCAAACCGGCCAGGGCCAGGATTAATTTCTATACCATCATGAATCTGGATCATTATTTAAATGTTAGCATTTACTCACACTCTTCCACACAGAATTTGTGAAATTTAAAGAACATTCAACACTTGGGCCTTTAAACAAAATTGGATCAGATTCCAAATCCTTCATGACAGAGTCACAAACAGGATTTTCTGGTACATCCAAAATAAAAGTTTAAAATGGATTTGGGTACACCTTCCCAGGGATCCATATATTTTGCTAAGATAAGCTAGTCTGCAGATGTTGGAAATGCAAAATATTTATTTGGATGGATGAGCGTTGCCATCTTGGTTTGTTAAAAGACCATACATCCCCAACCGGACTTCGTAAGTAGAAAGCCTCATTTTGAACTGCGCGTGCACACTTCCAACAGGTTTTAAATGGTTCTCCTCTGCTTTCCAAATCGATTTCTCATTTCCCACTCTTGATATCTCTATTCTGCCTTTTTTTTCTGCTACTTTCCCATATTATCTATGAAATACGTCCGTTCTGAATCTACCTCCGCCCCAGTGAAGGAGAGCGGGTGATATTCAAACATCCATCTTCCCGTGGGTCCTTCTACGGTGAGTCACCTTGGAGAGCCACCCTGGCTAATTCCGTTGCAGAGGGCGGACTGCACCCAACAAGTGGAGGGCTGCTGTCACTGCACTTCCTGTCCACTGTGGGCCCTTGGAGCTCACACAACTGAACGTTTCACAGATGACTCCAAGCAGAGGTGAGTAACAAGAGTTTGCTCAGAATCTCTGCAGGGCCCTTTATGTGACAAATCTCCTCGAGAGCTTGCATGAGGGGCCTAAGAAGGAGAGGTCAAGTGTGTTTCATTGTGATGTCTGGGGTTGAAGCCCGTACACCTAAGCCAGAATAAGCACTTAACAGTCTTTTTTTATTTTTTAATTTTAAATATGTTTTTATTGATTTCTGAGACGGGAAGGGAGGGAGGGAGAGAGAGAGAGAGAGAGAGAGAGAGAGAAACATCAGTGATGAGAGAGTCACTGATCTGATGCTTCCTGCATGCCCCACACTGGGGATTCCACAACCCAGACATGTGCCCCGACTGGGAATTGAACCACAATCTTCTGGTTCATAGGTCGTCGCTCAACTGCTGAGCCCCGAGTGCCGGGTGACAGAGTCTTTTAGGCATCCCCTCCTGCCCTCCCTCAGCTATCAAAAACCGTCTCCTTCACTTGCTGGTGACTCAAGCCTGCCCCCCCACACACCCACCCCTGAATTCATCTCCTCCTTCTGGAACGGCATCTAATGATGAATGGAAAGCTACACTCTTTCTCACCACACACAATTAGTTATTGCCAAGCAATATAATAATAAAAAAAATCCTTTGATCTAGAAAAATTAAGTAAAAACTGCTGTGCGTTAGAAGTCAAGCGCTGGGCTCCTTCTCTAGCCCAGGACAGCACAGTTGCCCTTGGTCATGTACCACAAGGTTCGCCCAGGCACCTGGGTAGGAGGCAGAGGGCTGCAGCATAACCTGCCCCAGGGCGGTCAGATGGGTGGCCTGGCCATGCTGGGTGTGCAGCAGGCAGGTTCCTGTGCGGGGCCAGTCCTTCTGGGGCCCTGCCCTTGCAGAGCAAACGTGGGGTCACACTGACCCCCTGCTTCTTACAAGACTCAACGCAGGCGCAGGTGGGAAATGAGAGCTCTTGTAAGCGCCTTCAAAGGCCATAACTGTTTCTTTAGAACACGCCCTTATGTATTCCCATTTGCTTCCTGCGCCAGGCTTCTCCAGCAAACCCCCTTTCCTTTCTGTGACATAATAACAGAACTCATAACACATCAACATTACTTCCTGGGAGACGGATGTCTACTTAGGCTTAAAATGACACTAATAACAAGCAGTCTTGAAGCGCAGCCGAGCCAAAGCCTGGCTGGATGCACATCCTGTGGCCTGACGGAGCCACCAGGGAATGGGCTGGGTCAGCAGCATGCAGGTGCCTGTGGTCTCACGTCGCGGCAAAGGAGGCGTTTGGCTTGAGTGGAGGAAGAGGATCGGGAAGCGGGAGTTTTGGTGGGGCCCGCGTGCTGCATCAGCGCGTCTAGTGCCACCACTAGTGCCTCGGCCCCCTGCAAGGGCGAGCGGGCTCCGGGGACTGGCTGAGTGTCCACAGCTGGGCTGCTGGGGTCATTCTTCCTGCCGCAGAGCAAAGGGTGTTTCGCAGCACGCTGGTGGGTGGTTGGCAGGCCTGTGGCCCCTGGGGTGTGCAAGCCACTGCTCGTCGTGGGCTGTGCTCTCCACGTCTTGGAGGGAGTCACCAGCAACCAACTTCCTTTGGGTCAGCAGCAGCAGACGGACCCTGCGCAAAGTGGCCAGCTCCTGGCCTTCCAGGACCCTCTCCTGTGCCCAGCAGCGTGCCGCTGACCTTGGTCTATGCCACTGAATCGCAGCGCTTAGTGTACAGCGCCTTCCTCTGCTACCCAGGCGTCCTCCCGCAGCCCTTGCCCTGCAACCTTTCCCTGTGTGTGTGTGTGTGTGTGTGTGTGGCTGTTTTGGCTTCCTGTCCTCCTGGTGGATCTCCACGAGTTCATGGCTATTCCCAGGCTGAGCTGGGCACTGGCGGCGCCCCTGGCACCTCTGTAGCAGATCTCACTGTGGCCGAGAGCGCCAGACCCACACCAAGGCTACGCCGTGGTCGCCTCTGCTGGAGTCTTGCAAGCTCGGGCCCCTGTCTGAGGACGGCAGGACCCCACAAGCGTGCGCTTCTGGCGGAGCGCTGGCGCACAAGTCCCTGCTCCTTCCGCGGCTTCGGGCCGCCTGCAATCTGTTGCCCCCACTCCCACCCCTAGAATGTCTTTCACCTGCTCCAGAGACTGGGTGGGCCAGAGCCTCATCTCCCACATTTTTCAGTGTCCTGCAACTGCTCTGTCCCTGGGACCACCCGCACCTGTGTCACCCACGAGGGTCTCCACTTCTTGCCAAACTCTGTGTCTTGCCTCACACCCCAACCCCTGCCTTTCTCCCTCACTCGTAATGCTCAAATCCAAGTGAGTCTAGAGGCTGTGCCCTGAATCTCGGCCCCGCCCTTGCTCTTTCACAGGCCCCGGCCCCTGGGCACTGTGGCATGTCCGGCGTTACTGAGGGTGGTGCAGGGGGCGCTGCAGTACCGGGGCATGATGCAAGGGAGCTCTGCTGTACAGGGGTGCTGCAGTACACGGTCCTGATGTATGTGGATGCTGCAGTACCAGAGCATGATGCAGGGCGCCGCTGCAATGCAGGGGCCTGTTGCAAGGGGGCGCTGGAGTACCGGTACCCAGACCCAGGGGGTGCTACTAAGCAGGGGAGCTGTAGTACCGGGCCCCGGCGCCAGGGGGCGCTGTGAGCAGTCGAGCTGCAGTACCGATCCCCAGAGACAGGGGGCGCTGCTGAGCAGGGGCGCTGCAGTACCGTTTCCTGGTGCCAGGGGGCGCTGCTGAGCACGGGAGCTACAGTACCGATCCCCGGCTCCAGGGGGCGCAACTGAGCAGCCGAGCTGCAGTACCGGGCCCCGGCGCCAGGGGGCGCTGCTGAGCAGGGGAGCTGCTGTACCGGGCCCCGGCGCCAGGGGGCGCTGCTGAGCACCCAGGTTTTTGCGAGCAGCTGGGCAATCTCTTGCTCGCCTGGTCCCGCAGGATCCAGCCCCAGGACCAGAGCATGACACTCAGCGTGGTCATCTGATGCCTCTGCACCTAGGCCTGCCTCATCTGATGCCCCTCCACCCCCCCTCTCTGGTCTGCGAGTGTGCCCGCGAGGCTGGACTGGGGAACCTTTTCCAGAACCAGAGCTAAGCCAACACGGGCAGAACACGCAGCTCAGCCCTCTTACTCAGCCGCCCTTCCTTGTCCTCGAGTCTTTGTAAAACGTTACATGGGCTTTGCTGCTAGTGCTTTGCTTGGAGGAGGCCAGGGAGAGGGAAGGAGATTTACTATTTTCTATTTGTGCTTTACAGGTCAAGCAAAGCTCTTTCTCTGGTTTTCAAACAGTGTTTCTGAACCGTGGCCGCCTTCCTTGCTTTTCCTTCTGTTTGCCACTGGGTGAGACCAGAAGGGGCAATGAGGTAGGACGTAAAGCCTGTCGGTTTGCCTTTTTAAAAGTTTGCAACTCGGATATAATACCTGATATCGCTTAGCTGACTGGAACCCGTTTGTTTCTAGAATTCCGGGGAGGCGTGTATTACCAATCGACATCTAGGATGTTAGCGTTTCCTGAATAAGGCCTTGATACATCAAAGGGGGTTTTCATTTTAAATCCACTTGCATTTATACTGCAAAAGACTTACAAGTCACCTTCAAGAAGGTCTTGCTATTGTTTTTCCTCTCCTTACCCCCAATTGTATTTGAAAATGATGAGATAAATTAGTCAATGAAGAGATTAAATAGGAACAAAGTGGAAAAGGTACCAGTCACTTAAGGGGACATAGAGCTGTGCATAGGACAGACGTCCTACCTGTGGGTATGTTTGTGTGTACGCACCCAGTGTTTGCCACAAGGTGGGCGCTCAGGTATTTGCTTTTCTGAAACTGGGTGTAATCTGTGAGCTACAGCGTTCTCCTGCATCGTCTAATTGCTCGGTCGCAGCAGACCCACGGCGGTGGTCTTACAACTGCTCGCCACCTGCTCTGTAGCGACACACCTGGGACACGATCAACTCCGAATACAAGGACCGGGAGAAGCTTACTTAAGGTCAAAAGAGAAAAATAAACTGTCACTCCCCAGGATGCACAGAACACGTAATTCCAATCCCATGGTTAAGGGAACAGGTGAAGACTGTTGGGCTGTGATACCATGCTGATAATTCTCACCGTAACCTCCTGAGAGTTCTGTAAATGAGGACAAGTGCCCAGGGACAGGGGTTTCCACACTGATGTTGCAACAGTGACTGGGCAGTGAGAGCAGGAGTCTTAGGCAATGATACCTGGTATGCAGCTGTCAGATCAGCCCTGTGGCATCCCAGGGACCGGCTCCTGCGCTTCCAGCAGCGCCATTACCGGGAGGCTCAAGGCCACACACCCCATGTTTCCTTAGAGCATTCTTGGGGTATGTGTGGAGAGTGGGGGCGATGGGGAAAGGATGGGATTCGTCGGGGAGAAATATGATTGATTGTGGTCTCTTTGTTGCCAGGTTAAATTCACTGCTTCTTAGCTCTGGTAGCTCCTAGAGTCACCTGGGGAGCTTTCAGATAACATCACTGACTAGGCCCTGTCCTCAGAGAGTCCAGTCGATTTGAGATGGGCCTGGGCATAAGGGCTTTTCAAAGCATTTTAGTTGGTTTTAATATACGTTCAAGATTCAACTTTATAATTTTTAAAATTGGCTTGAGAGAGAGAGGAAGGGAGAGGGAGAGAGAAACATCAATGTGTGAAAGAGACATCGACCAGTTGCCTCCTGTACATGCCCCTACTGGGGCTCTAACCTGCAGTCTGGGTACGTGCCCTGACGGGAGTTGAACCTCTGACCCTTTGCTGGACAGGATGACCCTCCAACCAACTGAGCCACATTGGCCAGGGTAAGAAGTATCCTCTTTTTAATTAGTCTCAGAAACATCTGAGTGAAGCTTTCATTGTACCTGTCACAGGTGTTAAGAATTTGAAGTTGAATTCTGACAGTGAGTTACTTGGGGAAAACTCTTTTAAGCCTTCAGACAATACCTGATGAATCACATAGAGACAACTCGTTGTCATCAGGAATATATAGGTATGCTTTCAACAATTTCCTTCTATGTGTAAGGCACTGCGTGAGTCCAGTCAGATCAATTGCATTATAAAGTTATACACTACGAATTATTCCAAATCCAAAAATTGAAGTGTTCCCTGATTAGCTTGATGTAAGTAAGTCTATATCAACTGTGAGAAGAAGGTATCCCAATAATTACTAGAAAAGCTGCCACCTGTTTCTATCATGCTTACAACTTAACCTTTTTAATATTTATATGGATTTTATGGAGAGCCTAATGGGGTTGGAGAATTATGCTGTTTATAAACATTTTTACAAACTAAGCAAATTGGCAAATGAATAGCAACTAATTAATTCTTACCTTATGTGAAATCTCTTTGGGACTAGTTTGGCTATAATACTAACTTTAGCACTGGCCGGTGTGGCTCAGTTGGGTGAGTGCTGTCCCATGCACCGAGAGGTCGCCAGTTTGATTCTCAGTCAGGGCACATGCCCAGGTGGCAGGCTCGATCCCAAGTAGGCTGCATGCAGAAGGCAGCCGATGGATGTCTCTTTCTCATTGATGTTTCTCTCTCTCTCTCCCTTTCCCTCCCTCTCCCTCTAAAACACATAAAAATATATATTTAAAAAAATTGTTCTAAACAATTTAAAAACATATCTTTTAAAAATGTTATGAAAAAACTAACTTTAAAAATATCTATCAGAAGTGAGTCCTAGAGAAATCCACACAGGGTTGAAAGTAGAAAATTTTATTTAATATAATCCACTTTAGGTAATACCAAGCATCCAATCCTCTCCTGCAAGGAGTCATACGGGCCATAGAGCTGGGAACTGAGCCAGTCTGGCACTTGGCAGCAGCCCTCTCCGAGGCTGACGGGAGGTTCTGTAATCCGCTTTGCAAGCATTGTCACCAGGTCTCACTTTTGGCAGTCAATCAATAGATTCATCTCACTAAATCGGCTGGGGAGTGTTTCAATATGTGTTGGCAACAGTTACCTGGAATTAGCAACTGTGAGGGATGCTAAGGTAACAGTATTCCGATTGATGTAACCTTCCTGAATTTTGTTCTTGTGGATTTTCAGCCTGCTCCTCTAGAGGGGGTGCCGAGTTCCAGGTTTATCTTCTCAGGTGGGCCAGTTAACCACCTCTGTCCTGTGGCTTGCATTCCTGAACATCAAGCAGTCTTGCAAAGGCAAGTCACAGAACTGACGTCAAGGGGACCCAGGCAAAGATCTGGGAGTGAGCCCAGGGTCCATTCCCCACAGATGAGAGGTCAGGAGCACCTGTTCCTCAAGGCAGTGCCTCCATTGATTTTCCTTCATGCGTTGATGCCTTTGCTATGTGTCTAAGATGCATGTGCGGCTGACTCACTTTGTGAAGCTCTTCAAGCTGGGGCTTGTACTGTGTTTGACATATTTTGGGTGCTCAGTAAATATTAAATCAGTAGTAGAGTCTCCAGTTGTGGGATTAATAAACCAAGCCACTTACACACACAGCATAACTACACAACCTCAGATGGCCATGGTTAAAGCAAGGATAAATCATGCCCAGAAAAACACGCTACTCAATCTGGATTTGTCAATTCCAGCAATTCCAGGAACGAACTGTTATTTGGGTTCTTCTGTGAGCCTCTGGACCCAACCCCAGGAAGGACAGCATTTCAGTACATGGCGCCAAGCTCTGTCTGTCCTCTCCGAGACTGAATGTGCCTAAATCCACAGGTTCATCAAAGACAGAGTAGAGAATTTCAGGATTAACTTCTTTTGTATCTTTTTTTAAAACCTCACCTGAGGATATTTTTTTCCATTGACTTTTAGACAGTGGAAGGAAGGAAGGGAGAGAGAAGAGAGAGAAACATCAATTGCTTGCCTTCAGTACGAGCCTGAACTGGGGCTGGGGAGTGAACCTGCAGCTGAGGTACGTGTCCTTGAGCAGGAACGGAACCGCGACCTGTCAGTCGGAGCCCCGACCAGTACTCTAACCGCTGAGCCAAACCGGCCAGGGCCAGGATTAATTTCTATACCATCATGAATCTGGATCATTATTTAAATGTTAGCATTTACTCACACTCTTCCACACAGAATTTGTGAAATTTAAAGAACATTCAACACTTGGGCCTTTAAACAAAATTGGATCAGATTCCAAATCCTTCATGACAGAGTCACAAACAGGATTTTCTGGTACATCCAAAATAAAAGTTTAAAATGGATTTGGGTACACCTTCCCAGGGATCCATATATTTTGCTAAGATAAGCTAGTCTGCAGATGTTGGAAATGCAAAATATTTATTTGGATGGATGAGCGTTGCCATCTTGGTTTGTTAAAAGACCATACATCCCCAACCGGACTTCGTAAGTAGAAAGCCTCATTTTGAACTGCGCGTGCACACTTCCAACAGGTTTTAAATGGTTCTCCTCTGCTTTCCAAATCGATTTCTCATTTCCCACTCTTGATATCTCTATTCTGCCTTTTTTTTCTGCTACTTTCCCATATTATCTATGAAATACGTCCGTTCTGAATCTACCTCCGCCCCAGTGAAGGAGAGCGGGTGATATTCAAACATCCATCTTCCCGTGGGTCCTTCTACGGTGAGTCACCTTGGAGAGCCACCCTGGCTAATTCCGTTGCAGAGGGCGGACTGCACCCAACAAGTGGAGGGCTGCTGTCACTGCACTTCCTGTCCACTGTGGGCCCTTGGAGCTCACACAACTGAACGTTTCACAGATGACTCCAAGCAGAGGTGAGTAACAAGAGTTTGCTCAGAATCTCTGCAGGGCCCTTTATGTGACAAATCTCCTCGAGAGCTTGCATGAGGGGCCTAAGAAGGAGAGGTCAAGTGTGTTTCATTGTGATGTCTGGGGTTGAAGCCCGTACACCTAAGCCAGAATAAGCACTTAACAGTCTTTTTTTATTTTTTAATTTTAAATATGTTTTTATTGATTTCTGAGACGGGAAGGGAGGGAGGGAGAGAGAGAGAGAGAGAGAGAGAGAGAGAGAGAGAGAGAGAGAGAGAGAGAGAGAGACATCAGTGATGAGAGAGTCACTGATCTGATGCTTCCTGCATGCCCCACACTGGGGATTCCACAACCCAGACATGTGCCCCGACTGGGAATTGAACCACAATCTTCTGGTTCATAGGTCGTCGCTCAACTGCTGAGCCCCGAGTGCCGGGTGACAGAGTCTTTTAGGCATCCCCTCCTGCCCTCCCTCAGCTATCAAAAACCCTCTCCTTCACTTGCTGGTGACTCAAGCCTGCCCCCCACACACACCCACCCCTGAATTCATCTCCTCCTTCTGGAACGGCATCTAATGATGAATGGAAAGCTACACTCTTTCTCACCACACACAATTAGTTATTGCCAAGCAATATAATAATAAAAAAAATCCTTTGAGCTAGAAAAATTAAGTAAAAACTGCTGTGCGTTAGAAGTCAAGCGCTGGGCTCCTTCTCTAGCCCAGGACAGCACAGTTGCCCTTGGTCATGTACCACAAGGTTCGCCCAGGCACCTGGGTAGGAGGCACAGGGCTGCAGCATAACCTGCCCCAGGGCGGTCAGATGGGTGGCCTGGCCATGCTGGGTGTGCAGCAGGCAGGTTCCTGTGCGGGGCCAGTCCTTCTGGGGCCCTGCCCTTGCAGAGCAAACGTGGGGTCACACTGACCCCCTGCTTCTTACAAGACTCAACGCAGGCGCAGGTGGGAAATGAGAGCTCTTGTAAGCGCCTTCAAAGGCCATAACTGTTTCTTTAGAACACGCCCTTATGTATTCCCATTTGCTTCCTGCGCCAGGCTTCTCCAGCAAACCCCCTTTCCTTTCTGTGACATAATAACAGAACTCATAACACATCAACATTACTTCCTGGGAGACGGATGTCTACTTAGGCTTAAAATGACACTAATAACAAGCAGTCTTGAAGCGCAGCCGAGCCAAAGCCTGGCTGGATGCACGTCCTGTGGCCTGACGGAGCCACCAGGGAATGGGCTGGGTCAGCAGCATGCAGGTGCCTGTGGTCTCACGTCGCGGCAAAGGAGGCGTTTGGCTTGAGTGGAGGAAGAGGATCGGGAAGCGGGAGTTTTGGTGGGGCCCGCGTGCTGCATCAGCGCGTCTAGTGCCACCACTAGTGCCTCGGCCCCCTGCAAGGGCGAGCGGGCTCCGGGGACTGGCTGAGTGTCCACAGCTGGGCTGCTGGGGTCATTCTTCCTGCCGCAGAGCAAAGGGTGTTTCGCAGCACGCTGGTGGGTGGTTGGCAGGCCTGTGGCCCCTGGGGTGTGCAAGCCACTGCTCGTCGTGGGCTGTGCTCTCCACGTCTTGGAGGGAGTCACCAGCAACCAACTTCCTTTGGGTCAGCAGCAGCAGACGGACCCTGCGCAAAGTGGCCAGCTCCTGGCCTTCCAGGACCCTCTCCTGTGCCCAGCAGCGTGCCGCTGACCTTGGTCTATGCCACTGAATCGCAGCGCTCAGTGTACAGCGCCTTCCTCTGCTACCCAGGCGTCCTCCCGCAGCCCTTGCCCTGCAACCTTTCCCTCTCTGTGTGTGTGTGTGTGTGTGTGTGGCTGTTTTGGCTTCCTGTCCTCCTGGTGGATCTCCACGAGTTCATGGCTATTCCCAGGCTGAGCTGGGCACTGGCGGCGCCCCTGGCACCTCTGTAGCAGATCTCACTGTGGCCGAGAGCGCCAGACCCACACCAAGGCTACGCCGTGGTCGCCTCTGCTGGAGTCTTGCAAGCTCGGGCCCCTGTCTGAGGACGGCAGGACCCCGCAAGCGTGCGCTTCTGGCGGAGCGCTGGCGCACAAGTCCCTGCTCCTTCCGCGGCTTCGGGCCGCCTGCAATCTGTTGCCCCCACTCCCACCCCTAGAATGTCTTTCACCTGCTCCAGAGACTGGGTGGGCCAGAGCCTCATCTCCCACATTTTTCAGTGTCCTGCAACTGCTCTGTCCCTGGGACCACCCGCACCTGTGTCACCCACGAGGGTCTCCACTTCTTGCCAAACTCTGTGTCTTGCCTCACACCCCAACCCCTGCCTTTCTCCCTCACTCGTAATGCTCGAATCCAAGTGAGTCTAGAGGCTGTGCCCTGAATCTCGGCCCCGCCCTTGCTCTTTCACAGGCCCCGGCCCCTGGGCACTGTGGCATGTCCGGCGTTACTGAGGGTGGTGCAGGGGGCGCTGCAGAACCGGGGCATGATGCAAGGGAGCTCTGCTGTACAGGGGTGCTGCAGTACACGGTCCTGATGTATGTGGATGCTGCAGTACCAGAGCATGATGCAGGGCGCCGCTGCAATGCAGGGGCCTGTTGCAAGGGGGCGCTGGAGTACCGGTACCCAGACCCAGGGGGTGCTACTAAGCAGGGGAGCTGTAGTACCGGGCCCCGGCGCCAGGGGGCGCTGTGAGCAGTCGAGCTGCAGTACCGATCCACGGATACAGGGGGCGCTGCTGAGCAGTCGAGCTGCAGTACCGATCCCCGGCGCCAGGGGGCGCTGCTGAGTAGTCGAGCTGCAGTACCGATCCCCAGAGACAGGGGGCGCTGCTGAGCAGGGGCGCTGCAGTACCGTTTCCTGGTGCCAGGGGGCGCTGCTGAGCACGGGAGCTACAGTACCGATCCCCGGCTCCAGGGGGCGCAACTGAGCAGCCGAGCTGCAGTACCGGGCCCCGGCGCCAGGGGGCGCTGCTGAGCAGGGGAGCCTCTGTACCGGGCCCGGGCGCCAGGGGGCGCTGCTGAGCACCCAAGTTTTTGCGAGCAGCTGGGCAATCTCTTGCTCGCCTGGTCCCGCAGGATCCAGCCCCAGGACCAGAGCATGACACTCAGCGTGGTCATCTGATGCCTCTGCACCTAGGCCTGCCTCATCTGATGCCCCTCCACCCCCCCTCTCTGGTCTGCGAGTGTGCCCACGAGGCTGGACTGGGGAACCTCTTCCCAGAACCAGAGCTAAGCCAACACGGGCAGAACACGCAGCTCAGCCCTCTTACTCGGCCGCCCTTCCTTGTCCTCGAGTCTTTGTAAAACGTTACATGGGCTTTGCTGCGAGTGCTTTGCTTGGAGGAGGCCAGGGAGAGGGAAGGAGATTTACTATTTTCTATTTGTGCTTTACAGGTCAAGCAAAGCTCTTTCTCTGGTTTTCAAACAGTGTTTCTGAACCGTGGCCGCCTTCCTTGCTTTTCCTTCTGTTTGCCACTGGGTGAGACCAGAAGGGGCAATGAGGTAGGACGTAAAGCCTGTCGGTTTGCCTTTTTAAAAGTTTGCAACTCGGATATAATACCTGATATCGCTTAGCTGACTGGAACCCGTTTGTTTCTAGAATTCCGGGGAGGCGTGTATTACCAATCGACATCTAGGATGTTAGCGTTTCCTGAATAAGGCCTTGATACATCAAAGGGGGTTTTCATTTTAAATCCACTTGCATTTATACTGCAAAAGACTTACAAGTCACCTTCAAGAAAGTCTTGCTATTGTTTTTCCTCTCCTTACCCCCAATTGTATTTGAAAATGATGAGATAAATTAGTCAATGAAGAGATTAAATAGGAACAAAGTGGAAAAGGTACCAGTCACTTAAGGGGACATAGAGCTGTGCATAGGACAGACGTCCTACCTGTGGGTATGTTTGTGTGTACGCACCCACTGTTTGCCACAAGGTGGGCGCTCAGGTATTTGCTTTTCTGAAACTGGGTGTAATCTGTGAGCTACAGCGTTCTCCTGCATCGTCTAATTGCTCGGTCGCAGCAGACCCACGGCGGTGGTCTTACAACTGCTCGCCACCTGCTCTGTAGCGACACACCTGGGACACGATCAACTCCGAATACAAGGACCGGGAGAAGCTTACTTAAGGTCAAAAGAGAAAAATAAACTGTCACTCCCCAGGATGCACAGAACACGTAATTCCAATCCCATGGTTAAGGGAACAGGTGAAGACTGTTGGGCTGTGATACCATGCTGATAATTCTCACCGTAACCTCCTGAGAGTTCTGTAAATGAGGACAAGTGCCCAGGGACAGGGGTTTCCACACTGATGTTGCAACAGTGACTGGGCAGTGAGAGCAGGAGTCTTAGGCAATGATACCTGGTATGCAGCTGTCAGATCAGCCCTGTGGCATCCCAGGGACCGGCTCCGGCGCTTCCAGCAGCGCCATTACCGGGAGGCTCAAGGCCACACACCCCATGTTTCCTTAGAGCATTCTTGGGGTATGTGTGGAGAGTGGGGGCGATGGGGAAAGGATGGGATTCGTCGGGGAGAAATATGATTGATTGTGGTCTCTTTGTTGCCAGGTTAAATTCACTGCTTCTTAGCTCTGGTAGCTCCTAGAGTCACCTGGGGAGCTTTCAGATAACATCACTGACTAGGCCCTGTCCTCAGAGAGTCCAGTCGATTTGAGATGGGCCTGGGCATAAGGGCTTTTCAAAGCATTTTAGTTGGTTTTAATATACGTTCAAGATTCAACTTTATAATTTTTAAAATTGGCTTGAGAGAGAGAGGAAGGGAGAGGGAGAGAGAAACATCAATGTGTGAAAGAGACATCGACCAGTTGCCTCCTGTACATGCCCCTACTGGGGCTCTAACCTGCAGTCTGGGTACGTGCCCTGACGGGAGTTGAACCTCTGACCCTTTGCTGGACAGGATGACCCTCCAACCAACTGAGCCACATTGGCCAGGGTAAGAAGTATCCTCTTTTTAATTAGTCTCAGAAACATCTGAGTGAAGCTTTCATTGTACCTGTCACAGGTGTTAAGAATTTGAAGTTGAATTCTGACAGTGAGTTACTTGGGGAAAACTCTTTTAAGCCTTCAGACAATACCTGATGAATCACATAGAGACAACTCGTTGTCATCAGGAATATATAGGTATGCTTTCAACAATTTCCTTCTATGTGTAAGGCACTGCGTGAGTCCAGTCAGATCAATTGCATTATAAAGTTATACACTACGAATTATTCCAAATCCAAAAATTGAAGTGTTCCCTGATTAGCTTGATGTAAGTAAGTCTATATCAACTGTGAGAAGAAGGTATCCCAATAATTACTAGAAAAGCTGCCACCTGTTTCTATCATGCTTACAACTTAACCTTTTTAATATTTATATGGATTTTATGGAGAGCCTAATGGGGTTGGAGAATTATGCTGTTTATAAACATTTTTACAAACTAAGCAAATTGGCAAATGAATAGCAACTAATTAATTCTTACCTTATGTGAAATCTCTTTGGGACTAGTTTGGCTATAATACTAACTTTAGCACTGGCCGGTGTGGCTCAGTTGGGTGAGTGCTGTCCCATGCACCGAGAGGTCGCCAGTTTGATTCTCAGTCAGGGCACATGCCCAGGTGGCAGGCTCGATCCCAAGTAGGCTGCATGCAGAAGGCAGCCGATGGATGTCTCTTTCTCATTGATGTTTCTCTCTCTCTCTCCCTTTCCCTCCCTCTCCCTCTAAAACACATAAAAATATATATTTAAAAAAATTGTTCTAAACAATTTAAAAACATATCTTTTAAAAATGTTATGAAAAAACTAACTTTAAAAATATCTATCAGAAGTGAGTCCTAGAGAAATCCACACAGGGTTGAAAGTAGAAAATTTTATTTAATATAATCCACTTTAGGTAATACCAAGCATCCAATCCTCTCCTGCAAGGAGTCATACGGGCCATAGAGCTGGGAACTGAGCCAGTCTGGCACTTGGCAGCAGCCCTCTCCGAGGCTGACGGGAGGTTCTGTAATCCGCTTTGCAAGCATTGTCACCAGGTCTCACTTTTGGCAGTCAATCAATAGATTCATCTCACTAAATCGGCTGGGGAGTGTTTCAATATGTGTTGGCAACAGTTACCTGGAATTAGCAACTGTGAGGGATGCTAAGGTAACAGTATTCCGATTGATGTAACCTTCCTGAATTTTGTTCTTGTGGATTTTCAGCCTGCTCCTCTAGAGGGGGTGCCGAGTTCCAGGTTTATCTTCTCAGGTGGGCCAGTTAACCACCTCTGTCCTGTGGCTTGCATTCCTGAACATCAAGCAGTCTTGCAAAGGCAAGTCACAGAACTGACGTCAAGGGGACCCAGGCAAAGATCTGGGAGTGAGCCCAGGGTCCATTCCCCACAGATGAGAGGTCAGGAGCACCTGTTCCTCAAGGCAGTGCCTCCATTGATTTTCCTTCATGCGTTGATGCCTTTGCTATGTGTCTAAGATGCATGTGCGGCTGACTCACTTTGTGAAGCTCTTCAAGCTGGGGCTTGTACTGTGTTTGACATATTTTGGGTGCTCAGTAAATATTAAATCAGTAGTAGAGTCTCCAGTTGTGGGATTAATAAACCAAGCCACTTACACACACAGCATAACTACACAACCTCAGATGGCCATGGTTAAAGCAAGGATAAATCATGCCCAGAAAAACACGCTACTCAATCTGGATTTGTCAATTCCAGCAATTCCAGGAACGAACTGTTATTTGGGTTCTTCTGTGAGCCTCTGGACCCAACCCCAGGAAGGACAGCATTTCAGTACATGGCGCCAAGCTCTGTCTGTCCTCTCCGAGACTGAATGTGCCTAAATCCACAGGTTCATCAAAGACAGAGTAGAGAATTTCAGGATTAACTTCTTTTGTATCTTTTTTTAAAACCTCACCTGAGGATATTTTTTTCCATTGACTTTTAGACAGTGGAAGGAAGGAAGGGAGAGAGAAGAGAGAGAAACATCAATTGCTTGCCTTCAGTACGAGCCTGAACTGGGGCTGGGGAGTGAACCTGCAGCTGAGGTACGTGTCCTTGAGCAGGAACGGAACCGCGACCTGTCAGTCGGAGCCCCGACCAGTACTCTAACCGCTGAGCCAAACCGGCCAGGGCCAGGATTAATTTCTATACCATCATGAATCTGGATCATTATTTAAATGTTAGCATTTACTCACACTCTTCCACACAGAATTTGTGAAATTTAAAGAACATTCAACACTTGGGCCTTTAAACAAAATTGGATCAGATTCCAAATCCTTCATGACAGAGTCACAAACAGGATTTTCTGGTACATCCAAAATAAAAGTTTAAAATGGATTTGGGTACACCTTCCCAGGGATCCATATATTTTGCTAAGATAAGCTAGTCTGCAGATGTTGGAAATGCAAAATATTTATTTGGATGGATGAGCGTTGCCATCTTGGTTTGTTAAAAGACCATACATCCCCAACCGGACTTCGTAAGTAGAAAGCCTCATTTTGAACTGCGCGTGCACACTTCCAACAGGTTTTAAATGGTTCTCCTCTGCTTTCCAAATCGATTTCTCATTTCCCACTCTTGATATCTCTATTCTGCCTTTTTTTTCTGCTACTTTCCCATATTATCTATGAAATACGTCCGATCTGAATCTACCTCCGCCCCAGTGAAGGAGAGCGGGTGGGATTCAAACATCCATCTTCCCGTGGGTCCTTCTACGGTGAGTCACCTTGGAGAGCCACCCTGGCTAATTCCGTTGCAGAGGGCGGACTGCACCCAACAAGTGGAGGGCTGCTGTCACTGCACTTCCTGTCCACTGTGGGCCCTTGGAGCTCACACAACTGAACGTTTCACAGATGACTCCAAGCAGAGGTGAGTAACAAGAGTTTGCTCAGAATCTCTGCAGGGCCCTTTATGTGACAAATCTCCTCGAGAGCTTGCATGAGGGGCCTAAGAAGGAGAGGTCAAGTGTGTTTCATTGTGATGTCTGGGGTTGAAGCCCGTACACCTAAGCCAGAATAAGCACTTAACAGTCTTTTTTTATTTTTTAATTTTAAATATGTTTTTATTGATTTCTGAGACGGGAAGGGAGGGAGGGAGAGAGAGAGAGAGAGAGAGAGAGAGAGAGAGAGAGAGAGAGAGAGAGAGAGACATCAGTGATGAGAGAGTCACTGATCTGATGCTTCCTGCATGCCCCACACTGGGGATTCCACAACCCAGACATGTGCCCCGACTGGGAATTGAACCACAATCTTCTGGTTCATAGGTCGTCGCTCAACTGCTGAGCCCCGAGTGCCGGGTGACAGAGTCTTTTAGGCATCCCCTCCTGCCCTCCCTCAGCTATCAAAAACCCTCTCCTTCACTTGCTGGTGACTCAAGCCTGCCCCCCACACACACCCACCCCTGAATTCATCTCCTCCTTCTGGAACGGCATCTAATGATGAATGGAAAGCTACACTCTTTCTCACCACACACAATTAGTTATTGCCAAGCAATATAATAATAAAAAAAATCCTTTGAGCTAGAAAAATTAAGTAAAAACTGCTGTGCGTTAGAAGTCAAGCGCTGGGCTCCTTCTCTAGCCCAGGACAGCACAGTTGCCCTTGGTCATGTACCACAAGGTTCGCCCAGGCACCTGGGTAGGAGGCACAGGGCTGCAGCATAACCTGCCCCAGGGCGGTCAGATGGGTGGCCTGGCCATGCTGGGTGTGCAGCAGGCAGGTTCCTGTGCGGGGCCAGTCCTTCTGGGGCCCTGCCCTTGCAGAGCAAACGTGGGGTCACACTGACCCCCTGCTTCTTACAAGACTCAACGCAGGCGCAGGTGGGAAATGAGAGCTCTTGTAAGCGCCTTCAAAGGCCATAACTGTTTCTTTAGAACACGCCCTTATGTATTCCCATTTGCTTCCTGCGCCAGGCTTCTCCAGCAAACCCCCTTTCCTTTCTGTGACATAATAACAGAACTCATAACACATCAACATTACTTCCTGGGAGACGGATGTCTACTTAGGCTTAAAATGACACTAATAACAAGCAGTCTTGAAGCGCAGCCGAGCCAAAGCCTGGCTGGATGCACGTCCTGTGGCCTGACGGAGCCACCAGGGAATGGGCTGGGTCAGCAGCATGCAGGTGCCTGTGGTCTCACGTCGCGGCAAAGGAGGCGTTTGGCTTGAGTGGAGGAAGAGGATCGGGAAGCGGGAGTTTTGGTGGGGCCCGCGTGCTGCATCAGCGCGTCTAGTGCCACCACTAGTGCCTCGGCCCCCTGCAAGGGCGAGCGGGCTCCGGGGACTGGCTGAGTGTCCACAGCTGGGCTGCTGGGGTCATTCTTCCTGCCGCAGAGCAAAGGGTGTTTCGCAGCACGCTGGTGGGTGGTTGGCAGGCCTGTGGCCCCTGGGGTGTGCAAGCCACTGCTCGTCGTGGGCTGTGCTCTCCACGTCTTGGAGGGAGTCACCAGCAACCAACTTCCTTTGGGTCAGCAGCAGCAGACGGACCCTGCGCAAAGTGGCCAGCTCCTGGCCTTCCAGGACCCTCTCCTGTGCCCAGCAGCGTGCCGCTGACCTTGGTCTATGCCACTGAATCGCAGCGCTCAGTGTACAGCGCCTTCCTCTGCTACCCAGGCGTCCTCCCGCAGCCCTTGCCCTGCAACCTTTCCCTCTGTGTGTGTGTGTGTGTGTGTGTGTGGCTGTTTTGGCTTCCTGTCCTCCTGGTGGATCTCCACGAGTTCATGGCTATTCCCAGGCTGAGCTGGGCACTGGCGGCGCCCCTGGCACCTCTGTAGCAGATCTCACTGTGGCCGAGAGCGCCAGACCCACACCAAGGCTACGCCGTGGTCGCCTCTGCTGGAGTCTTGCAAGCTCGGGCCCCTGTCTGAGGACGGCAGGACCCCGCAAGCGTGCGCTTCTGGCGGAGCGCTGGCGCACAAGTCCCTGCTCCTTCCGCGGCTTCGGGCCGCCTGCAATCTGTTGCCCCCACTCCCACCCCTAGAATGTCTTTCACCTGCTCCAGAGACTGGGTGGGCCAGAGCCTCATCTCCCACATTTTTCAGTGTCCTGCAACTGCTCTGTCCCTGGGACCACCCGCACCTGTGTCACCCACGAGGGTCTCCACTTCTTGCCAAACTCTGTGTCTTGCCTCACACCCCAACCCCTGCCTTTCTCCCTCACTCGTAATGCTCGAATCCAAGTGAGTCTAGAGGCTGTGCCCTGAATCTCGGCCCCGCCCTTGCTCTTTCACAGGCCCCGGCCCCTGGGCACTGTGGCATGTCCGGCGTTACTGAGGGTGGTGCAGGGGGCGCTGCAGAACCGGGGCATGATGCAAGGGAGCTCTGCTGTACAGGGGTGCTGCAGTACACGGTCCTGATGTATGTGGATGCTGCAGTACCAGAGCATGATGCAGGGCGCCGCTGCAATGCAGGGGCCTGTTGCAAGGGGGCGCTGGAGTACCGGTACCCAGACCCAGGGGGTGCTACTAAGCAGGGGAGCTGTAGTACCGGGCCCCGGCGCCAGGGGGCGCTGTGAGCAGTCGAGCTGCAGTACCGATCCACGGATACAGGGGGCGCTGCTGAGCAGTCGAGCTGCAGTACCGATCCCCGGCGCCAGGGGGCGCTGCTGAGTAGTCGAGCTGCAGTACCGATCCCCAGAGACAGGGGGCGCTGCTGAGCAGGGGCGCTGCAGTACCGTTTCCTGGTGCCAGGGGGCGCTGCTGAGCACGGGAGCTACAGTACCGATCCCCGGCTCCAGGGGGCGCAACTGAGCAGCCGAGCTGCAGTACCGGGCCCCGGCGCCAGGGGGCGCTGCTGAGCAGGGGAGCCTCTGTACCGGGCCCGGGCGCCAGGGGGCGCTGCTGAGCACCCAAGTTTTTGCGAGCAGCTGGGCAATCTCTTGCTCGCCTGGTCCCGCAGGATCCAGCCCCAGGACCAGAGCATGACACTCAGCGTGGTCATCTGATGCCTCTGCACCTAGGCCTGCCTCATCTGATGCCCCTCCACCCCCCCTCTCTGGTCTGCGAGTGTGCCCACGAGGCTGGACTGGGGAACCTCTTCCCAGAACCAGAGCTAAGCCAACACGGGCAGAACACGCAGCTCAGCCCTCTTACTCGGCCGCCCTTCCTTGTCCTCGAGTCTTTGTAAAACGTTACATGGGCTTTGCTGCGAGTGCTTTGCTTGGAGGAGGCCAGGGAGAGGGAAGGAGATTTACTATTTTCTATTTGTGCTTTACAGGTCAAGCAAAGCTCTTTCTCTGGTTTTCAAACAGTGTTTCTGAACCGTGGCCGCCTTCCTTGCTTTTCCTTCTGTTTGCCACTGGGTGAGACCAGAAGGGGCAATGAGGTAGGACGTAAAGCCTGTCGGTTTGCCTTTTTAAAAGTTTGCAACTCGGATATAATACCTGATATCGCTTAGCTGACTGGAACCCGTTTGTTTCTAGAATTCCGGGGAGGCGTGTATTACCAATCGACATCTAGGATGTTAGCGTTTCCTGAATAAGGCCTTGATACATCAAAGGGGGTTTTCATTTTAAATCCACTTGCATTTATACTGCAAAAGACTTACAAGTCACCTTCAAGAAAGTCTTGCTATTGTTTTTCCTCTCCTTACCCCCAATTGTATTTGAAAATGATGAGATAAATTAGTCAATGAAGAGATTAAATAGGAACAAAGTGGAAAAGGTACCAGTCACTTAAGGGGACATAGAGCTGTGCATAGGACAGACGTCCTACCTGTGGGTATGTTTGTGTGTACGCACCCACTGTTTGCCACAAGGTGGGCGCTCAGGTATTTGCTTTTCTGAAACTGGGTGTAATCTGTGAGCTACAGCGTTCTCCTGCATCGTCTAATTGCTCGGTCGCAGCAGACCCACGGCGGTGGTCTTACAACTGCTCGCCACCTGCTCTGTAGCGACACACCTGGGACACGATCAACTCCGAATACAAGGACCGGGAGAAGCTTACTTAAGGTCAAAAGAGAAAAATAAACTGTCACTCCCCAGGATGCACAGAACACGTAATTCCAATCCCATGGTTAAGGGAACAGGTGAAGACTGTTGGGCTGTGATACCATGCTGATAATTCTCACCGTAACCTCCTGAGAGTTCTGTAAATGAGGACAAGTGCCCAGGGACAGGGGTTTCCACACTGATGTTGCAACAGTGACTGGGCAGTGAGAGCAGGAGTCTTAGGCAATGATACCTGGTATGCAGCTGTCAGATCAGCCCTGTGGCATCCCAGGGACCGGCTCCGGCGCTTCCAGCAGCGCCATTACCGGGAGGCTCAAGGCCACACACCCCATGTTTCCTTAGAGCATTCTTGGGGTATGTGTGGAGAGTGGGGGCGATGGGGAAAGGATGGGATTCGTCGGGGAGAAATATGATTGATTGTGGTCTCTTTGTTGCCAGGTTAAATTCACTGCTTCTTAGCTCTGGTAGCTCCTAGAGTCACCTGGGGAGCTTTCAGATAACATCACTGACTAGGCCCTGTCCTCAGAGAGTCCAGTCGATTTGAGATGGGCCTGGGCATAAGGGCTTTTCAAAGCATTTTAGTTGGTTTTAATATACGTTCAAGATTCAACTTTATAATTTTTAAAATTGGCTTGAGAGAGAGAGGAAGGGAGAGGGAGAGAGAAACATCAATGTGTGAAAGAGACATCGACCAGTTGCCTCCTGTACATGCCCCTACTGGGGCTCTAACCTGCAGTCTGGGTACGTGCCCTGACGGGAGTTGAACCTCTGACCCTTTGCTGGACAGGATGACCCTCCAACCAACTGAGCCACATTGGCCAGGGTAAGAAGTATCCTCTTTTTAATTAGTCTCAGAAACATCTGAGTGAAGCTTTCATTGTACCTGTCACAGGTGTTAAGAATTTGAAGTTGAATTCTGACAGTGAGTTACTTGGGGAAAACTCTTTTAAGCCTTCAGACAATACCTGATGAATCACATAGAGACAACTCGTTGTCATCAGGAATATATAGGTATGCTTTCAACAATTTCCTTCTATGTGTAAGGCACTGCGTGAGTCCAGTCAGATCAATTGCATTATAAAGTTATACACTACGAATTATTCCAAATCCAAAAATTGAAGTGTTCCCTGATTAGCTTGATGTAAGTAAGTCTATATCAACTGTGAGAAGAAGGTATCCCAATAATTACTAGAAAAGCTGCCACCTGTTTCTATCATGCTTACAACTTAACCTTTTTAATATTTATATGGATTTTATGGAGAGCCTAATGGGGTTGGAGAATTATGCTGTTTATAAACATTTTTACAAACTAAGCAAATTGGCAAATGAATAGCAACTAATTAATTCTTACCTTATGTGAAATCTCTTTGGGACTAGTTTGGCTATAATACTAACTTTAGCACTGGCCGGTGTGGCTCAGTTGGGTGAGTGCTGTCCCATGCACCGAGAGGTCGCCAGTTTGATTCTCAGTCAGGGCACATGCCCAGGTGGCAGGCTCGATCCCAAGTAGGCTGCATGCAGAAGGCAGCCGATGGATGTCTCTTTCTCATTGATGTTTCTCTCTCTCTCTCCCTTTCCCTCCCTCTCCCTCTAAAACACATAAAAATATATATTTAAAAAAATTGTTCTAAACAATTTAAAAACATATCTTTTAAAAATGTTATGAAAAAACTAACTTTAAAAAAATCTATCAGAAGTGAGTCCTAGAGAAATCCACACAGGGTTGAAAGTAGAAAATTTTATTTAATATAATCCACTTTAGGTAATACCAAGCATCCAATCCTCTCCTGCAAGGAGTCATACGGGCCATAGAGCTGGGAACTGAGCCAGTCTGGCACTTGGCAGCAGCCCTCTCCGAGGCTGACGGGAGGTTCTGTAATCCGCTTTGCAAGCATTGTCACCAGGTCTCACTTTTGGCAGTCAATCAATAGATTCATCTCACTAAATCGGCTGGGGAGTGTTTCAATATGTGTTGGCAACAGTTACCTGGAATTAGCAACTGTGAGGGATGCTAAGGTAACAGTATTCCGATTGATGTAACCTTCCTGAATTTTGTTCTTGTGGATTTTCAGCCTGCTCCTCTAGAGGGGGTGCCGAGTTCCAGGTTTATCTTCTCAGGTGGGCCAGTTAACCACCTCTGTCCTGTGGCTTGCATTCCTGAACATCAAGCAGTCTTGCAAAGGCAAGTCACAGAACTGACGTCAAGGGGACCCAGGCAAAGATCTGGGAGTGAGCCCAGGGTCCATTCCCCACAGATGAGAGGTCAGGAGCACCTGTTCCTCAAGGCAGTGCCTCCATTGATTTTCCTTCATGCGTTGATGCCTTTGCTATGTGTCTAAGATGCATGTGCGGCTGACTCACTTTGTGAAGCTCTTCAAGCTGGGGCTTGTACTGTGTTTGACATATTTTGGGTGCTCAGTAAATATTAAATCAGTAGTAGAGTCTCCAGTTGTGGGATTAATAAACCAAGCCACTTACACACACAGCATAACTACACAACCTCAGATGGCCATGGTTAAAGCAAGGATAAATCATGCCCAGAAAAACACGCTACTCAATCTGGATTTGTCAATTCCAGCAATTCCAGGAACGAACTGTTATTTGGGTTCTTCTGTGAGCCTCTGGACCCAACCCCAGGAAGGACAGCATTTCAGTACATGGCGCCAAGCTCTGTCTGTCCTCTCCGAGACTGAATGTGCCTAAATCCACAGGTTCATCAAAGACAGAGTAGAGAATTTCAGGATTAACTTCTTTTGTATCTTTTTTTAAAACCTCACCTGAGGATATTTTTTTCCATTGACTTTTAGACAGTGGAAGGAAGGAAGGGAGAGAGAAGAGAGAGAAACATCAATTGCTTGCCTTCAGTACGAGCCTGAACTGGGGCTGGGGAGTGAACCTGCAGCTGAGGTACGTGTCCTTGAGCAGGAACGGAACCGCGACCTGTCAGTCGGAGCCCCGACCAGTACTCTAACCGCTGAGCCAAACCGGCCAGGGCCAGGATTAATTTCTATACCATCATGAATCTGGATCATTATTTAAATGTTAGCATTTACTCACACTCTTCCACACAGAATTTGTGAAATTTAAAGAACATTCAACACTTGGGCCTTTAAACAAAATTGGATCAGATTCCAAATCCTTCATGACAGAGTCACAAACAGGATTTTCTGGTACATCCAAAATAAAAGTTTAAAATGGATTTGGGTACACCTTCCCAGGGATCCATATATTTTGCTAAGATAAGCTAGTCTGCAGATGTTGGAAATGCAAAATATTTATTTGGATGGATGAGCGTTGCCATCTTGGTTTGTTAAAAGACCATACATCCCCAACCGGACTTCGTAAGTAGAAAGCCTCATTTTGAACTGCGCGTGCACACTTCCAACAGGTTTTAAATGGTTCTCCTCTGCTTTCCAAATCGATTTCTCATTTCCCACTCTTGATATCTCTATTCTGCCTTTTTTTTCTGCTACTTTCCCATATTATCTATGAAATACGTCCGATCTGAATCTACCTCCGCCCCAGTGAAGGAGAGCGGGTGGGATTCAAACATCCATCTTCCCGTGGGTCCTTCTACGGTGAGTCACCTTGGAGAGCCACCCTGGCTAATTCCGTTGCAGAGGGCGGACTGCACCCAACAAGTGGAGGGCTGCTGTCACTGCACTTCCTGTCCACTGTGGGCCCTTGGAGCTCACACAACTGAACGTTTCACAGATGACTCCAAGCAGAGGTGAGTAACAAGAGTTTGCTCAGAATCTCTGCAGGGCCCTTTATGTGACAAATCTCCTCGAGAGCTTGCATGAGGGGCCTAAGAAGGAGAGGTCAAGTGTGTTTCATTGTGATGTCTGGGGTTGAAGCCCGTACACCTAAGCCAGAATAAGCACTTAACAGTCTTTTTTTATTTTTTAATTTTAAATATGTTTTTATTGATTTCTGAGACGGGAAGGGAGGGAGGGAGAGAGAGAGAGAGAGAGAGAGAGAGAGAGAGAGAGAGAGAGAGAGAGAGACATCAGTGATGAGAGAGTCACTGATCTGATGCTTCCTGCATGCCCCACACTGGGGATTCCACAACCCAGACATGTGCCCCGACTGGGAATTGAACCACAATCTTCTGGTTCATAGGTCGTCGCTCAACTGCTGAGCCCCGAGTGCCGGGTGACAGAGTCTTTTAGGCATCCCCTCCTGCCCTCCCTCAGCTATCAAAAACCCTCTCCTTCACTTGCTGGTGACTCAAGCCTGCCCCCCACACACACCCACCCCTGAATTCATCTCCTCCTTCTGGAACGGCATCTAATGATGAATGGAAAGCTACACTCTTTCTCACCACACACAATTAGTTATTGCCAAGCAATATAATAATAAAAAAAATCCTTTGAGCTAGAAAAATTAAGTAAAAACTGCTGTGCGTTAGAAGTCAAGCGCTGGGCTCCTTCTCTAGCCCAGGACAGCACAGTTGCCCTTGGTCATGTACCACAAGGTTCGCCCAGGCACCTGGGTAGGAGGCAGAGGGCTGCAGCATAACCTGCCCCAGGGCGGTCAGATGGGTGGCCTGGCCATGCTGGGTGTGCAGCAGGCAGGTTCCTGTGCGGGGCCAGTCCTTCTGGGGCCCTGCCCTTGCAGAGCAAACGTGGGGTCACACTGACCCCCTGCTTCTTACAAGACTCAACGCAGGCGCAGGTGGGAAATGAGAGCTCTTGTAAGCGCCTTCAAAGGCCATAACTGTTTCTTTAGAACACGCCCTTATGTATTCCCATTTGCTTCCTGCGCCAGGCTTCTCCAGCAAACCCCCTTTCCTTTCTGTGACATAATAACAGAACTCATAACACATCAACATTACTTCCTGGGAGACGGATGTCTACTTAGGCTTAAAATGACACTAATAACAAGCAGTCTTGAAGCGCAGCCGAGCCAAAGCCTGGCTGGATGCACGTCCTGTGGCCTGACGGAGCCACCAGGGAATGGGCTGGGTCAGCAGCATGCAGGTGCCTGTGGTCTCACGTCGCGGCAAAGGAGGCGTTTGGCTTGAGTGGAGGAAGAGGATCGGGAAGCGGGAGTTTTGGTGGGGCCCGCGTGCTGCATCAGCGCGTCTAGTGCCACCACTAGTGCCTCGGCCCCCTGCAAGGGCGAGCGGGCTCCGGGGACTGGCTGAGTGTCCACAGCTGGGCTGCTGGGGTCATTCTTCCTGCCGCAGAGCAAAGGGTGTTTCGCAGCACGCTGGTGGGTGGTTGGCAGGCCTGTGGCCCCTGGGGTGTGCAAGCCACTGCTCGTCGTGGGCTGTGCTCTCCACGTCTTGGAGGGAGTCACCAGCAACCAACTTCCTTTGGGTCAGCAGCAGCAGACGGACCCTGCGCAAAGTGGCCAGCTCCTGGCCTTCCAGGACCCTCTCCTGTGCCCAGCAGCGTGCCGCTGACCTTGGTCTATGCCACTGAATCGCAGCGCTCAGTGTACAGCGCCTTCCTCTGCTACCCAGGCGTCCTCCCGCAGCCCTTGCCCTGCAACCTTTCCCTCTGTGTGTGTGTGTGTGTGTGTGTGTGGCTGTTTTGGCTTCCTGTCCTCCTGGTGGATCTCCACGAGTTCATGGCTATTCCCAGGCTGAGCTGGGCACTGGCGGCGCCCCTGGCACCTCTGTAGCAGATCTCACTGTGGCCGAGAGCGCCAGACCCACACCAAGGCTACGCCGTGGTCGCCTCTGCTGGAGTCTTGCAAGCTCGGGCCCCTGTCTGAGGACGGCAGGACCCCGCAAGCGTGCGCTTCTGGCGGAGCGCTGGCGCACAAGTCCCTGCTCCTTCCGCGGCTTCGGGCCGCCTGCAATCTGTTGCCCCCACTCCCACCCCTAGAATGTCTTTCACCTGCTCCAGAGACTGGGTGGGCCAGAGCCTCATCTCCCACATTTTTCAGTGTCCTGCAACTGCTCTGTCCCTGGGACCACCCGCACCTGTGTCACCCACGAGGGTCTCCACTTCTTGCCAAACTCTGTGTCTTGCCTCACACCCCAACCCCTGCCTTTCTCCCTCACTCGTAATGCTCGAATCCAAGTGAGTCTAGAGGCTGTGCCCTGAATCTCGGCCCCGCCCTTGCTCTTTCACAGGCCCCGGCCCCTGGGCACTGTGGCATGTCCGGCGTTACTGAGGGTGGTGCAGGGGGCGCTGCAGAACCGGGGCATGATGCAAGGGAGCTCTGCTGTACAGGGGTGCTGCAGTACACGGTCCTGATGTATGTGGATGCTGCAGTACCAGAGCATGATGCAGGGCGCCGCTGCAATGCAGGGGCCTGTTGCAAGGGGGCGCTGGAGTACCGGTACCCAGACCCAGGGGGTGCTACTAAGCAGGGGAGCTGTAGTACCGGGCCCCGGCGCCAGGGGGCGCTGTGAGCAGTCGAGCTGCAGTACAGATCCACGGATACAGGGGGCGCTGCTGAGCAGTCGAGCTGCAGTACCGATCCCCGGCGCCAGGGGGCGCTGCTGAGTAGTCGAGCTGCAGTACCGATCCCCAGAGACAGGGGGCGCTGCTGAGCAGGGGCGCTGCAGTACCGTTTCCTGGTGCCAGGGGGCGCTGCTGAGCACGGGAGCTACAGTACCGATCCCCGGCTCCAGGGGGCGCAACTGAGCAGCCGAGCTGCAGTACCGGGCCCCGGCGCCAGGGGGCGCTGCTGAGCAGGGGAGCCTCTGTACCGGGCCCGGGCGCCAGGGGGCGCTGCTGAGCACCCAAGTTTTTGCGAGCAGCTGGGCAATCTCTTGCTCGCCTGGTCCCGCAGGATCCAGCCCCAGGACCAGAGCATGACACTCAGCGTGGTCATCTGATGCCTCTGCACCTAGGCCTGCCTCATCTGATGCCCCTCCACCCCCCCTCTCTGGTCTGCGAGTGTGCCCACGAGGCTGGACTGGGGAACCTCTTCCCAGAACCAGAGCTAAGCCAACACGGGCAGAACACGCAGCTCAGCCCTCTTACTCGGCCGCCCTTCCTTGTCCTCGAGTCTTTGTAAAACGTTACATGGGCTTTGCTGCGAGTGCTTTGCTTGGAGGAGGCCAGGGAGAGGGAAGGAGATTTACTATTTTCTATTTGTGCTTTACAGGTCAAGCAAAGCTCTTTCTCTGGTTTTCAAACAGTGTTTCTGAACCGTGGCCGCCTTCCTTGCTTTTCCTTCTGTTTGCCACTGGGTGAGACCAGAAGGGGCAATGAGGTAGGACGTAAAGCCTGTCGGTTTGCCTTTTTAAAAGTTTGCAACTCGGATATAATACCTGATATCGCTTAGCTGACTGGAACCCGTTTGTTTCTAGAATTCCGGGGAGGCGTGTATTACCAATCGACATCTAGGATGTTAGCGTTTCCTGAATAAGGCCTTGATACATCAAAGGGGGTTTTCATTTTAAATCCACTTGCATTTATACTGCAAAAGACTTACAAGTCACCTTCAAGAAAGTCTTGCTATTGTTTTTCCTCTCCTTACCCCCAATTGTATTTGAAAATGATGAGATAAATTAGTCAATGAAGAGATTAAATAGGAACAAAGTGGAAAAGGTACCAGTCACTTAAGGGGACATAGAGCTGTGCATAGGACAGACGTCCTACCTGTGGGTATGTTTGTGTGTACGCACCCAGTGTTTGCCACAAGGTGGGCGCTCAGGTATTTGCTTTTCTGAAACTGGGTGTAATCTGTGAGCTACAGCGTTCTCCTGCATCGTCTAATTGCTCGGTCGCAGCAGACCCACGGCGGTGGTCTTACAACTGCTCGCCACCTGCTCTGTAGCGACACACCTGGGACACGATCAACTCCGAATACAAGGACCGGGAGAAGCTTACTTAAGGTCAAAAGAGAAAAATAAACTGTCACTCCCCAGGATGCACAGAACACGTAATTCCAATCCCATGGTTAAGGGAACAGGTGAAGACTGTTGGGCTGTGATACCATGCTGATAATTCTCACCGTAACCTCCTGAGAGTTCTGTAAATGAGGACAAGTGCCCAGGGACAGGGGTTTCCACACTGATGTTGCAACAGTGACTGGGCAGTGAGAGCAGGAGTCTTAGGCAATGATACCTGGTATGCAGCTGTCAGATCAGCCCTGTGGCATCCCAGGGACCGGCTCCGGCGCTTCCAGCAGCGCCATTACCGGGAGGCTCAAGGCCACACACCCCATGTTTCCTTAGAGCATTCTTGGGGTATGTGTGGAGAGTGGGGGCGATGGGGAAAGGATGGGATTCGTCGGGGAGAAATATGATTGATTGTGGTCTCTTTGTTGCCAGGTTAAATTCACTGCTTCTTAGCTCTGGTAGCTCCTAGAGTCACCTGGGGAGCTTTCAGATAACATCACTGACTAGGCCCTGTCCTCAGAGAGTCCAGTCGATTTGAGATGGGCCTGGGCATAAGGGCTTTTCAAAGCATTTTAGTTGGTTTTAATATACGTTCAAGATTCAACTTTATAATTTTTAAAATTGGCTTGAGAGAGAGAGGAAGGGAGAGGGAGAGAGAAACATCAATGTGTGAAAGAGACATCGACCAGTTGCCTCCTGTACATGCCCCTACTGGGGCTCTAACCTGCAGTCTGGGTACGTGCCCTGACGGGAGTTGAACCTCTGACCCTTTGCTGGACAGGATGACCCTCCAACCAACTGAGCCACATTGGCCAGGGTAAGAAGTATCCTCTTTTTAATTAGTCTCAGAAACATCTGAGTGAAGCTTTCATTGTACCTGTCACAGGTGTTAAGAATTTGAAGTTGAATTCTGACAGTGAGTTACTTGGGGAAAACTCTTTTAAGCCTTCAGACAATACCTGATGAATCACATAGAGACAACTCGTTGTCATCAGGAATATATAGGTATGCTTTCAACAATTTCCTTCTATGTGTAAGGCACTGCGTGAGTCCAGTCAGATCAATTGCATTATAAAGTTATACACTACGAATTATTCCAAATCCAAAAATTGAAGTGTTCCCTGATTAGCTTGATGTAAGTAAGTCTATATCAACTGTGAGAAGAAGGTATCCCAATAATTACTAGAAAAGCTGCCACCTGTTTCTATCATGCTTACAACTTAACCTTTTTAATATTTATATGGATTTTATGGAGAGCCTAATGGGGTTGGAGAATTATGCTGTTTATAAACATTTTTACAAACTAAGCAAATTGGCAAATGAATAGCAACTAATTAATTCTTACCTTATGTGAAATCTCTTTGGGACTAGTTTGGCTATAATACTAACTTTAGCACTGGCCGGTGTGGCTCAGTTGGGTGAGTGCTGTCCCATGCACCGAGAGGTCGCCAGTTTGATTCTCAGTCAGGGCACATGCCCAGGTGGCAGGCTCGATCCCAAGTAGGCTGCATGCAGAAGGCAGCCGATGGATGTCTCTTTCTCATTGATGTTTCTCTCTCTCTCTCCCTTTCCCTCCCTCTCCCTCTAAAACACATAAAAATATATATTTAAAAAAATTGTTCTAAACAATTTAAAAACATATCTTTTAAAAATGTTATGAAAAAACTAACTTTAAAAAAATCTATCAGAAGTGAGTCCTAGAGAAATCCACACAGGGTTGAAAGTAGAAAATTTTATTTAATATAATCCACTTTAGGTAATACCAAGCATCCAATCCTCTCCTGCAAGGAGTCATACGGGCCATAGAGCTGGGAACTGAGCCAGTCTGGCACTTGGCAGCAGCCCTCTCCGAGGCTGACGGGAGGTTCTGTAATCCGCTTTGCAAGCATTGTCACCAGGTCTCACTTTTGGCAGTCAATCAATAGATTCATCTCACTAAATCGGCTGGGGAGTGTTTCAATATGTGTTGGCAACAGTTACCTGGAATTAGCAACTGTGAGGGATGCTAAGGTAACAGTATTCCGATTGATGTAACCTTCCTGAATTTTGTTCTTGTGGATTTTCAGCCTGCTCCTCTAGAGGGGGTGCCGAGTTCCAGGTTTATCTTCTCAGGTGGGCCAGTTAACCACCTCTGTCCTGTGGCTTGCATTCCTGAACATCAAGCAGTCTTGCAAAGGCAAGTCACAGAACTGACGTCAAGGGGACCCAGGCAAAGATCTGGGAGTGAGCCCAGGGTCCATTCCCCACAGATGAGAGGTCAGGAGCACCTGTTCCTCAAGGCAGTGCCTCCATTGATTTTCCTTCATGCGTTGATGCCTTTGCTATGTGTCTAAGATGCATGTGCGGCTGACTCACTTTGTGAAGCTCTTCAAGCTGGGGCTTGTACTGTGTTTGACATATTTTGGGTGCTCAGTAAATATTAAATCAGTAGTAGAGTCTCCAGTTGTGGGATTAATAAACCAAGCCACTTACACACACAGCATAACTACACAACCTCAGATGGCCATGGTTAAAGCAAGGATAAATCATGCCCAGAAAAACACGCTACTCAATCTGGATTTGTCAATTCCAGCAATTCCAGGAACGAACTGTTATTTGGGTTCTTCTGTGAGCCTCTGGACCCAACCCCAGGAAGGACAGCATTTCAGTACATGGCGCCAAGCTCTGTCTGTCCTCTCCGAGACTGAATGTGCCTAAATCCACAGGTTCATCAAAGACAGAGTAGAGAATTTCAGGATTAACTTCTTTTGTATCTTTTTTTAAAACCTCACCTGAGGATATTTTTTTCCATTGACTTTTAGACAGTGGAAGGAAGGAAGGGAGAGAGAAGAGAGAGAAACATCAATTGCTTGCCTTCAGTACGAGCCTGAACTGGGGCTGGGGAGTGAACCTGCAGCTGAGGTACGTGTCCTTGAGCAGGAACGGAACCGCGACCTGTCAGTCGGAGCCCCGACCAGTACTCTAACCGCTGAGCCAAACCGGCCAGGGCCAGGATTAATTTCTATACCATCATGAATCTGGATCATTATTTAAATGTTAGCATTTACTCACACTCTTCCACACAGAATTTGTGAAATTTAAAGAACATTCAACACTTGGGCCTTTAAACAAAATTGGATCAGATTCCAAATCCTTCATGACAGAGTCACAAACAGGATTTTCTGGTACATCCAAAATAAAAGTTTAAAATGGATTTGGGTACACCTTCCCAGGGATCCATATATTTTGCTAAGATAAGCTAGTCTGCAGATGTTGGAAATGCAAAATATTTATTTGGATGGATGAGCGTTGCCATCTTGGTTTGTTAAAAGACCATACATCCCCAACCGGACTTCGTAAGTAGAAAGCCTCATTTTGAACTGCGCGTGCACACTTCCAACAGGTTTTAAATGGTTCTCCTCTGCTTTCCAAATCGATTTCTCATTTCCCACTCTTGATATCTCTATTCTGCCTTTTTTTTCTGCTACTTTCCCATATTATCTATGAAATACGTCCGATCTGAATCTACCTCCGCCCCAGTGAAGGAGAGCGGGTGGGATTCAAACATCCATCTTCCCGTGGGTCCTTCTACGGTGAGTCACCTTGGAGAGCCACCCTGGCTAATTCCGTTGCAGAGGGCGGACTGCACCCAACAAGTGGAGGGCTGCTGTCACTGCACTTCCTGTCCACTGTGGGCCCTTGGAGCTCACACAACTGAACGTTTCACAGATGACTCCAAGCAGAGGTGAGTAACAAGAGTTTGCTCAGAATCTCTGCAGGGCCCTTTATGTGACAAATCTCCTCGAGAGCTTGCATGAGGGGCCTAAGAAGGAGAGGTCAAGTGTGTTTCATTGTGATGTCTGGGGTTGAAGCCCGTACACCTAAGCCAGAATAAGCACTTAACAGTCTTTTTTTATTTTTTAATTTTAAATATGTTTTTATAGATTTCTGAGACGGGAAGGGAGGGAGGGAGAGAGAGAGAGAGAGAGAGAGAGAGAGAGAGAGAGAGAGAGAGAGACATCAGTGATGAGAGAGTCACTGATCTGATGCTTCCTGCATGCCCCACACTGGGGATTCCACAACCCAGACATGTGCCCCGACTGGGAATTGAACCACAATCTTCTGGTTCATAGGTCGTCGCTCAACTGCTGAGCGCCGAGTGCCGGGTGACAGAGTCTTTTAGGCATCCCCTCCTGCCCTCCCTCAGCTATCAAAAACCCTCTCCTTCACTTGCTGGTGACTCAAGCCTGCCCCCCACACACACCCACCCCTGAATTCATCTCCTCCTTCTGGAACGGCATCTAATGATGAATGGAAAGCTACACTCTTTCTCACCACACACAATTAGTTATTGCCAAGCAATATAATAATAAAAAAAATCCTTTGAGCTAGAAAAATTAAGTAAAAACTGCTGTGCGTTAGAAGTCAAGCGCTGGGCTCCTTCTCTAGCCCAGGACAGCACAGTTGCCCTTGGTCATGTACCACAAGGTTCGCCCAGGCACCTGGGTAGGAGGCACAGGGCTGCAGCATAACCTGCCCCAGGGCGGTCAGATGGGTGGCCTGGCCATGCTGGGTGTGCAGCAGGCAGGTTCCTGTGCGGGGCCAGTCCTTCTGGGGCCCTGCCCTTGCAGAGCAAACGTGGGGTCACACTGACCCCCTGCTTCTTACAAGACTCAACGCAGGCGCAGGTGGGAAATGAGAGCTCTTGTAAGCGCCTTCAAAGGCCATAACTGTTTCTTTAGAACACGCCCTTATGTATTCCCATTTGCTTCCTGCGCCAGGCTTCTCCAGCAAACCCCCTTTCCTTTCTGTGACATAATAACAGAACTCATAACACATCAACATTACTTCCTGGGAGACGGATGTCTACTTAGGCTTAAAATGACACTAATAACAAGCAGTCTTGAAGCGCAGCCGAGCCAAAGCCTGGCTGGATGCACGTCCTGTGGCCTGACGGAGCCACCAGGGAATGGGCTGGGTCAGCAGCATGCAGGTGCCTGTGGTCTCACGTCGCGGCAAAGGAGGCGTTTGGCTTGAGTGGAGGAAGAGGATCGGGAAGCGGGAGTTTTGGTGGGGCCCGCGTGCTGCATCAGCGCGTCTAGTGCCACCACTAGTGCCTCGGCCCCCTGCAAGGGCGAGCGGGCTCCGGGGACTGGCTGAGTGTCCACAGCTGGGCTGCTGGGGTCATTCTTCCTGCCGCAGAGCAAAGGGTGTTTCGCAGCACGCTGGTGGGTGGTTGGCAGGCCTGTGGCCCCTGGGGTGTGCAAGCCACTGCTCGTCGTGGGCTGTGCTCTCCACGTCTTGGAGGGAGTCACCAGCAACGAACTTCCTTTGGGTCAGCAGCAGCAGACGGACCCTGCGCAAAGTGGCCAGCTCCTGGCCTTCCAGGACCCTCTCCTGTGCCCAGCAGCGTGCCGCTGACCTTGGTCTATGCCACTGAATCGCAGCGCTTAGTGTACAGCGCCTTCCTCTGCTACCCAGGCGTCCTCCCGCAGCCCTTGCCCTGCAACCTTTCCCTGTGTGTGTGTGTGTGTGTGTGTGGCTGTTTTGGCTTCCTGTCCTCCTGGTGGATCTCCACGAGTTCATGGCTATTCCCAGGCTGAGCTGGGCACTGGCGGCGCCCCTGGCACCTCTGTAGCAGATCTCACTGTGGCCGAGAGCGCCAGACCCACACCAAGGCTACGCCGTGGTCGCCTCTGCTGGAGTCTTGCAAGCTCGGGCCCCTGTCTGAGGACGGCAGGACCCCGCAAGCGTGCGCTTCTGGCGGAGCGCTGGCGCACAAGTCCCTGCTCCTTCCGCGGCTTCGGGCCGCCTGCAATCTGTTGCCCCCACTCCCACCCCTAGAATGTCTTTCACCTGCTCCAGAGACTGGGTGGGCCAGAGCCTCATCTCCCACATTTTTCAGTGTCCTGCAACTGCTCTGTCCCTGGGACCACCCGCACCTGTGTCACCCACGAGGGTCTCCACTTCTTGCCAAACTCTGTGTCTTGCCTCACACCCCAACCCCTGCCTTTCTCCCTCACTCGTAATGCTCGAATCCAAGTGAGTCTAGAGGCTGTGCCCTGAATCTCGGCCCCGCCCTTGCTCTTTCACAGGCCCCGGCCCCTGGGCACTGTGGCATGTCCGGCGTTACTGAGGGTGGTGCAGGGGGCGCTGCAGTACCGGGGCATGATGCAAGGGAGCTCTGCTGTACAGGGGTGCTGCAGTACACGGTCCTGATGTATGTGGATGCTGCAGTACCAGAGCATGATGCAGGGCGCCGCTGCAATGCAGGGGCCTGTTGCAAGGGGGCGCTGGAGTACCGGTACCCAGACCCAGGGGGTGCTACTAAGCAGGGGAGCTGTAGTACCGGGCCCCGGCGCCAGGGGGCGCTGTGAGCAGTCGAGCTGCAGTACCGATCCACGGATACAGGGGGCGCTGCTGAGCAGTCGAGCTGCAGTACCGATCCCCGGAGTCAGGGGGCGCTGCTGAGTAGTCGAGCTGCAGTACCGATCCCCAGAGACAGGGGGCGCTGCTGAGCAGGGGCGCTGCAGTACCGTTTCCTGGTGCCAGGGGGCGCTGCTGAGCACGGGAGCTACAGTACCGATCCCCGGCTCCAGGGGGCGCAGCTGAGCAGCCGAGCTGCAGTACCGGGCCCCGGCGCCAGGGGGCGCTGCTGAGCAGGGGAGCTGCTGTACCGGGCCCCGGCGCCAGGGGGCGCTGCTGAGCACCCAAGTTTTTGCGAGCAGCTGGGCAATCTCTTGCTCGCCTGGTCCCGCAGGATCCAGCCCCAGGACCAGAGCATGACACTCAGCGTGGTCATCTGATGCCTCTGCACCTAGGCCTGCCTCATCTGATGCCCCTCCACCCCCCCTCTCTGGTCTGCGAGTGTGCCCGCGAGGCTGGACTGGGGAACCTCTTCCCAGAACCAGAGCTAAGCCAACACGGGCAGAACACGCAGCTCAGCCCTCTTACTCAGCCGCCCTTCCTTGTCCTCGAGTCTTTGTAAAACGTTACATGGGCTTTGCTGCTAGTGCTTTGCTTGGAGGAGGCCAGGGAGAGGGAAGGAGATTTACTATTTTCTATTTGTGCTTTACAGGTCAAGCAAAGCTCTTTCTCTGGTTTTCAAACAGTGTTTCTGAACCGTGGCCGCCTTCCTTGCTTTTCCTTCTGTTTGCCACTGGGTGAGACCAGAAGGGGCAATGAGGTAGGACGTAAGCCTGTCGGTTTGCCTTTTTAAAAGTTTGCAACTCGGATATAATACCTGATATCGCTTAGCTGACTGGAACCCGTTTGTTTCTAGAATTCCGGGGAGGCGTGTATTACCAATCGACATCTAGGATGTTAGCGTTTCCTGAATAAGGCCTTGATACATCAAAGGGGGTTTTCATTTTAAATCCACTTGCATTTATACTGCAAAAGACTTACAAGTCACCTTCAAGAAGGTCTTGCTATTGTTTTTCCTCTCCTTACCCCCAATTGTATTTGAAAATGATGAGATAAATTAGTCAATGAAGAGATTAAATAGGAACAAAGTGGAAAAGGTACCAGTCACTTAAGGGGACATAGAGCTGTGCATAGGACAGACGTCCTACCTGTGGGTATGTTTGTGTGTACGCACCCAGTGTTTGCCACAAGGTGGGCGCTCAGGTATTTGCTTTTCTGAAACTGGGTGTAATCTGTGAGCTACAGCGTTCTCCTGCATCGTCTAATTGCTCGGTCGCAGCAGACCCACGGCGGTGGTCTTACAACTGCTCGCCACCTGCTCTGTAGCGACACACCTGGGACACGATCAACTCCGAATACAAGGACCGGGAGAAGCTTACTTAAGGTCAAAAGAGAAAAATAAACTGTCACTCCCCAGGATGCACAGAACACGTAATTCCAATCCCATGGTTAAGGGAACAGGTGAAGACTGTTGGGCTGTGATACCATGCTGATAATTCTCACCGTAACCTCCTGAGAGTTCTGTAAATGAGGACAAGTGCCCAGGGACAGGGGTTTCCACATTGATGTTGCAACAGTGACTGGGCAGTGAGAGCAGGAGTCTTAGGCAATGATACCTGGTATGCAGCTGTCAGATCAGCCCTGTGGCATCCCAGGGACCGGCTCCGGCGCTTCCAGCAGCGCCATTACCGGGAGGCTCAAGGCCACACACCCCATGTTTCCTTAGAGCATTCTTGGGGTATGTGTGGAGAGTGGGGGCGATGGGGAAAGGATGGGATTCGTCGGGGAGAAATATGATTGATTGTGGTCTCTTTGTTGCCAGGTTAAATTCACTGCTTCTTAGCTCTGGTAGCTCCTAGAGTCACCTGGGGAGCTTTCAGATAACATCACTGACTAGGCCCTGTCCTCAGAGAGTCCAGTCGATTTGAGATGGGCCTGGGCATAAGGGCTTTTCAAAGCATTTTAGTTGGTTTTAATATACGTTCAAGATTCAACTTTATAATTTTTAAAATTGGCTTGAGAGAGAGAGGAAGGGAGAGGGAGAGAGAAACATCAATGTGTGAAAGAGACATCGACCAGTTGCCTCCTGTACATGCCCCTACTGGGGCTCTAACCTGCAGTCTGGGTACGTGCCCTGACGGGAGTTGAACCTCTGACCCTTTGCTGGACAGGATGACCCTCCAACCAACTGAGCCACATTGGCCAGGGTAAGAAGTATCCTCTTTTTAATTAGTCTCAGAAACATCTGAGTGAAGCTTTCATTGTACCTGTCACAGGTGTTAAGAATTTGAAGTTGAATTCTGACAGTGAGTTACTTGGGGAAAACTCTTTTAAGCCTTCAGACAATACCTGATGAATCACATAGAGACAACTCGTTGTCATCAGGAATATATAGGTATGCTTTCAACAATTTCCTTCTATGTGTAAGGCACTGCGTGAGTCCAGTCAGATCAATTGCATTATAAAGTTATACACTACGAATTATTCCAAATCCAAAAATTGAAGTGTTCCCTGATTAGCTTGATGTAAGTAAGTCTATATCAACTGTGAGAAGAAGGTATCCCAATAATTACTAGAAAAGCTGCCACCTGTTTCTATCATGCTTACAACTTAACCTTTTTAATATTTATATGGATTTTATGGAGAGCCTAATGGGGTTGGAGAATTATGCTGTTTATAAACATTTTTACAAACTAAGCAAATTGGCAAATGAATAGCAACTAATTAATTCTTACCTTATGTGAAATCTCTTTGGGACTAGTTTGGCTATAATACTAACTTTAGCACTGGCCGGTGTGGCTCAGTTGGGTGAGTGCTGTCCCATGCACCGAGAGGTCGCCAGTTTGATTCTCAGTCAGGGCACATGCCCAGGTGGCAGGCTCGATCCCAAGTAGGCTGCATGCAGAAGGCAGCCGATGGATGTCTCTTTCTCATTGATGTTTCTCTCTCTCTCTCCCTTTCCCTCCCTCTCCCTCTAAAACACATAAAAATATATATTTAAAAAAATTGTTCTAAACAATTTAAAAACATATCTTTTAAAAATGTTATGAAAAAACTAACTTTAAAAAAATCTATCAGAAGTGAGTCCTAGAGAAATCCACACAGGGTTGAAAGTAGAAAATTTTATTTAATATAATCCACTTTAGGTAATACCAAGCATCCAATCCTCTCCTGCAAGGAGTCATACGGGCCATAGAGCTGGGAACTGAGCCAGTCTGGCACTTGGCAGCAGCCCTCTCCGAGGCTGACGGGAGGTTCTGTAATCCGCTTTGCAAGCATTGTCACCAGGTCTCACTTTTGGCAGTCAATCAATAGATTCATCTCACTAAATCGGCTGGGGAGTGTTTCAATATGTGTTGGCAACAGTTACCTGGAATTAGCAACTGTGAGGGATGCTAAGGTAACAGTATTCCGATTGATGTAACCTTCCTGAATTTTGTTCTTGTGGATTTTCAGCCTGCTCCTCTAGAGGGGGTGCCGAGTTCCAGGTTTATCTTCTCAGGTGGGCCAGTTAACCACCTCTGTCCTGTGGCTTGCATTCCTGAACATCAAGCAGTCTTGCAAAGGCAAGTCACAGAACTGACGTCAAGGGGACCCAGGCAAAGATCTGGGAGTGAGCCCAGGGTCCATTCCCCACAGATGAGAGGTCAGGAGCACCTGTTCCTCAAGGCAGTGCCTCCATTGATTTTCCTTCATGCGTTGATGCCTTTGCTATGTGTCTAAGATGCATGTGCGGCTGACTCACTTTGTGAAGCTCTTCAAGCTGGGGCTTGTACTGTGTTTGACATATTTTGGGTGCTCAGTAAATATTAAATCAGTAGTAGAGTCTCCAGTTGTGGGATTAATAAACCAAGCCACTTACACACACAGCATAACTACACAACCTCAGATGGCCATGGTTAAAGCAAGGATAAATCATGCCCAGAAAAACACGCTACTCAATCTGGATTTGTCAATTCCAGCAATTCCAGGAACGAACTGTTATTTGGGTTCTTCTGTGAGCCTCTGGACCCAACCCCAGGAAGGACAGCATTTCAGTACATGGCGCCAAGCTCTGTCTGTCCTCTCCGAGACTGAATGTGCCTAAATCCACAGGTTCATCAAAGACAGAGTAGAGAATTTCAGGATTAACTTCTTTTGTATCTTTTTTTAAAACCTCACCTGAGGATATTTTTTTCCATTGACTTTTAGACAGTGGAAGGAAGGAAGGGAGAGAGAAGAGAGAGAAACATCAATTGCTTGCCTTCAGTACGAGCCTGAACTGGGGCTGGGGAGTGAACCTGCAGCTGAGGTACGTGTCCTTGAGCAGGAACGGAACCGCGACCTGTCAGTCGGAGCCCCGACCAGTACTCTAACCGCTGAGCCAAACCGGCCAGGGCCAGGATTAATTTCTATACCATCATGAATCTGGATCATTATTTAAATGTTAGCATTTACTCACACTCTTCCACACAGAATTTGTGAAATTTAAAGAACATTCAACACTTGGGCCTTTAAACAAAATTGGATCAGATTCCAAATCCTTCATGACAGAGTCACAAACAGGATTTTCTGGTACATCCAAAATAAAAGTTTAAAATGGATTTGGGTACACCTTCCCAGGGATCCATATATTTTGCTAAGATAAGCTAGTCTGCAGATGTTGGAAATGCAAAATATTTATTTGGATGGATGAGCGTTGCCATCTTGGTTTGTTAAAAGACCATACATCCCCAACCGGACTTCGTAAGTAGAAAGCCTCATTTTGAACTGCGCGTGCACACTTCCAACAGGTTTTAAATGGTTCTCCTCTGCTTTCCAAATCGATTTCTCATTTCCCACTCTTGATATCTCTATTCTGCCTTTTTTTTCTGCTACTTTCCCATATTATCTATGAAATACGTCCGATCTGAATCTACCTCCGCCCCAGTGAAGGAGAGCGGGTGGGATTCAAACATCCATCTTCCCGTGGGTCCTTCTACGGTGAGTCACCTTGGAGAGCCACCCTGGCTAATTCCGTTGCAGAGGGCGGACTGCACCCAACAAGTGGAGGGCTGCTGTCACTGCACTTCCTGTCCACTGTGGGCCCTTGGAGCTCACACAACTGAACGTTTCACAGATGACTCCAAGCAGAGGTGAGTAACAAGAGTTTGCTCAGAATCTCTGCAGGGCCCTTTATGTGACAAATCTCCTCGAGAGCTTGCATGAGGGGCCTAAGAAGGAGAGGTCAAGTGTGTTTCATTGTGATGTCTGGGGTTGAAGCCCGTACACCTAAGCCAGAATAAGCACTTAACAGTCTTTTTTTATTTTTTAATTTTAAATATGTTTTTATAGATTTCTGAGACGGGAAGGGAGGGAGGGAGAGAGAGAGAGAGAGAGAGAGAGAGAGAGAGAGAGAGAGAGAGACATCAGTGATGAGAGAGTCACTGATCTGATGCTTCCTGCATGCCCCACACTGGGGATTCCACAACCCAGACATGTGCCCCGACTGGGAATTGAACCACAATCTTCTGGTTCATAGGTCGTCGCTCAACTGCTGAGCCCCGAGTGCCGGGTGACAGAGTCTTTTAGGCATCCCCTCCTGCCCTCCCTCAGCTATCAAAAACCCTCTCCTTCACTTGCTGGTGACTCAAGCCTGCCCCCCACACACACCCACCCCTGAATTCATCTCCTCCTTCTGGAACGGCATCTAATGATGAATGGAAAGCTACACTCTTTCTCACCACACACAATTAGTTATTGCCAAGCAATATAATAATAAAAAAAATCCTTTGAGCTAGAAAAATTAAGTAAAAACTGCTGTGCGTTAGAAGTCAAGCGCTGGGCTCCTTCTCTAGCCCAGGACAGCACAGTTGCCCTTGGTCATGTACCACAAGGTTCGCCCAGGCACCTGGGTAGGAGGCACAGGGCTGCAGCATAACCTGCCCCAGGGCGGTCAGATGGGTGGCCTGGCCATGCTGGGTGTGCAGCAGGCAGGTTCCTGTGCGGGGCCAGTCCTTCTGGGGCCCTGCCCTTGCAGAGCAAACGTGGGGTCACACTGACCCCCTGCTTCTTACAAGACTCAACGCAGGCGCAGGTGGGAAATGAGAGCTCTTGTAAGCGCCTTCAAAGGCCATAACTGTTTCTTTAGAACACGCCCTTATGTATTCCCATTTGCTTCCTGCGCCAGGCTTCTCCAGCAAACCCCCTTTCCTTTCTGTGACATAATAACAGAACTCATAACACATCAACATTACTTCCTGGGAGACGGATGTCTACTTAGGCTTAAAATGACACTAATAACAAGCAGTCTTGAAGCGCAGCCGAGCCAAAGCCTGGCTGGATGCACGTCCTGTGGCCTGACGGAGCCACCAGGGAATGGGCTGGGTCAGCAGCATGCAGGTGCCTGTGGTCTCACGTCGCGGCAAAGGAGGCGTTTGGCTTGAGTGGAGGAAGAGGATCGGGAAGCGGGAGTTTTGGTGGGGCCCGCGTGCTGCATCAGCGCGTCTAGTGCCACCACTAGTGCCTCGGCCCCCTGCAAGGGCGAGCGGGCTCCGGGGACTGGCTGAGTGTCCACAGCTGGGCTGCTGGGGTCATTCTTCCTGCCGCAGAGCAAAGGGTGTTTCGCAGCACGCTGGTGGGTGGTTGGCAGGCCTGTGGCCCCTGGGGTGTGCAAGCCACTGCTCGTCGTGGGCTGTGCTCTCCACGTCTTGGAGGGAGTCACCAGCAACCAACTTCCTTTGGGTCAGCAGCAGCAGACGGACCCTGCGCAAAGTGGCCAGCTCCTGGCCTTCCAGGACCCTCTCCTGTGCCCAGCAGCGTGCCGCTGACCTTGGTCTATGCCACTGAATCGCAGCGCTCAGTGTACAGCGCCTTCCTCTGCTACCCAGGCGTCCTCCCGCAGCCCTTGCCCTGCAACCTTTCCCTCTCTGTGTGTGTGTGTGTGTGTGTGTGGCTGTTTTGGCTTCCTGTCCTCCTGGTGGATCTCCACGAGTTCATGGCTATTCCCAGGCTGAGCTGGGCACTGGCGGCGCCCCTGGCACCTCTGTAGCAGATCTCACTGTGGCCGAGAGCGCCAGACCCACACCAAGGCTACGCCGTGGTCGCCTCTGCTGGAGTCTTGCAAGCTCGGGCCCCTGTCTGAGGACGGCAGGACCCCGCAAGCGTGCGCTTCTGGCGGAGCGCTGGCGCACAAGTCCCTGCTCCTTCCGCGGCTTCGGGCCGCCTGCAATCTGTTGCCCCCACTCCCACCCCTAGAATGTCTTTCACCTGCTCCAGAGACTGGGTGGGCCAGAGCCTCATCTCCCACATTTTTCAGTGTCCTGCAACTGCTCTGTCCCTGGGACCACCCGCACCTGTGTCACCCACGAGGGTCTCCACTTCTTGCCAAACTCTGTGTCTTGCCTCACACCCCAACCCCTGCCTTTCTCCCTCACTCGTAATGCTCGAATCCAAGTGAGTCTAGAGGCTGTGCCCTGAATCTCGGCCCCGCCCTTGCTCTTTCACAGGCCCCGGCCCCTGGGCACTGTGGCATGTCCGGCGTTACTGAGGGTGGTGCAGGGGGCGCTGCAGAACCGGGGCATGATGCAAGGGAGCTCTGCTGTACAGGGGTGCTGCAGTACACGGTCCTGATGTATGTGGATGCTGCAGTACCAGAGCATGATGCAGGGCGCCGCTGCAATGCAGGGGCCTGTTGCAAGGGGGCGCTGGAGTACCGGTACCCAGACCCAGGGGGTGCTACTAAGCAGGGGAGCTGTAGTACCGGGCCCCGGCGCCAGGGGGCGCTGTGAGCAGTCGAGCTGCAGTACCGATCCACGGATACAGGGGGCGCTGCTGAGCAGTCGAGCTGCAGTACCGATCCCCGGCGCCAGGGGGCGCTGCTGAGTAGTCGAGCTGCAGTACCGATCCCCAGAGACAGGGGGCGCTGCTGAGCAGGGGCGCTGCAGTACCGTTTCCTGGTGCCAGGGGGCGCTGCTGAGCACGGGAGCTACAGTACCGATCCCCGGCTCCAGGGGGCGCAACTGAGCAGCCGAGCTGCAGTACCGGGCCCCGGCGCCAGGGGGCGCTGCTGAGCAGGGGAGCCTCTGTACCGGGCCCGGGCGCCAGGGGGCGCTGCTGAGCACCCAAGTTTTTGCGAGCAGCTGGGCAATCTCTTGCTCGCCTGGTCCCGCAGGATCCAGCCCCAGGACCAGAGCATGACACTCAGCGTGGTCATCTGATGCCTCTGCACCTAGGCCTGCCTCATCTGATGCCCCTCCACCCCCCCTCTCTGGTCTGCGAGTGTGCCCACGAGGCTGGACTGGGGAACCTCTTCCCAGAACCAGAGCTAAGCCAACACGGGCAGAACACGCAGCTCAGCCCTCTTACTCGGCCGCCCTTCCTTGTCCTCGAGTCTTTGTAAAACGTTACATGGGCTTTGCTGCGAGTGCTTTGCTTGGAGGAGGCCAGGGAGAGGGAAGGAGATTTACTATTTTCTATTTGTGCTTTACAGGTCAAGCAAAGCTCTTTCTCTGGTTTTCAAACAGTGTTTCTGAACCGTGGCCGCCTTCCTTGCTTTTCGTTCTGTTTGCCACTGGGTGAGACCAGAAGGGGCAATGAGGTAGGACGTAAAGCCTGTCGGTTTGCCTTTTTAAAAGTTTGCAACTCGGATATAATACCTGATATCGCTTAGCTGACTGGAACCCGTTTGTTTCTAGAATTCCGGGGAGGCGTGTATTACCAATCGACATCTAGGATGTTAGCGTTTCCTGAATAAGGCCTTGATACATCAAAGGGGGTTTTCATTTTAAATCCACTTGCATTTATACTGCAAAAGACTTACAAGTCACCTTCAAGAAAGTCTTGCTATTGTTTTTCCTCTCCTTACCCCCAATTGTATTTGAAAATGATGAGATAAATTAGTCAATGAAGAGATTAAATAGGAACAAAGTGGAAAAGGTACCAGTCACTTAAGGGGACATAGAGCTGTGCATAGGACAGACGTCCTACCTGTGGGTATGTTTGTGTGTACGCACCCACTGTTTGCCACAAGGTGGGCGCTCAGGTATTTGCTTTTCTGAAACTGGGTGTAATCTGTGAGCTACAGCGTTCTCCTGCATCGTCTAATTGCTCGGTCGCAGCAGACCCACGGCGGTGGTCTTACAACTGCTCGCCACCTGCTCTGTAGCGACACACCTGGGACACGATCAACTCCGAATACAAGGACCGGGAGAAGCTTACTTAAGGTCAAAAGAGAAAAATAAACTGTCACTCCCCAGGATGCACAGAACACGTAATTCCAATCCCATGGTTAAGGGAACAGGTGAAGACTGTTGGGCTGTGATACCATGCTGATAATTCTCACCGTAACCTCCTGAGAGTTCTGTAAATGAGGACAAGTGCCCAGGGACAGGGGTTTCCACACTGATGTTGCAACAGTGACTGGGCAGTGAGAGCAGGAGTCTTAGGCAATGATACCTGGTATGCAGCTGTCAGATCAGCCCTGTGGCATCCCAGGGACCGGCTCCGGCGCTTCCAGCAGCGCCATTACCGGGAGGCTCAAGGCCACACACCCCATGTTTCCTTAGAGCATTCTTGGGGTATGTGTGGAGAGTGGGGGCGATGGGGAAAGGATGGGATTCGTCGGGGAGAAATATGATTGATTGTGGTCTCTTTGTTGCCAGGTTAAATTCACTGCTTCTTAGCTCTGGTAGCTCCTAGAGTCACCTGGGGAGCTTTCAGATAACATCACTGACTAGGCCCTGTCCTCAGAGAGTCCAGTCGATTTGAGATGGGCCTGGGCATAAGGGCTTTTCAAAGCATTTTAGTTGGTTTTAATATACGTTCAAGATTCAACTTTATAATTTTTAAAATTGGCTTGAGAGAGAGAGGAAGGGAGAGGGAGAGAGAAACATCAATGTGTGAAAGAGACATCGACCAGTTGCCTCCTGTACATGCCCCTACTGGGGCTCTAACCTGCAGTCTGGGTACGTGCCCTGACGGGAGTTGAACCTCTGACCCTTTGCTGGACAGGATGACCCTCCAACCAACTGAGCCACATTGGCCAGGGTAAGAAGTATCCTCTTTTTAATTAGTCTCAGAAACATCTGAGTGAAGCTTTCATTGTACCTGTCACAGGTGTTAAGAATTTGAAGTTGAATTCTGACAGTGAGTTACTTGGGGAAAACTCTTTTAAGCCTTCAGACAATACCTGATGAATCACATAGAGACAACTCGTTGTCATCAGGAATATATAGGTATGCTTTCAACAATTTCCTTCTATGTGTAAGGCACTGCGTGAGTCCAGTCAGATCAATTGCATTATAAAGTTATACACTACGAATTATTCCAAATCCAAAAATTGAAGTGTTCCCTGATTAGCTTGATGTAAGTAAGTCTATATCAACTGTGAGAAGAAGGTATCCCAATAATTACTAGAAAAGCTGCCACCTGTTTCTATCATGCTTACAACTTAACCTTTTTAATATTTATATGGATTTTATGGAGAGCCTAATGGGGTTGGAGAATTATGCTGTTTATAAACATTTTTACAAACTAAGCAAATTGGCAAATGAATAGCAACTAATTAATTCTTACCTTATGTGAAATCTCTTTGGGACTAGTTTGGCTATAATACTAACTTTAGCACTGGCCGGTGTGGCTCAGTTGGGTGAGTGCTGTCCCATGCACCGAGAGGTCGCCAGTTTGATTCTCAGTCAGGGCACATGCCCAGGTGGCAGGCTCGATCCCAAGTAGGCTGCATGCAGAAGGCAGCCGATGGATGTCTCTTTCTCATTGATGTTTCTCTCTCTCTCTCCCTTTCCCTCCCTCTCCCTCTAAAACACATAAAAATATATATTTAAAAAAATTGTTCTAAACAATTTAAAAACATATCTTTTAAAAATGTTATGAAAAAACTAACTTTAAAAATATCTATCAGAAGTGAGTCCTAGAGAAATCCACACAGGGTTGAAAGTAGAAAATTTTATTTAATATAATCCACTTTAGGTAATACCAAGCATCCAATCCTCTCCTGCAAGGAGTCATACGGGCCATAGAGCTGGGAACTGAGCCAGTCTGGCACTTGGCAGCAGCCCTCTCCGAGGCTGACGGGAGGTTCTGTAATCCGCTTTGCAAGCATTGTCACCAGGTCTCACTTTTGGCAGTCAATCAATAGATTCATCTCACTAAATCGGCTGGGGAGTGTTTCAATATGTGTTGGCAACAGTTACCTGGAATTAGCAACTGTGAGGGATGCTAAGGTAACAGTATTCCGATTGATGTAACCTTCCTGAATTTTGTTCTTGTGGATTTTCAGCCTGCTCCTCTAGAGGGGGTGCCGAGTTCCAGGTTTATCTTCTCAGGTGGGCCAGTTAACCACCTCTGTCCTGTGGCTTGCATTCCTGAACATCAAGCAGTCTTGCAAAGGCAAGTCACAGAACTGACGTCAAGGGGACCCAGGCAAAGATCTGGGAGTGAGCCCAGGGTCCATTCCCCACAGATGAGAGGTCAGGAGCACCTGTTCCTCAAGGCAGTGCCTCCATTGATTTTCCTTCATGCGTTGATGCCTTTGCTATGTGTCTAAGATGCATGTGCGGCTGACTCACTTTGTGAAGCTCTTCAAGCTGGGGCTTGTACTGTGTTTGACATATTTTGGGTGCTCAGTAAATATTAAATCAGTAGTAGAGTCTCCAGTTGTGGGATTAATAAACCAAGCCACTTACACACACAGCATAACTACACAACCTCAGATGGCCATGGTTAAAGCAAGGATAAATCATGCCCAGAAAAACACGCTACTCAATCTGGATTTGTCAATTCCAGCAATTCCAGGAACGAACTGTTATTTGGGTTCTTCTGTGAGCCTCTGGACCCAACCCCAGGAAGGACAGCATTTCAGTACATGGCGCCAAGCTCTGTCTGTCCTCTCCGAGACTGAATGTGCCTAAATCCACAGGTTCATCAAAGACAGAGTAGAGAATTTCAGGATTAACTTCTTTTGTATCTTTTTTTAAAACCTCACCTGAGGATATTTTTTTCCATTGACTTTTAGACAGTGGAAGGAAGGAAGGGAGAGAGAAGAGAGAGAAACATCAATTGCTTGCCTTCAGTACGAGCCTGAACTGGGGCTGGGGAGTGAACCTGCAGCTGAGGTACGTGTCCTTGAGCAGGAACGGAACCGCGACCTGTCAGTCGGAGCCCCGACCAGTACTCTAACCGCTGAGCCAAACCGGCCAGGGCCAGGATTAATTTCTATACCATCATGAATCTGGATCATTATTTAAATGTTAGCATTTACTCACACTCTTCCACACAGAATTTGTGAAATTTAAAGAACATTCAACACTTGGGCCTTTAAACAAAATTGGATCAGATTCCAAATCCTTCATGACAGAGTCACAAACAGGATTTTCTGGTACATCCAAAATAAAAGTTTAAAATGGATTTGGGTACACCTTCCCAGGGATCCATATATTTTGCTAAGATAAGCTAGTCTGCAGATGTTGGAAATGCAAAATATTTATTTGGATGGATGAGCGTTGCCATCTTGGTTTGTTAAAAGACCATACATCCCCAACCGGACTTCGTAAGTAGAAAGCCTCATTTTGAACTGCGCGTGCACACTTCCAACAGGTTTTAAATGGTTCTCCTCTGCTTTCCAAATCGATTTCTCATTTCCCACTCTTGATATCTCTATTCTGCCTTTTTTTTCTGCTACTTTCCCATATTATCTATGAAATACGTCCGATCTGAATCTACCTCCGCCCCAGTGAAGGAGAGCGGGTGGGATTCAAACATCCATCTTCCCGTGGGTCCTTCTACGGTGAGTCACCTTGGAGAGCCACCCTGGCTAATTCCGTTGCAGAGGGCGGACTGCACCCAACAAGTGGAGGGCTGCTGTCACTGCACTTCCTGTCCACTGTGGGCCCTTGGAGCTCACACAACTGAACGTTTCACAGATGACTCCAAGCAGAGGTGAGTAACAAGAGTTTGCTCAGAATCTCTGCAGGGCCCTTTATGTGACAAATCTCCTCGAGAGCTTGCATGAGGGGCCTAAGAAGGAGAGGTCAAGTGTGTTTCATTGTGATGTCTGGGGTTGAAGCCCGTACACCTAAGCCAGAATAAGCACTTAACAGTCTTTTTTTATTTTTTAATTTTAAATATGTTTTTATTGATTTCTGAGACGGGAAGGGAGGGAGGGAGAGAGAGAGAGAGAGAGAGAGAGAGAGAGAGAGAGAGAGAGAGAGAGAGAGACATCAGTGATGAGAGAGTCACTGATCTGATGCTTCCTGCATGCCCCACACTGGGGATTCCACAACCCAGACATGTGCCCCGACTGGGAATTGAACCACAATCTTCTGGTTCATAGGTCGTCGCTCAACTGCTGAGCCCCGAGTGCCGGGTGACAGAGTCTTTTAGGCATCCCCTCCTGCCCTCCCTCAGCTATCAAAAACCCTCTCCTTCACTTGCTGGTGACTCAAGCCTGCCCCCCACACACACCCACCCCTGAATTCATCTCCTCCTTCTGGAACGGCATCTAATGATGAATGGAAAGCTACACTCTTTCTCACCACACACAATTAGTTATTGCCAAGCAATATAATAATAAAAAAAATCCTTTGAGCTAGAAAAATTAAGTAAAAACTGCTGTGCGTTAGAAGTCAAGCGCTGGGCTCCTTCTCTAGCCCAGGACAGCACAGTTGCCCTTGGTCATGTACCACAAGGTTCGCCCAGGCACCTGGGTAGGAGGCACAGGGCTGCAGCATAACCTGCCCCAGGGCGGTCAGATGGGTGGCCTGGCCATGCTGGGTGTGCAGCAGGCAGGTTCCTGTGCGGGGCCAGTCCTTCTGGGGCCCTGCCCTTGCAGAGCAAACGTGGGGTCACACTGACCCCCTGCTTCTTACAAGACTCAACGCAGGCGCAGGTGGGAAATGAGAGCTCTTGTAAGCGCCTTCAAAGGCCATAACTGTTTCTTTAGAACACGCCCTTATGTATTCCCATTTGCTTCCTGCGCCAGGCTTCTCCAGCAAACCCCCTTTCCTTTCTGTGACATAATAACAGAACTCATAACACATCAACATTACTTCCTGGGAGACGGATGTCTACTTAGGCTTAAAATGACACTAATAACAAGCAGTCTTGAAGCGCAGCCGAGCCAAAGCCTGGCTGGATGCACGTCCTGTGGCCTGACGGAGCCACCAGGGAATGGGCTGGGTCAGCAGCATGCAGGTGCCTGTGGTCTCACGTCGCGGCAAAGGAGGCGTTTGGCTTGAGTGGAGGAAGAGGATCGGGAAGCGGGAGTTTTGGTGGGGCCCGCGTGCTGCATCAGCGCGTCTAGTGCCACCACTAGTGCCTCGGCCCCCTGCAAGGGCGAGCGGGCTCCGGGGACTGGCTGAGTGTCCACAGCTGGGCTGCTGGGGTCATTCTTCCTGCCGCAGAGCAAAGGGTGTTTCGCAGCACGCTGGTGGGTGGTTGGCAGGCCTGTGGCCCCTGGGGTGTGCAAGCCACTGCTCGTCGTGGGCTGTGCTCTCCACGTCTTGGAGGGAGTCACCAGCAACCAACTTCCTTTGGGTCAGCAGCAGCAGACGGACCCTGCGCAAAGTGGCCAGCTCCTGGCCTTCCAGGACCCTCTCCTGTGCCCAGCAGCGTGCCGCTGACCTTGGTCTATGCCACTGAATCGCAGCGCTCAGTGTACAGCGCCTTCCTCTGCTACCCAGGCGTCCTCCCGCAGCCCTTGCCCTGCAACCTTTCCCTCTCTCTGTGTGTGTGTGTGTGTGTGTGGCTGTTTTGGCTTCCTGTCCTCCTGGTGGATCTCCACGAGTTCATGGCTATTCCCAGGCTGAGCTGGGCACTGGCGGCGCCCCTGGCACCTCTGTAGCAGATCTCACTGTGGCCGAGAGCGCCAGACCCACACCAAGGCTACGCCGTGGTCGCCTCTGCTGGAGTCTTGCAAGCTCGGGCCCCTGTCTGAGGACGGCAGGACCCCGCAAGCGTGCGCTTCTGGCGGAGCGCTGGCGCACAAGTCCCTGCTCCTTCCGCGGCTTCGGGCCGCCTGCAATCTGTTGCCCCCACTCCCACCCCTAGAATGTCTTTCACCTGCTCCAGAGACTGGGTGGGCCAGAGCCTCATCTCCCACATTTTTCAGTGTCCTGCAACTGCTCTGTCCCTGGGACCACCCGCACCTGTGTCACCCACGAGGGTCTCCACTTCTTGCCAAACTCTGTGTCTTGCCTCACACCCCAACCCCTGCCTTTCTCCCTCACTCGTAATGCTCGAATCCAAGTGAGTCTAGAGGCTGTGCCCTGAATCTCGGCCCCGCCCTTGCTCTTTCACAGGCCCCGGCCCCTGGGCACTGTGGCATGTCCGGCGTTACTGAGGGTGGTGCAGGGGGCGCTGCAGAACCGGGGCATGATGCAAGGGAGCTCTGCTGTACAGGGGTGCTGCAGTACACGGTCCTGATGTATGTGGATGCTGCAGTACCAGAGCATGATGCAGGGCGCCGCTGCAATGCAGGGGCCTGTTGCAAGGGGGCGCTGGAGTACCGGTACCCAGACCCAGGGGGTGCTACTAAGCAGGGGAGCTGTAGTACCGGGCCCCGGCGCCAGGGGGCGCTGTGAGCAGTCGAGCTGCAGTACAGATCCACGGATACAGGGGGCGCTGCTGAGCAGTCGAGCTGCAGTACCGATCCCCGGCGCCAGGGGGCGCTGCTGAGTAGTCGAGCTGCAGTACCGATCCCCAGAGACAGGGGGCGCTGCTGAGCAGGGGCGCTGCAGTACCGTTTCCTGGTGCCAGGGGGCGCTGCTGAGCACGGGAGCTACAGTACCGATCCCCGGCTCCAGGGGGCGCAACTGAGCAGCCGAGCTGCAGTACCGGGCCCCGGCGCCAGGGGGCGCTGCTGAGCAGGGGAGCCTCTGTACCGGGCCCGGGCGCCAGGGGGCGCTGCTGAGCACCCAAGTTTTTGCGAGCAGCTGGGCAATCTCTTGCTCGCCTGGTCCCGCAGGATCCAGCCCCAGGACCAGAGCATGACACTCAGCGTGGTCATCTGATGCCTCTGCACCTAGGCCTGCCTCATCTGATGCCCCTCCACCCCCCCTCTCTGGTCTGCGAGTGTGCCCGCGAGGCTGGACTGGGGAACCTCTTCCCAGAACCAGAGCTAAGCCAACACGGGCAGAACACGCAGCTCAGCCCTCTTACTCGGCCGCCCTTCCTTGTCCTCGAGTCTTTGTAAAACGTTACATGGGCTTTGCTGCGAGTGCTTTGCTTGGAGGAGGCCAGGGAGAGGGAAGGAGATTTACTATTTTCTATTTGTGCTTTACAGGTCAAGCAAAGCTCTTTCTCTGGTTTTCAAACAGTGTTTCTGAACCGTGGCCGCCTTCCTTGCTTTTCCTTCTGTTTGCCACTGGGTGAGACCAGAAGGGGCAATGAGGTAGGACGTAAAGCCTGTCGGTTTGCCTTTTTAAAAGTTTGCAACTCGGATATAATACCTGATATCGCTTAGCTGACTGGAACCCGTTTGTTTCTAGAATTCCGGGGAGGCGTGTATTACCAATCGACATCTAGGATGTTAGCGTTTCCTGAATAAGGCCTTGATACATCAAAGGGGGTTTTCATTTTAAATCCACTTGCATTTATACTGCAAAAGACTTACAAGTCACCTTCAAGAAAGTCTTGCTATTGTTTTTCCTCTCCTTACCCCCAATTGTATTTGAAAATGATGAGATAAATTAGTCAATGAAGAGATTAAATAGGAACAAAGTGGAAAAGGTACCAGTCACTTAAGGGGACATAGAGCTGTGCATAGGACAGACGTCCTACCTGTGGGTATGTTTGTGTGTACGCACCCACTGTTTGCCACAAGGTGGGCGCTCAGGTATTTGCTTTTCTGAAACTGGGTGTAATCTGTGAGCTACAGCGTTCTCCTGCATCGTCTAATTGCTCGGTCGCAGCAGACCCACGGCGGTGGTCTTACAACTGCTCGCCACCTGCTCTGTAGCGACACACCTGGGACACGATCAACTCCGAATACAAGGACCGGGAGAAGCTTACTTAAGGTCAAAAGAGAAAAATAAACTGTCACTCCCCAGGATGCACAGAACACGTAATTCCAATCCCATGGTTAAGGGAACAGGTGAAGACTGTTGGGCTGTGATACCATGCTGATAATTCTCACCGTAACCTCCTGAGAGTTCTGTAAATGAGGACAAGTGCCCAGGGACAGGGGTTTCCACACTGATGTTGCAACAGTGACTGGGCAGTGAGAGCAGGAGTCTTAGGCAATGATACCTGGTATGCAGCTGTCAGATCAGCCCTGTGGCATCCCAGGGACCGGCTCCGGCGCTTCCAGCAGCGCCATTACCGGGAGGCTCAAGGCCACACACCCCATGTTTCCTTAGAGCATTCTTGGGGTATGTGTGGAGAGTGGGGGCGATGGGGAAAGGATGGGATTCGTCGGGGAGAAATATGATTGATTGTGGTCTCTTTGTTGCCAGGTTAAATTCACTGCTTCTTAGCTCTGGTAGCTCCTAGAGTCACCTGGGGAGCTTTCAGATAACATCACTGACTAGGCCCTGTCCTCAGAGAGTCCAGTCGATTTGAGATGGGCCTGGGCATAAGGGCTTTTCAAAGCATTTTAGTTGGTTTTAATATACGTTCAAGATTCAACTTTATAATTTTTAAAATTGGCTTGAGAGAGAGAGGAAGGGAGAGGGAGAGAGAAACATCAATGTGTGAAAGAGACATCGACCAGTTGCCTCCTGTACATGCCCCTACTGGGGCTCTAACCTGCAGTCTGGGTACGTGCCCTGACGGGAGTTGAACCTCTGACCCTTTGCTGGACAGGATGACCCTCCAACCAACTGAGCCACATTGGCCAGGGTAAGAAGTATCCTCTTTTTAATTAGTCTCAGAAACATCTGAGTGAAGCTTTCATTGTACCTGTCACAGGTGTTAAGAATTTGAAGTTGAATTCTGACAGTGAGTTACTTGGGGAAAACTCTTTTAAGCCTTCAGACAATACCTGATGAATCACATAGAGACAACTCGTTGTCATCAGGAATATATAGGTATGCTTTCAACAATTTCCTTCTATGTGTAAGGCACTGCGTGAGTCCAGTCAGATCAATTGCATTATAAAGTTATACACTACGAATTATTCCAAATCCAAAAATTGAAGTGTTCCCTGATTAGCTTGATGTAAGTAAGTCTATATCAACTGTGAGAAGAAGGTATCCCAATAATTACTAGAAAAGCTGCCACCTGTTTCTATCATGCTTACAACTTAACCTTTTTAATATTTATATGGATTTTATGGAGAGCCTAATGGGGTTGGAGAATTATGCTGTTTATAAACATTTTTACAAACTAAGCAAATTGGCAAATGAATAGCAACTAATTAATTCTTACCTTATGTGAAATCTCTTTGGGACTAGTTTGGCTATAATACTAACTTTAGCACTGGCCGGTGTGGCTCAGTTGGGTGAGTGCTGTCCCATGCACCGAGAGGTCGCCAGTTTGATTCTCAGTCAGGGCACATGCCCAGGTGGCAGGCTCGATCCCAAGTAGGCTGCATGCAGAAGGCAGCCGATGGATGTCTCTTTCTCATTGATGTTTCTCTCTCTCTCTCCCTTTCCCTCCCTCTCCCTCTAAAACACATAAAAATATATATTTAAAAAAATTGTTCTAAACAATTTAAAAACATATCTTTTAAAAATGTTATGAAAAAACTAACTTTAAAAAAATCTATCAGAAGTGAGTCCTAGAGAAATCCACACAGGGTTGAAAGTAGAAAATTTTATTTAATATAATCCACTTTAGGTAATACCAAGCATCCAATCCTCTCCTGCAAGGAGTCATACGGGCCATAGAGCTGGGAACTGAGCCAGTCTGGCACTTGGCAGCAGCCCTCTCCGAGGCTGACGGGAGGTTCTGTAATCCGCTTTGCAAGCATTGTCACCAGGTCTCACTTTTGGCAGTCAATCAATAGATTCATCTCACTAAATCGGCTGGGGAGTGTTTCAATATGTGTTGGCAACAGTTACCTGGAATTAGCAACTGTGAGGGATGCTAAGGTAACAGTATTCCGATTGATGTAACCTTCCTGAATTTTGTTCTTGTGGATTTTCAGCCTGCTCCTCTAGAGGGGGTGCCGAGTTCCAGGTTTATCTTCTCAGGTGGGCCAGTTAACCACCTCTGTCCTGTGGCTTGCATTCCTGAACATCAAGCAGTCTTGCAAAGGCAAGTCACAGAACTGACGTCAAGGGGACCCAGGCAAAGATCTGGGAGTGAGCCCAGGGTCCATTCCCCACAGATGAGAGGTCAGGAGCACCTGTTCCTCAAGGCAGTGCCTCCATTGATTTTCCTTCATGCGTTGATGCCTTTGCTATGTGTCTAAGATGCATGTGCGGCTGACTCACTTTGTGAAGCTCTTCAAGCTGGGGCTTGTACTGTGTTTGACATATTTTGGGTGCTCAGTAAATATTAAATCAGTAGTAGAGTCTCCAGTTGTGGGATTAATAAACCAAGCCACTTACACACACAGCATAACTACACAACCTCAGATGGCCATGGTTAAAGCAAGGATAAATCATGCCCAGAAAAACACGCTACTCAATCTGGATTTGTCAATTCCAGCAATTCCAGGAACGAACTGTTATTTGGGTTCTTCTGTGAGCCTCTGGACCCAACCCCAGGAAGGACAGCATTTCAGTACATGGCGCCAAGCTCTGTCTGTCCTCTCCGAGACTGAATGTGCCTAAATCCACAGGTTCATCAAAGACAGAGTAGAGAATTTCAGGATTAACTTCTTTTGTATCTTTTTTTAAAACCTCACCTGAGGATATTTTTTTTCCATTGACTTTTAGACAGTGGAAGGAAGGAAGGGAGAGAGAAGAGAGAGAAACATCAATTGCTTGCCTTCAGTACGAGCCTGAACTGGGGCTGGGGAGTGAACCTGCAGCTGAGGTACGTGTCCTTGAGCAGGAACGGAACCGCGACCTGTCAGTCGGAGCCCCGACCAGTACTCTAACCGCTGAGCCAAACCGGCCAGGGCCAGTTTTAATTTCTATACCATCATGAATCTGGATCATTATTTAAATGTTAGCATTTACTCACACTCTTCCACACAGAATTTGTGAAATTTAAAGAACATTCAACACTTGGGCCTTTAAACAAAATTGGATCAGATTCCAAATCCTTCATGACAGAGTCACAAACAGGATTTTCTGGTACATCCAAAATAAAAGCTTAAAATGGATTTGGGTACACCTTCCCAGGGATCCATATATTTTGCTAAGATAAGCTAGTCTGCAGATGTTGGAAATGCAAAATATTTATTTGGATGGATGAGCGTTGCCATCTTGGTTTGTTAAAAGACCATACATCCCCAACCGGACTTCGTAAGTAGAAAGCCTCATTTTGAACTGCGCGTGCACACTTCCAACAGGTTTTAAATGGTTCTCCTCTGCTTTCCAAATCGATTTCTCATTTCCCACTCTTGATATCTCTATTCTGCCTTTTTTTTCTGCTACTTTCCCATATTATCTATGAAATACGTCCGTTCTGAATCTACCTCCGCCCCAGTGAAGGAGAGCGGGTGATATTCAAACATCCATCTTCCCGTGGGTCCTTCTACGGTGAGTCACCTTGGAGAGCCACCCTGGCTAATTCCGTTGCAGAGGGCGGACTGCACCCAACAAGTGGAGGGCTGCTGTCACTGCACTTCCTGTCCACTGTGGGCCCTTGGAGCTCACACAACTGAACGTTTCACAGATGACTCCAAGCAGAGGTGAGTAACAAGAGTTTGCTCAGAATCTCTGCAGGGCCCTTTATGTGACAAATCTCCTCGAGAGCTTGCATGAGGGGCCTAAGAAGGAGAGGTCAAGTGTGTTTCATTGTGATGTCTGGGGTTGAAGCCCGTACACCTAAGCCAGAATAAGCACTTAACAGTCTTTATTTATTTTTTAATTTTAAATATGTTTTTATTGATTTCTGAGACGGGAAGGGAGGGAGGGAGAGAGAGAGAGAGAGAGAGAGAGAGAAACATCAGTGATGAGAGAGTCACTGATCTGATGCTTCCTGCATGCCCCAGACTGGGGATTCCACAACCCAGACATGTGCCCCGACTGGGAATTGAACCACAATCTTCTGGTTCATAGGTCGTCGCTCAACTGCTGAGCCCCGAGTGCCGGGTGACAGAGTCTTTTAGGCATCCCCTCCTGCCCTCCCTCAGCTATCAAAAAACCTCTCCTTCACTTGCTGGTGATCAAGACTGCCCCCCCCCCACACCCACCCCTGAATTCATCTCCTCCTTCTGGAACGGCATCTAATGATGAATGGAAAGCTACACTCTTTCTCACCACACACAATTAGTTATTGCCAAGCAATATAATAATAAAAAAAATCCTTTGAGGTAGAAAAATTAAGTAAAAACTGCTGTGCGTTAGAAGTCAAGCGCTGGGCTCCTTCTCTAGCCCAGGACAGCACAGTTGCCCTTGGTCATGTACTACAAGGTTCGCCCAGGCACCTGGGTATGAGGCACAGGGCTGCAGCATAACCTGCACCAGGGCGGTCAGATGGGTGGCCTGGCCATGCTGGGTGTGCAGCAGGCAGGTTCCTGTGCGGGGCCAGTCCTTCTGGGGCCCTGCCCTTGCAGAGCAAACTTGGGGTCACACTGACCTCCTGCTTCTTACAAGACTCAAAGCAGGCGCAGGTGGGAAATGAGAGCTCTTGTAAGCGCCTTCAAAGGCCATAACTGTTTCTTTAGAAAACGCCCTTATGTATTCCCATTTGCTTCCTGAGCCAGGCTTCTCTAGCAAACCCCCTTTCCTTTCTGTGACATAATAACAGAACTCATAACACATCAACATTACTTCCTGGGAGACGGATGTCTACTTAGGCTTAAAATGACACTAATAACAAGCAGTCTTGAAGCGCAGCCGAGCCAAAGCCTGGCTGGATGCACGTCCTGTGGCCTGACGGAGCCACCAGGGAATGGGCTGGGTCAGCAGCATGCAGGTGCCTGTGGTCTCACTTCGCGGCAAAGGAGGCGTTTGGCTTGAGTGCAGGAAGAGGATCGGGAAGCGGGAGTTTTGGTGGGGCCTGCGTGCTGCATCAGCGCGTCTAGTGACACCACTAGTGCCTCGGCCCCCTGCAAGGGCGAGCGGGCTCCGGGGACTGGCTGAGTGTCCACAGCTGGGCTGCTGGGGTCATTCGTCCTGCCGCAGAGCAAAGGGTGTTTCGCAGCACGCTGGTGGGTGGTTGGCAGTCCTGTGGCCCCTGGGGTGTGCAAGCCACTGCTCGTCGTTGGCTGTGCTCTCCACGTCTTGGAGGGAGTCACCAGCAACCAACTTCCTTTGGGTCAGCAGCAGCAGACGGACCCTGCGCAAAGTGGCCAGCTGCTGGCCTTCCAGGACCCTCTCCTGTGCCCAGCAGCGTGCCGCTGACCTTGGTCTATGCCACTGAATCCCAGCGCTTAGTGTACAGCGCCTTCCTCTCCTACCCAGGCGTCCTCCCGCAGCCCTTGCCCTGCAACCTTTCCCTGTGTGTGTGTGTGTGTGTGGCTGTTTGGGCTTCCTGTCCTCCTGGTGGATCTCCACGAGTTCATGGCTATTCCCAGGCTGAGCTGGGCACTGGCGGCGCCCCTGGCACCTCTGTAGCAGATCTCACTGTGGCCGAGAGCGCCAGACCCACACCAAGGCTACGCCGTGGTCGCCTCTGCTGGAGTCTTGCAAGCTCGGGCCCCTGTCTGAGGACGGCAGGACCCCGCAAGCGTGCGCTTCTGGCGGAGCGCTGGCGCACAAGTCCCTGCTCCTTCCGCGGCTTCGGGCCGCCTGCAATCTGTTGCCCCCACTCCCACCCCTAGAATGTCTTTCACCTGCTCCAGAGACTGGGTGGGCCAGAGCCTCATCTCCCACATTTTTCAGTGTCCTGCAACTGCTCTGTCCCTGGGACCACCCGCACCTGTGTCACCCACGAGGGTCTCCACTTCTTGCCAAACTCTGTGTCTTGCCTCACACCCCAACCCCTGCCTTTCTCCCTCACTCCTAATGCTCGAATCCAAGTGAGTCTAGAGGCTGTGCCCTGAATCTCGGCCCCGCCCTTGCTCTTTCACAGGCCCCGGCCCCTGGGCACTGTGGCATGTCCGGCGTTACTGAGGGTGGTGCAGGGGGGGCTGCAGTACCGGGGCATGATGCAAGGGAGCTCTGCTGTACAGGGGTGCTGCAGTACACGGTCCTGATGTATGTGGATGCTGCAGTACCAGAGCATGATGCAGGGCGCCGCTGCAATGCAGGGGCCTGTTGCAAGGGGGCGCTGGAGTACCGGTACCCAGACCCAGGGGGTGCTACTAAGCAGGGGAGCTGTAGTACCGGGCCCCGGCGACAGGGGGCGCTGTGAGCAGTCGAGCTGCAGTACCGATCCCCGGTGCCAGGGGGCGCTGCTGAGTAGTTGAGCTGCAGTACCGATCCCGAGAGACAGGGGGCGCTGCTGAGCAGGGGCGCTGCAGTACCGTTTCCTGGTGCCAGGTGGCGCTGCTGAGCACGGGAGCTACAGTACCGATCCCCGGCTCCAGGGTGCGCAACTGAGCAGCCGAGCTGCAGTACCGGGCCCCGGCGCCAGGGGGCGCTGCTGAGCACCCAAGTTTTTGCGAGCAGCTGGGCAATCTCTTGCTCGCCTGGTCCCGCAGGATCCAGCCCCAGGACCAGAGCATGACACTCAGCGTGGTCATCTGATGCCTCTGCACCTAGGCCTGCCTCATCTGATGCCCCGCCACTCCCCCTCTCTGGTCTGCGAGTGTGCCCGCGAGGCTGGACTGGGGAACCTCTTCCCAGAACCAGAGCTAAGCCAACACGGGCAGAACACGCAGCTCAGCCCTCTCACTCAGCCGCCCTTCCTTGTCCTCGAGTCTTTGTAAAACGTTACATGGGCTTTGCTACTAGTGCTTTGCTTGGAGGAGGCCAGGGAGAGGGAAGGAGATTTACTATTTTCTATTTGTGCTTTACAGGTCAAGCAAAGCTCTTTCTCTGGTTTTCAAACAGTGTTTCTGAACCGTGGCCGCCTTCCTTGCTTTTCCTTCTGTTTGCCACTGGGTGAGACCAGAAGGGGCAATGAGGTAGGACGTAAAGCCTGTCGGTTTGCCTTTTTAAAAGTTTGCAACTCGGATATAATACCTGATATCGCTTAGCTGACTGGAACCCGTTTGTTTCTAGAATTCCGGGGAGGCGTGTATTACCAATCGACATCTAGGATGTTAGCGTTTCCTGAATAAGGCCTTGATACATCAAAGGGGGTTTTCATTTTAAATCCACTTGCATTTATACTGCAAAAGACTTACAAGTCACCCTCAAGAAGGTCTTGCTATTGTTTTTCCTCTCCTTACCCCCAATTGTATTTGAAAATGATGAGATAAATTAGTCAATGAAGAGATTAAATAGGAACAAAGTGGAAAAGGTACCAGTCACTTAAGGGGACATAGAGCTGTGCATAGGACAGACGTCCTACCTGTGGGTATGTTTGTGTGTACGCACCCACTGTTTGCCACAAGGTGGGCGCTCAGGTATTTGCTTTTCTGAAACTGGGTGTAATCTGTGAGCTACAGCGTTCTCCTGCATCGTCTAATTGCTCGGTCGCAGCAGACCCACGGCGGTGGTCTTACAACTGCTCGCCACCTGCTCTGTAGCGACACACCTGGGACACGATCAACTCCGAATACAAGGACCGGGAGAAGCTTACTTAAGGTCAAAAGAGAAAAATAAACTGTCACTCCCCAGGATGCACAGAACACGTACTTCCAATCCCATGGTTAAGGGAACAGGTGAAGACTGTTGGGCTGTGATACCATGCTGATAATTCTCACCGCAACCTCCTGAGAGTTCTGTAAATGAGGACAAGTGCCCAGGGACAGGGGTTTCCACATTGATGTTGCAACAGTGACTGGGCAGTGAGAGCAGGAGTCTTAGGCAATGATACCTGGTATGCAGCTGTCAGATCAGCCCTGTGGCATCCCAGGGACCGGCTCCGGCGCTTCCAGCAGCGCCATTACCGGGAGGCTCAAGGCCACACACCCCATGTTTCCTTAGAGCATTCTTGGGGTATGTGTGGAGAGTGGGGGCGATGGGGAAAGGATGGGATTCGTCGGGGAGAAATATGATTGATTGTGGTCTCTTTGTTGCCAGGTTAAATTCACTGCTTCTTAGCTCTGGTAGCTCCTAGAATCACCTGGGGAGCTTTCAGATAAGATCACTGACTAGGCCCTGTCCTCAGAGAGTCCAGTCGATTTGAGATGGGCCTGGGCATAAGGGCTTTTCAAAGCATTTTAGTTGGTTTTAATATACGTTCAAGATTCAACTTTATAATTTTTAAAATTGGCTTGAGAGAGAGAGGAAGGGAGAGGGAGAGAGAAACATCAATGTGTGAAAGAGACATCGACCAGTTGCCTCCTGTACATGCCCCTACTGGGGCTCTAACCTGCAGTCTGGGTACGTGCCCTGACGGGAGTTGAACCTCTGACCCTTTGCTGGACAGGATGACCCTCCAACCAACTGAGCCACATTGGCCAGGGTAAGAAGTATCCTCTTTTTAATTAGTCTCAGAAACATCTGAGTGAAGCTTTCATTGTACCTGTCACAGGTGTTAAGAATTTGAAGTTGAATTCTGACAGTGAGTTACTTGGGGAAAACTCTTTTAAGCCTTCAGACAATACCTGATGAATCACATAGAGACAACTCGTTGTCATCAGGAATATATAGGTATGCTTTCAACAATTTCCTTCTATGTGTAAGGCACTGCGTGAGTCCAGTCAGATCAATTGCATTATAAAGTTATACACTACGAATTATTCCAAATCCAAAAATTGAAGTGTTCCCTGATTAGCTTGATGTAAGTAAGTCTATATCAACTGTGAGAAGAAGGTATCCCAATAATTACTAGAAAAGCTGCCACCTGTTTCTATCATGCTTACAACTTAACCTTTTTAATATTTATATGGATTTTATGGAGAGCCTAATGGGGTTGGAGAATTATGCTGTTTATAAACATTTTTACAAACTAAGCAAATTGGCAAATGAATAGCAACTAATTAATTCTTACCTTATGTGAAATCTCTTTGGGACTAGTTTGGCTATAATACTAACTTTAGCACTGGCCGGTGTGGCTCAGTTGGGTGAGTGCTGTCCCATGCACCGAGAGGTCGCCAGTTTGATTCTCAGTCAGGGCACATGCCCAGGTGGCAGGCTCGATCCCAAGTAGGCTGCATGCAGAAGGCAGCCGATGGATGTCTCTTTCTCATTGATGTTTCTCTCTCTCTCTCCCTTTCCCTCCCTCTCCCTCTAAAACACATAAAAATATATATTTAAAAAAATTGTTCTAAACAATTTAAAAACATATCTTTTAAAAATGTTATGAAAAAACTAACTTTAAAAAAATCTATCAGAAGTGAGTCCTAGAGAAATCCACACAGGGTTGAAAGTAGAAAATTTTATTTAATATAATCCACTTTAGGTAATACCAAGCATCCAATCCTCTCCTGCAAGGAGTCATACGGGCCATAGAGCTGGGAACTGAGCCAGTCTGGCACTTGGCAGCAGCCCTCTCCGAGGCTGACGGGAGGTTCTGTAATCCGCTTTGCAAGCATTGTCACCAGGTCTCACTTTTGGCAGTCAATCAATAGATTCATCTCACTAAATCGGCTGGGGAGTGTTTCAATATGTGTTGGCAACAGTTACCTGGAATTAGCAACTGTGAGGGATGCTAAGGTAACAGTATTCCGATTGATGTAACCTTCCTGAATTTTGTTCTTGTGGATTTTCAGCCTGCTCCTCTAGAGGGGGTGCTGAGTTCCAGGTTTATCTTCTCAGGTGGGCCAGTTAACCACCTCTGTCCTGTGGCTTGCATTCCTGAACATCAAGCAGTCTTGCAAAGGCAAGTCACAGAACTGACGTCAAGGGGACCCAGGCAAAGATCTGGGAGTGAGCCCAGGGTCCATTCCCCACAGATGAGAGGTCAGGAGCACCTGTTCCTCAAGGCAGTGCCTCCATTGATTTTCCTTCATGCGTTGATGCCTTTGCTATGTGTCTAAGATGCATGTGCGGCTGACTCACTTTGTGAAGCTCTTCAAGCTGGGGCTTGTACTGTGTTTGACATATTTTGGGTGCTCAGTAAATATTAAATCAGTAGTAGAGTCTCCAGTTGTGGGATTAATAAACCAAGCCACTTACACACACAGCATAACTACACAACCTCAGATGGCCATGGTTAAAGCAAGGATAAATCATGCCCAGAAAAACACGCTACTCAATCTGGATTTGTCAATTCCAGCAATTCCAGGAACGAACTGTTATTTGGGTTCTTCTGTGAGCCTCTGGACCCAACCCCAGGAAGGACAGCATTTCAGTACATGGCGCCAAGCTCTGTCTGTCCTCTCCGAGACTGAATGTGCCTAAATCCACAGGTTCATCAAAGACAGAGTAGAGAATTTCAGGATTAACTTCTTTTGTATCTTTTTTTAAAACCTCACCTGAGGATATTTTTTTTCCATTGACTTTTAGACAGTGGAAGGAAGGAAGGGAGAGAGAAGAGAGAGAAACATCAATTGCTTGCCTTCAGTACGAGCCTGAACTGGGGCTGGGGAGTGAACCTGCAGCTGAGGTACGTGTCCTTGAGCAGGAACGGAACCGCGACCTGTCAGTCGGAGCCCCGACCAGTACTCTAACCGCTGAGCCAAACCGGCCAGGGCCAGTTTTAATTTCTATACCATCATGAATCTGGATCATTATTTAAATGTTAGCATTTACTCACACTCTTCCACACAGAATTTGTGAAATTTAAAGAACATTCAACACTTGGGCCTTTAAACAAAATTGGATCAGATTCCAAATCCTTCATGACAGAGTCACAAACGGGATTTTCTGGTACATCCAAAATAAAAGTTTAAAATGGATTTGGGTACACCTTCCCAGGGATCCATATATTTTGCTAAGATAAGCTAGTCTGCAGATGTTGGAAATGCAAAATATTTATTTGGATGGATGAGCGTTGCCATCTTGGTTTGTTAAAAGACCATACATCCCCAACCGGACTTCATAAGTAGAAAGCCTTATTTTGAACTGCGCGTGCACACTTCCAACAGGTTTTAAATGGTTCTCCTCTGCTTTCCAAATCGATTTCTCATTTCCCACTCTTGATATCTCTATTCTGCCTTTTTTTTCTGCTACTTTCCCATATTATCTATGAAATACGTCCGTTCTGAATCTACCTCCACCCCAGTGAAGGAGAGCGGGTGATATTCAAACATCCATCTTCCCGTGGGTCCTTCTACGGTGAGTCACCTTGGAGAGCCACCCTGGCTAATTCCGTTGCAGAGGGCGGACTGCACCCAACAAGTGGAGGGCTGCTGTCACTGCACTTCCTGTCCACTGTGGGCCCTTGGAGCTCACACAACTGAACGTTTCACAGATGACTCCAAGCAGAGGTGAGTAACAAGAGTTTGCTCAGAATCTCTGCAGGGCCCTTTATGTGACAAATCTCCTCGAGAGCTTGCATGAGGGGCCTAAGAAGGAGAGGTCAAGTGTGTTTCATTGTGATGTCTGGGGTTGAAGCCCGTACACCTAAGCCAGAATAAGCACTTAACAGTCTTTTTTTATTTTTTAATTTTAAATAAGTTTTTATTGATTTCTGAGATGGGAAGGGAGGGAGGGAGAGAGAAAGAGAGAGAGAGAGAGAGAGAGAGAGAGAGAAACATCAGTGATGAGAGAGTCACTGATCTGATGCTTCCTGCATGCCCCACACTGGGGATTCCACAACCCAGACATGTGCCCCGACTGGGAATTGAACCACAATCTTCTGGTTCATAGGTCGTCGCTCAACTGCTGAGCGCCGAGTGCCGGGTGACAGAGTCTTTTAGGCATCCCCTCCTGCCCTCCCTCAGCTATCAAAAACCCTCTCCTTCACTTGCTGGTGACTCAAGCCTGCCCCCCACACACACCCACCCCTGAATTCATCTCCTCCTTCTGGAACGGCATCTAATGATGAATGGAAAGCTACACTCTTTCTCACCACACACAATTAGTTATTGCCAAGCAATATAATAATAAAAAAAATCCTTTGAGCTAGAAAAATTAAGTAAAAACTGCTGTGCGTTAGAAGTCAAGCGCTGGGCTCCTTCTCTAGCCCAGGACAGCACAGTTGCCCTTGGTCATGTACCACAAGGTTCGCCCAGGCACCTGGGTAGGAGGCACAGGGCTGCAGCATAACCTGCCCCAGGGCGGTCAGATGGGTGGCCTGGCCATGCTGGGTGTGCAGCAGGCAGGTTCCTGTGCGGGGCCAGTCCTTCTGGGGCCCTGCCCTTGCAGAGCAAACGTGGGGTCACACTGACCCCCTGCTTCTTACAAGACTCAACGCAGGCGCAGGTGGGAAATGAGAGCTCTTGTAAGCGCCTTCAAAGGCCATAACTGTTTCTTTAGAACACGCCCTTATGTATTCCCATTTGCTTCCTGCGCCAGGCTTCTCCAGCAAACCCCCTTTCCTTTCTGTGACATAATAACAGAACTCATAACACATCAACATTACTTCCTGGGAGACGGATGTCTACTTAGGCTTAAAATGACACTAATAACAAGCAGTCTTGAAGCGCAGCCGAGCCAAAGCCTGGCTGGATGCACGTCCTGTGGCCTGACGGAGCCACCAGGGAATGGGCTGGGTCAGCAGCATGCAGGTGCCTGTGGTCTCACGTCGCGGCAAAGGAGGCGTTTGGCTTGAGTGGAGGAAGAGGATCGGGAAGCGGGAGTTTTGGTGGGGCCCGCGTGCTGCATCAGCGCGTCTAGTGCCACCACTAGTGCCTCGGCCCCCTGCAAGGGCGAGCGGGCTCCGGGGACTGGCTGAGTGTCCACAGCTGGGCTGCTGGGGTCATTCTTCCTGCCGCAGAGCAAAGGGTGTTTCGCAGCACGCTGGTGGGTGGTTGGCAGGCCTGTGGCCCCTGGGGTGTGCAAGCCACTGCTCGTCGTGGGCTGTGCTCTCCACGTCTTGGAGGGAGTCACCAGCAACGAACTTCCTTTGGGTCAGCAGCAGCAGACGGACCCTGCGCAAAGTGGCCAGCTCCTGGCCTTCCAGGACCCTCTCCTGTGCCCAGCAGCGTGCCGCTGACCTTGGTCTATGCCACTGAATCGCAGCGCTTAGTGTACAGCGCCTTCCTCTGCTACCCAGGCGTCCTCCCGCAGCCCTTGCCCTGCAACCTTTCCCTGTGTGTGTGTGTGTGTGTGTGTGGCTGTTTTGGCTTCCTGTCCTCCTGGTGGATCTCCACGAGTTCATGGCTATTCCCAGGCTGAGCTGGGCACTGGCGGCGCCCCTGGCACCTCTGTAGCAGATCTCACTGTGGCCGAGAGCGCCAGACCCACACCAAGGCTACGCCGTGGTCGCCTCTGCTGGAGTCTTGCAAGCTCGGGCCCCTGTCTGAGGACGGCAGGACCCCGCAAGCGTGCGCTTCTGGCGGAGCGCTGGCGCACAAGTCCCTGCTCCTTCCGCGGCTTCGGGCCGCCTGCAATCTGTTGCCCCCACTCCCACCCCTAGAATGTCTTTCACCTGCTCCAGAGACTGGGTGGGCCAGAGCCTCATCTCCCACATTTTTCAGTGTCCTGCAACTGCTCTGTCCCTGGGACCACCCGCACCTGTGTCACCCACGAGGGTCTCCACTTCTTGCCAAACTCTGTGTCTTGCCTCACACCCCAACCCCTGCCTTTCTCCCTCACTCGTAATGCTCGAATCCAAGTGAGTCTAGAGGCTGTGCCCTGAATCTCGGCCCCGCCCTTGCTCTTTCACAGGCCCCGGCCCCTGGGCACTGTGGCATGTCCGGCGTTACTGAGGGTGGTGCAGGGGGCGCTGCAGTACCGGGGCATGATGCAAGGGAGCTCTGCTGTACAGGGGTGCTGCAGTACACGGTCCTGATGTATGTGGATGCTGCAGTACCAGAGCATGATGCAGGGCGCCGCTGCAATGCAGGGGCCTGTTGCAAGGGGGCGCTGGAGTACCGGTACCCAGACCCAGGGGGTGCTACTAAGCAGGGGAGCTGTAGTACCGGGCCCCGGCGCCAGGGGGCGCTGTGAGCAGTCGAGCTGCAGTACCGATCCACGGATACAGGGGGCGCTGCTGAGCAGTCGAGCTGCAGTACCGATCCCCGGAGTCAGGGGGCGCTGCTGAGTAGTCGAGCTGCAGTACCGATCCCCAGAGACAGGGGGCGCTGCTGAGCAGGGGCGCTGCAGTACCGTTTCCTGGTGCCAGGGGGCGCTGCTGAGCACGGGAGCTACAGTACCGATCCCCGGCTCCAGGGGGCGCAGCTGAGCAGCCGAGCTGCAGTACCGGGCCCCGGCGCCAGGGGGCGCTGCTGAGCAGGGGAGCTGCTGTACCGGGCCCCGGCGCCAGGGGGCGCTGCTGAGCACCCAAGTTTTTGCGAGCAGCTGGGCAATCTCTTGCTCGCCTGGTCCCGCAGGATCCAGCCCCAGGACCAGAGCATGACACTCAGCGTGGTCATCTGATGCCTCTGCACCTAGGCCTGCCTCATCTGATGCCCCTCCACCCCCCCTCTCTGGTCTGCGAGTGTGCCCGCGAGGCTGGACTGGGGAACCTCTTCCCAGAACCAGAGCTAAGCCAACACGGGCAGAACACGCAGCTCAGCCCTCTTACTCAGCCGCCCTTCCTTGTCCTCGAGTCTTTGTAAAACGTTACATGGGCTTTGCTGCTAGTGCTTTGCTTGGAGGAGGCCAGGGAGAGGGAAGGAGATTTACTATTTTCTATTTGTGCTTTACAGGTCAAGCAAAGCTCTTTCTCTGGTTTTCAAACAGTGTTTCTGAACCGTGGCCGCCTTCCTTGCTTTTCCTTCTGTTTGCCACTGGGTGAGACCAGAAGGGGCAATGAGGTAGGACGTAAAGCCTGTCGGTTTGCCTTTTTAAAAGTTTGCAACTCGGATATAATACCTGATATCGCTTAGCTGACTGGAACCCGTTTGTTTCTAGAATTCCGGGGAGGCGTGTATTACCAATCGACATCTAGGATGTTAGCGTTTCCTGAATAAGGCCTTGATACATCAAAGGGGGTTTTCATTTTAAATCCACTTGCATTTATACTGCAAAAGACTTACAAGTCACCTTCAAGAAGGTCTTGCTATTGTTTTTCCTCTCCTTACCCCCAATTGTATTTGAAAATGATGAGATAAATTAGTCAATGAAGAGATTAAATAGGAACAAAGTGGAAAAGGTACCAGTCACTTAAGGGGACATAGAGCTGTGCATAGGACAGACGTCCTACCTGTGGGTATGTTTGTGTGTACGCACCCAGTGTTTGCCACAAGGTGGGCGCTCAGGTATTTGCTTTTCTGAAACTGGGTGTAATCTGTGAGCTACAGCGTTCTCCTGCATCGTCTAATTGCTCGGTCGCAGCAGACCCACGGCGGTGGTCTTACAACTGCTCGCCACCTGCTCTGTAGCGACACACCTGGGACACGATCAACTCCGAATACAAGGACCGGGAGAAGCTTACTTAAGGTCAAAAGAGAAAAATAAACTGTCACTCCCCAGGATGCACAGAACACGTAATTCCAATCCCATGGTTAAGGGAACAGGTGAAGACTGTTGGGCTGTGATACCATGCTGATAATTCTCACCGTAACCTCCTGAGAGTTCTGTAAATGAGGACAAGTGCCCAGGGACAGGGGTTTCCACACTGATGTTGCAACAGTGACTGGGCAGTGAGAGCAGGAGTCTTAGGCAATGATACCTGGTATGCAGCTGTCAGATCAGCCCTGTGGCATCCCAGGGACCGGCTCCTGCGCTTCCAGCAGCGCCATTACCGGGAGGCTCAAGGCCACACACCCCATGTTTCCTTAGAGCATTCTTGGGGTATGTGTGGAGAGTGGGGGCGATGGGGAAAGGATGGGATTCGTCGGGGAGAAATATGATTGATTGTGGTCTCTTTGTTGCCAGGTTAAATTCACTGCTTCTTAGCTCTGGTAGCTCCTAGAGTCACCTGGGGAGCTTTCAGATAACATCACTGACTAGGCCCTGTCCTCAGAGAGTCCAGTCGATTTGAGATGGGCCTGGGCATAAGGGCTTTTCAAAGCATTTTAGTTGGTTTTAATATACGTTCAAGATTCAACTTTATAATTTTTAAAATTGGCTTGAGAGAGAGAGGAAGGGAGAGGGAGAGAGAAACATCAATGTGTGAAAGAGACATCGACCAGTTGCCTCCTGTACATGCCCCTACTGGGGCTCTAACCTGCAGTCTGGGTACGTGCCCTGACGGGAGTTGAACCTCTGACCCTTTGCTGGACAGGATGACCCTCCAACCAACTGAGCCACATTGGCCAGGGTAAGAAGTATCCTCTTTTTAATTAGTCTCAGAAACATCTGAGTGAAGCTTTCATTGTACCTGTCACAGGTGTTAAGAATTTGAAGTTGAAGTCTGACAGTGAGTTACTTGGGGAAAACTCTTTTAAGCCTTCAGACAATACCTGATGAATCACATAGAGACAACTCGTTGTCATCAGGAATATATAGGTATGCTTTCAACAATTTCCTTCTATGTGTAAGGCACTGCGTGAGTCCAGTCAGATCAATTGCATTATAAAGTTATACACTACGAATTATTCCAAATCCAAAAATTGAAGTGTTCCCTGATTAGCTTGATGTAAGTAAGTCTATATCAACTGTGAGAAGAAGGTATCCCAATAATTACTAGAAAAGCTGCCACCTGTTTCTATCATGCTTACAACTTAACCTTTTTAATATTTATATGGATTTTATGGAGAGCCTAATGGGGTTGGAGAATTATGCTGTTTATAAACATTTTTACAAACTAAGCAAATTGGCAAATGAATAGCAACTAATTAATTCTTACCTTATGTGAAATCTCTTTGGGACTAGTTTGGCTATAATACTAACTTTAGCACTGGCCGGTGTGGCTCAGTTGGGTGAGTGCTGTCCCATGCACCGAGAGGTCGCCAGTTTGATTCTCAGTCAGGGCACATGCCCAGGTGGCAGGCTCGATCCCAAGTAGGCTGCATGCAGAAGGCAGCCGATGGATGTCTCTTTCTCATTGATGTTTCTCTCTCTCTCTCCCTTTCCCTCCCTCTCCCTCTAAAACACATAAAAATATATATTTAAAAAAATTGTTCTAAACAATTTAAAAACATATCTTTTAAAAATGTTATGAAAAAACTAACTTTAAAAAAATCTATCAGAAGTGAGTCCTAGAGAAATCCACACAGGGTTGAAAGTAGAAAATTTTATTTAATATAATCCACTTTAGGTAATACCAAGCATCCAATCCTCTCCTGCAAGGAGTCATACGGGCCATAGAGCTGGGAACTGAGCCAGTCTGGCACTTGGCAGCAGCCCTCTCCGAGGCTGACGGGAGGTTCTGTAATCCGCTTTGCAAGCATTGTCACCAGGTCTCACTTTTGGCAGTCAATCAATAGATTCATCTCACTAAATCGGCTGGGGAGTGTTTCAATATGTGTTGGCAACAGTTACCTGGAATTAGCAACTGTGAGGGATGCTAAGGTAACAGTATTCCGATTGATGTAACCTTCCTGAATTTTGTTCTTGTGGATTTTCAGCCTGCTCCTCTAGAGGGGGTGCCGAGTTCCAGGTTTATCTTCTCAGGTGGGCCAGTTAACCACCTCTGTCCTGTGGCTTGCATTCCTGAACATCAAGCAGTCTTGCAAAGGCAAGTCACAGAACTGACGTCAAGGGGACCCAGGCAAAGATCTGGGAGTGAGCCCAGGGTCCATTCCCCACAGATGAGAGGTCAGGAGCACCTGTTCCTCAAGGCAGTGCCTCCATTGATTTTCCTTCATGCGTTGATGCCTTTGCTATGTGTCTAAGATGCATGTGCGGCTGACTCACTTTGTGAAGCTCTTCAAGCTGGGGCTTGTACTGTGTTTGACATATTTTGGGTGCTCAGTAAATATTAAATCAGTAGTAGAGTCTCCAGTTGTGGGATTAATAAACCAAGCCACTTACACACACAGCATAACTACACAACCTCAGATGGCCATGGTTAAAGCAAGGATAAATCATGCCCAGAAAAACACGCTACTCAATCTGGATTTGTCAATTCCAGCAATTCCAGGAACGAACTGTTATTTGGGTTCTTCTGTGAGCCTCTGGACCCAACCCCAGGAAGGACAGCATTTCAGTACATGGCGCCAAGCTCTGTCTGTCCTCTCCGAGACTGAATGTGCCTAAATCCACAGGTTCATCAAAGACAGAGTAGAGAATTTCAGGATTAACTTCTTTTGTATCTTTTTTTAAAACCTCACCTGAGGATATTTTTTTCCATTGACTTTTAGACAGTGGAAGGAAGGAAGGGAGAGAGAAGAGAGAGAAACATCAATTGCTTGCCTTCAGTACGAGCCTGAACTGGGGCTGGGGAGTGAACCTGCAGCTGAGGTACGTGTCCTTGAGCAGGAACGGAACCGCGACCTGTCAGTCGGAGCCCCGACCAGTACTCTAACCGCTGAGCCAAACCGGCCAGGGCCAGGATTAATTTCTATACCATCATGAATCTGGATCATTATTTAAATGTTAGCATTTACTCACACTCTTCCACACAGAATTTGTGAAATTTAAAGAACATTCAACACTTGGGCCTTTAAACAAAATTGGATCAGATTCCAAATCCTTCATGACAGAGTCACAAACAGGATTTTCTGGTACATCCAAAATAAAAGTTTAAAATGGATTTGGGTACACCTTCCCAGGGATCCATATATTTTGCTAAGATAAGCTAGTCTGCAGATGTTGGAAATGCAAAATATTTATTTGGATGGATGAGCGTTGCCATCTTGGTTTGTTAAAAGACCATACATCCCCAACCGGACTTCGTAAGTAGAAAGCCTCATTTTGAACTGCGCGTGCACACTTCCAACAGGTTTTAAATGGTTCTCCTCTGCTTTCCAAATCGATTTCTCATTTCCCACTCTTGATATCTCTATTCTGCCTTTTTTTTCTGCTACTTTCCCATATTATCTATGAAATACGTCCGTTCTGAATCTACCTCCGCCCCAGTGAAGGAGAGCGGGTGATATTCAAACATCCATCTTCCCGTGGGTCCTTCTACGGTGAGTCACCTTGGAGAGCCACCCTGGCTAATTCCGTTGCAGAGGGCGGACTGCACCCAACAAGTGGAGGGCTGCTGTCACTGCACTTCCTGTCCACTGTGGGCCCTTGGAGCTCACACAACTGAACGTTTCACAGATGACTCCAAGCAGAGGTGAGTAACAAGAGTTTGCTCAGAATCTCTGCAGGGCCCTTTATGTGACAAATCTCCTCGAGAGCTTGCATGAGGGGCCTAAGAAGGAGAGGTCAAGTGTGTTTCATTGTGATGTCTGGGGTTGAAGCCCGTACACCTAAGCCAGAATAAGCACTTAACAGTCTTTTTTTATTTTTTAATTTTAAATATGTTTTTATTGATTTCTGAGACGGGAAGGGAGGGAGGGAGAGAGAGAGAGAGAGAGAGAGAGAGAGAGAAACATCAGTGATGAGAGAGTCACTGATCTGATGCTTCCTGCATGCCCCACACTGGGGATTCCACAACCCAGACATGTGCCCCGACTGGGAATTGAACCACAATCTTCTGGTTCATAGGTCGTCGCTCAACTGCTGAGCCCCGAGTGCCGGGTGACAGAGTCTTTTAGGCATCCCCTCCTGCCCTCCCTCAGCTATCAAAAACCCTCTCCTTCACTTGCTGGTGACTCAAGCCTGCCCCCCACACACACCCACCCCTGAATTCATCTCCTCCTTCTGGAACGGCATCTAATGATGAATGGAAAGCTACACTCTTTCTCACCACACACAATTAGTTATTGCCAAGCAATATAATAATAAAAAAAATCCTTTGAGCTAGAAAAATTAAGTAAAAACTGCTGTGCGTTAGAAGTCAAGCGCTGGGCTCCTTCTCTAGCCCAGGACAGCACAGTTGCCCTTGGTCATGTACCACAAGGTTCGCCCAGGCACCTGGGTAGGAGGCACAGGGCTGCAGCATAACCTGCCCCAGGGCGGTCAGATGGGTGGCCTGGCCATGCTGGGTGTGCAGCAGGCAGGTTCCTGTGCGGGGCCAGTCCTTCTGGGGCCCTGCCCTTGCAGAGCAAACGTGGGGTCACACTGACCCCCTGCTTCTTACAAGACTCAACGCAGGCGCAGGTGGGAAATGAGAGCTCTTGTAAGCGCCTTCAAAGGCCATAACTGTTTCTTTAGAACACGCCCTTATGTATTCCCATTTGCTTCCTGCGCCAGGCTTCTCCAGCAAACCCCCTTTCCTTTCTGTGACATAATAACAGAACTCATAACACATCAACATTACTTCCTGGGAGACGGATGTCTACTTAGGCTTAAAATGACACTAATAACAAGCAGTCTTGAAGCGCAGCCGAGCCAAAGCCTGGCTGGATGCACGTCCTGTGGCCTGACGGAGCCACCAGGGAATGGGCTGGGTCAGCAGCATGCAGGTGCCTGTGGTCTCACGTCGCGGCAAAGGAGGCGTTTGGCTTGAGTGGAGGAAGAGGATCGGGAAGCGGGAGTTTTGGTGGGGCCCGCGTGCTGCATCAGCGCGTCTAGTGCCACCACTAGTGCCTCGGCCCCCTGCAAGGGCGAGCGGGCTCCGGGGACTGGCTGAGTGTCCACAGCTGGGCTGCTGGGGTCATTCTTCCTGCCGCAGAGCAAAGGGTGTTTCGCAGCACGCTGGTGGGTGGTTGGCAGGCCTGTGGCCCCTGGGGTGTGCAAGCCACTGCTCGTCGTGGGCTGTGCTCTCCACGTCTTGGAGGGAGTCACCAGCAACCAACTTCCTTTGGGTCAGCAGCAGCAGACGGACCCTGCGCAAAGTGGCCAGCTCCTGGCCTTCCAGGACCCTCTCCTGTGCCCAGCAGCGTGCCGCTGACCTTGGTCTATGCCACTGAATCGCAGCGCTTAGTGTACAGCGCCTTCCTCTGCTACCCAGGCGTCCTCCCGCAGCCCTTGCCCTGCAACCTTTCCCTGTGTGTGTGTGTGTGTGTGTGTGTGTGGCTGTTTTGGCTTCCTGTCCTCCTGGTGGATCTCCACGAGTTCATGGCTATTCCCAGGCTGAGCTGGGCACTGGCGGCGCCCCTGGCACCTCTGTAGCAGATCTCACTGTGGCCGAGAGCGCCAGACCCACACCAAGGCTACGCCGTGGTCGCCTCTGCTGGAGTCTTGCAAGCTCGGGCCCCTGTCTGAGGACGGCAGGACCCCGCAAGCGTGCGCTTCTGGCGGAGCGCTGGCGCACAAGTCCCTGCTCCTTCCGCGGCTTCGGGCCGCCTGCAATCTGTTGCCCCCACTCCCACCCCTAGAATGTCTTTCACCTGCTCCAGAGACTGGGTGGGCCAGAGCCTCATCTCCCACATTTTTCAGTGTCCTGCAACTGCTCTGTCCCTGGGACCACCCGCACCTGTGTCACCCACGAGGGTCTCCACTTCTTGCCAAACTCTGTGTCTTGCCTCACACCCCAACCCCTGCCTTTCTCCCTCACTCGTAATGCTCGAATCCAAGTGAGTCTAGAGGCTGTGCCCTGAATCTCGGCCCCGCCCTTGCTCTTTCACAGGCCCCGGCCCCTGGGCACTGTGGCATGTCCGGCGTTACTGAGGGTGGTGCAGGGGGCGCTGCAGTACCGGGGCATGATGCAAGGGAGCTCTGCTGTACAGGGGTGCTGCAGTACACGGTCCTGATGTATGTGGATGCTGCAGTACCAGAGCATGATGCAGGGCGCCGCTGCAATGCAGGGGCCTGTTGCAAGGGGGCGCTGGAGTACCGGTACCCAGACCCAGGGGGTGCTACTAAGCAGGGGAGCTGTAGTACCGGGCCCCGGCGCCAGGGGGCGCTGTGAGCAGTCGAGCTGCAGTACCGATCCACGGATACAGGGGGCGCTGCTGAGCAGTCGAGCTGCAGTACCGATCCCCGGAGTCAGGGGGCGCTGCTGAGTAGTCGAGCTGCAGTACCGATCCCCAGAGACAGGGGGCGCTGCTGAGCAGGGGCGCTGCAGTACCGTTTCCTGGTGCCAGGGGGCGCTGCTGAGCACGGGAGCTACAGTACCGATCCCCGGCTCCAGGGGGCGCAGCTGAGCAGCCGAGCTGCGGTACCGGGCCCCGGCGCCAGGGGGCGCTGCTGAGCAGGGGAGCTGCTGTACCGGGCCCCGGCGCCAGGGGGCGCTGCTGAGCACCCAAGTTTTTGCGAGCAGCTGGGCAATCTCTTGCTCGCCTGGTCCCGCAGGATCCAGCCCCAGGACCAGAGCATGACACTCAGCGTGGTCATCTGATGCCTCTGCACCTAGGCCTGCCTCATCTGATGCCCCTCCACCCCCCCTCTCTGGTCTGCGAGTGTGCCCGCGAGGCTGGACTGGGGAACCTCTTCCCAGAACCAGAGCTAAGCCAACACGGGCAGAACACGCAGCTCAGCCCTCTTACTCGGCCGCCCTTCCTTGTCCTCGAGTCTTTGTAAAACGTTACATGGGCTTTGCTGCTAGTGCTTTGCTTGGAGGAGGCCAGGGAGAGGGAAGGAGATTTACTATTTTCTATTTGTGCTTTACAGGTCAAGCAAAGCTCTTTCTCTGGTTTTCAAACAGTGTTTCTGAACCGTGGCCGCCTTCCTTGCTTTTCCTTCTGTTTGCCACTGGGTGAGACCAGAAGGGGCAATGAGGTAGGACGTAAAGCCTGTCGGTTTGCCTTTTTAAAAGTTTGCAACTCGGATATAATACCTGATATCGCTTAGCTGACTGGAACCCGTTTGTTTCTAGAATTCCGGGGAGGCGTGTATTACCAATCGACATCTAGGATGTTAGCGTTTCCTGAATAAGGCCTTGATACATCAAAGGGGGTTTTCATTTTAAATCCACTTGCATTTATACTGCAAAAGACTTACAAGTCACCTTCAAGAAGGTCTTGCTATTGTTTTTCCTCTCCTTACCCCCAATTGTATTTGAAAATGATGAGATAAATTAGTCAATGAAGAGATTAAATAGGAACAAAGTGGAAAAGGTACCAGTCACTTAAGGGGACATAGAGCTGTGCATAGGACAGACGTCCTACCTGTGGGTATGTTTGTGTGTACGCACCCACTGTTTGCCACAAGGTGGGCGCTCAGGTATTTGCTTTTCTGAAACTGGGTGTAATCTGTGAGCTACAGCGTTCTCCTGCATCGTCTAATTGCTCGGTCGCAGCAGACCCACGGCGGTGGTCTTACAACTGCTCGCCACCTGCTCTGTAGCGACACACCTGGGACACGATCAACTCCGAATACAAGGACCGGGAGAAGCTTACTTAAGGTCAAAAGAGAAAAATAAACTGTCACTCCCCAGGATGCACAGAACACGTAATTCCAATCCCATGGTTAAGGGAACAGGTGAAGACTGTTGGGCTGTGATACCATGCTGATAATTCTCACCGTAACCTCCTGAGAGTTCTGTAAATGAGGACAAGTGCCCAGGGACAGGGGTTTCCACACTGATGTTGCAACAGTGACTGGGCAGTGAGAGCAGGAGTCTTAGGCAATGATACCTGGTATGCAGCTGTCAGATCAGCCCTGTGGCATCCCAGGGACCGGCTCCTGCGCTTCCAGCAGCGCCATTACCGGGAGGCTCAAGGCCACACACCCCATGTTTCCTTAGAGCATTCTTGGGGTATGTGTGGAGAGTGGGGGCGATGGGGAAAGGATGGGATTCGTCGGGGAGAAATATGATTGATTGTGGTCTCTTTGTTGCCAGGTTAAATTCACTGCTTCTTAGCTCTGGTAGCTCCTAGAGTCACCTGGGGAGCTTTCAGATAACATCACTGACTAGGCCCTGTCCTCAGAGAGTCCAGTCGATTTGAGATGGGCCTGGGCATAAGGGCTTTTCAAAGCATTTTAGTCGGTTTTAATATACGTTCAAGATTCAACTTTATAATTTTTAAAATTGGCTTGAGAGAGAGAGGAAGGGAGAGGGAGAGAGAAACATCAATGTGTGAAAGAGACATCGACCAGTTGCCTCCTGTACATGCCCCTACTGGGGCTCTAACCTGCAGTCTGGGTACGTGCCCTGACGGGAGTTGAACCTCTGACCCTTTGCTGGACAGGATGACCCTCCAACCAACTGAGCCACATTGGCCAGGGTAAGAAGTATCCTCTTTTTAATTAGTCTCAGAAACATCTGAGTGAAGCTTTCATTGTACCTGTCACAGGTGTTAAGAATTTGAAGTTGAATTCTGACAGTGAGTTACTTGGGGAAAACTCTTTTAAGCCTTCAGACAATACCTGATGAATCACATAGAGACAACTCGTTGTCATCAGGAATATATAGGTATGCTTTCAACAATTTCCTTCTATGTGTAAGGCACTGCGTGAGTCCAGTCAGATCAATTGCATTATAAAGTTATACACTACGAATTATTCCAAATCCAAAAATTGAAGTGTTCCCTGATTAGCTTGATGTAAGTAAGTCTATATCAACTGTGAGAAGAAGGTATCCCAATAATTACTAGAAAAGCTGCCACCTGTTTCTATCATGCTTACAACTTAACCTTTTTAATATTTATATGGATTTTATGGAGAGCCTAATGGGGTTGGAGAATTATGCTGTTTATAAACATTTTTACAAACTAAGCAAATTGGCAAATGAATAGCAACTAATTAATTCTTACCTTATGTGAAATCTCTTTGGGACTAGTTTGGCTATAATACTAACTTTAGCACTGGCCGGTGTGGCTCAGTTGGGTGAGTGCTGTCCCATGCACCGAGAGGTCGCCAGTTTGATTCTCAGTCAGGGCACATGCCCAGGTGGCAGGCTCGATCCCAAGTAGGCTGCATGCAGAAGGCAGCCGATGGATGTCTCTTTCTCATTGATGTTTCTCTCTCTCTCTCCCTTTCCCTCCCTCTCCCTCTAAAACACACAAAAATATACATTTAAAAAAATTGTTCTAAACAATTTAAAAACATATCTTTTAAAAATGTTATGAAAAAACTAACTTTAAAAAAATCTATCAGAAGTGAGTCCTAGAGAAATCCACACAGGGTTGAAAGTAGAAAATTTTATTTAATATAATCCACTTTAGGTAATACCAAGCATCCAATCCTCTCCTGCAAGGAGTCATACGGGCCATAGAGCTGGGAACTGAGCCAGTCTGGCACTTGGCAGCAGCCCTCTCCGAGGCTGACGGGAGGTTCTGTAATCCGCTTTGCAAGCATTGTCACCAGGTCTCACTTTTGGCAGTCAATCAATAGATTCATCTCACTAAATCGGCTGGGGAGTGTTTCAATATGTGTTGGCAACAGTTACCTGGAATTAGCAACTGTGAGGGATGCTAAGGTAACAGTATCCCGATTGATGTAACCTTCCTGAATTTTGTTCTTGTGGATTTTCAGCCTGCTCCTCTAGAGGGGGTGCCGAGTTCCAGGTTTATCTTCTCAGGTGGGCCAGTTAACCACCTCTGTCCTGTGGCTTGCATTCCTGAACATCAAGCAGTCTTGCAAAGGCAAGTCACAGAACTGACGTCAAGGGGACCCAGGCAAAGATCTGGGAGTGAGCCCAGGGTCCATTCCCCACAGATGAGAGGTCAGGAGCACCTGTTCCTCAAGGCAGTGCCTCCATTGATTTTCCTTCATGCGTTGATGCCTTTGCTATGTGTCTAAGATGCATGTGCGGCTGACTCACTTTGTGAAGCTCTTCAAGCTGGGGCTTGTACTGTGTTTGACATATTTTGGGTGCTCAGTAAATATTAAATCAGTAGTAGAGTCTCCAGTTGTGGGATTAATAAACCAAGCCACTTACACACACAGCATAACTACACAACCTCAGATGGCCATGGTTAAAGCAAGGATAAATCATGCCCAGAAAAACACGCTACTCAATCTGGATTTGTCAATTCCAGCAATTCCAGGAACGAACTGTTATTTGGGTTCTTCTGTGAGCCTCTGGACCCAACCCCAGGAAGGACAGCATTTCAGTACATGGCGCCAAGCTCTGTCTGTCCTCTCCGAGACTGAATGTGCCTAAATCCACAGGTTCATCAAAGACAGAGTAGAGAATTTCAGGATTAACTTCTTTTGTATCTTTTTTTAAAACCTCACCTGAGGATATTTTTTTCCATTGACTTTTAGACAGTGGAAGGAAGGAAGGGAGAGAGAAGAGAGAGAAACATCAATTGCTTGCCTTCAGTACGAGCCTGAACTGGGGCTGGGGAGTGAACCTGCAGCTGAGGTACGTGTCCTTGAGCAGGAACGGAACCGCGACCTGTCAGTCGGAGCCCCGACCAGTACTCTAACCGCTGAGCCAAACCGGCCAGGGCCAGGATTAATTTCTATACCATCATGAATCTGGATCATTATTTAAATGTTAGCATTTACTCACACTCTTCCACACAGAATTTGTGAAATTTAAAGAACATTCAACACTTGGGCCTTTAAACAAAATTGGATCAGATTCCAAATCCTTCATGACAGAGTCACAAACAGGATTTTCTGGTACATCCAAAATAAAAGTTTAAAATGGATTTGGGTACACCTTCCCAGGGATCCATATATTTTGCTAAGATAAGCTAGTCTGCAGATGTTGGAAATGCAAAATATTTATTTGGATGGATGAGCGTTGCCATCTTGGTTTGTTAAAAGACCATACATCCCCAACCGGACTTCGTAAGTAGAAAGCCTCATTTTGAACTGCGCGTGCACACTTCCAACAGGTTTTAAATGGTTCTCCTCTGCTTTCCAAATCGATTTCTCATTTCCCACTCTTGATATCTCTATTCTGCCTTTTTTTTCTGCTACTTTCCCATATTATCTATGAAATACGTCCGTTCTGAATCTACCTCCGCCCCAGTGAAGGAGAGCGGGTGATATTCAAACATCCATCTTCCCGTGGGTCCTTCTACGGTGAGTCACCTTGGAGAGCCACCCTGGCTAATTCCGTTGCAGAGGGCGGACTGCACCCAACAAGTGGAGGGCTGCTGTCACTGCACTTCCTGTCCACTGTGGGCCCTTGGAGCTCACACAACTGAACGTTTCACAGATGACTCCAAGCAGAGGTGAGTAACAAGAGTTTGCTCAGAATCTCTGCAGGGCCCTTTATGTGACAAATCTCCTCGAGAGCTTGCATGAGGGGCCTAAGAAGGAGAGGTCAAGTGTGTTTCATTGTGATGTCTGGGGTTGAAGCCCGTACACCTAAGCCAGAATAAGCACTTAACAGTCTTTTTTTATTTTTTAATTTTAAATATGTTTTTATTGATTTCTGAGACGGGAAGGGAGGGAGGGAGAGAGAGAGAGAGAGAGAGAGAGAGAGAGAAACATCAGTGATGAGAGAGTCACTGATCTGATGCTTCCTGCATGCCCCACACTGGGGATTCCACAACCCAGACATGTGCCCCGACTGGGAATTGAACCACAATCTTCTGGTTCATAGGTCGTCGCTCAACTGCTGAGCCCCGAGTGCCGGGTGACAGAGTCTTTTAGGCATCCCCTCCTGCCCTCCCTCAGCTATCAAAAACCCTCTCCTTCCCTTGCTGGTGACTCAAGCCTGCCCCCCACACACACCCACCCCTGAATTCATCTCCTCCTTCTGGAACGGCATCTAATGATGAATGGAAAGCTACACTCTTTCTCACCACACACAATTAGTTATTGCCAAGCAATATAATAATAAAAAAAATCCTTTGATCTAGAAAAATTAAGTAAAAACTGCTGTGCGTTAGAAGTCAAGCGCTGGGCTCCTTCTCTAGCCCAGGACAGCACAGTTGCCCTTGGTCATGTACCACAAGGTTCGCCCAGGCACCTGGGTAGGAGGCACAGGGCTGCAGCATAACCTGCCCCAGGGCGGTCAGATGGGTGGCCTGGCCATGCTGGGTGTGCAGCAGGCAGGTTCCTGTGCGGGGCCAGTCCTTCTGGGGCCCTGCCCTTGCAGAGCAAACGTGGGGTCACACTGACCCCCTGCTTCTTACAAGACTCAACGCAGGCGCAGGTGGGAAATGAGAGCTCTTGTAAGCGCCTTCAAAGGCCATAACTGTTTCTTTAGAACACGCCCTTATGTATTCCCATTTGCTTCCTGCGCCAGGCTTCTCCAGCAAACCCCCTTTCCTTTCTGTGACATAATAACAGAACTCATAACACATCAACATTACTTCCTGGGAGACGGATGTCTACTTAGGCTTAAAATGACACTAATAACAAGCAGTCTTGAAGCGCAGCCGAGCCAAAGCCTGGCTGGATGCACGTCCTGTGGCCTGACGGAGCCACCAGGGAATGGGCTGGGTCAGCAGCATGCAGGTGCCTGTGGTCTCACGTCGCGGCAAAGGAGGCGTTTGGCTTGAGTGGAGGAAGAGGATCGGGAAGCGGGAGTTTTGGTGGGGCCCGCGTGCTGCATCAGCGCGTCTAGTGCCACCACTAGTGCCTCGGCCCCCTGCAAGGGCGAGCGGGCTCCGGGGACTGGCTGAGTGTCCACAGCTGGGCTGCTGGGGTCATTCTTCCTGCCGCAGAGCAAAGGGTGTTTCGCAGCACGCTGGTGGGTGGTTGGCAGGCCTGTGGCCCCTGGGGTGTGCAAGCCACTGCTCGTCGTGGGCTGTGCTCTCCACGTCTTGGAGGGAGTCACCAGCAACCAACTTCCTTTGGGTCAGCAGCAGCAGACGGACCCTGCGCAAAGTGGCCAGCTCCTGGCCTTCCAGGACCCTCTCCTGTGCCCAGCAGCGTGCCGCTGACCTTGGTCTATGCCACTGAATCGCAGCGCTTAGTGTACAGCGCCTTCCTCTGCTACCCAGGCGTCCTCCCGCAGCCCTTGCCCTGCAACCTTTCCCTGTGTGTGTGTGTGTGTGTGTGTGTGTGTGGCTGTTTTGGCTTCCTGTCCTCCTGGTGGATCTCCACGAGTTCATGGCTATTCCCAGGCTGAGCTGGGCACTGGCGGCGCCCCTGGCACCTCTGTAGCAGATCTCACTGTGGCCGAGAGCGCCAGACCCACACCAAGGCTACGCCGTGGTCGCCTCTGCTGGAGTCTTGCAAGCTCGGGCCCCTGTCTGAGGACGGCAGGACCCCGCAAGCGTGCGCTTCTGGCGGAGCGCTGGCGCACAAGTCCCTGCTCCTTCCGCGGCTTCGGGCCGCCTGCAATCTGTTGCCCCCACTCCCACCCCTAGAATGTCTTTCACCTGCTCCAGAGACTGGGTGGGCCAGAGCCTCATCTCCCACATTTTTCAGTGTCCTGCAACTGCTCTGTCCCTGGGACCACCCGCACCTGTGTCACCCACGAGGGTCTCCACTTCTTGCCAAACTCTGTGTCTTGCCTCACACCCCAACCCCTGCCTTTCTCCCTCACTCGTAATGCTCGAATCCAAGTGAGTCTAGAGGCTGTGCCCTGAATCTCGGCCCCGCCCTTGCTCTTTCACAGGCCCCGGCCCCTGGGCACTGTGGCATGTCCGGCGTTACTGAGGGTGGTGCAGGGGGCGCTGCAGTACCGGGGCATGATGCAAGGGAGCTCTGCTGTACAGGGGTGCTGCAGTACACGGTCCTGATGTATGTGGATGCTGCAGTACCAGAGCATGATGCAGGGCGCCGCTGCAATGCAGGGGCCTGTTGCAAGGGGGCGCTGGAGTACCGGTACCCAGACCCAGGGGGTGCTACTAAGCAGGGGAGCTGTAGTACCGGGCCCCGGCGCCAGGGGGCGCTGTGAGCAGTCGAGCTGCAGTACCGATCCACGGATACAGGGGGCGCTGCTGAGCAGTCGAGCTGCAGTACCGATCCCCGGCGCCAGGGGGCGCTGCTGAGTAGCCGAGCTGCAGTACCGATCCCCAGAGACAGGGGGCGCTGCTGAGCAGGGGCGCTGCAGTACCGTTTCCTGGTGCCAGGGGGCGCTGCTGAGCACGGGAGCTACAGTACCGATCCCCGGCTCCAGGGGGCGCAGCTGAGCAGCCGAGCTGCAGTACCGGGCCCCGGCGCCAGGGGGCGCTGCTGAGCAGGGGAGCTGCTGTACCGGGCCCCGGCGCCAGGGGGCGCTGCTGAGCAGGGGAGCTGCAGTACCGGGCCCCGGCGCCAGGGGGCGCTGCTGAGCAGGGGAGCTGCAGTACCGGGCCCCGGCGCCAGGGGGCGCTGCTGAGCAGGGGAGCTGCTGTACCGGGCCCCGGCGCCAGGGGGCGCTGCTGAGCACCCAAGTTTTTGCGAGCAGCTGGGCAATCTCTTGCTCGCCTGGTCCCGCAGGATCCAGCCCCAGGACCAGAGCATGACACTCAGCGTGGTCATCTGATGCCTCTGCACCTAGGCCTGCCTCATCTGATGCCCCTCCACCCCCCCTCTCTGGTCTGCGAGTGTGCCCGCGAGGCTGGACTGGGGAACCTCTTCCCAGAACCAGAGCTAAGCCAACACGGGCAGAACACGCAGCTCAGCCCTCTTACTCGGCCGCCCTTCCTTGTCCTCGAGTCTTTGTAAAACGTTACATGGGCTTTGCTGCTAGTGCTTTGCTTGGAGGAGGCCAGGGAGAGGGAAGGAGATTTACTATTTTCTATTTGTGCTTTACAGGTCAAGCAAAGCTCTTTCTCTGGTTTTCAAACAGTGTTTCTGAACCGTGGCCGCCTTCCTTGCTTTTCCTTCTGTTTGCCACTGGGTGAGACCAGAAGGGGCAATGAGGTAGGACGTAAAGCCTGTCGGTTTGCCTTTTTAAAAGTTTGCAACTCGGATATAATACCTGATATCGCTTAGCTGACTGGAACCCGTTTGTTTCTAGAATTCCGGGGAGGCGTGTATTACCAATCGACATCTAGGATGTTAGCGTTTCCTGAATAAGGCCTTGATACATCAAAGGGGGTTTTCATTTTAAATCCACTTGCATTTATACTGCAAAAGACTTACAAGTCACCTTCAAGAAGGTCTTGCTATTGTTTTTCCTCTCCTTACCCCCAATTGTATTTGAAAATGATGAGATAAATTAGTCAATGAAGAGATTAAATAGGAACAAAGTGGAAAAGGTACCAGTCACTTAAGGGGACATAGAGCTGTGCATAGGACAGACGTCCTACCTGTGGGTATGTTTGTGTGTACGCACCCAGTGTTTGCCACAAGGTGGGCGCTCAGGTATTTGCTTTTCTGAAACTGGGTGTAATCTGTGAGCTACAGCGTTCTCCTGCATCGTCTAATTGCTCGGTCGCAGCAGACCCACGGCGGTGGTCTTACAACTGCTCGCCACCTGCTCTGTAGCGACACACCTGGGACACGATCAACTCCGAATACAAGGACCGGGAGAAGCTTACTTAAGGTCAAAAGAGAAAAATAAACTGTCACTCCCCAGGATGCACAGAACACGTAATTCCAATCCCATGGTTAAGGGAACAGGTGAAGACTGTTGGGCTGTGATACCATGCTGATAATTCTCACCGTAACCTCCTGAGAGTTCTGTAAATGAGGACAAGTGCCCAGGGACAGGGGTTTCCACACTGATGTTGCAACAGTGACTGGGCAGTGAGAGCAGGAGTCTTAGGCAATGATACCTGGTATGCAGCTGTCAGATCAGCCCTGTGGCATCCCAGGGACCGGCTCCTGCGCTTCCAGCAGCGCCATTACCGGGAGGCTCAAGGCCACACACCCCATGTTTCCTTAGAGCATTCTTGGGGTATGTGTGGAGAGTGGGGGCGATGGGGAAAGGATGGGATTCGTCGGGGAGAAATATGATTGATTGTGGTCTCTTTGTTGCCAGGTTAAATTCACTGCTTCTTAGCTCTGGTAGCTCCTAGAGTCACCTGGGGAGCTTTCAGATAACATCACTGACTAGGCCCTGTCCTCAGAGAGTCCAGTCGATTTGAGATGGGCCTGGGCATAAGGGCTTTTCAAAGCATTTTAGTCGGTTTTAATATACGTTCAAGATTCAACTTTATAATTTTTAAAATTGGCTTGAGAGAGAGAGGAAGGGAGAGGGAGAGAGAAACATCAATGTGTGAAAGAGACATCGACCAGTTGCCTCCTGTACATGCCCCTACTGGGGCTCTAACCTGCAGTCTGGGTATGTGCCCTGACGGGAGTTGAACCTCTGACCCTTTGCTGGACAGGATGACCCTCCAACCAACTGAGCCACATTGGCCAGGGTAAGAAGTATCCTCTTTTTAATTAGTCTCAGAAACATCTGAGTGAAGCTTTCATTGTACCTGTCACAGGTGTTAAGAATTTGAAGTTGAATTCTGACAGTGAGTTACTTGGGGAAAACTCTTTTAAGCCTTCAGACAATACCTGATGAATCACATAGAGACAACTCGTTGTCATCAGGAATATATAGGTATGCTTTCAACAATTTCCTTCTATGTGTAAGGCACTGCGTGAGTCCAGTCAGATCAATTGCATTATAAAGTTATACACTACGAATTATTCCAAATCCAAAAATTGAAGTGTTCCCTGATTAGCTTGATGTAAGTAAGTCTATATCAACTGTGAGAAGAAGGTATCCCAATAATTACTAGAAAAGCGGCCACCTGTTTCTATCATGCTTACAACTTAACCTTTTTAATATTTATATGGATTTTATGGAGAGCCTAATGGGGTTGGAGAATTATGCTGTTTATAAACATTTTTACAAACTAAGCAAATTGGCAAATGAATAGCAACTAATTAATTCTTACCTTATGTGAAATCTCTTTGGGACTAGTTTGGCTATAATACTAACTTTAGCACTGGCCGGTGTGGCTCAGTTGGGTGAGTGCTGTCCCATGCACCGAGAGGTCGCCAGTTTGATTCTCAGTCAGGGCACATGCCCAGCTGGCAGGCTCGATCCCAAGTAGGCTGCATGCAGAAGGCAGCCGATGGATGTCTCTTTCTCATTGATGTTTCTCTCTCTCTCTCCCTTTCCCTCCCTCTCCCTCTAAAACACATAAAAATATATATTTAAAAAAATTGTTCTAAACAATTTAAAAACATATCTTTTTAAAATGTTATGAAAAAACTAACTTTAAAAAAATCTATCAGAAGTGAGTCCTAGAGAAATCCACACAGGGTTGAAAGTAGAAAATTTTATTTAATATAATCCACTTTAGGTAATACCAAGCATCCAATCCTCTCCTGCAAGGAGTCATACGGGCCATAGAGCTGGGAACTGAGCCAGTCTGGCACTTGGCAGCAGCCCTCTCCGAGGCTGACGGGAGGTTCTGTAATCCGCTTTGCAAGCATTGTCACCAGGTCTCACTTTTGGCAGTCAATCAATAGATTCATCTCACTAAATCGGCTGGGGAGTGTTTCAATATGTGTTGGCAACAGTTACCTGGAATTAGCAACTGTGAGGGATGCTAAGGTAACAGTATTCCGATTGATGTAACCTTCCTGAATTTTGTTCTTGTGGATTTTCAGCCTGCTCCTCTAGAGGGGGTGCTGAGTTCCAGGTTTATCTTCTCAGGTGGGCCAGTTAACCACCTCTGTCCTGTGGCTTGCATTCCTGAACATCAAGCAGTCTTGCAAAGGCAAGTCACAGAACTGACGTCAAGGGGACCCAGGCAAAGATCTGGGAGTGAGCCCAGGGTCCATTCCCCACAGATGAGAGGTCAGGAGCACCTGTTCCTCAAGGCAGTGCCTCCATTGATTTTCCTTCATGCGTTGATGCCTTTGCTATGTGTCTAAGATGCATGTGCGGCTGACTCACTTTGTGAAGCTCTTCAAGCTGGGGCTTGTACTGTGTTTGACATATTTTGGGTGCTCAGTAAATATTAAATCAGTAGTAGAGTCTCCAGTTGTGGGATTAATAAACCAAGCCACTTACACACACAGCATAACTACACAACCTCAGATGGCCATGGTTAAAGCAAGGATAAATCATGCCCAGAAAAACACGCTACTCAATCTGGATTTGTCAATTCCAGCAATTCCAGGAACGAACTGTTATTTGGGGTCTTCTGTGAGCCTCTGGACCCAACCCCAGGAAGGACAGCATTTCAGTACATGGCGCCAAGCTCTGTCTGTCCTCTCCGAGACTGAATGTGCCTAAATCCACAGGTTCATCAAAGACAGAGTAGAGAATTTCAGGATTAACTTCTTTTGTATCTTTTTTTAAAACCTCACCTGAGGATATTTTTTTCCATTGACTTTTAGACAGTGGAAGGAAGGAAGGGAGAGAGAAGAGAGAGAAACATCAATTGCTTGCCTTCAGTACGAGCCTGAACTGGGGCTGGGGAGTGAACCTGCAGCTGAGGTACGTGTCCTTGAGCAGGAACGGAACCGCGACCTGTCAGTCGGAGCCCCGACCAGTACTCTAACCGCTGAGCCAAACCGGCCAGGGCCAGGATTAATTTCTATACCATCATGAATCTGGATCATTATTTAAATGTTAGCATTTACTCACACTCTTCCACACAGAATTTGTGAAATTTAAAGAACATTCAACACTTGGGCCTTTAAACAAAATTGGATCAGATTCCAAATCCTTCATGACAGAGTCACAAACAGGATTTTCTGGTACATCCAAAATAAAAGTTTAAAATGGATTTGGGTACACCTTCCCAGGGATCCATATATTTTGCTAAGATAAGCTAGTCTGCAGATGTTGGAAATGCAAAATATTTATTTGGATGGATGAGCGTTGCCATCTTGGTTTGTTAAAAGACCATACATCCCCAACCGGACTTCGTAAGTAGAAAGCCTCATTTTGAACTGCGCGTGCACACTTCCAACAGGTTTTAAATGGTTCTCCTCTGCTTTCCAAATCGATTTCTCATTTCCCACTCTTGATATCTCTATTCTGCCTTTTTTTTCTGCTACTTTCCCATATTATCTATGAAATACGTCCGATCTGAATCTACCTCCGCCCCAGTGAAGGAGAGCGGGTGGGATTCAAACATCCATCTTCCCGTGGGTCCTTCTACGGTGAGTCACCTTGGAGAGCCACCCTGGCTAATTCCGTTGCAGAGGGCGGACTGCACCCAACAAGTGGAGGGCTGCTGTCACTGCACTTCCTGTCCACTGTGGGCCCTTGGAGCTCACACAACTGAACGTTTCACAGATGACTCCAAGCAGAGGTGAGTAACAAGAGTTTGCTCAGAATCTCTGCAGGGCCCTTTATGTGACAAATCTCCTCGAGAGCTTGCATGAGGGGCCTAAGAAGGAGAGGTCAAGTGTGTTTCATTGTGATGTCTGGGGTTGAAGCCCGTACACCTAAGCCAGAATAAGCACTTAACAGTCTTTTTTTATTTTTTAATTTTAAATATGTTTTTATTGATTTCTGAGACGGGAAGGGAGGGAGGGAGAGAGAGAGAGAGAGAGAGAGAGAGAGAGAGAGAGAGAGAGAGAGAGAAACATCAGTGATGAGAGAGTCACTGATCTGATGCTTCCTGCATGCCCCACACTGGGGATTCCACAACCCAGACATGTGCCCCGACTGGGAATTGAACCACAATCTTCTGGTTCATAGGTCGTCGCTCAACTGCTGAGCCCCGAGTGCCGGGTGACAGAGTCTTTTAGGCATCCCCTCCTGCCCTCCCTCAGCTATCCAAAACCCTCTCCTTCACTTGCTGGTGACTCAAGCCTGCCCCCCCACACACACCCACCCCTGAATTCATCTCCTCCTTCTGGAACGGCATCTAATGATGAATGGAAAGCTACACTCTTTCTCACCACACACAATTAGTTATTGCCAAGCAATATAATAATAAAAAAAATCCTTTGAGCTAGAAAAATTAAGTAAAAACTGCTGTGCGTTAGAAGTCAAGCGCTGGGCTCCTTCTCTAGCCCAGGACAGCACAGTTGCCCTTGGTCATGTACCACAAGGTTCGCCCAGGCACCTGGGTAGGAGGCACAGGGCTGCAGCATAAGCTGCCCCAGGGCGGTCAGATGGGTGGCCTGGCCATGCTGGGTGTGCAGCAGGCAGGTTCCTGTGCGGGGCCAGTCCTTCTGGGGCCCTGCCCTTGCAGAGCAAACGTGGGGTCACACTGACCTCCTGCTTCTTACAAGACTCAACGCAGGCGCAGGTGGGAAATGAGAGCTCTTGTAAGCGCCTTCAAAGGCCATAACTGTTTCTTTAGAACACGCCCTTATGTATTCCCATTTGCTTCCTGCGCCAGGCTTCTCCAGCAAACCCCCTTTCCTTTCTGTGACATAATAACAGAACTCATAACACATCAACATTACTTCCTGGGAGACGGATGTCTACTTAGGCTTAAAATGACACTAATAACAAGCAGTCTTGAAGCGCAGCCGAGCCAAAGCCTGGCTGGATGCACGTCCTGTGGCCTGACGGAGCTACCAGGGAATGGGCTGGGTCAGCAGCATGCAGGTGCCTGTGGTCTCACGTCGCGGCAAAGGAGGCGTTTGGCTTGAGTGGAGGAAGAGGATCGGGAAGCGGGAGTTTTGGTGGGGCCCGCGTGCTGCATCAGCGTGTCTAGTGCCACCACTAGTTCCTCGGCCCCCTGCAAGGGCGAGCGGGCTCCGGGGACTGGCTGAGTGTCCACAGCTGGGCTGCTGAGGTCATTCTTCCTGCCGCAGAGCAAAGGGTGTTTCGCAGCACGCTGGTGGGTGGTTGGCAAGCCTGTGGCCCCTGGGGTGTGCAAGCCACTGCTCGTCGTGGGCTGTGCTCTCCACGTCTTGGAGGGAGTCACCAGCAACCAACTTCCTTTGGGTCAGCAGCAGCAGACGGACCCTGCGCAAAGTGGCCAGCTCCTGGCCTTCCAGGACCGTCTCCTGTGCCCAGCAGCGTGCCGCTGACCTTGGTCTATGCCACTGAATCCCAGCGCTTAGTGTACAGCGCCTTCCTCTCCTACCCAGGCGTCCTCCCGCAGCCCTTGCCCTGCAACCTTTCCCTGTGTGTGTGTCTGTGTGTGGCTGTTTTGGCTTCCTGTCCTCCTGGTGGATCTCCACGAGTTCATGGCTATTCCCAGGCTGAGCTGGGCAGTGGCGGCGCCCCTGGCACCTCTGTAGCAGATCTCACTGTGGCCGAGAGCGCCAGACCCACACCAAGGCTATGCCGTGGTCGCCTCTGCTGGAGTCTTGCAAGCTCGGGCCCCTGTCTGAGGACGGCAGGACCCCGCAAGCGTGCGCTTCTGGTGGAGCGCTGGCGCACAAGTCCCTGCTCCTTCCGCGGCTTCGGGCCGCCTGCAATCTGTTGCCCCCACTCCCACCCCTAGAATGTCTTTCACCTGCTCCAGAGACTGGGTGGGCCAGAGCCTCATCTCCCACATTTTTCAGTGTCCTGCAACTGCTCTGTCCCTGGGACCACCCGCACCTGTGTCACCCACGAGGGTCTCCACTTCTTGCCAAACTCTGTGTCTTGCCTCACACCCCAACCCCTGCCTTTCTCCCTCACTCGTAATGCTCGAATCCAAGTGAGTCTAGAGGCTGTGCCCTGAATCTCGGCCCCGCCCTTGCTCTTTCACAGGCCCCGGCCCATGGGCACTGTGGCATGTCCGGCGTTACTGAGGGTGGTGCAGGGGGCGCTGCAGTACCGGGGCATGATGCATGGGAGCTCTGCTGTACAGGGGTGCTGCAGTACATGGTCCTGATGTATGTGGATGCTGCAGTAGCAGAGCATGATGCAGGGCGCCGCTGCAATGCAGGGGCCTGTTGCAAGGGGGCGCTGGAGTACCGGTACCCAGACCCAGGGGGTGCTACTAAGCAGGCGAGCTGTAGTACCGGGCCCCGGCGCCAGGGGGCGCTGCTGAGCAGTCGAGCTGCAGTACCGATCCCCGGCGCCAGGGGGCGCTGCTGAGTAGTCGAGCTGCAGTACCGATCCCCAGAGACAGGGGGCGCTGCTGAGCAGGGGCGCTGCAGTACCGTTTCCTGGTGCCAGGGGGCGCTGCTGAGCACGGGAGCTACAGTACCGATCCCCGGCTCCAGGGGGCGCAACTGAGCAGCCGAGCTGCAGTACCGGGCCCCGGCGCCAGGGGGCGCTGCTGAGCAGGGGAGCTGCTGTACCGGGCCCCGGCGCCAGGGGGCGCAGCTGAGCACCCAAGTTTTTGCGAGCAGCTGGGCAATCTCTTGCTCGCCTGGTCCCGCAGGATCCAGCCCCAGGACCAGAGCATGACACTCAGCGTGGTCATCTGATGCCTCTGCACCTAGGCCTGCCTCATCTGATGCCCCGCCACTCCCCCTCTCTGGTCTGCGAGTGTGCCCGCGAGGCTGGACTGGGGAACCTCTTCCCAGAACCAGAGCTAAGCCAACACGGGCAGAACACGCAGCTCAGCCCTCTCACTCAGCCGCCCTTCCTTGTCCTCGAGTCTTTGTAAAACGTTACATGGGCTTTGCTGCTAGTGCTTTGCTTGGAGGAGGCCAGGGAGAGGGAAGGAGATTTACTATTTTCTATTTGTGCTTTACAGGTCAAGCAAAGCTCTTTCTCTGGTTTTCAAACAGTGTTTCTGAACCGTGGCCGCCTTCCTTGCTTTTCCTTCTGTTTGCCACTGGGTGAGACCAGAAGGGGCAATGAGGTAGGACGTAAAGCCTGTCGGTTTGCCTTTTTAAAAGTTTGCAACTCGGATATAATACCTGATATCGCTTAGCTGACTGGAACCCGTTTGTTTCTAGAATTCCGGGGAGGCGTGTATTACCAATCGACATCTAGGATGTTAGCGTTTCCTGAATAAGGCCTTGATACATCAAAGGGGGTTTTCATTTTAAATCCACTTGCATTTATACTGCAAAAGACTTACAAGTCACCTTCAAGAAGGTCTTGCTATTGTTTTTCCTCTCCTTACCCGCAATTGTATTTGAAAATGATGAGATAAATTAGTCAATGAAGAGATTAAATAGGAACAAAGTGGAAAAGGTACCAGTCACTTAAGGGGACATACAGCTGTGCATAGGACAGACGTCCTACCTGTGGGTATGTTTGTGTGTACGCACCCACTGTTTGCCACAAGGTGGGCGCTCAGGTATTTGCTTTTCTGAAACTGGGTGTAATCTGTGAGCTACAGCGTTCTCCTGCATCGTCTAATTGCTCGGTCGCAGCAGACCCACGGCGGTGGTCTTACAACTGCTCGCCACCTGCTCTGTAGCGACACACCTGGGACACGATCAACTCCGAATACAAGGACCGGGAGAAGCTTACTTAAGGTCAAAAGAGAAAAATAAACTGTCACTCCCCAGGATGCACAGAACACGTACTTCCAATCCCATGGTTAAGGGAACAGGTGAAGACTGTTGGGCTGTGATACCATGCTGATAATTCTCACCGTAACCTCCTGAGAGTTCTGTAAATGAGGACAAGTGCCCAGGGACAGGGGTTTCCACATTGATGTTGCAACAGTGACTGGGCAGTGAGAGCAGGAGTCTTAGGCAATGATACCTGGTATGCAGCTGTCAGATCAGCCCTGTGGCATCCCAGGGACCGGCTCCTGCGCTTCCAGCAGCGCCATTACCGGGAGGCTCAAGGCCACACACCCCATGTTTCCTTAGAGCATTCTTGGGGTATGTGTGGAGAGTGGGGGCGATGGGGAAAGGATGGGATTCGTTGGGGAGAAATATGATTGATTGTGGTCTCTTTGTTGCCAGGTTAAATTCACTGCTTCTTAGCTCTGGTAGCTCCTAGAATCACCTGGGGAGCTTTCAGATAAGATCACTGACTAGGCCCTGTCCTCAGAGAGTCCAGTCGATTTGAGATGGGCCTGGGCATAAGGGCTTTTCAAAGCATTTTAGTTGGTTTTAATATACGTTCAAGATTCAACTTTATAATTTTTAAAATTGGCTTGAGAGAGAGAGGAAGGGAGAGGGAGAGAGAAACATCAATGTGTGAAAGAGACATCGACCAGTTGCCTCCTGTACATGCCCCTACTGGGGCTCTAACCTGCAGTCTGGGTACGTGCCCTGACGGGAGTTGAACCTCTGACCCTTTGCTGGACAGGATGACCCTCCAACCAACTGAGCCACATTGGCCAGGGTAAGAAGTATCCTCTTTTTAATTAGTCTCAGAAACATCTGAGTGAAGCTTTCATTGTACCTGTCACAGGTGTTAAGAATTTGAAGTTGAATTCTGACAGTGAGTTACTTGGGGAAAACTCTTTTAAGCCTTCAGACAATACCTGATGAATCACATAGAGACAACTCGTTGTCATCAGGAATATATAGGTATGCTTTCAACAATTTCCTTCTATGTGTAAGGCACTGCGTGAGTCCAGTCAGATCAATTGCATTATAAAGTTATACACTACGAATTATTCCAAATCCAAAAATTGAAGTGTTCCCTGATTAGCTTGATGTAAGTAAGTCTATATCAACTGTGAGAAGAAGGTATCCCAATAATTACTAGAAAAGCTGCCACCTGTTTCTATCATGCTTACAACTTAACCTTTTTAATATTTATATGGATTTTATGGAGAGCCTAATGGGGTTGGAGAATTATGCTGTTTATAAACATTTTTACAAACTAAGCAAATTGGCAAATGAATAGCAACTAATTAATTCTTACCTTATGTGAAATCTCTTTGGGACTAGTTTGGCTATAATACTAACTTTAGCACTGGCCGGTGTGGCTCAGTTGGGTGAGTGCTGTCCCATGCACCGAGAGGTCGCCAGTTTGATTCTCAGTCAGGGCACATGCCCAGGTGGCAGGCTCGATCCCAAGTAGGCTGCATGCAGAAGGCAGCCGATGGATGTCTCTTTCTCATTGATGTTTCTCTCTCTCTCTCCCTTTCCCTCCCTCTCCCTCTAAAACACATAAAAATATATATTTAAAAAAATTGTTCTAAACAATTTAAAAACATATCTTTTAAAAATGTTATGAAAAAACTAACTTTAAAAAAATCTATCAGAAGTGAGTCCTAGAGAAATCCACACAGGGTTGAAAGTAGAAAATTTTATTTAATATAATCCACTTTAGGTAATACCAAGCATCCAATCCTCTCCTGCAAGGAGTCATACGGGCCATAGAGCTGGGAACTGAGCCAGTCTGGCACTTGGCAGCAGCCCTCTCCGAGGCTGACGGGAGGTTCTGTAATCCGCTTTGCAAGCATTGTCACCAGGTCTCACTTTTGGCAGTCAATCAATAGATTCATCTCACTAAATCGGCTGGGGAGTGTTTCAATATGTGTTGGCAACAGTTACCTGGAATTAGCAACTGTGAGGGATGCTAAGGTAACAGTATTCCGATTGATGTAACCTTCCTGAATTTTGTTCTTGTGGATTTTCAGCCTGCTCCTCTAGAGGGGGTGCTGAGTTCCAGGTTTATATTCTCAGGTGGGCCAGTTAACCACCTCTGTCCTGTGGCTTGCATTCCTGAACATCAAGCAGTCTTGCAAAGGCAAGTCACAGAACTGACGTCAAGGGGACCCAGGCAAAGATCTGGGAGTGAGCCCAGGGTCCATTCCCCACAGATGAGAGGTCAGGAGCACCTGTTCCTCAAGGCAGTGCCTCCATTGATTTTCCTTCATGCGTTGATGCCTTTGCTATGTGTCTAAGATGCATGTGCGGCTGACTCACTTTGTGAAGCTCTTCAAGCTGGGGCTTGTACTGTGTTTGACATATTTTGGGTGCTCAGTAAATATTAAATCAGTAGTAGAGTCTCCAGTTGTGGGATTAATAAACCAAGCCACTTACACACACAGCATAACTACACAACCTCAGATGGCCATGGTTAAAGCAAGGATAAATCATGCCCAGAAAAACACGCTACTCAATCTGGATTTGTCAATTCCAGCAATTCCAGGAACGAACTGTTATTTGGGTTCTTCTGTGAGCCTCTGGACCCAACCCCAGGAAGGACAGCATTTCAGTACATGGCGCCAAGCTCTGTCTGTCCTCTCCAAGACTGAATGTGCCTACATCCACAGGTTCATCAAAGACAGAGTAGAGAATTTCAGGATTAACTTCTTTTGTATCTTTTTTTTAAACCTCACCTGAGGATATTTTTTTTCCATTGACTTTTAGACAGTGGAAGGAAGGAAGGGAGAGAGAAGAGAGAGAAACATCAATTGCTTGCCTTCAGTACGAGCCTGAACTGGGGCTGGGGAGTGAACCTGCAGCTGAGGTACGTGTCCTTGAGCAGGAACGGAACCGCGACCTGTCAGTCGGAGCCCCGACCAGTACTCTAACCGCTGAGCCAAACCGGCCAGGGCCAGTTTTAATTTCTATACCATCATGAATCTGGATCATTATTTAAATGTTAGCATTTACTCACACTCTTCCACACAGAATTTGTGAAATTTAAAGAACATTCAACACTTGGGCCTTTAAACAAAATTGGATCAGATTCCAAATCCTTCATGACAGAGTCACAAACGGGATTTTCTGGTACATCCAAAATAAAAGTTTAAAATGGATTTGGGTACACCTTCCCAGGGATCCATATATTTTGCTAAGATAAGCTAGTCTGCAGATGTTGGAAATGCAAAATATTTATTTGGATGGATGAGCGTTGCCATCTTGGTTTGTTAAAAGACCATACATCCCCAACCGGACTTCGTAAGTAGAAAGCCTTATTTTGAACTGCGCGTGCACACTTCCAACAGGTTTTAAATGGTTCTCCTCTGCTTTCCAAATCGATTTCTCATTTCCCACTCTTGATATCTCTATTCTGCCTTTTTTTTCTGCTACTTTCCCATATTATCTATGAAATACGTCCGTTCTGAATCTACCTCCACCCCAGTGAAGGAGAGCGGGTGATATTCAAACATCCATCTTCCCGTGGGTCCTTCTACGGTGAGTCACCTTGGAGAGCCACCCTGGCTAATTCCGTTGCAGAGGGCGGACTGCACCCAACAAGTGGAGGGCTGCTGTCACTGCACTTCCTGTCCACTGTGGGCCCTTGGAGCTCACACAACTGAATGTTTCACAGATGACTCCAAGCAGAGGTGAGTAACAAGAGTTTGCTCAGAATCTCTGCAGGGCCCTTTATGTGACAAATCTCCTCGAGAGCTTGCATGAGGGGCCTAAGAAGGAGAGGTCAAGTGTGTTTCATTGTGATGTCTGGGGTTGAAGCCCGTACACCTAAGCCAGAATAAGCACTTAACAGTCTTTTTTTATTTTTTAATTTTAAATAAGTTTTTATTGATTTCTGAGATGGGAAGGGAGGGAGGGAGAGAGAAAGAGAGAGAGAGAGAGAGAGAGAGAGAAACATCAGTGATGAGAGAGTCACTGATCTGATGCTTCCTGCATGCCCCACACTGGGGATTCCACAACCCAGACATGTGCCCCGACTGGGAATTGAACCACAATCTTCTGGTTCATAGGTCGTCGCTCAACTGCTGAGCCCCGAGTGCCGGGTGACAGAGTCTTTTAGGCATCCCCTCCTGCCCTCCCTCAGCTATCAAAAACCCTCTCCTTCACTTGCTGGTGACTCAAGCCTGCCCCCCCCCCACACCCACCCCTGAATTCATCTCCTCCTTCTGGAACGGCATCTAATGATGAATGGAAAGCTACACTCTTTCTCACCACACACAATTAGTTATTGCCAAGCAATAAAATAATAAAAAAAATCCTTTGAGCTAGAAAAATTAAGTAAAAACTGCTGTGCGTTAGAAGTCAAGCGCTGGGCTCCTTCTCTAGCCCAGGACAGCACAGTTGCCTTTGGTCATGTACTACAAGGTTCGCCCAGGCACCTGGGTTGGAGGCACAGGGCTGCAGCATAACCTGCACCAGGGCGGTCAGATGGGTGGCCTGGCCATGCTGGGTGTGCAGCAGGCAGGTTCCTGTGCGGGGCCAGTCCTTCTGGGGCCCTGCCCTTGCAGAGCAAACGTGGGGTCACACTGACCTCCTGCTTCTTACAAGACTCAACGCAGGCGCAGGTGGGAAATGAGAGCTCTTGTAAGCGCCTTCAAAGGCCATAACTGTTTCTTTAGAACACGCCCTTATGTATTCCCATTTGCTTCCTGCGCCAGGCTTCTCCAGCAAACCCCCTTTCCTTTCTGTGACATAATAACAGAACTCATAACACATCAACATTACTTCCTGGGAGACGGATGTCTACTTAGGCTTAAAATAACACTAATAACAAGCAGTCTTGAAGCGCAGCCGAGCCAAAGCCTGGCTGGATGCACGTCCTGTGGCCTGACGGAGCCACCAGGGAATGGGCTGGGTCAGCAGCATGCAGGTGCCTGTGGTCTCACGTCGCGGCAAAGGAGGCGTTTGGCTTGAGTGGAGGAAGAGGATCGGGAAGCGGGAGTTTTGGTGGGGCCTGCGTGCTGCATCAGCGCGTCTAGTGACACCACTAGTGCCTCGGCCCCCTGCAAGGGCGAGCGGGCTCCGGGGACTGGCTGAGTGTCCACAGCTGGGCTGCTGGGGTCATTCTTCCTGCCGCAGAGCAAAGGGTGTTTCGCAGCACGCTGGTGGGTGGTTGGCAGGCCTGTGGCCCCTGGGGTGTGCAAGCCACTGCTCGTCATGGGCTGTGCTCTCCACGTCTTGGAGGGAGTCACCAGCAACCAACTTCCTTTGGGTCAGCAGCAGCAGACGGACCCTGCGCAAAGTGGCCAGCTCCTGGCCTTCCAGGACCGTCTCCTGTGCCCAGCAGCGTGCCGCTGACCTTGGTCTATGCCACTGAATCCCAGCGCTTAGTGTACAGCGCCTTCCTCTCCTACCCAGGCGTCCTCCCGCAGCCCTTGCCCTGCAACCTTTCCCTGTGTGTGTGTGTGTGTGTGTGGCTGTTTTGGCTTCCTGTCCTCCTGGTGGATCTCCACGAGTTCATGGCTATTCCCAGGCTGAGCTGGGCAGTGGCGGCGCCCCTGGCACCTCTGTAGCAGATCTCACTGTGGCCGAGAGCGCCAGACCCTCACCAAGGCTACGCCGTGGTCGCCTCTGCTGGAGTCTTGCAAGCTCGGGCCCCTGTCTGAGGACGGCAGGACCCCGCAAGCGTGCGCTTCTGGCGGAGCGCTGGCGCACAAGTCCCTGCTCCTTCCGCGGCTTCGGGCCGCCTGCAATCTGTTGCCCCCACTCCCACCCCTAGAATGTCTTTCACCTGCTCCAGAGACTGGGTGGGCCAGAGCCTCATCTCCCACATTTTTCAGTGTCCTGCAACTGCTCTGTCCCTGGGACCACCCGCACCTGTGTCACCCACGAGGGTCTCCACTTCTTGCCAAACTCTGTGTCTTGCCTCACACCCCAACCCCTGCCTTTCTCCCTCACTCGTAATGCTCGAATCCAAGTGAGTCTAGAGGCTGTGCCCTGAATCTCGGCCCCGCCCTTGCTCTTTCACAAGCCCCGGACCCTGGGCACTGTGGCATGTCCGGCGTTACTGAGGGTGGTGCAGGGGGCGCTGCAGTACCGGGGCATGATGCATGGGAGCTCTGCTGTACAGGGGTGCTGCAGTACATGGTCCTGATGTATGTGGATGCTGCAGTACCAGAGCATGATGCAGGGCGCCGCTGCAATGCAGGGGCCTGTAGCAAGGGGGCGCTGGAGTACCGGTACCCAGACCCAGGGGGTGCTACTAAGCAGGGGAGCTGTAGTACCGGGCCCCGGCGCCAGGGGGTGCTGCTGAGCAGTCGAGCTGCAGTACCGATCCCCGGCGCCAGGGGGCGCTGCTGAGTAGTCGAGCTGCAGTACCGATCCCCAGAGACAGGGGGCGCTGCTGAGCAGGGGCGCTGCAGTACCGTTTCCTGGTGCCAGGGGGCGCTGCTGAGCACGGGAGCTACAGTACCGATCCCCGGCTCCAGGGGGCGCAACTGAGCAGCCGAGCTGCAGTACCGGGCCCCGGCGCCAGGGGGCGCTGCTGAGCAGGGGAGCTGCTGTACCGGGCCCCGGCGCCAGGGGGCGCAGCTGAGCACCCAAGTTTTTGCGAGCAGCTGGGCAATCTCTTGCTCGCCTGGTCCCGCAGGATCCAGCCCCAGGACCAGAGCATGACACTCAGCGTGGTCATCTGATGCCTCTGCACCTAGGCCTGCCTCATCTGATGCCCCGCCACTCCCCCTCTCTGGTCTGCGAGTGTGCCCGCGAGGCTGGACTGGGGAACCTCTTCCCAGAACCAGAGCTAAGCCAACACGGGCAGAACACGCAGCTCAGCCCTCTCACTCAGCCGCCCTTCCTTGTCCTCGAGTCTTTGTAAAACGTTACATGGGCTTTGCTGCTAGTGCTTTGCTTGGAGGAGGCCAGGGAGAGGGAAGGAGATTTACTATTTTCTATTTGTGCTTTACAGGTCAAGCAAAGCTCTTTCTCTGGTTTTCAAACAGTGTTTCTGAACCGTGGCCGCCTTCCTTGCTTTTCCTTCTGTTTGCCACTGGGTGAGACCAGAAGGGGCAATGAGGTAGGACGTAAAGCCTGTCGGTTTGCCTTTTTAAAAGTTTGCAACTCGGATATAATACCTGATATCGCTTAGCTGACTGGAACCCGTTTGTTTCTAGAATTCCGGGGAGGCGTGTATTACCAATCGACATCTAGGATGTTAGCGTTTCCTGAATAAGGCCTTGATACATCAAAGGGGGTTTTCATTTTAAATCCACTTGCATTTATACTGCAAAAGACTTACAAGTCACCCTCAAGAAGGTCTTGCTATTGTTTTTCCTCTCCTTACCCCCAATTGTATTTGAAAATGATGAGATAAATTAGTCAATGAAGAGATTAAATAGGAACAAAGTGGAAAAGGTACCAGTCACTTAAGGGGACATAGAGCTGTGCATAGGACAGACGTCCTACCTGTGGGTATGTTTGTGTGTACGCACCCACTGTTTGCCACAAGGTGGGCGCTCAGGTATTTGCTTTTCTGAAACTGGGTGTAATCTGTGAGCTACAGCGTTCTCCTGCATCGTCTAATTGCTCGGTCGCAGCAGACCCACGGCGGTGGTCTTACAACTGCTCGCCACCTGCTCTGTAGCGACACACCTGGGACACGATCAACTCCGAATACAAGGACCGGGAGAAGCTTACTTAAGGTCAAAAGAGAAAAATAAACTGTCACTCCCCAGGATGCACAGAACACGTACTTCCAATCCCATGGTTAAGGGAACAGGTGAAGACTGTTGGGCTGTGATACCATGCTGATAATTCTCACCGTAACCTCCTGAGAGTTCTGTAAATGAGGACAAGTGCCCAGGGACAGGGGTTTCCACATTGATGTTGCAACAGTGACTGGGCAGTGAGAGCAGGAGTCTTAGGCAATGATACCTGGTATGCAGCTGTCAGATCAGCCCTGTGGCATCCCAGGGACCGGCTCCGGCGCTTCCAGCAGCGCCATTACCGGGAGGCTCAAGGCCACACACCCCATGTTTCCTTAGAGCATTCTTGGGGTATGTGTGGAGAGTGGGGGCGATGGGGAAAGGATGGGATTCGTCGGGGAGAAATATGATTGATTGTGGTCTCTTTGTTGCCAGGTTAAATTCACTGCTTCTTAGCTCTGGTAGCTCCTAGAATCACCTGGGGAGCTTTCAGATAAGATCACTGACTAGGCCCTGTCCTCAGAGAGTCCAGTCGATTTGAGATGGGCCTGGGCATAAGGGCTTTTCAAAGCATTTTAGTTGGTTTTAATATACGTTCAAGATTCAACTTTATAATTTTTAAAATTGGCTTGAGAGAGAGAGGAAGGGAGAGGGAGAGAGAAACATCAATGTGTGAAAGAGACATCGACCAGTTGCCTCCTGTACATGCCCCTACTGGGGCTCTAACCTGCAGTCTGGGTACGTGCCCTGACGGGAGTTGAACCTCTGACCCTTTGCTGGACAGGATGACCCTCCAACCAACTGAGCCACATTGGCCAGGGTAAGAAGTATCCTCTTTTTAATTAGTCTCAGAAACATCTGAGTGAAGCTTTCATTGTACCTGTCACAGGTGTTAAGAATTTGAAGTTGAATTCTGACAGTGAGTTACTTGGGGAAAACTCTTTTAAGCCTTCAGACAATACCTGATGAATCACATAGAGACAACTCGTTGTCATCAGGAATATATAGGTATGCTTTCAACAATTTCCTTCTATGTGTAAGGCACTGCGTGAGTCCAGTCAGATCAATTGCATTATAAAGTTATACACTACGAATTATTCCAAATCCAAAAATTGAAGTGTTCCCTGATTAGCTTGATGTAAGTAAGTCTATATCAACTGTGAGAAGAAGGTATCCCAATAATTACTAGAAAAGCTGCCACCTGTTTCTATCATGCTTACAACTTAACCTTTTTAATATTTATATGGATTTTATGGAGAGCCTAATGGGGTTGGAGAATTATGCTGTTTATAAACATTTTTACAAACTAAGCAAATTGGCAAATGAATAGCAACTAATTAATTCTTACCTTATGTGAAATCTCTTTGGGACTAGTTTGGCTATAATACTAACTTTAGCACTGGCCGGTGTGGCTCAGTTGGGTGAGTGCTGTCCCATGCACCGAGAGGTCGCCAGTTTGATTCTCAGTCAGGGCACATGCCCAGGTGGCAGGCTCGATCCCAAGTAGGCTGCATGCAGAAGGCAGCCGATGGATGTCTCTTTCTCATTGATGTTTCTCTCTCTCTCTCCCTTTCCCTCCCTCTCCCTCTAAAACACATAAAAATATATATTTAAAAAAATTGTTCTAAACAATTTAAAAACATATCTTTTAAAAATGTTATGAAAAAACTAACTTTAAAAAAATCTATCAGAAGTGAGTCCTAGAGAAATCCACACAGGGTTGAAAGTAGAAAATTTTATTTAATATAATCCACTTTAGGTAATACCAAGCATCCAATCCTCTCCTGCAAGGAGTCATACGGGCCATAGAGCTGGGAACTGAGCCAGTCTGGCACTTGGCAGCAGCCCTCTCCGAGGCTGACGGGAGGTTCTGTAATCCGCTTTGCAAGCATTGTCACCAGGTCTCACTTTTGGCAGTCAATCAATAGATTCATCTCACTAAATCGGCTGGGGAGTGTTTCAATATGTGTTGGCAACAGTTACCTGGAATTAGCAACTGTGAGGGATGCTAAGGTAACAGTATTCCGATTGATGTAACCTTCCTGAATTTTGTTCTTGTGGATTTTCAGCCTGCTCCTCTAGAGGGGGTGCTGAGTTCCAGGTTTATCTTCTCAGGTGGGCCAGTTAACCACCTCTGTCCTGTGGCTTGCATTCCTGAACATCAAGCAGTCTTGCAAAGGCAAGTCACAGAACTGACGTCAAGGGGACCCAGGCAAAGATCTGGGAGTGAGCCCAGGGTCCATTCCCCACAGATGAGAGGTCAGGAGCACCTGTTCCTCAAGGCAGTGCCTCCATTGATTTTCCTTCATGCGTTGATGCCTTTGCTATGTGTCTAAGATGCATGTGCGGCTGACTCACTTTGTGAAGCTCTTCAAGCTGGGGCTTGTACTGTGTTTGACATATTTTGGGTGCTCAGTAAATATTAAATCAGTAGTAGAGTCTCCAGTTGTGGGATTAATAAACCAAGCCACTTACACACACAGCATAACTACACAACCTCAGATGGCCATGGTTAAAGCAAGGATAAATCATGCCCAGAAAAACACGCTACTCAATCTGGATTTGTCAATTCCAGCAATTCCAGGAACGAACTGTTATTTGGGTTCTTCTGTGAGCCTCTGGACCCAACCCCAGGAAGGACAGCATTTCAGTACATGGCGCCAAGCTCTGTCTGTCCTCTCCGAGACTGAATGTGCCTAAATCCACAGGTTCATCAAAGACAGAGTAGAGAATTTCAGGATTAACTTCTTTTGTATCTTTTTTTAAAACCTCACCTGAGGATATTTTTTTTCCATTGACTTTTAGACAGTGGAAGGAAGGAAGGGAGAGAGAAGAGAGAGAAACATCAATTGCTTGCCTTCAGTACGAGCCTGAACTGGGGCTGGGGAGTGAACCTGCAGCTGAGGTACGTGTCCTTGAGCAGGAACGGAACCGCGACCTGTCAGTCGGAGCCCCGACCAGTACTCTAACCGCTGAGCCAAACCGGCCAGGGCCAGTTTTAATTTCTATACCATCATGAATCTGGATCATTATTTAAATGTTAGCATTTACTCACACTCTTCCACACAGAATTTGTGAAATTTAAAGAACATTCAACACTTGGGCCTTTAAACAAAATTGGATCAGATTCCAAATCCTTCATGACAGAGTCACAAACGGGATTTTCTGGTACATCCAAAATAAAAGTTTAAAATGGATTTGGGTACACCTTCCCAGGGATCCATATATTTTGCTAAGATAAGCTAGTCTGCAGATGTTGGAAATGCAAAATATTTATTTGGATGGATGAGCGTTGCCATCTTGGTTTGTTAAAAGACCATACATCCCCAACCGGACTTCGTAAGTAGAAAGCCTTATTTTGAACTGCGCGTGCACACTTCCAACAGGTTTTAAATGGTTCTCCTCTGCTTTCCAAATCGATTTCTCATTTCCCACTCTTGATATCTCTATTCTGCCTTTTTTTTCTGCTACTTTCCCATATTATCTATGAAATACGTCCGTTCTGAATCTACCTCCACCCCAGTGAAGGAGAGCGGGTGATATTCAAACATCCCTCTTCCCGTGGGTCCTTCTACGGTGAGTCACCTTGGAGAGCCACCCTGGCTAATTCCGTTGCAGAGGGCGGACTGCACCCAACAAGTGGAGGGCTGCTGTCACTGCACTTCCTGTCCACTGTGGGCCCTTGGAGCTCACACAACTGAACGTTTCACAGATGACTCCAAGCAGAGGTGAGTAACAAGAGTTTGCTCAGAATCTCTGCAGGGCCCTTTATGTGACAAATCTCCTCGAGAGCTTGCATGAGGGGCCTAAGAAGGAGAGGTCAAGTGTGTTTCATTGTGATGTCTGGGGTTGAAGCCCGTACACCTAAGCCAGAATAAGCACTTAACAGTCTTTTTTTATTTTTTAATTTTAAATATGTTTTTATTGATTTCTGAGACGGGAAGGGAGGGAGGGACAGAGAGAGAGAGAGAGAGAGAGAGATAGAGAAACATCAGTGATGAGAGAGTCACTGATCTGATGCTTCCTGCATGCCCCACACTGGGGATTCCACAACCCAGACATGTGCCCCGACTGGGAATTGAACCACAATCTTCTGGTTCATAGGTCGTCGCTCAACTGCTGAGCCCCGAGTGCCGGGTGACAGAGTCTTTTAGGCATCCCCTCCTGCCCTCCCTCAGCTATCAAAAAACCTCTCCTTCACTTGCTGGTGATCAAGACTGCCCCCCCCCACACCCACCCCTGAATTCATCTCCTCCTTCTGGAACGGCATCTAATGATGAATGGAAAGCTACACTCTTTCTCACCACACACAATTAGTTATTGCCAAGCAATATAATAATAAAAAAAATCCTTTGAGCTAGAAAAATTAAGTAAAAACTGCTGTGCGTTAGAAGTCAAGCGCTGGGCTCCTTCTCTAGCCCAGGACAGCACAGTTGCCCTTGGTCATGTACTACAAGGTTCGCCCAGGCACCTGGGTATGAGGCACAGGGCTGCAGCATAACCTGCACCAGGGCGGTCAGATGGGTGGCCTGGCCATGCTGGGTGTGCAGCAGGCAGGTTCCTGTGCGGGGCCAGTCCTTCTGGGGCCCTGCCCTTGCAGAGCAAACTTGGGGTCACACTGACCTCCTGCTTCTTACAAGACTCAAAGCAGGCGCAGGTGGGAAATGAGAGCTCTTGTAAGCGCCTTCAAAGGCCATAACTGTTTCTTTAGAAAACGCCCTTATGTATTCCCATTTGCTTCCTGAGCCAGGCTTCTCTAGCAAACCCCCTTTCCTTTCTGTGACATAATAACAGAACTCATAACACATCAACATTACTTCCTGGGAGACGGATGTCTACTTAGGCTTAAAATGACACTAATAACAAGCAGTCTTGAAGCGCAGCCGAGCCAAAGCCTGGCTGGATGCACGTCCTGTGGCCTGACGGAGCCACCAGGGAATGGGCTGGGTCAGCAGCATGCAGGTGCCTGTGGTCTCACTTCGCGGCAAAGGAGGCGTTTGGCTTGAGTGGAGGAAGAGGATCGGGAAGCGGGAGTTTTGGTGGGGCCTGCGTGCTGCATCAGCGCGTCTAGTGACACCACTAGTGCCTCGGCCCCCTGCAAGGGCGAGCGGGCTCCGGGGACTGGCTGAGTGTCCACAGCTGGGCTGCTGGGGTCATTCGTCCTGCCGCAGAGCAAAGGGTGTTTCGCAGCACGCTGGTGGGTGGTTGGCAGTCCTGTGGCCCCTGGGGTGTGCAAGCCACTGCTCGTCGTGGGCTGTGCTCTCCACGTCTTGGAGGGAGTCACCAGCAACCAACTTCCTTTGGGTCAGCAGCAGCAGACGGACCCTGCGCAAAGTGGCCAGCTGCTGGCCTTCCAGGACCCTCTCCTGTGCCCAGCAGCGTGCCGCTGACCTTGGTCTATGCCACTGAATCCCAGCGCTTAGTGTACAGCGCCTTCCTCTCCTACCCAGGCGTCCTCCCGCAGCCCTTGCCCTGCAACCTTTCCCTGTGTGTGTGTGTGTGTGTGGCTGTTTGGGCTTCCTGTCCTCCTGGTGGATCTCCACGAGTTCATGGCTATTCCCAGGCTGAGCTGGGCACTGGCGGCGCCCCTGGCACCTCTGTAGCAGATCTCACTGTGGCCGAGAGCGCCAGACCCACACCAAGGCTACGCCGTGGTCGCCTCTGCTGGAGTCTTGCAAGCTTGGGCCCCTGTCTGAGGACGGCAGGACCCCGCAAGCATGCGCTTCTGGCGGAGCGCTGGCGCACAAGTCCCTGCTCCTTCCGCGGCTTCGGGCCGCCTGCAATCTGTTGCCCCCACTCCCACCCCTAGAATGTCTTTCACCTGCTCCAGAGACTGGGTGGGCCAGAGCCTCATCTCCCACATTTTTCAGTGTCCTGCAACTGCTCTGTCCCTGGGACCACCCGCACCTGTGTCACCCACGAGGGTCTCCACTTCTTGCCAAACTCTGTGTCTTGCCTCACACCCCAACCCCTGCCTTTCTCCCTCACTCGTAATGCTCGAATCCAAGTGAGTCTAGAGGCTGTGCCCTGAATCTCGGCCCCGCCCTTGCTCTTTCACAGGCCCCGGCCCCTGGGCACTGTGGCATGTCCGGCGTTACTGAGGGTGGTGCAGGGGGCGCTGCAGTACCGGGGCATGATGCATGGGAGCTCTGCTGTACAGGGGTGCTGCAGTACATGGTCCTGATGTATGTGGATGCTGCAGTACCAGAGCATGATGCAGGGCGCCGCTGCAATGCAGGGGCCTGTTGCAAGGGGGCGCTGGAGTACCGGTACCCAGACCCAGGGGGTGCTACTAAGCAGGGGAGCTGTAGTACCGGGCCCCGGCGCCAGGGGGCGCTGCTGAGCAGTCGAGCTGCAGTACCGATCCCCGGCGCCAGGGGGCGCTGCTGAATAGTTGAGCTGCAGTACCGATCCCCAGAGACAGGGGGCGCTGCTGAGCAGGGGCGCTGCAGTACCGTTTCCTGGTGCCAGGGGGCGGTGCTGAGCACGGGAGCTAAAGTACCGATCCCCGGCTCCAGGGGGAGCAACTGAGCAGCCGAGCTGCAGTACCGGGCCCCGGCGCCAGGGGGCGCTGCTGAGCACCCAAGTTTTTGCGAGCAGCTGGGCAATCTCTTGCTCGCCTGGTCCCGCAGGATCCAGCCCCAGGACCAGAGCATGACACTCAGCGTGGTCATCTGATGCCTCTGCACCTAGGCCTGCCTCATCTGATGCCCCGCCACTCCCCCTCTCTGGTCTGCGAGTGTGCCCACGAGGCTGGACTGGGGAACCTCTTCCCAGAACCAGAGCTAAGCCAACACGGGCAGAACACGCAGCTCAGCCCTCTCACTCAGCCGCCCTTCCTTGTCCTCGAGTCTTTGTAAAACGTTACATGGGCTTTGCTACTAGTGCTTTGCTTGGAGGAGGCCAGGGAGAGGGAAGGAGATTTACTATTTTCTATTTGTGCTTTACAGGTCAAGCAAAGCTCTTTCTCTGGTTTTCAAACAGTGTTTCTGAACCGTGGCCGCCTTCCTTGCTTTTCCTTCTGTTTGCCACTGGGTGAGACCAGAAGGGGCAATGAGGTAGGACGTAAAGCCTGTCGGTTTGCCGTTTTAAAAGTTTGCAACTCGGATATAATACCTGATATCGCTTAGCTGACTGGAACCCGTTTGTTTCTAGAATTCCGGGGAGGCGTGTATTACCAATCGACATCTAGGATGTTAGCGTTTCCTGAATAAGGCCTTGATACATCAAAGGGGGTTTTCATTTTAAATCCACTTGCATTTATACTGCAAAAGACTTACAAGTCACCCTCAAGAAGGTCTTGCTATTGTTTTTCCTCTCCTTACCCCCAATTGTATTTGAAAATGATGAGATAAATTAGTCAATGAAGAGATTAAATAGGAACAAAGTGGAAAAGGTACCAGTCACTTAAGGGGACATAGAGCTGTGCATAGGACAGACGTCCTACCTGTGGGTATGTTTGTGTGTACGCACCCACTGTTTGCCACAAGGTGGGCGCTCAGGTATTTGCTTTTCTGAAACTGGGTGTAATCTGTGAGCTACAGCGTTCTCCTGCATCGTCTAATTGCTCGGTCGCAGCAGACCCACGGCGGTGGTCTTACAACTGCTCGCCACCTGCTCTGTAGCGACACACCTGGGACACGATCAACTCCGAATACAAGGACCGGGAGAAGCTTACTTAAGGTCAAAAGAGAAAAATAAACTGTCACTCCCCAGGATGCACAGAACACGTACTTCCAATCCCATGGTTAAGGGAACAGGTGAAGACTGTTGGGCTGTGATACCATGCTGATAATTCTCACCGTAACCTCCTGAGAGTTCTGTAAATGAGGACAAGTGCCCAGGGACAGGGGTTTCCACATTGATGTTGCAACAGTGACTGGGCAGTGAGAGCAGGAGTCTTAGGCAATGATACCTGGTATGCAGCTGTCAGATCAGCCCTGTGGCATCCCAGGGACCGGCTCCGGCGCTTCCAGCAGCGCCATTACCGGGAGGCTCAAGGCCACACACCCCATGTTTCCTTAGAGCATTCTTGGGGTATGTGTGGAGAGTGGGGGCGATGGGGAAAGGATGGGATTCGTCGGGGAGAAATATGATTGATTGTGGTCTCTTTGTTGCCAGGTTAAATTCACTGCTTCTTAGCTCTGGTAGCTCCTAGAATCACCTGGGGAGCTTTCAGATAAGATCACTGACTAGGCCCTGTCCTCAGAGAGTCCAGTCGATTTGAGATGGGCCTGGGCATAAGGGCTTTTCAAAGCATTTTAGTTGGTTTTAATATACGTTCAAGATTCAACTTTATAATTTTTAAAATTGGCTTGAGAGAGAGAGGAAGGGAGAGGGAGAGAGAAACATCAATGTGTGAAAGAGACATCGACCAGTTGCCTCCTGTACATGCCCCTACTGGGGCTCTAACCTGCAGTCTGGGTACGTGCCCTGACGGGAGTTGAACCTCTGACCCTTTGCTGGACAGGATGACCCTCCAACCAACTGAGCCACATTGGCCAGGGTAAGAAGTATCCTCTTTTTAATTAGTCTCAGAAACATCTGAGTGAAGCTTTCATTGTACCTGTCACAGGTGTTAAGAATTTGAAGTTGAATTCTGACAGTGAGTTACTTGGGGAAAACTCTTTTAAGCCTTCAGACAATACCTGATGAATCACATAGAGACAACTCGTTGTCATCAGGAATATATAGGTATGCTTTCAACAATTTCCTTCTATGTGTAAGGCACTGCGTGAGTCCAGTCAGATCAATTGCATTATAAAGTTATACACTACGAATTATTCCAAATCCAAAAATTGAAGTGTTCCCTGATTAGCTTGATGTAAGTAAGTCTATATCAACTGTGAGAAGAAGGTATCCCAATAATTACTAGAAAAGCTGCCACCTGTTTCTATCATGCTTACAACTTAACCTTTTTAATATTTATATGGATTTTATGGAGAGCCTAATGGGGTTGGAGAATTATGCTGTTTATAAACATTTTTACAAACTAAGCAAATTGGCAAATGAATAGCAACTAATTAATTCTTACCTTATGTGAAATCTCTTTGGGACTAGTTTGGCTATAATACTAACTTTAGCACTGGCCGGTGTGGCTCAGTTGGGTGAGTGCTGTCCCATGCACCGAGAGGTCGCCAGTTTGATTCTCAGTCAGGGCACATGCCCAGCTGGCAGGCTCGATCCCAAGTAGGCTGCATGCAGAAGGCAGCCGATGGATGTCTCTTTCTCATTGATGTTTCTCTCTCTCTCTCCCTTTCCCTCCCTCTCCCTCTAAAACACATAAAAATATATATTTAAAAAAATTGTTCTAAACAATTTAAAAACATATCTTTTAAAAATGTTATGAAAAAACTAACTTTAAAAAAATCTATCAGAAGTGAGTCCTAGAGAAATCCACACAGGGTTGAAAGTAGAAAATTTTATTTAATATAATCCACTTTAGGTAATACCAAGCATCCAATCCTCTCCTGCAAGGAGTCATACGGGCCATAGAGCTGGGAACTGAGCCAGTCTGGCACTTGGCAGCAGCCCTCTCCGAGGCTGACGGGAGGTTCTGTAATCCGCTTTGCAAGCATTGTCACCAGGTCTCACTTTTGGCAGTCAATCAATAGATTCATCTCACTAAATCGGCTGGGGAGTGTTTCAATATGTGTTGGCAACAGTTACCTGGAATTAGCAACTGTGAGGGATGCTAAGGTAACAGTATTCCGATTGATGTAACCTTCCTGAATTTTGTTCTTGTGGATTTTCAGCCTGCTCCTCTAGAGGGGGTGCTGAGTTCCAGGTTTATCTTCTCAGGTGGGCCAGTTAACCACCTCTGTCCTGTGGCTTGCATTCCTGAACATCAAGCAGTCTTGCAAAGGCAAGTCACAGAACTGACGTCAAGGGGACCCAGGCAAAGATCTGGGAGTGAGCCCAGGGTCCATTCCCCACAGATGAGAGGTCAGGAGCACCTGTTCCTCAAGGCAGTGCCTCCATTGATTTTCCTTCATGCGTTGATGCCTTTGCTATGTGTCTAAGATGCATGTGCGGCTGACTCACTTTGTGAAGCTCTTCAAGCTGGGGCTTGTACTGTGTTTGACATATTTTGGGTGCTCAGTAAATATTAAATCAGTAGTAGAGTCTCCAGTTGTGGGATTAATAAACCAAGCCACTTACACACACAGCATAACTACACAACCTCAGATGGCCATGGTTAAAGCAAGGATAAATCATGCCCAGAAAAACACGCTACTCAATCTGGATTTGTCAATTCCAGCAATTCCAGGAACGAACTGTTATTTGGGTTCTTCTGTGAGCCTCTGGACCCAACCCCAGGAAGGACAGCATTTCAGTACATGGCGCCAAGCTCTGTCTGTCCTCTCCGAGACTGAATGTGCCTAAATCCACAGGTTCATCAAAGACAGAGTAGAGAATTTCAGGATTAACTTCTTTTGTATCTTTTTTTAAAACCTCACCTGAGGATATTTTTTTTCCATTGACTTTTAGACAGTGGAAGGAAGGAAGGGAGAGAGAAGAGAGAGAAACATCAATTGCTTGCCTTCAGTACGAGCCTGAACTGGGGCTGGGGAGTGAACCTGCAGCTGAGGTACGTGTCCTTGAGCAGGAACGGAACCGCGACCTGTCAGTCGGAGCCCCGACCAGTACTCTAACCGCTGAGCCAAACCGGCCAGGGCCAGTTTTAATTTCTATACCATCATGAATCTGGATCATTATTTAAATGTTAGCATTTACTCACACTCTTCCACACAGAATTTGTGAAATTTAAAGAACATTCAACACTTGGGCCTTTAAACAAAATTGGATCAGATTCCAAATCCTTCATGACAGAGTCACAAACGGGATTTTCTGGTACATCCAAAATAAAAGTTTAAAATGGATTTGGGTACACCTTCCCAGGGATCCATATATTTTGCTAAGATAAGCTAGTCTGCAGATGTTGGAAATGCAAAATATTTATTTGGATGGATGAGCGTTGCCATCTTGGTTTGTTAAAAGACCATACATCCCCAACCGGACTTCGTAAGTAGAAAGCCTTATTTTGAACTGCGCGTGCACACTTCCAACAGGTTTTAAATGGTTCTCCTCTGCTTTCCAAATCGATTTCTCATTTCCCACTCTTGATATCTCTATTCTGCCTTTTTTTTCTGCTACTTTCCCATATTATCTATGAAATACGTCCGTTCTGAATCTACCTCCACCCCAGTGAAGGAGAGCGGGTGATATTCAAACATCCATCTTCCCGTGGGTCCTTCTACGGTGAGTCACCTTGGAGAGCCACCCTGGCTAATTCCGTTGCAGAGGGCGGACTGCACCCAACAAGTGGAGGGCTGCTGTCACTGCACTTCCTGTCCACTGTGGGCCCTTGGAGCTCACACAACTGAACGTTTCACAGATGACTCCAAGCAGAGGTGAGTAACAAGAGTTTGCTCAGAATCTCTGCAGGGCCTTTTATGTGACAAATCTCCTCAAGAACTTGCATGAGGGGCCTAAGAAGGAGAGGTCAAGTGTGTTTCATTGTGATGTCTGGGGTTGAAGCCCGTACACCTAAGCCAGAATAAGCACTTTAACAGTCTTTTTTTATTTTTTAATTTTAAATATGTTTTTATTGATTTCTGAGACGGGAAGGGAGGGAGGGACAGAGAGAGAGAGAGAGAGAGAGAGAGAGATAGAGAAACATCAGTGATGAGAGAGTCACTGATCTGATGCTTCCTGCATGCCCCACACTGGGGATTCCACAACCCAGACATGTGCCCCGACTGGGAATTGAACCACAATCTTCTGGTTCATAGGTCGTCGCTCAACTGCTGAGCCCCGAGTGCCGGGTGACAGAGTCTTTTAGGCATCCCCTCCTGCCCTCCCTCAGCTATCAAAAAACCTCTCCTTCACTTGCTGGTGATCAAGACTGCCCCCCCCCACACCCACCCCTGAATTCATCTCCTCCTTCTGGAACGGCATCTAATGATGAATGGAAAGCTACACTCTTTCTCACCACACACAATTAGTTATTGCCAAGCAATATAATAATAAAAAAAATCCTTTGAGGTAGAAAAATTAAGTAAAAACTGCTGTGCGTTAGAAGTCAAGCGCTGGGCTCCTTCTCTAGCCCAGGACAGCACAGTTGCCCTTGGTCATGTACTACAAGGTTCGCCCAGGCACCTGGGTATGAGGCACAGGGCTGCAGCATAACCTGCACCAGGGCGGTCAGATGGGTGGCCTGGCCATGCTGGGTGTGCAGCAGGCAGGTTCCTGTGCGGGGCCAGTCCTTCTGGGGCCCTGCCCTTGCAGAGCAAACTTGGGGTCACACTGACCTCCTGCTTCTTACAAGACTCAACCCCGGCGCAGGTGGGAAATGAGAGCTCTTGTAAGCGCCTTCAAAGGCCATAACTGTTTCTTTAGAAAACGCCCTTATGTATTCCCATTTGCTTCCTGAGCCAGGCTTCTCTAGCAAACCCCCTTTCCTTTCTGTGACATAATAACAGAACTCATAACACATCAACATTACTTCCTGGGAGACGGATGTCTACTTAGGCTTAAAATGACACTAATAACAAGCAGTCTTGAAGCGCAGCCGAGCCAAAGCCTGGCTGGATGCACGTCCTGTGGCCTGACGGAGCCACCAGGGAATGGGCTGGGTCAGCAGCATGCAGGTGCCTGTGGTCTCACTTCGCGGCAAAGGAGGCGTTTGGCTTGAGTGGAGGAAGAGGATCGGGAAGCGGGAGTTTTGGTGGGGCCTGCGTGCTGCATCAGCGCGTCTAGTGACACCACTAGTGCCTCGGCCCCCTGCAAGGGCGAGCGGGCTCCGGGGACTGGCTGAGTGTCCACAGCTGGGCTGCTGGGGTCATTCGTCCTGCCGCAGAGCAAAGGGTGTTTCGCAGCACGCTGGTGGGTGGTTGGCAGTCCTGTGGCCCCTGGGGTGTGCAAGCCACTGCTCGTCGTGGGCTGTGCTCTCCACGTCTTGGAGGGAGTCACCAGCAACCAACTTCCTTTGGGTCAGCAGCAGCAGACGGACCCTGCGCAAAGTGGCCAGCTGCTGGCCTTCCAGGACCCTCTCCTGTGCCCAGCAGCGTGCCGCTGACCTTGGTCTATGCCACTGAATCCCAGCGCTTAGTGTACAGCGCCTTCCTCTCCTACCCAGGCGTCCTCCCGCAGCCCTTGCCCTGCAACCTTTCCCTGTGTGTGTGTGTGTGTGTGGCTGTTTGGGCTTCCTGTCCTCCTGGTGGATCTCCACGAGTTCATGGCTATTCCCAGGCTGAGCTGGGCACTGGCGGCGCCCCTGGCACCTCTGTAGCAGATCTCACTGTGGCCGAGAGCGCCAGACCCACACCAAGGCTACGCCGTGGTCGCCTCTGCTGGAGTCTTGCAAGCTCGGGCCCCTGTCTGAGGACGGCAGGACCCCGCAAGCGTGCGCTTCTGGCGGAGCGCTGGCGCACAAGTCCCTGCTCCTTCCGCGGCTTCGGGCCGCCTGCAATCTGTTGCCCCCACTCCCACTCCTAGAATGTCTTTCACCTGCTCCAGAGACTGGGTGGGCCAGAGCCTCATCTCCCACATTTTTCAGTGTCCTGCAACTGCTCTGTCCCTGGGACCACCCGCACCTGTGTCACCCACGAGGGTCTCCACTTCTTGCCAAACTCTGTGTCTTGCCTCACACCCCAACCCCTGCCTTTCTCCCTCACTCGTAATGCTCGAATCCAAGTGAGTCTAGAGGCTGTGCCCTGAATCTCGGCCCCGCCCTTGCTCTTTCACAGGCCCCGGCCCCTGGGCACTGTGGCATGTCCGGCGTTACTGAGGGTGGTGCAGGGGGCGCTGCAGTACCGGAGCATGATGCATGGGAGCTCTGCTGTACAGGGGTGCTGCAGTACATGGTCCTGATGTATGTGGATGCTGCAGTACCAGAGCATGATGCAGGGCGCCGCTGCAATGCAGGGGCCTGTTGCAAGGGGGCGCTGGAGTACCGGTACCCAGACCCAGGGGGTGCTACTAAGCAGGGGAGCTGTAGTACCGGGCCCCGGCGCCAGGGGGCGCTGCTGAGCAGTCGAGATGCAGTACCGATCCCCGGCGCCAGGGGGCGCTGCTGAGTAGTTGAGCTGCAGTACCGATCCCCAGAGACAGGGGGCGCTGCTGAGCAGGGGCGCTGCAGTACCGTTTCCTGGTGCCAGGGGGCGCTGCTGAGCACGGGAGCTACAGTACCGATCCCCGGCTCCAGGGGGCGCAACTGAGCAGCCGAGCTGCAGTACCGGGCCCCGGCGCCAGGGGGCGCTGCTGAGCACCCAAGTTTTTGCGAGCAGCTGGGCAATCTCTTGCTCGCCTGGTCCCGCAGGATCCAGCCCCAGGACCAGAGCATGACACTCAGCGTGGTCATCTGATGCCTCTGCACCTAGGCCTGCCTCATCTGATGCCCCGCCACTCCCCCTCTCTGGTCTGCGAGTGTGCCCGCGAGGCTGGACTGGGGAACCTCTTCCCAGAACCAGAGCTAAGCCAACACGGGCAGAACACGCAGCTCAGCCCTCTCACTCAGCCGCCCTTCCTTGTCCTCGAGTCTTTGTAAAACGTTACATGGGCTTTGCTACTAGTGCTTTGCTTGGAGGAGGCCAGGGAGAGGGAAGGAGATTTACTATTTTCTATTTGTGCTTTACAGGTCAAGCAAAGCTCTTTCTCTGGTTTTCAAACAGTGTTTCTGAACCGTGGCCGCCTTCCTTGCTTTTCCTTCTGTTTGCCACTGGGTGAGACCAGAAGGGGCAATGAGGTAGGACGTAAAGCCTGTCGGTTTGCCGTTTTAAAAGTTTGCAACTCGGATATAATACCTGATATCGCTTAGCTGACTGGAACCCGTTTGTTTCTAGAATTCCGGGGAGGCGTGTATTACCAATCGACATCTAGGATGTTAGCGTTTCCTGAATAAGGCCTTGATACATCAAAGGGGGTTTTCATTTTAAATCCACTTGCATTTATACTGCAAAAGACTTACAAGTCACCCTCAAGAAGGTCTTGCTATTGTTTTTCCTCTCCTTACCCCCAATTGTATTTGAAAATGATGAGATAAATTAGTCAATGAAGAGATTAAATAGGAACAAAGTGGAAAAGGTACCAGTCACTTAAGGGGACATACAGCTGTGCATAGGACAGACGTCCTACCTGTGGGTATGTTTGTGTGTACGCACCCACTGTTTGCCACAAGGTGGGCGCTCAGGTATTTGCTTTTCTGAAACTGGGTGTAATCTGTGAGCTACAGCGTTCTCCTGCATCGTCTAATTGCTCGGTCGCAGCAGACCCACGGCGGTGGTCTTACAACTGCTCGCCACCTGCTCTGTAGCGACACACCTGGGACACGATCAACTCCGAATACAAGGACCGGGAGAAGCTTACTTAAGGTCAAAAGAGAAAAATAAACTGTCACTCCCCAGGATGCACAGAACACGTACTTCCAATCCCATGGTTAAGGGAACAGGTGAAGACTGTTGGGCTGTGATACCATGCTGATAATTCTCACCGTAACCTCCTGAGAGTTCTGTAAATGAGGACAAGTGCCCAGGGACAGGGGTTTCCACATTGATGTTGCAACAGTGACTGGGCAGTGAGAGCAGGAGTCTTAGGCAATGATACCTGGTATGCAGCTGTCAGATCAGCCCTGTGGCATCCCAGGGACCGGCTCCGGCGCTTCCAGCAGCGCCATTACCGGGAGGCTCAAGGCCACACACCCCATGTTTCCTTAGAGCATTCTTGGGGTATGTGTGGAGAGTGGGGGCGATGGGGAAAGGATGGGATTCGTCGGGGAGAAATATGATTGATTGTGGTCTCTTTGTTGCCAGGTTAAATTCACTGCTTCTTAGCTCTGGTAGCTCCTAGAATCACCTGGGGAGCTTTCAGATAAGATCACTGACTAGGCCCTGTCCTCAGAGAGTCCAGTCGATTTGAGATGGGCCTGGGCATAAGGGCTTTTCAAAGCATTTTAGTTGGTTTTAATATACGTTCAAGATTCAACTTTATAATTTTTAAAATTGGCTTGAGAGAGAGAGGAAGGGAGAGGGAGAGAGAAACATCAATGTGTGAAAGAGACATCGACCAGTTGCCTCCTGTACATGCCCCTACTGGGGCTCTAACCTGCAGTCTGGGTACGTGCCCTGACGGGAGTTGAACCTCTGACCCTTTGCTGGACAGGATGACCCTCCAACCAACTGAGCCACATTGGCCAGGGTAAGAAGTATCCTCTTTTTAATTAGTCTCAGAAACATCTGAGTGAAGCTTTCATTGTACCTGTCACAGGTGTTAAGAATTTGAAGTTGAATTCTGACAGTGAGTTACTTGGGGAAAACTCTTTTAAGCCTTCAGACAATACCTGATGAATCACATAGAGACAACTCGTTGTCATCAGGAATATATAGGTATGCTTTCAACAATTTCCTTCTATGTGTAAGGCACTGCGTGAGTCCAGTCAGATCAATTGCATTATAAAGTTATACACTACGAATTATTCCAAATCCAAAAATTGAAGTGTTCCCTGATTAGCTTGATGTAAGTAAGTCTATATCAACTGTGAGAAGAAGGTATCCCAATAATTACTAGAAAAGCTGCCACCTGTTTCTATCATGCTTACAACTTAACCTTTTTAATATTTATATGGATTTTATGGAGAGCCTAATGGGGTTGGAGAATTATGCTGTTTATAAACATTTTTACAAACTAAGCAAATTGGCAAATGAATAGCAACTAATTAATTCTTACCTTATGTGAAATCTCTTTGGGACTAGTTTGGCTATAATACTAACTTTAGCACTGGCCGGTGTGGCTCAGTTGGGTGAGTGCTGTCCCATGCACCGAGAGGTCGCCAGTTTGATTCTCAGTCAGGGCACATGCCCAGCTGGCAGGCTCGATCCCAAGTAGGCTGCATGCAGAAGGCAGCCGATGGATGTCTCTTTCTCATTGATGTTTCTCTCTCTCTCTCCCTTTCCCTCCCTCTCCCTCTAAAACACATAAAAATATATATTTAAAAAAATTGTTCTAAACAATTTAAAAACATATCTTTTAAAAATGTTATGAAAAAACTAACTTTAAAAAAATCTATCAGAAGTGAGTCCTAGAGAAATCCACACAGGGTTGAAAGTAGAAAATTTTATTTAATATAATCCACTTTAGGTAATACCAAGCATCCAATCCTCTCCTGCAAGGAGTCATACGGGCCATAGAGCTGGGAACTGAGCCAGTCTGGCACTTGGCAGCAGCCCTCTCCGAGGCTGACGGGAGGTTCTGTAATCCGCTTTGCAAGCATTGTCACCAGGTCTCACTTTTGGCAGTCAATCAATAGATTCATCTCACTAAATCGGCTGGGGAGTGTTTCAATATGTGTTGGCAACAGTTACCTGGAATTAGCAACTGTGAGGGATGCTAAGGTAACAGTATTCCGATTGATGTAACCTTCCTGAATTTTGTTCTTGTGGATTTTCAGCCTGCTCCTCTAGAGGGGGTGCTGAGTTCCAGGTTTATCTTCTCAGGTGGGCCAGTTAACCACCTCTGTCCTGTGGCTTGCATTCCTGAACATCAAGCAGTCTTGCAAAGGCAAGTCACAGAACTGACGTCAAGGGGACCCAGGCAAAGATCTGGGAGTGAGCCCAGGGTCCATTCCCCACAGATGAGAGGTCAGGAGCACCTGTTCCTCAAGGCAGTGCCTCCATTGATTTTCCTTCATGCGTTGATGCCTTTGCTATGTGTCTAAGATGCATGTGCGGCTGACTCACTTTGTGAAGCTCTTCAAGCTGGGGCTTGTACTGTGTTTGACATATTTTGGGTGCTCAGTAAATATTAAATCAGTAGTAGAGTCTCCAGTTGTGGGATTAATAAACCAAGCCACTTACACACACAGCATAACTACACAACCTCAGATGGCCATGGTTAAAGCAAGGATAAATCATGCCCAGAAAAACACGCTACTCAATCTGGATTTGTCAATTCCAGCAATTCCAGGAACGAACTGTTATTTGGGTTCTTCTGTGAGCCTCTGGACCCAACCCCAGGAAGGACAGCATTTCAGTACATGGCGCCAAGCTCTGTCTGTCCTCTCCGAGACTGAATGTGCCTAAATCCACAGGTTCATCAAAGACAGAGTAGAGAATTTCAGGATTAACTTCTTTTGTATCTTTTTTTAAAACCTCACCTGAGGATATTTTTTTTCCATTGACTTTTAGACAGTGGAAGGAAGGAAGGGAGAGAGAAGAGAGAGAAACATCAATTGCTTGCCTTCAGTACGAGCCTGAACTGGGGCTGGGGAGTGAACCTGCAGCTGAGGTACGTGTCCTTGAGCAGGAACGGAACCGCGACCTGTCAGTCGGAGCCCCGACCAGTACTCTAACCGCTGAGCCAAACCGGCCAGGGCCAGTTTTAATTTCTATACCATCATGAATCTGGATCATTATTTAAATGTTAGCATTTACTCACACTCTTCCACACAGAATTTGTGAAATTTAAAGAACATTCAACACTTGGGCCTTTAAACAAAATTGGATCAGATTCCAAATCCTTCATGACAGAGTCACAAACGGGATTTTCTGGTACATCCAAAATAAAAGTTTAAAATGGATTTGGGTACACCTTCCCAGGGATCCATATATTTTGCTAAGATAAGCTAGTCTGCAGATGTTGGAAATGCAAAATATTTATTTGGATGGATGAGCGTTGCCATCTTGGTTTGTTAAAAGACCATACATCCCCAACCGGACTTCGTAAGTAGAAAGCCTTATTTTGAACTGCGCGTGCACACTTCCAACAGGTTTTAAATGGTTCTCCTCTGCTTTCCAAATCGATTTCTCATTTCCCACTCTTGATATCTCTATTCTGCCTTTTTTTTCTGCTACTTTCCCATATTATCTATGAAATACGTCCGTTCTGAATCTACCTCCACCCCAGTGAAGGAGAGCGGGTGATATTCAAACATCCATCTTCCCGTGGGTCCTTCTACGGTGAGTCACCTTGGAGAGCCACCCTGGCTAATTCCGTTGCAGAGGGCGGACTGCACCCAACAAGTGGAGGGCTGCTGTCACTGCACTTCCTGTCCACTGTGGGCCCTTGGAGCTCACACAACTGAACGTTTCACAGATGACTCCAAGCAGAGGTGAGTAACAAGAGTTTGCTCAGAATCTCTGCAGGGCCTTTTATGTGACAAATCTCCTCAAGAACTTGCATGAGGGGCCTAAGAAGGAGAGGTCAAGTGTGTTTCATTGTGATGTCTGGGGTTGAAGCCCGTACACCTAAGCCAGAATAAGCACTTAACAGTCTTTTTTTATTTTTTAATTTTAAATATGTTTTTATTGATTTCTGAGACGGGAAGGGAGGGAGGGACAGAGAGAGAGAGAGAGAGAGAGAGAGAGATAGAGAAACATCAGTGATGAGAGAGTCACTGATCTGATGCTTCCTGCATGCCCCACACTGGGGATTCCACAACCCAGACATGTGCCCCGACTGGGAATTGAACCACAATCTTCTGGTTCATAGGTCGTCGCTCAACTGCTGAGCCCCGAGTGCCGGGTGACAGAGTCTTTTAGGCATCCCCTCCTGCCCTCCCTCAGCTATCAAAAAACCTCTCCTTCACTTGCTGGTGATCAAGACTGCCCCCCCCCACACCCACCCCTGAATTCATCTCCTCCTTCTGGAACGGCATCTAATGATGAATGGAAAGCTACACTCTTTCTCACCACACACAATTAGTTATTGCCAAGCAATATAATAATAAAAAAAATCCTTTGAGGTAGAAAAATTAAGTAAAAACTGCTGTGCGTTAGAAGTCAAGCGCTGGGCTCCTTCTCTAGCCCAGGACAGCACAGTTGCCCTTGGTCATGTACTACAAGGTTCGCCCAGGCACCTGGGTATGAGGCACAGGGCTGCAGCATAACCTGCACCAGGGCGGTCAGATGGGTGGCCTGGCCATGCTGGGTGTGCAGCAGGCAGGTTCCTGTGCGGGGCCAGTCCTTCTGGGGCCCTGCCCTTGCAGAGCAAACTTGGGGTCACACTGACCTCCTGCTTCTTACAAGACTCAAAGCAGGCGCAGGTGGGAAATGAGAGCTCTTGTAAGCGCCTTCAAAGGCCATAACTGTTTCTTTAGAAAACGCCCTTATGTATTCCCATTTGCTTCCTGAGCCAGGCTTCTCTAGCAAACCCCCTTTCCTTTCTGTGACATAATAACAGAACTCATAACACATCAACATTACTTCCTGGGAGACGGATGTCTACTTAGGCTTAAAATGACACTAATAACAAGCAGTCTTGAAGCGCAGCCGAGCCAAAGCCTGGCTGGATGCACGTCCTGTGGCCTGACGGAGCCACCAGGGAATGGGCTGGGTCAGCAGCATGCAGGTGCCTGTGGTCTCACTTCGCGGCAAAGGAGGCGTTTGGCTTGAGTGGAGGAAGAGGATCGGGAAGCGGGAGTTTTGGTGGGGCCTGCGTGCTGCATCAGCGCGTCTAGTGACACCACTAGTGCCTCGGCCCCCTGCAAGGGCGAGCGGGCTCCGGGGACTGGCTGAGTGTCCACAGCTGGGCTGCTGGGGTCATTCGTCCTGCCGCAGAGCAAAGGGTGTTTCGCAGCACGCTGGTGGGTGGTTGGCAGTCCTGTGGCCCCTGGGGTGTGCAAGCCACTGCTCGTCGTGGGCTGTGCTCTCCACGTCTTGGAGGGAGTCACCAGAAACCAACTTCCTTTGGGTCAGCAGCAACAGACGGACCCTGCCCAAAGTGGCCAGCTGCTGGCCTTCCAGGACCCTCTCCTGTGCCCAGCAGCGTGCCGCTGACCTTGGTCTATGCCACTGAATCCCAGCGCTTAGTGTACAGCGCCTTCCTCTCCTACCCAGGCGTCCTCCCGCAGCCCTTGCCCTGCAACCTTTCCCTGTGTGTGTGTGTGTGTGTGGCTGTTTGGGCTTCCTGTCCTCCTGGTGGATCTCCACGAGTTCATGGCTATTCCCAGGCTGAGCTGGGCACTGGCGGCGCCCCTGGCAAGTCTGTAGCAGATCTCACTGTGGCCGAGAGCGCCAGACCCACACCAAGGCTACGCCGTGGTCGCCTCTGCTGGAGTCTTGCAAGCTCGGGCCCCTGTCTGAGGACGGCAGGACCCCGCAAGAGTGCGCTTCTGGCGGAGCGCTGGCGCACAAGTCCCTGCTCCTTCCGCGGCTTCGGGCCGCCTGCAATCTGTTGCCCCCACTCCCACCCCTAGAATGTCTTTCACCTGCTCCAGAGACTGGGTGGGCCAGAGCCTCATCTCCCACATTTTTCAGTGTCCTGCAACTGCTCTGTCCCTGGGACCACCCGCACCTGTGTCACCCACGAGGGTCTCCACTTCTTGCCAAACTCTGTGTCTTGCCTCACACCCCAACCCCTGCCTTTCTCCCTCACTCGTAATGCTCGAATCCAAGTGAGTCTAGAGGCTGTGCCCTGAATCTCGGCCCCGCCCTTGCTCTTTCACAGGCCCCGGCCCCTGGGCACTGTGGCATGTCCGGCGTTACTGAGGGTGGTGCAGGGGGCGCTGCAGTACCGGGGCATGATGCAAGGGAGCTCTGCTGTACAGGGGTGCTGCAGTACACGGTCCTGATGTATGTGGATGCTGCAGTACCAGAGCATGATGCAGGGCGCCGCTGCAATGCAGGGGCCTGTTGCAAGGGGGCGCTGGAGTACCGGTACCCAGACCCAGGGGGTGCTACTAAGCAGGGGAGCTGTAGTACCGGGCCCCGGCGCCAGGGGGCGCTGTGAGCAGTCGAGCTGCAGTACCGATCCACGGATACAGGGGGCGCTGCTGAGCAGTCGAGCTGCAGTACCGATCCCCGGAGTCAGGGGGCGCTGCTGAGTAGTCGAGCTGCAGTACCGATCCCCAGAGACAGGGGGCGCTGCTGAGCAGGGGCGCTGCAGTACCGTTTCCTGGTGCCAGGGGGCGCTGCTGAGCACGGGAGCTACAGTACCGATCCCCGGCTCCAGGGGGCGCAGCTGAGCAGCCGAGCTGCAGTACCGGGCCCCGGCGCCAGGGGGCGCTGCTGAGCAGGGGAGCTGCTGTACCGGGCCCCGGCGCCAGGGGGCGCTGCTGAGCACCCAAGTTTTTGCGAGCAGCTGGGCAATCTCTTGCTCGCCTGGTCCCGCAGGATCCAGCCCCAGGACCAGAGCATGACACTCAGCGTGGTCATCTGATGCCTCTGCACCTAGGCCTGCCTCATCTGATGCCCCGCCACTCCCCCTCTCTGGTCTGCGAGTGTGCCCGCGAGGCTGGACTGGGGAACCTCTTCCCAGAACCAGAGCTAAGCCAACACGGGCAGAACACGCAGCTCAGCCCTCTCACTCAGCCGCCCTTCCTTGTCCTCGAGTCTTTGTAAAACGTTACATGGGCTTTGCTGCTAGTGCTTTGCTTGGAGGAGGCCAGGGAGAGGGAAGGAGATTTACTATTTTCTATTTGTGCTTTACAGGTCAAGCAAAGCTCTTTCTCTGGTTTTCAAACAGTGTTTCTGAACCGTGGCCGCCTTCCTTGCTTTTCCTTCTGTTTGCCACTGGGTGAGACCAGAAGGGGCAATGAGGTAGGACGTAAAGCCTGTCGGTTTGCCTTTTTAAAAGTTTGCAACTCGGATATAATACCTGATATCGCTTAGCTGACTGGAACCCGTTTGTTTCTAGAATTCCGGGGAGGCGTGTATTACCAATCGACATCTAGGATGTTAGCGTTTCCTGAATAAGGCCTTGATACATCAAAGGGGGTTTTCATTTTAAATCCACTTGCATTTATACTGCAAAAGACTTACAAGTCACCCTCAAGAAGGTCTTGCTATTGTTTTTCCTCTCCTTACCCCCAATTGTATTTGAAAATGATGAGATAAATTAGTCAATGAAGAGATTAAATAGGAACAAAGTGGAAAAGGTACCAGTCACTTAAGGGGACATAGAGCTGTGCATAGGACAGACGTCCTACCTGTGGGTATGTTTGTGTGTACGCACCCACTGTTTGCCACAAGGTGGGCGCTCAGGTATTTGCTTTTCTGAAACTGGGTGTAATCTGTGAGCTACAGCGTTCTCCTGCATCGTCTAATTGCTCGGTCGCAGCAGACCCACGGCGGTGGTCTTACAACTGCTCGCCACCTGCTCTGTAGCGACACACCTGGGACACGATCAACTCCGAATACAAGGACCGGGAGAAGCTTACTTAAGGTCAAAAGAGAAAAATAAACTGTCACTCCCCAGGATGCACAGAACACGTACTTCCAATCCCATGGTTAAGGGAACAGGTGAAGACTGTTGGGCTGTGATACCATGCTGATAATTCTCACCGTAACCTCCTGAGAGTTCTGTAAATGAGGACAAGTGCCCAGGGACAGGGGTTTCCACATTGATGTTGCAACAGTGACTGGGCAGTGAGAGCAGGAGTCTTAGGCAATGATACCTGGTATGCAGCTGTCAGATCAGCCCTGTGGCATCCCAGGGACCGGCTCCTGCGCTTCCAGCAGCGCCATTACCGGGAGGCTCAAGGCCACACACCCCATGTTTCCTTAGAGCATTCTTGGGGTATGTGTGGAGAGTGGGGGCGATGGGGAAAGCATGGGATTCATCGGGGAGAAATATGATTGATTGTGGTCTCTTTGTTGCCAGGTTAAATTCACTGCTTCTTAGCTCTGGTAGCTCCTAGAATCACCTGGGGAGCTTTCAGATAAGATCACTGACTAGGCCCTGTCCTCAGAGAGTCCAGTCGATTTGAGATGGGCCTGGGCATAAGGGCTTTTCAAAGCATTTTAGTTGGTTTTAATATACGTTCAAGATTCAACTTTATAATTTTTAAAATTGGCTTGAGAGAGAGAGGAAGGGAGAGGGAGAGAGAAACATCAATGTGTGAAAGAGACATCGACCAGTTGCCTCCTGTACATGCCCCTACTGGGGCTCTAACCTGCAGTCTGGGTACGTGCCCTGACGGGAGTTGAACCTCTGACCCTTTGCTGGACAGGATGACCCTCCAACCAACTGAGCCACATTGGCCAGGGTAAGAAGTATCCTCTTTTTAATTAGTCTCAGAAACATCTGAGTGAAGCTTTCATTGTACCTGTCACAGGTGTTAAGAATTTGAAGTTGAATTCTGACAGTGAGTTACTTGGGGAAAACTCTTTTAAGCCTTCAGACAATACCTGATGAATCACATAGAGACAACTCGTTGTCATCAGGAATATATAGGTATGCTTTCAACAATTTCCTTCTATGTGTAAGGCACTGCGTGAGTCCAGTCAGATCAATTGCATTATAAAGTTATACACTACGAATTATTCCAAATCCAAAAATTGAAGTGTTCCCTGATTAGCTTGATGTAAGTAAGTCTATATCAACTGTGAGAAGAAGGTATCCCAATAATTACTAGAAAAGCTGCCACCTGTTTCTATCATGCTTACAACTTAACCTTTTTAATATTTATATGGATTTTATGGAGAGCCTAATGGGGTTGGAGAATTATGCTGTTTATAAACATTTTTACAAACTAAGCAAATTGGCAAATGAATAGCAACTAATTAATTCTTACCTTATGTGAAATCTCTTTGGGACTAGTTTGGCTATAATACTAACTTTAGCACTGGCCGGTGTGGCTCAGTTGGGTGAGTGCTGTCCCATGCACCGAGAGGTCGCCAGTTTGATTCTCAGTCAGGGCACATGCCCAGGTGGCAGGCTCGATCCCAAGTAGGCTGCATGCAGAAGGCAGCCGATGGATGTCTCTTTCTCATTGATGTTTCTCTCTCTCTCTCCCTTTCCCTCCCTCTCCCTCTAAAACACATAAAAATATATATTTAAAAAAATTGTTCTAAACAATTTAAAAACATATCTTTTAAAAATGTTATGAAAAAACTAACTTTAAAAAAATCTATCAGAAGTGAGTCCTAGAGAAATCCACACAGGGTTGAAAGTAGAAAATTTTATTTAATATAATCCACTTTAGGTAATACCAAGCATCCAATCCTCTCCTGCAAGGAGTCATACGGGCCATAGAGCTGGGAACTGAGCCAGTCTGGCACTTGGCAGCAGCCCTCTCCGAGGCTGACGGGAGGTTCTGTAATCCGCTTTGCAAGCATTGTCACCAGGTCTCACTTTTGGCAGTCAATCAATAGATTCATCTCACTAAATCGGCTGGGGAGTGTTTCAATATGTGTTGGCAACAGTTACCTGGAATTAGCAACTGTGAGGGATGCTAAGGTAACAGTATTCCGATTGATGTAACCTTCCTGAATTTTGTTCTTGTGGATTTTCAGCCTGCTCCTCTAGAGGGGGTGCCGAGTTCCAGGTTTATCTTCTCAGGTGGGCCAGTTAACCACCTCTGTCCTGTGGCTTGCATTCCTGAACATCAAGCAGTCTTGCAAAGGCAAGTCACAGAACTGACGTCAAGGGGACCCAGGCAAAGATCTGGGAGTGAGCCCAGGGTCCATTCCCCACAGATGAGAGGTCAGGAGCACCTGTTCCTCAAGGCAGTGCCTCCATTGATTTTCCTTCATGCGTTGATGCCTTTGCTATGTGTCTAAGATGCATGTGCGGCTGACTCACTTTGTGAAGCTCTTCAAGCTGGGGCTTGTACTGTGTTTGACATATTTTGGGTGCTCAGTAAATATTAAATCAGTAGTAGAGTCTCCAGTTGTGGGATTAATAAACCAAGCCACTTACACACACAGCATAACTACACAACCTCAGATGGCCATGGTTAAAGCAAGGATAAATCATGCCCAGAAAAACACGCTACTCAATCTGGATTTGTCAATTCCAGCAATTCCAGGAACGAACTGTTATTTGGGTTCTTCTGTGAGCCTCTGGACCCAACCCCAGGAAGGACAGCATTTCAGTACATGGCGCCAAGCTCTGTCTGTCCTCTCCGAGACTGAATGTGCCTAAATCCACAGGTTCATCAAAGACAGAGTAGAGAATTTCAGGATTAACTTCTTTTGTATCTTTTTTTAAAACCTCACCTGAGGATATTTTTTTTCCATTGACTTTTAGACAGTGGAAGGAAGGAAGGGAGAGAGAAGAGAGAGAAACATCAATTGCTTGCCTTCAGTACGAGCCTGAACTGGGGCTGGGGAGTGAACCTGCAGCTGAGGTACGTGTCCTTGAGCAGGAACGGAACCGCGACCTGTCAGTCGGAGCCCCGACCAGTACTCTAACCGCTGAGCCAAACCGGCCAGGGCCAGTTTTAATTTCTATACCATCATGAATCTGGATCATTATTTAAATGTTAGCATTTACTCACACTCTTCCACACAGAATTTGTGAAATTTAAAGAACATTCAACACTTGGGCCTTTAAACAAAATTGGATCAGATTCCAAATCCTTCATGACAGAGTCACAAACAGGATTTTCTGGTACATCCAAAATAAAAGCTTAAAATGGATTTGGGTACACCTTCCCAGGGATCCATATATTTTGCTAAGATAAGCTAGTCTGCAGATGTTGGAAATGCAAAATATTTATTTGGATGGATGAGCGTTGCCATCTTGGTTTGTTAAAAGACCATACATCCCCAACCGGACTTCGTAAGTAGAAAGCCTCATTTTGAACTGCGCGTGCACACTTCCAACAGGTTTTAAATGGTTCTCCTCTGCTTTCCAAATCGATTTCTCATTTCCCACTCTTGATATCTCTATTCTGCCTTTTTTTTCTGCTACTTTCCCATATTATCTATGAAATACGTCCGTTCTGAATCTACCTCCGCCCCAGTGAAGGAGAGCGGGTGATATTCAAACATCCATCTTCCCGTGGGTCCTTCTACGGTGAGTCACCTTGGAGAGCCACCCTGGCTAATTCCGTTGCAGAGGGCGGACTGCACCCAACAAGTGGAGGGCTGCTGTCACTGCACTTCCTGTCCACTGTGGGCCCTTGGAGCTCACACAACTGAACGTTTCACAGATGACTCCAAGCAGAGGTGAGTAACAAGAGTTTGCTCAGAATCTCTGCAGGGCCCTTTATGTGACAAATCTCCTCGAGAGCTTGCATGAGGGGCCTAAGAAGGAGAGGTCAAGTGTGTTTCATTGTGATGTCTGGGGTTGAAGCCCGTACACCTAAGCCAGAATAAGCACTTAACAGTCTTTATTTATTTTTTAATTTTAAATATGTTTTTATTGATTTCTGAGACGGGAAGGGAGGGAGGGAGAGAGAGAGAGAGAGAGAGAGAGAGAAACATCAGTGATGAGAGAGTCACTGATCTGATGCTTCCTGCATGCCCCAGACTGGGGATTCCACAACCCAGACATGTGCCCCGACTGGGAATTGAACCACAATCTTCTGGTTCATAGGTCGTCGCTCAACTGCTGAGCCCCGAGTGCCGGGTGACAGAGTCTTTTAGGCATCCCCTCCTGCCCTCCCTCAGCTATCAAAAAACCTCTCCTTCACTTGCTGGTGATCAAGACTGCCCCCCCCCCACACCCACCCCTGAATTCATCTCCTCCTTCTGGAACGGCATCTAATGATGAATGGAAAGCTACACTCTTTCTCACCACACACAATTAGTTATTGCCAAGCAATATAATAATAAAAAAAATCCTTTGAGGTAGAAAAATTAAGTAAAAACTGCTGTGCGTTAGAAGTCAAGCGCTGGGCTCCTTCTCTAGCCCAGGACAGCACAGTTGCCCTTGGTCATGTACTACAAGGTTCGCCCAGGCACCTGGGTATGAGGCACAGGGCTGCAGCATAACCTGCACCAGGGCGGTCAGATGGGTGGCCTGGCCATGCTGGGTGTGCAGCAGGCAGGTTCCTGTGCGGGGCCAGTCCTTCTGGGGCCCTGCCCTTGCAGAGCAAACTTGGGGTCACACTGACCTCCTGCTTCTTACAAGACTCAAAGCAGGCGCAGGTGGGAAATGAGAGCTCTTGTAAGCGCCTTCAAAGGCCATAACTGTTTCTTTAGAAAACGCCCTTATGTATTCCCATTTGCTTCCTGAGCCAGGCTTCTCTAGCAAACCCCCTTTCCTTTCTGTGACATAATAACAGAACTCATAACACATCAACATTACTTCCTGGGAGACGGATGTCTACTTAGGCTTAAAATGACACTAATAACAAGCAGTCTTGAAGCGCAGCCGAGCCAAAGCCTGGCTGGATGCACGTCCTGTGGCCTGACGGAGCCACCAGGGAATGGGCTGGGTCAGCAGCATGCAGGTGCCTGTGGTCTCACTTCGCGGCAAAGGAGGCGTTTGGCTTGAGTGGAGGAAGAGGATCGGGAAGCGGGAGTTTTGGTGGGGCCTGCGTGCTGCATCAGCGCGTCTAGTGACACCACTAGTGCCTCGGCCCCCTGCAAGGGCGAGCGGGCTCCGGGGACTGGCTGAGTGTCCACAGCTGGGCTGCTGGGGTCATTCGTCCTGCCGCAGAGCAAAGGGTGTTTCGCAGCACGCTGGTGGGTGGTTGGCAGTCCTGTGGCCCCTGGGGTGTGCAAGCCACTGCTCGTCGTGGGCTGTGCTCTCCACGTCTTGGAGGGAGTCACCAGCAACCAACTTCCTTTGGGTCAGCAGCAGCAGACGGACCCTGCGCAAAGTGGCCAGCTGCTGGCCTTCCAGGACCCTCTCCTGTGCCCAGCAGCGTGCCGCTGACCTTGGTCTATGCCACTGAATCCCAGCGCTTAGTGTACAGCGCCTTCCTCTCCTACCCAGGCGTCCTCCCGCAGCCCTTGCCCTGCAACCTTTCCCTGTGTGTGTGTGTGTGTGTGGCTGTTTGGGCTTCCTGTCCTCCTGGTGGATCTCCACGAGTTCATGGCTATTCCCAGGCTGAGCTGGGCACTGGCGGCGCCCCTGGCACCTCTGTAGCAGATCTCACTGTGGCCGAGAGCGCCAGACCCACACCAAGGCTACGCCGTGGTCGCCTCTGCTGGAGTCTTGCAAGCTCGGGCCCCTGTCTGAGGACGGCAGGACCCCGCAAGCGTGCGCTTCTGGCGGAGCGCTGGCGCACAAGTCCCTGCTCCTTCCGCGGCTTCGGGCCGCCTGCAATCTGTTGCCCCCACTCCCACCCCTAGAATGTCTTTCACCTGCTCCAGAGACTGGGTGGGCCAGAGCCTCATCTCCCACATTTTTCAGTGTCCTGCAACTGCTCTGTCCCTGGGACCACCCGCACCTGTGTCACCCACGAGGGTCTCCACTTCTTGCCAAACTCTGTGTCTTGCCTCACACCCCAACCCCTGCCTTTCTCCCTCACTCCTAATGCTCGAATCCAAGTGAGTCTAGAGGCTGTGCCCTGAATCTCGGCCCCGCCCTTGCTCTTTCACAGGCCCCGGCCCCTGGGCACTGTGGCATGTCCAGCGTTACTGAGGGTGGTGCAGGGGGGGCTGCAGTACCGGGGCATGATGCAAGGGAGCTCTGCTGTACAGGGGTGCTGCAGTACACGGTCCTGATGTATGTGGATGCTGCAGTACCAGAGCATGATGCAGGGCGCCGCTGCAATGCAGGGGCCTGTTGCAAGGGGGCGCTGGAGTACCGGTACCCAGACCCAGGGGGTGCTACTAAGCAGGGGAGCTGTAGTACCGGGCCCCGGCGACAGGGGGCGCTGTGAGCAGTCGAGCTGCAGTACCGATCCCCGGTGCCAGGGGGCGCTGCTGAGTAGTTGAGCTGCAGTACCGATCCCCAGAGACAGGGGGCGCTGCTGAGCAGGGGCGCTGCAGTACCGTTTCCTGGTGCCAGGTGGCGCTGCTGAGCACGGGAGCTACAGTACCGATCCCCGGCTCCAGGGGGCGCAACTGAGCAGCCGAGCTGCAGTACCGGGCCCCGGCGCCAGGGGGCGCTGCTGAGCACCCAAGTTTTTGCGAGCAGCTGGGCAATCTCTTGCTCGCCTGGTCCCGCAGGATCCAGCCCCAGGACCAGAGCATGACACTCAGCGTGGTCATCTGATGCCTCTGCACCTAGGCCTGCCTCATCTGATGCCCCGCCACTCCCCCTCTCTGGTCTGCGAGTGTGCCCGCGAGGCTGGACTGGGGAACCTCTTCCCAGAACCAGAGCTAAGCCAACACGGGCAGAACACGCAGCTCAGCCCTCTCACTCAGCCGCCCTTCCTTGTCCTCGAGTCTTTGTAAAACGTTACATGGGCTTTGCTACTAGTGCTTTGCTTGGAGGAGGCCAGGGAGAGGGAAGGAGATTTACTATTTTCTATTTGTGCTTTACAGGTCAAGCAAAGCTCTTTCTCTGGTTTTCAAACAGTGTTTCTGAACCGTGGCCGCCTTCCTTGCTTTTCCTTCTGTTTGCCACTGGGTGAGACCAGAAGGGGCAATGAGGTAGGACGTAAAGCCTGTCGGTTTGCCTTTTTAAAAGTTTGCAACTCGGATATAATACCTGATATCGCTTAGCTGACTGGAACCCGTTTGTTTCTAGAATTCCGGGGAGGCGTGTATTACCAATCGACATCTAGGATGTTAGCGTTTCCTGAATAAGGCCTTGATACATCAAAGGGGGTTTTCATTTTAAATCCACTTGCATTTATACTGCAAAAGACTTACAAGTCACCCTCAAGAAGGTCTTGCTATTGTTTTTCCTCTCCTTACCCCCAATTGTATTTGAAAATGATGAGATAAATTAGTCAATGAAGAGATTAAATAGGAACAAAGTGGAAAAGGTACCAGTCACTTAAGGGGACATAGAGCTGTGCATAGGACAGACGTCCTACCTGTGGGTATGTTTGTGTGTACGCACCCACTGTTTGCCACAAGGTGGGCGCTCAGGTATTTGCTTTTCTGAAACTGGGTGTAATCTGTGAGCTACAGCGTTCTCCTGCATCGTCTAATTGCTCGGTCGCAGCAGACCCACGGCGGTGGTCTTACAACTGCTCGCCACCTGCTCTGTAGCGACACACCTGGGACACGATCAACTCCGAATACAAGGACCGGGAGAAGCTTACTTAAGGTCAAAAGAGAAAAATAAACTGTCACTCCCCAGGATGCACAGAACACGTACTTCCAATCCCATGGTTAAGGGAACAGGTGAAGACTGTTGGGCTGTGATACCATGCTGATAATTCTCACCGCAACCTCCTGAGAGTTCTGTAAATGAGGACAAGTGCCCAGGGACAGGGGTTTCCACATTGATGTTGCAACAGTGACTGGGCAGTGAGAGCAGGAGTCTTAGGCAATGATACCTGGTATGCAGCTGTCAGATCAGCCCTGTGGCATCCCAGGGACCGGCTCCGGCGCTTCCAGCAGCGCCATTACCGGGAGGCTCAAGGCCACACACCCCATGTTTCCTTAGAGCATTCTTGGGGTATGTGTGGAGAGTGGGGGCGATGGGGAAAGGATGGGATTCGTCGGGGAGAAATATGATTGATTGTGGTCTCTTTGTTGCCAGGTTAAATTCACTGCTTCTTAGCTCTGGTAGCTCCTAGAATCACCTGGGGAGCTTTCAGATAAGATCACTGACTAGGCCCTGTCCTCAGAGAGTCCAGTCGATTTGAGATGGGCCTGGGCATAAGGGCTTTTCAAAGCATTTTAGTTGGTTTTAATATACGTTCAAGATTCAACTTTATAATTTTTAAAATTGGCTTGAGAGAGAGAGGAAGGGAGAGGGAGAGAGAAACATCAATGTGTGAAAGAGACATCGACCAGTTGCCTCCTGTACATGCCCCTACTGGGGCTCTAACCTGCAGTCTGGGTACGTGCCCTGACGGGAGTTGAACCTCTGACCCTTTGCTGGACAGGATGACCCTCCAACCAACTGAGCCACATTGGCCAGGGTAAGAAGTATCCTCTTTTTAATTAGTCTCAGAAACATCTGAGTGAAGCTTTCATTGTACCTGTCACAGGTGTTAAGAATTTGAAGTTGAATTCTGACAGTGAGTTACTTGGGGAAAACTCTTTTAAGCCTTCAGACAATACCTGATGAATCACATAGAGACAACTCGTTGTCATCAGGAATATATAGGTATGCTTTCAACAATTTCCTTCTATGTGTAAGGCACTGCGTGAGTCCAGTCAGATCAATTGCATTATAAAGTTATACACTACGAATTATTCCAAATCCAAAAATTGAAGTGTTCCCTGATTAGCTTGATGTAAGTAAGTCTATATCAACTGTGAGAAGAAGGTATCCCAATAATTACTAGAAAAGCTGCCACCTGTTTCTATCATGCTTACAACTTAACCTTTTTAATATTTATATGGATTTTATGGAGAGCCTAATGGGGTTGGAGAATTATGCTGTTTATAAACATTTTTACAAACTAAGCAAATTGGCAAATGAATAGCAACTAATTAATTCTTACCTTATGTGAAATCTCTTTGGGACTAGTTTGGCTATAATACTAACTTTAGCACTGGCCGGTGTGGCTCAGTTGGGTGAGTGCTGTCCCATGCACCGAGAGGTCGCCAGTTTGATTCTCAGTCAGGGCACATGCCCAGGTGGCAGGCTCGATCCCAAGTAGGCTGCATGCAGAAGGCAGCCGATGGATGTCTCTTTCTCATTGATGTTTCTCTCTCTCTCTCCCTTTCCCTCCCTCTCCCTCTAAAACACATAAAAATATATATTTAAAAAAATTGTTCTAAACAATTTAAAAACATATCTTTTAAAAATGTTATGAAAAAACTAACTTTAAAAAAATCTATCAGAAGTGAGTCCTAGAGAAATCCACACAGGGTTGAAAGTAGAAAATTTTATTTAATATAATCCACTTTAGGTAATACCAAGCATCCAATCCTCTCCTGCAAGGAGTCATACGGGCCATAGAGCTGGGAACTGAGCCAGTCTGGCACTTGGCAGCAGCCCTCTCCGAGGCTGACGGGAGGTTCTGTAATCCGCTTTGCAAGCATTGTCACCAGGTCTCACTTTTGGCAGTCAATCAATAGATTCATCTCACTAAATCGGCTGGGGAGTGTTTCAATATGTGTTGGCAACAGTTACCTGGAATTAGCAACTGTGAGGGATGCTAAGGTAACAGTATTCCGATTGATGTAACCTTCCTGAATTTTGTTCTTGTGGATTTTCAGCCTGCTCCTCTAGAGGGGGTGCTGAGTTCCAGGTTTATCTTCTCAGGTGGGCCAGTTAACCACCTCTGTCCTGTGGCTTGCATTCCTGAACATCAAGCAGTCTTGCAAAGGCAAGTCACAGAACTGACGTCAAGGGGACCCAGGCAAAGATCTGGGAGTGAGCCCAGGGTCCATTCCCCACAGATGAGAGGTCAGGAGCACCTGTTCCTCAAGGCAGTGCCTCCATTGATTTTCCTTCATGCGTTGATGCCTTTGCTATGTGTCTAAGATGCATGTGCGGCTGACTCACTTTGTGAAGCTCTTCAAGCTGGGGCTTGTACTGTGTTTGACATATTTTGGGTGCTCAGTAAATATTAAATCAGTAGTAGAGTCTCCAGTTGTGGGATTAATAAACCAAGCCACTTACACACACAGCATAACTACACAACCTCAGATGGCCATGGTTAAAGCAAGGATAAATCATGCCCAGAAAAACACGCTACTCAATCTGGATTTGTCAATTCCAGCAATTCCAGGAACGAACTGTTATTTGGGTTCTTCTGTGAGCCTCTGGACCCAACCCCAGGAAGGACAGCATTTCAGTACATGGCGCCAAGCTCTGTCTGTCCTCTCCGAGACTGAATGTGCCTAAATCCACAGGTTCATCAAAGACAGAGTAGAGAATTTCAGGATTAACTTCTTTTGTATCTTTTTTTAAAACCTCACCTGAGGATATTTTTTTCCATTGACTTTTAGACAGTGGAAGGAAGGAAGGGAGAGAGAAGAGAGAGAAACATCAATTGCTTGCCTTCAGTACGAGCCTGAACTGGGGCTGGGGAGTGAACCTGCAGCTGAGGTACGTGTCCTTGAGCAGGAACGGAACCGCGACCTGTCAGTCGGAGCCCCGACCAGTACTCTAACCGCTGAGCCAAACCGGCCAGGGCCAGGATTAATTTCTATACCATCATGAATCTGGATCATTATTTAAATGTTAGCATTTACTCACACTCTTCCACACAGAATTTGTGAAATTTAAAGAACATTCAACACTTGGGCCTTTAAACAAAATTGGATCAGATTCCAAATCCTTCATGACAGAGTCACAAACGGGATTTTCTGGTACATCCAAAATAAAAGTTTAAAATGGATTTGGGTACACCTTCCCAGGGATCCATATATTTTGCTAAGATAAGCTAGTCTGCAGATGTTGGAAATGCAAAATATTTATTTGGATGGATGAGCGTTGCCATCTTGGTTTGTTAAAAGACCATACATCCCCAACCGGACTTCGTAAGTAGAAAGCCTCATTTTGAACTGCGCGTGCACACTTCCAACAGGTTTTAAATGGTTCTCCTCTGCTTTCCAAATCGATTTCTCATTTCCCACTCTTGATATCTCTATTCTGCCTTTTTTTTCTGCTACTTTCCCATATTATCTATGAAATACGTCCGATCTGAATCTACCTCCGCCCCAGTGAAGGAGAGCGGGTGGGATTCAAACATCCATCTTCCCGTGGGTCCTTCTACGGTGAGTCACCTTGGAGAGCCACCCTGGCTAATTCCGTTGCAGAGGGCGGACTGCACCCAACAAGTGGAGGGCTGCTGTCACTGCACTTCCTGTCCACTGTGGGCCCTTGGAGCTCACACAACTGAACGTTTCACAGATGACTCCAAGCAGAGGTGAGTAACAAGAGTTTGCTCAGAATCTCTGCAGGGCCCTTTATGTGACAAATCTCCTCGAGAGCTTGCATGAGGGGCCTAAGAAGGAGAGGTTAAGTGTGTTTCATTGTGATGTCTGGGGTTGAAGCCCGTACACCTAAGCCAGAATAAGCACTTAACAGTCTTTTTTTATTTTTTAATTTTAAATATGTTTTTATAGATTTCTGAGACGGGAAGGGAGGGAGGGAGAGAGAGAGAGAGAGAGAGAGAGAGAGAGAGAGAGAGAGAGAGACATCAGTGATGAGAGAGTCACTGATCTGATGCTTCCTGCATGCCCCACACTGGGGATTCCACAACCCAGACATGTGCCCCGACTGGGAATTGAACCACAATCTTCTGGTTCATAGGTCGTCGCTCAACTGCTGAGCGCCGAGTGCCGGGTGACAGAGTCTTTTAGGCATCCCCTCCTGCCCTCCCTCAGCTATCAAAAACCCTCTCCTTCACTTGCTGGTGACTCAAGCCTGCCCCCCACACACACCCACCCCTGAATTCATCTCCTCCTTCTGGAACGGCATCTAATGATGAATGGAAAGCTACACTCTTTCTCACCACACACAGTTAGTTATTGCCAAGCAATATAATAATAAAAAAAATCCTTTGAGCTAGAAAAATTAAGTAAAAACTGCTGTGCGTTAGAAGTCAAGCGCTGGGCTCCTTCTCTAGCCCAGGACAGCACAGTTGCCCTTGGTCATGTACCACAAGGTTCGCCCAGGCACCTGGGTAGGAGGCACAGGGCTGCAGCATAACCTGCCCCAGGGCGGTCAGATGGGTGGCCTGGCCATGCTGGGTGTGCAGCAGGCAGGTTCCTGTGCGGGGCCAGTCCTTCTGGGGCCCTGCCCTTGCAGAGCAAACGTGGGGTCACACTGACCCCCTGCTTCTTACAAGACTCAACGCAGGCGCAGGTGGGAAATGAGAGCTCTTGTAAGCGCCTTCAAAGGCCATAACTGTTTCTTTAGAACACGCCCTTATGTATTCCCATTTGCTTCCTGCGCCAGGCTTCTCCAGCAAACCCCCTTTCCTTTCTGTGACATAATAACAGAACTCATAACACATCAACATTACTTCCTGGGAGACGGATGTCTACTTAGGCTTAAAATGACACTAATAACAAGCAGTCTTGAAGCGCAGCCGAGCCAAAGCCTGGCTGGATGCACGTCCTGTGGCCTGACGGAGCCACCAGGGAATGGGCTGGGTCAGCAGCATGCAGGTGCCTGTGGTCTCACGTCGCGGCAAAGGAGGCGTTTGGCTTGAGTGGAGGAAGAGGATCGGGAAGCGGGAGTTTTGGTGGGGCCCGCGTGCTGCATCAGCGCGTCTAGTGCCACCACTAGTGCCTCGGCCCCCTGCAAGGGCGAGCGGGCTCCGGGGACTGGCTGAGTGTCCACAGCTGGGCTGCTGGGGTCATTCTTCCTGCCGCAGAGCAAAGGGTGTTTCGCAGCACGCTGGTGGGTGGTTGGCAGGCCTGTGGCCCCTGGGGTGTGCAAGCCACTGCTCGTCGTGGGCTGTGCTCTCCACGTCTTGGAGGGAGTCACCAGCAACGAACTTCCTTTGGGTCAGCAGCAGCAGACGGACCCTGCGCAAAGTGGCCAGCTCCTGGCCTTCCAGGACCCTCTCCTGTGCCCAGCAGCGTGCCGCTGACCTTGGTCTATGCCACTGAATCGCAGCGCTTAGTGTACAGCGCCTTCCTCTGCTACCCAGGCGTCCTCCCGCAGCCCTTGCCCTGCAACCTTTCCCTGTGTGTGTGTGTGTGTGTGTGTGGCTGTTTTGGCTTCCTGTCCTCCTGGTGGATCTCCACGAGTTCATGGCTATTCCCAGGCTGAGCTGGGCACTGGCGGCGCCCCTGGCACCTCTGTAGCAGATCTCACTGTGGCCGAGAGCGCCAGACCCACACCAAGGCTACGCCGTGGTCGCCTCTGCTGGAGTCTTGCAAGCTCGGGCCCCTGTCTGAGGACGGCAGGACCCCGCAAGCGTGCGCTTCTGGCGGAGCGCTGGCGCACAAGTCCCTGCTCCTTCCGCGGCTTCGGGCCGCCTGCAATCTGTTGCCCCCACTCCCACCCCTAGAATGTCTTTCACCTGCTCCAGAGACTGGGTGGGCCAGAGCCTCATCTCCCACATTTTTCAGTGTCCTGCAACTGCTCTGTCCCTGGGACCACCCGCACCTGTGTCACCCACGAGGGTCTCCACTTCTTGCCAAACTCTGTGTCTTGCCTCACACCCCAACCCCTGCCTTTCTCCCTCACTCGTAATGCTCGAATCCAAGTGAGTCTAGAGGCTGTGCCCTGAATCTCGGCCCCGCCCTTGCTCTTTCACAGGCCCCGGCCCCTGGGCACTGTGGCATGTCCGGCGTTACTGAGGGTGGTGCAGGGGGCGCTGCAGTACCGGGGCATGATGCAAGGGAGCTCTGCTGTACAGGGGTGCTGCAGTACACGGTCCTGATGTATGTGGATGCTGCAGTACCAGAGCATGATGCAGGGCGCCGCTGCAATGCAGGGGCCTGTTGCAAGGGGGCGCTGGAGTACCGGTACCCAGACCCAGGGGGTGCTACTAAGCAGGGGAGCTGTAGTACCGGGCCCCGGCGCCAGGGGGCGCTGTGAGCAGTCGAGCTGCAGTACCGATCCACGGATACAGGGGGCGCTGCTGAGCAGTCGAGCTGCAGTACCGATCCCCGGAGTCAGGGGGCGCTGCTGAGTAGTCGAGCTGCAGTACCGATCCCCAGAGACAGGGGGCGCTGCTGAGCAGGGGCGCTGCAGTACCGTTTCCTGGTGCCAGGGGGCGCTGCTGAGCACGGGAGCTACAGTACCGATCCCCGGCTCCAGGGGGCGCAGCTGAGCAGCCGAGCTGCAGTACCGGGCCCCGGCGCCAGGGGGCGCTGCTGAGCAGGGGAGCTGCTGTACCGGGCCCCGGCGCCAGGGGGCGCTGCTGAGCACCCAAGTTTTTGCGAGCAGCTGGGCAATCTCTTGCTCGCCTGGTCCCGCAGGATCCAGCCCCAGGACCAGAGCATGACACTCAGCGTGGTCATCTGATGCCTCTGCACCTAGGCCTGCCTCATCTGATGCCCCTCCACCCCCCCTCTCTGGTCTGCGAGTGTGCCCGCGAGGCTGGACTGGGGAACCTCTTCCCAGAACCAGAGCTAAGCCAACACGGGCAGAACACGCAGCTCAGCCCTCTTACTCAGCCGCCCTTCCTTGTCCTCGAGTCTTTGTAAAACGTTACATGGGCTTTGCTGCTAGTGCTTTGCTTGGAGGAGGCCAGGGAGAGGGAAGGAGATTTACTATTTTCTATTTGTGCTTTACAGGTCAAGCAAAGCTCTTTCTCTGGTTTTCAAACAGTGTTTCTGAACCGTGGCCGCCTTCCTTGCTTTTCCTTCTGTTTGCCACTGGGTGAGACCAGAAGGGGCAATGAGGTAGGACGTAAGCCTGTCGGTTTGCCTTTTTAAAAGTTTGCAACTCGGATATAATACCTGATATCGCTTAGCTGACTGGAACCCGTTTGTTTCTAGAATTCCGGGGAGGCGTGTATTACCAATCGACATCTAGGATGTTAGCGTTTCCTGAATAAGGCCTTGATACATCAAAGGGGGTTTTCATTTTAAATCCACTTGCATTTATACTGCAAAAGACTTACAAGTCACCTTCAAGGAGGTCTTGCTATTGTTTTTCCTCTCCTTACCCCCAATTGTATTTGAAAATGATGAGATAAATTAGTCAATGAAGAGATTAAATAGGAACAAAGTGGAAAAGGTACCAGTCACTTAAGGGGACATAGAGCTGTGCATAGGACAGACGTCCTACCTGTGGGTATGTTTGTGTGTACGCACCCAGTGTTTGCCACAAGGTGGGCGCTCAGGTATTTGCTTTTCTGAAACTGGGTGTAATCTGTGAGCTACAGCGTTCTCCTGCATCGTCTAATTGCTCGGTCGCAGCAGACCCACGGCGGTGGTCTTACAACTGCTCGCCACCTGCTCTGTAGCGACACACCTGGGACACGATCAACTCCGAATACAAGGACCGGGAGAAGCTTACTTAAGGTCAAAAGAGAAAAATAAACTGTCACTCCCCAGGATGCACAGAACACGTAATTCCAATCCCATGGTTAAGGGAACAGGTGAAGACTGTTGGGCTGTGATACCATGCTGATAATTCTCACCGTAACCTCCTGAGAGTTCTGTAAATGAGGACAAGTGCCCAGGGACAGGGGTTTCCACATTGATGTTGCAACAGTGACTGGGCAGTGAGAGCAGGAGTCTTAGGCAATGATACCTGGTATGCAGCTGTCAGATCAGCCCTGTGGCATCCCAGGGACCGGCTCCGGCGCTTCCAGCAGCGCCATTACCGGGAGGCTCAAGGCCACACACCCCATGTTTCCTTAGAGCATTCTTGGGGTATGTGTGGAGAGTGGGGGCGATGGGGAAAGGATGGGATTCGTCGGGGAGAAATATGATTGATTGTGGTCTCTTTGTTGCCAGGTTAAATTCACTGCTTCTTAGCTCTGGTAGCTCCTAGAGTCACCTGGGGAGCTTTCAGATAACATCACTGACTAGGCCCTGTCCTCAGAGAGTCCAGTCGATTTGAGATGGGCCTGGGCATAAGGGCTTTTCAAAGCATTTTAGTTGGTTTTAATATACGTTCAAGATTCAACTTTATAATTTTTAAAATTGGCTTGAGAGAGAGAGGAAGGGAGAGGGAGAGAGAAACATCAATGTGTGAAAGAGACATCGACCAGTTGCCTCCTGTACATGCCCCTACTGGGGCTCTAACCTGCAGTCTGGGTACGTGCCCTGACGGGAGTTGAACCTCTGACCCTTTGCTGGACAGGATGACCCTCCAACCAACTGAGCCACATTGGCCAGGGTAAGAAGTATCCTCTTTTTAATTAGTCTCAGAAACATCTGAGTGAAGCTTTCATTGTACCTGTCACAGGTGTTAAGAATTTGAAGTTGAATTCTGACAGTGAGTTACTTGGGGAAAACTCTTTTAAGCCTTCAGACAATACCTGATGAATCACATAGAGACAACTCGTTGTCATCAGGAATATATAGGTATGCTTTCAACAATTTCCTTCTATGTGTAAGGCACTGCGTGAGTCCAGTCAGATCAATTGCATTATAAAGTTATACACTACGAATTATTCCAAATCCAAAAATTGAAGTGTTCCCTGATTAGCTTGATGTAAGTAAGTCTATATCAACTGTGAGAAGAAGGTATCCCAATAATTACTAGAAAAGCTGCCACCTGTTTCTATCATGCTTACAACTTAACCTTTTTAATATTTATATGGATTTTATGGAGAGCCTAATGGGGTTGGAGAATTATGCTGTTTATAAACATTTTTACAAACTAAGCAAATTGGCAAATGAATAGCAACTAATTAATTCTTACCTTATGTGAAATCTCTTTGGGACTAGTTTGGCTATAATACTAACTTTAGCACTGGCCGGTGTGGCTCAGTTGGGTGAGTGCTGTCCCATGCACCGAGAGGTCGCCAGTTTGATTCTCAGTCAGGGCACATGCCCAGGTGGCAGGCTCGATCCCAAGTAGGCTGCATGCAGAAGGCAGCCGATGGATGTCTCTTTCTCATTGATGTTTCTCTCTCTCTCTCCCTTTCCCTCCCTCTCCCTCTAAAACACATAAAAATATATATTTAAAAAAATTGTTCTAAACAATTTAAAAACATATCTTTTAAAAATGTTATGAAAAAACTAACTTTAAAAAAATCTATCAGAAGTGAGTCCTAGAGAAATCCACACAGGGTTGAAAGTAGAAAATTTTATTTAATATAATCCACTTTAGGTAATACCAAGCATCCAATCCTCTCCTGCAAGGAGTCATACGGGCCATAGAGCTGGGAACTGAGCCAGTCTGGCACTTGGCAGCAGCCCTCTCCGAGGCTGACGGGAGGTTCTGTAATCCGCTTTGCCAGCATTGTCACCAGGTCTCACTTTTGGCAGTCAATCAATAGATTCATCTCACTAAATCGGCTGGGGAGTGTTTCAATATGTGTTGGCAACAGTTACCTGGAATTAGCAACTGTGAGGGATGCTAAGGTAACAGTATTCCGATTGATGTAACCTTCCTGAATTTTGTTCTTGTGGATTTTCAGCCTGCTCCTCTAGAGGGGGTGCCGAGTTCCAGGTTTATCTTCTCAGGTGGGCCAGTTAACCACCTCTGTCCTGTGGCTTGCATTCCTGAACATCAAGCAGTCTTGCAAAGGCAAGTCACAGAACTGACGTCAAGGGGACCCAGGCAAAGATCTGGGAGTGAGCCCAGGGTCCATTCCCCACAGATGAGAGGTCAGGAGCACCTGTTCCTCAAGGCAGTGCCTCCATTGATTTTCCTTCATGCGTTGATGCCTTTGCTATGTGTCTAAGATGCATGTGCGGCTGACTCACTTTGTGAAGCTCTTCAAGCTGGGGCTTGTACTGTGTTTGACATATTTTGGGTGCTCAGTAAATATTAAATCAGTAGTAGAGTCTCCAGTTGTGGGATTAATAAACCAAGCCACTTACACACACAGCATAACTACACAACCTCAGATGGCCATGGTTAAAGCAAGGATAAATCATGCCCAGAAAAACACGCTACTCAATCTGGATTTGTCAATTCCAGCAATTCCAGGAACGAACTGTTATTTGGGTTCTTCTGTGAGCCTCTGGACCCAACCCCAGGAAGGACAGCATTTCAGTACATGGCGCCAAGCTCTGTCTGTCCTCTCCGAGACTGAATGTGCCTAAATCCACAGGTTCATCAAAGACAGAGTAGAGAATTTCAGGATTAACTTCTTTTGTATCTTTTTTTAAAACCTCACCTGAGGATATTTTTTTCCATTGACTTTTAGACAGTGGAAGGAAGGAAGGGAGAGAGAAGAGAGAGAAACATCAATTGCTTGCCTTCAGTACGAGCCTGAACTGGGGCTGGGGAGTGAACCTGCAGCTGAGGTACGTGTCCTTGAGCAGGAACGGAACCGCGACCTGTCAGTCGGAGCCCCGACCAGTACTCTAACCGCTGAGCCAAACCGGCCAGGGCCAGGATTAATTTCTATACCATCATGAATCTGGATCATTATTTAAATGTTAGCATTTACTCACACTCTTCCACACAGAATTTGTGAAATTTAAAGAACATTCAACACTTGGGCCTTTAAACAAAATTGGATCAGATTCCAAATCCTTCATGACAGAGTCACAAACAGGATTTTCTGGTACATCCAAAATAAAAGTTTAAAATGGATTTGGGTACACCTTCCCAGGGATCCATATATTTTGCTAAGATAAGCTAGTCTGCAGATGTTGGAAATGCAAAATATTTATTTGGATGGATGAGCGTTGCCATCTTGGTTTGTTAAAAGACCATACATCCCCAACCGGACTTCGTAAGTAGAAAGCCTCATTTTGAACTGCGCGTGCACACTTCCAACAGGTTTTAAATGGTTCTCCTCTGCTTTCCAAATCGATTTCTCATTTCCCACTCTTGATATCTCTATTCTGCCTTTTTTTTCTGCTACTTTCCCATATTATCTATGAAATACGTCCGTTCTGAATCTACCTCCGCCCCAGTGAAGGAGAGCGGGTGATATTCAAACATCCATCTTCCCGTGGGTCCTTCTACGGTGAGTCACCTTGGAGAGCCACCCTGGCTAATTCCGTTGCAGAGGGCGGACTGCACCCAACAAGTGGAGGGCTGCTGTCACTGCACTTCCTGTCCACTGTGGGCCCTTGGAGCTCACACAACTGAACGTTTCACAGATGACTCCAAGCAGAGGTGAGTAACAAGAGTTTGCTCAGAATCTCTGCAGGGCCCTTTATGTGACAAATCTCCTCGAGAGCTTGCATGAGGGGCCTAAGAAGGAGAGGTCAAGTGTGTTTCATTGTGATGTCTGGGGTTGAAGCCCGTACACCTAAGCCAGAATAAGCACTTAACAGTCTTTTTTTATTTTTTAATTTTAAATATGTTTTTATTGATTTCTGAGACGGGAAGGGAGGGAGGGAGAGAGAGAGAGAGAGAGAGAGAGAGAGAGAGAGAGAGAGAGAGAGAGAGAAACATCAGTGATGAGAGAGTCACTGATCTGATGCTTCCTGCATGCCCCACACTGGGGATTCCACAACCCAGACATGTGCCCCGACTGGGAATTGAACCACAATCTTCTGGTTCATAGGTCGTCGCTCAACTGCTGAGCCCCGAGTGCCGGGTGACAGAGTCTTTTAGGCATCCCCTCCTGCCCTCCCTCAGCTATCAAAAACCCTCTCCTTCCCTTGCTGGTGACTCAAGCCTGCCCCCCACACACACCCACCCCTGAATTCATCTCCTCCTTCTGGAACGGCATCTAATGATGAATGGAAAGCTACACTCTTTCTCACCACACACAATTAGTTATTGCCAAGCAATATAATAATAAAAAAAATCCTTTGAGCTAGAAAAATTAAGTAAAAACTGCTGTGCGTTAGAAGTCAAGCGCTGGGCTCCTTCTCTAGCCCAGGACAGCACAGTTGCCCTTGGTCATGTACCACAAGGTTCGCCCAGGCACCTGGGTAGGAGGCACAGGGCTGCAGCATAACCTGCCCCAGGGCGGTCAGATGGGTGGCCTGGCCATGCTGGGTGTGCAGCAGGCAGGTTCCTGTGCGGGGCCAGTCCTTCTGGGGCCCTGCCCTTGCAGAGCAAACGTGGGGTCACACTGACCTCCTGCTTCTTACAAGACTCAACGCAGGCGCAGGTGGGAAATGAGAGCTCTTGTAAGCGCCTTCAAAGGCCATAACTGTTTCTTTAGAACACGCCCTTATGTATTCCCATTTGCTTCCTGCGCCAGGCTTCTCCAGCAAACCCCCTTTCCTTTCTGTGACATAATAACAGAACTCATAACACATCAACATTACTTCCTGGGAGACGGATGTCTACTTAGGCTTAAAATGACACTAATAACAAGCAGTCTTGAAGCGCAGCCGAGCCAAAGCCTGGCTGGATGCACGTCCTGTGGCCTGACGGAGCCACCAGGGAATGGGCTGGGTCAGCAGCATGCAGGTGCCTGTGGTCTCACGTCGCGGCAAAGGAGGCGTTTGGCTTGAGTGGAGGAAGAGGATCGGGAAGCGGGAGTTTTGGTGGGGCCCGCGTGCTGCATCAGCGCGTCTAGTGCCACCACTAGTGCCTCGGCCCCCTGCAAGGGCGAGCGGGCTCCGGGGACTGGCTGAGTGTCCACAGCTGGGCTGCTGGGGTCATTCTTCCTGCCGCAGAGCAAAGGGTGTTTCGCAGCACGCTGGTGGGTGGTTGGCAGGCCTGTGGCCCCTGGGGTGTGCAAGCCACTGCTCGTCGTGGGCTGTGCTCTCCACGTCTTGGAGGGAGTCACCAGCAACCAACTTCCTTTGGGTCAGCAGCAGCAGACGGACCCTGCGCAAAGTGGCCAGCTCCTGGCCTTCCAGGACCCTCTCCTGTGCCCAGCAGCGTGCCGCTGACCTTGGTCTATGCCACTGAATCGCAGCGCTTAGTGTACAGCGCCTTCCTCTGCTACCCAGGCGTCCTCCCGCAGCCCTTGCCCTGCAACCTTTCCCTGTGTGTGTGTGTGTGTGTGTGTGTGGCTGTTTTGGCTTCCTGTCCTCCTGGTGGATCTCCACGAGTTCATGGCTATTCCCAGGCTGAGCTGGGCACTGGCGGCGCCCCTGGCACCTCTGTAGCAGATCTCACTGTGGCCGAGAGCGCCAGACCCACACCAAGGCTACGCCGTGGTCGCCTCTGCTGGAGTCTTGCAAGCTCGGGCCCCTGTCTGAGGACGGCAGGACCCCGCAAGCGTGCGCTTCTGGCGGAGCGCTGGCGCACAAGTCCCTGCTCCTTCCGCGGCTTCGGGCCGCCTGCAATCTGTTGCCCCCACTCCCACCCCTAGAATGTCTTTCACCTGCTCCAGAGACTGGGTGGGCCAGAGCCTCATCTCCCACATTTTTCAGTGTCCTGCAACTGCTCTGTCCCTGGGACCACCCGCACCTGTGTCACCCACGAGGGTCTCCACTTCTTGCCAAACTCTGTGTCTTGCCTCACACCCCAACCCCTGCCTTTCTCCCTCACTCGTAATGCTCGAATCCAAGTGAGTCTAGAGGCTGTGCCCTGAATCTCGGCCCCGCCCTTGCTCTTTCACAGGCCCCGGCCCCTGGGCACTGTGGCATGTCCGGCGTTACTGAGGGTGGTGCAGGGGGCGCTGCAGTACCGGGGCATGATGCAAGGGAGCTCTGCTGTACAGGGGTGCTGCAGTACACGGTCCTGATGTATGTGGATGCTGCAGTACCAGAGCATGATGCAGGGCGCTGCTGCAATGCAGGGGCCTGTTGCAAGGGGGCGCTGGAGTACCGGTACCCAGACCCAGGGGGTGCTACTAAGCAGGGGAGCTGTAGTACCGGGCCCCGGCGCCAGGGGGCGCTGTGAGCAGTCGAGCTGCAGTACCGATCCACGGATACAGGGGGCGCTGCTGAGCAGTCGAGCTGCAGTACCGATCCCCGGCGCCAGGGGGCGCTGCTGAGTAGCCGAGCTGCAGTACCGATCCCCAGAGACAGGGGGCGCTGCTGAGCAGGGGCGCTGCAGTACCGTTTCCTGGTGCCAGGGGGCGCTGCTGAGCACGGGAGCTACAGTACCGATCCCCGGCTCCAGGGGGCGCAGCTGAGCAGCCGAGCTGCAGTACCGGGCCCCGGCGCCAGGGGGCGCTGCTGAGCAGGGGAGCTGCTGTACCGGGCCCCGGCGCCAGGGGGCGCTGCTGAGCACCCAAGTTTTTGCGAGCAGCTGGGCAATCTCTTGCTCGCCTGGTCCCGCAGGATCCAGCCCCAGGACCAGAGCATGACACTCAGCGTGGTCATCTGATGCCTCTGCACCTAGGCCTGCCTCATCTGATGCCCCTCCACCCCCCCTCTCTGGTCTGCGAGTGTGCCCGCGAGGCTGGACTGGGGAACCTCTTCCCAGAACCAGAGCTAAGCCAACACGGGCAGAACACGCAGCTCAGCCCTCTTACTCAGCCGCCCTTCCTTGTCCTCGAGTCTTTGTAAAACGTTACATGGGCTTTGCTGCTAGTGCTTTCCTTGGAGGAGGCCAGGGAGAGGGAAGGAGATTTACTATTTTCTATTTGTGCTTTACAGGTCAAGCAAAGCTCTTTCTCTGGTTTTCAAACAGTGTTTCTGAACCGTGGCCGCCTTCCTTGCTTTTCCTTCTGTTTGCCACTGGGTGAGACCAGAAGGGGCAATGAGGTAGGACGTAAAGCCTGTCGGTTTGCCTTTTTAAAAGTTTGCAACTCGGATATAATACCTGATATCGCTTAGCTGACTGGAACCCGTTTGTTTCTAGAATTCCGGGGAGGCGTGTATTACCAATCGACATCTAGGATGTTAGCGTTTCCTGAATAAGGCCTTGATACATCAAAGGGGGTTTTCATTTTAAATCCACTTGCATTTATACTGCAAAAGACTTACAAGTCACCTTCAAGAAGGTCTTGCTATTGTTTTTCCTCTCCTTACCCCCAATTGTATTTGAAAATGATGAGATAAATTAGTCAATGAAGAGATTAAATAGGAACAAAGTGGAAAAGGTACCAGTCACTTAAGGGGACATAGAGCTGTGCATAGGACAGACGTCCTACCTGTGGGTATGTTTGTGTGTACGCACCCAGTGTTTGCCACAAGGTGGGCGCTCAGGTATTTGCTTTTCTGAAACTGGGTGTAATCTGTGAGCTACAGCGTTCTCCTGCATCGTCTAATTGCTCGGTCGCAGCAGACCCACGGCGGTGGTCTTACAACTGCTCGCCACCTGCTCTGTAGCGACACACCTGGGACACGATCAACTCCGAATACAAGGACCGGGAGAAGCTTACTTAAGGTCAAAAGAGAAAAATAAACTGTCACTCCCCAGGATGCACAGAACACGTAATTCCAATCCCATGGTTAAGGGAACAGGTGAAGACTGTTGGGCTGTGATACCATGCTGATAATTCTCACCGTAACCTCCTGAGAGTTCTGTAAATGAGGACAAGTGCCCAGGGACAGGGGTTTCCACACTGATGTTGCAACAGTGACTGGGCAGTGAGAGCAGGAGTCTTAGGCAATGATACCTGGTATGCAGCTGTCAGATCAGCCCTGTGGCATCCCAGGGACCGGCTCCTGCGCTTCCAGCAGCGCCATTACCGGGAGGCTCAAGGCCACACACCCCATGTTTCCTTAGAGCATTCTTGGGGTATGTGTGGAGAGTGGGGGCGATGGGGAAAGGATGGGATTCGTCGGGGAGAAATATGATTGATTGTGGTCTCTTTGTTGCCAGGTTAAATTCACTGCTTCTTAGCTCTGGTAGCTCCTAGAGTCACCTGGGGAGCTTTCAGATAACATCACTGACTAGGCCCTGTCCTCAGAGAGTCCAGTCGATTTGAGATGGGCCTGGGCATAAGGGCTTTTCAAAGCATTTTAGTCGGTTTTAATATACGTTCAAGATTCAACTTTATAATTTTTAAAATTGGCTTGAGAGAGAGAGGAAGGGAGAGGGAGAGAGAAACATCAATGTGTGAAAGAGACATCGACCAGTTGCCTCCTGTACATGCCCCTACTGGGGCTCTAACCTGCAGTCTGGGTACGTGCCCTGACGGGAGTTGAACCTCTGACCCTTTGCTGGACAGGATGACCCTCCAACCAACTGAGCCACATTGGCCAGGGTAAGAAGTATCCTCTTTTTAATTAGTCTCAGAAACATCTGAGTGAAGCTTTCATTGTACCTGTCACAGGTGTTAAGAATTTGAAGTTGAAGTCTGACAGTGAGTTACTTGGGGAAAACTCTTTTAAGCCTTCAGACAATACCTGATGAATCACATAGAGACAACTCGTTGTCATCAGGAATATATAGGTATGCTTTCAACAATTTCCTTCTATGTGTAAGGCACTGCGTGAGTCCAGTCAGATCAATTGCATTATAAAGTTATACACTACGAATTATTCCAAATCCAAAAATTGAAGTGTTCCCTGATTAGCTTGATGTAAGTAAGTCTATATCAACTGTGAGAAGAAGGTATCCCAATAATTACTAGAAAAGCTGCCACCTGTTTCTATCATGCTTACAACTTAACCTTTTTAATATTTATATGGATTTTATGGAGAGCCTAATGGGGTTGGAGAATTATGCTGTTTATAAACATTTTTACAAACTAAGCAAATTGGCAAATGAATAGCAACTAATTAATTCTTACCTTATGTGAAATCTCTTTGGGACTAGTTTGGCTATAATACTAACTTTAGCACTGGCCGGTGTGGCTCAGTTGGGTGAGTGCTGTCCCATGCACCGAGAGGTCGCCAGTTTGATTCTCAGTCAGGGCACATGCCCAGGTGGCAGGCTCGATCCCAAGTAGGCTGCATGCAGAAGGCAGCCGATGGATGTCTCTTTCTCATTGATGTTTCTCTCTCTCTCTCCCTTTCCCTCCCTCTCCCTCTAAAACACATAAAAATATATATTTAAAAAAATTGTTCTAAACAATTTAAAAACATATCTTTTAAAAATGTTATGAAAAAACTAACTTTAAAAATATCTATCAGAAGTGAGTCCTAGAGAAATCCACACAGGGTTGAAAGTAGAAAATTTTATTTAATATAATCCACTTTAGGTAATACCAAGCATCCAATCCTCTCCTGCAAGGAGTCATACGGGCCATAGAGCTGGGAACTGAGCCAGTCTGGCACTTGGCAGCAGCCCTCTCCGAGGCTGACGGGAGGTTCTGTAATCCGCTTTGCAAGCATTGTCACCAGGTCTCACTTTTGGCAGTCAATCAATAGATTCATCTCACTAAATCGGCTGGGGAGTGTTTCAATATGTGTTGGCAACAGTTACCTGGAATTAGCAACTGTGAGGGATGCTAAGGTAACAGTATTCCGATTGATGTAACCTTCCTGAATTTTGTTCTTGTGGATTTTCAGCCTGCTCCTCTAGAGGGGGTGCCGAGTTCCAGGTTTATCTTCTCAGGTGGGCCAGTTAACCACCTCTGTCCTGTGGCTTGCATTCCTGAACATCAAGCAGTCTTGCAAAGGCAAGTCACAGAACTGACGTCAAGGGGACCCAGGCAAAGATCTGGGAGTGAGCCCAGGGTCCATTCCCCACAGATGAGAGGTCAGGAGCACCTGTTCCTCAAGGCAGTGCCTCCATTGATTTTCCTTCATGCGTTGATGCCTTTGCTATGTGTCTAAGATGCATGTGCGGCTGACTCACTTTGTGAAGCTCTTCAAGCTGGGGCTTGTACTGTGTTTGACATATTTTGGGTGCTCAGTAAATATTAAATCAGTAGTAGAGTCTCCAGTTGTGGGATTAATAAACCAAGCCACTTACACACACAGCATAACTACACAACCTCAGATGGCCATGGTTAAAGCAAGGATAAATCATGCCCAGAAAAACACGCTACTCAATCTGGATTTGTCAATTCCAGCAATTCCAGGAACGAACTGTTATTTGGGTTCTTCTGTGAGCCTCTGGACCCAACCCCAGGAAGGACAGCATTTCAGTACATGGCGCCAAGCTCTGTCTGTCCTCTCCGAGACTGAATGTGCCTAAATCCACAGGTTCATCAAAGACAGAGTAGAGAATTTCAGGATTAACTTCTTTTGTATCTTTTTTTAAAACCTCACCTGAGGATATTTTTTTCCATTGACTTTTAGACAGTGGAAGGAAGGAAGGGAGAGAGAAGAGAGAGAAACATCAATTGCTTGCCTTCAGTACGAGCCTGAACTGGGGCTGGGGAGTGAACCTGCAGCTGAGGTACGTGTCCTTGAGCAGGAACGGAACCGCGACCTGTCAGTCGGAGCCCCGACCAGTACTCTAACCGCTGAGCCAAACCGGCCAGGGCCAGGATTAATTTCTATACCATCATGAATCTGGATCATTATTTAAATGTTAGCATTTACTCACACTCTTCCACACAGAATTTGTGAAATTTAAAGAACATTCAACACTTGGGCCTTTAAACAAAATTGGATCAGATTCCAAATCCTTCATGACAGAGTCACAAACAGGATTTTCTGGTACATCCAAAATAAAAGTTTAAAATGGATTTGGGTACACCTTCCCAGGGATCCATATATTTTGCTAAGATAAGCTAGTCTGCAGATGTTGGAAATGCAAAATATTTATTTGGATGGATGAGCGTTGCCATCTTGGTTTGTTAAAAGACCATACATCCCCAACCGGACTTCGTAAGTAGAAAGCCTCATTTTGAACTGCGCGTGCACACTTCCAACAGGTTTTAAATGGTTCTCCTCTGCTTTCCAAATCGATTTCTCATTTCCCACTCTTGATATCTCTATTCTGCCTTTTTTTTCTGCTACTTTCCCATATTATCTATGAAATACGTCCGTTCTGAATCTACCTCCGCCCCAGTGAAGGAGAGCGGGTGATATTCAAACATCCATCTTCCCGTGGGTCCTTCTACGGTGAGTCACCTTGGAGAGCCACCCTGGCTAATTCCGTTGCAGAGGGCGGACTGCACCCAACAAGTGGAGGGCTGCTGTCACTGCACTTCCTGTCCACTGTGGGCCCTTGGAGCTCACACAACTGAACGTTTCACAGATGACTCCAAGCAGAGGTGAGTAACAAGAGTTTGCTCAGAATCTCTGCAGGGCCCTTTATGTGACAAATCTCCTCGAGAGCTTGCATGAGGGGCCTAAGAAGGAGAGGTCAAGTGTGTTTCATTGTGATGTCTGGGGTTGAAGCCCGTACACCTAAGCCAGAATAAGCACTTAACAGTCTTTTTTTATTTTTTAATTTTAAATATGTTTTTATTGATTTCTGAGACGGGAAGGGAGGGAGGGAGAGAGAGAGAGAGAGAGAGAGAGAGAGAGAGAGAGAGAGAGAGAGAGAGAGAGAAACATCAGTGATGAGAGAGTCACTGATCTGATGCTTCCTGCATGCCCCACACTGGGGATTCCACAACCCAGACATGTGCCCCGACTGGGAATTGAACCACAATCTTCTGGTTCATAGGTCGTCGCTCAACTGCTGAGCCCCGAGTGCCGGGTGACAGAGTCTTTTAGGCATCCCCTCCTGCCCTCCCTCAGCTATCAAAAACCCTCTCCTTCCCTTGCTGGTGACTCAAGCCTGCCCCCCACACACACCCACCCCTGAATTCATCTCCTCCTTCTGGAACGGCATCTAATGATGAATGGAAAGCTACACTCTTTCTCACCACACACAATTAGTTATTGCCAAGCAATATAATAATAAAAAAAATCCTTTGAGCTAGAAAAATTAAGTAAAAACTGCTGTGCGTTAGAAGTCAAGCGCTGGGCTCCTTCTCTAGCCCAGGACAGCACAGTTGCCCTTGGTCATGTACCACAAGGTTCGCCCAGGCACCTGGGTAGGAGGCACAGGGCTGCAGCATAACCTGCCCCAGGGCGGTCAGATGGGTGGCCTGGCCATGCTGGGTGTGCAGCAGGCAGGTTCCTGTGCGGGGCCAGTCCTTCTGGGGCCCTGCCCTTGCAGAGCAAACGTGGGGTCACACTGACCTCCTGCTTCTTACAAGACTCAACGCAGGCGCAGGTGGGAAATGAGAGCTCTTGTAAGCGCCTTCAAAGGCCATAACTGTTTCTTTAGAACACGCCCTTATGTATTCCCATTTGCTTCCTGCGCCAGGCTTCTCCAGCAAACCCCCTTTCCTTTCTGTGACATAATAACAGAACTCATAACACATCAACATTACTTCCTGGGAGACGGATGTCTACTTAGGCTTAAAATGACACTAATAACAAGCAGTCTTGAAGCGCAGCCGAGCCAAAGCCTGGCTGGATGCACGTCCTGTGGCCTGACGGAGCCACCAGGGAATGGGCTGGGTCAGCAGCATGCAGGTGCCTGTGGTCTCACGTCGCGGCAAAGGAGGCGTTTGGCTTGAGTGGAGGAAGAGGATCGGGAAGCGGGAGTTTTGGTGGGGCCCGCGTGCTGCATCAGCGCGTCTAGTGCCACCACTAGTGCCTCGGCCCCCTGCAAGGGCGAGCGGGCTCCGGGGACTGGCTGAGTGTCCACAGCTGGGCTGCTGGGGTCATTCTTCCTGCCGCAGAGCAAAGGGTGTTTCGCAGCACGCTGGTGGGTGGTTGGCAGGCCTGTGGCCCCTGGGGTGTGCAAGCCACTGCTCGTCGTGGGCTGTGCTCTCCACGTCTTGGAGGGAGTCACCAGCAACCAACTTCCTTTGGGTCAGCAGCAGCAGACGGACCCTGCGCAAAGTGGCCAGCTCCTGGCCTTCCAGGACCCTCTCCTGTGCCCAGCAGCGTGCCGCTGACCTTGGTCTATGCCACTGAATCGCAGCGCTTAGTGTACAGCGCCTTCCTCTGCTACCCAGGCGTCCTCCCGCAGCCCTTGCCCTGCAACCTTTCCCTGTGTGTGTGTGTGTGTGTGTGTGTGGCTGTTTTGGCTTCCTGTCCTCCTGGTGGATCTCCACGAGTTCATGGCTATTCCCAGGCTGAGCTGGGCACTGGCGGCGCCCCTGGCACCTCTGTAGCAGATCTCACTGTGGCCGAGAGCGCCAGACCCACACCAAGGCTACGCCGTGGTCGCCTCTGCTGGAGTCTTGCAAGCTCGGGCCCCTGTCTGAGGACGGCAGGACCCCGCAAGCGTGCGCTTCTGGCGGAGCGCTGGCGCACAAGTCCCTGCTCCTTCCGCGGCTTCGGGCCGCCTGCAATCTGTTGCCCCCACTCCCACCCCTAGAATGTCTTTCACCTGCTCCAGAGACTGGGTGGGCCAGAGCCTCATCTCCCACATTTTTCAGTGTCCTGCAACTGCTCTGTCCCTGGGACCACCCGCACCTGTGTCACCCACGAGGGTCTCCACTTCTTGCCAAACTCTGTGTCTTGCCTCACACCCCAACCCCTGCCTTTCTCCCTCACTCGTAATGCTCGAATCCAAGTGAGTCTAGAGGCTGTGCCCTGAATCTCGGCCCCGCCCTTGCTCTTTCACAGGCCCCGGCCCCTGGGCACTGTGGCATGTCCGGCGTTACTGAGGGTGGTGCAGGGGGCGCTGCAGTACCGGGGCATGATGCAAGGGAGCTCTGCTGTACAGGGGTGCTGCAGTACACGGTCCTGATGTATGTGGATGCTGCAGTACCAGAGCATGATGCAGGGCGCTGCTGCAATGCAGGGGCCTGTTGCAAGGGGGCGCTGGAGTACCGGTACCCAGACCCAGGGGGTGCTACTAAGCAGGGGAGCTGTAGTACCGGGCCCCGGCGCCAGGGGGCGCTGTGAGCAGTCGAGCTGCAGTACCGATCCACGGATACAGGGGGCGCTGCTGAGCAGTCGAGCTGCAGTACCGATCCCCGGCGCCAGGGGGCGCTGCTGAGTAGCCGAGCTGCAGTACCGATCCCCAGAGACAGGGGGCGCTGCTGAGCAGGGGCGCTGCAGTACCGTTTCCTGGTGCCAGGGGGCGCTGCTGAGCACGGGAGCTACAGTACCGATCCCCGGCTCCAGGGGGCGCAGCTGAGCAGCCGAGCTGCAGTACCGGGCCCCGGCGCCAGGGGGCGCTGCTGAGCAGGGGAGCTGCTGTACCGGGCCCCGGCGCCAGGGGGCGCTGCTGAGCACCCAAGTTTTTGCGAGCAGCTGGGCAATCTCTTGCTCGCCTGGTCCCGCAGGATCCAGCCCCAGGACCAGAGCATGACACTCAGCGTGGTCATCTGATGCCTCTGCACCTAGGCCTGCCTCATCTGATGCCCCTCCACCCCCCCTCTCTGGTCTGCGAGTGTGCCCGCGAGGCTGGACTGGGGAACCTCTTCCCAGAACCAGAGCTAAGCCAACACGGGCAGAACACGCAGCTCAGCCCTCTTACTCAGCCGCCCTTCCTTGTCCTCGAGTCTTTGTAAAACGTTACATGGGCTTTGCTGCTAGTGCTTTCCTTGGAGGAGGCCAGGGAGAGGGAAGGAGATTTACTATTTTCTATTTGTGCTTTACAGGTCAAGCAAAGCTCTTTCTCTGGTTTTCAAACAGTGTTTCTGAACCGTGGCCGCCTTCCTTGCTTTTCCTTCTGTTTGCCACTGGGTGAGACCAGAAGGGGCAATGAGGTAGGACGTAAAGCCTGTCGGTTTGCCTTTTTAAAAGTTTGCAACTCGGATATAATACCTGATATCGCTTAGCTGACTGGAACCCGTTTGTTTCTAGAATTCCGGGGAGGCGTGTATTACCAATCGACATCTAGGATGTTAGCGTTTCCTGAATAAGGCCTTGATACATCAAAGGGGGTTTTCATTTTAAATCCACTTGCATTTATACTGCAAAAGACTTACAAGTCACCTTCAAGAAGGTCTTGCTATTGTTTTTCCTCTCCTTACCCCCAATTGTATTTGAAAATGATGAGATAAATTAGTCAATGAAGAGATTAAATAGGAACAAAGTGGAAAAGGTACCAGTCACTTAAGGGGACATAGAGCTGTGCATAGGACAGACGTCCTACCTGTGGGTATGTTTGTGTGTACGCACCCAGTGTTTGCCACAAGGTGGGCGCTCAGGTATTTGCTTTTCTGAAACTGGGTGTAATCTGTGAGCTACAGCGTTCTCCTGCATCGTCTAATTGCTCGGTCGCAGCAGACCCACGGCGGTGGTCTTACAACTGCTCGCCACCTGCTCTGTAGCGACACACCTGGGACACGATCAACTCCGAATACAAGGACCGGGAGAAGCTTACTTAAGGTCAAAAGAGAAAAATAAACTGTCACTCCCCAGGATGCACAGAACACGTAATTCCAATCCCATGGTTAAGGGAACAGGTGAAGACTGTTGGGCTGTGATACCATGCTGATAATTCTCACCGTAACCTCCTGAGAGTTCTGTAAATGAGGACAAGTGCCCAGGGACAGGGGTTTCCACACTGATGTTGCAACAGTGACTGGGCAGTGAGAGCAGGAGTCTTAGGCAATGATACCTGGTATGCAGCTGTCAGATCAGCCCTGTGGCATCCCAGGGACCGGCTCCTGCGCTTCCAGCAGCGCCATTACCGGGAGGCTCAAGGCCACACACCCCATGTTTCCTTAGAGCATTCTTGGGGTATGTGTGGAGAGTGGGGGCGATGGGGAAAGGATGGGATTCGTCGGGGAGAAATATGATTGATTGTGGTCTCTTTGTTGCCAGGTTAAATTCACTGCTTCTTAGCTCTGGTAGCTCCTAGAGTCACCTGGGGAGCTTTCAGATAACATCACTGACTAGGCCCTGTCCTCAGAGAGTCCAGTCGATTTGAGATGGGCCTGGGCATAAGGGCTTTTCAAAGCATTTTAGTCGGTTTTAATATACGTTCAAGATTCAACTTTATAATTTTTAAAATTGGCTTGAGAGAGAGAGGAAGGGAGAGGGAGAGAGAAACATCAATGTGTGAAAGAGACATCGACCAGTTGCCTCCTGTACATGCCCCTACTGGGGCTCTAACCTGCAGTCTGGGTACGTGCCCTGACGGGAGTTGAACCTCTGACCCTTTGCTGGACAGGATGACCCTCCAACCAACTGAGCCACATTGGCCAGGGTAAGAAGTATCCTCTTTTTAATTAGTCTCAGAAACATCTGAGTGAAGCTTTCATTGTACCTGTCACAGGTGTTAAGAATTTGAAGTTGAAGTCTGACAGTGAGTTACTTGGGGAAAACTCTTTTAAGCCTTCAGACAATACCTGATGAATCACATAGAGACAACTCGTTGTCATCAGGAATATATAGGTATGCTTTCAACAATTTCCTTCTATGTGTAAGGCACTGCGTGAGTCCAGTCAGATCAATTGCATTATAAAGTTATACACTACGAATTATTCCAAATCCAAAAATTGAAGTGTTCCCTGATTAGCTTGATGTAAGTAAGTCTATATCAACTGTGAGAAGAAGGTATCCCAATAATTACTAGAAAAGCTGCCACCTGTTTCTATCATGCTTACAACTTAACCTTTTTAATATTTATATGGATTTTATGGAGAGCCTAATGGGGTTGGAGAATTATGCTGTTTATAAACATTTTTACAAACTAAGCAAATTGGCAAATGAATAGCAACTAATTAATTCTTACCTTATGTGAAATCTCTTTGGGACTAGTTTGGCTATAATACTAACTTTAGCACTGGCCGGTGTGGCTCAGTTGGGTGAGTGCTGTCCCATGCACCGAGAGGTCGCCAGTTTGATTCTCAGTCAGGGCACATGCCCAGGTGGCAGGCTCGATCCCAAGTAGGCTGCATGCAGAAGGCAGCCGATGGATGTCTCTTTCTCATTGATGTTTCTCTCTCTCTCTCCCTTTCCCTCCCTCTCCCTCTAAAACACATAAAAATATATATTTAAAAAAATTGTTCTAAACAATTTAAAAACATATCTTTTAAAAATGTTATGAAAAAACTAACTTTAAAAATATCTATCAGAAGTGAGTCCTAGAGAAATCCACACAGGGTTGAAAGTAGAAAATTTTATTTAATATAATCCACTTTAGGTAATACCAAGCATCCAATCCTCTCCTGCAAGGAGTCATACGGGCCATAGAGCTGGGAACTGAGCCAGTCTGGCACTTGGCAGCAGCCCTCTCCGAGGCTGACGGGAGGTTCTGTAATCCGCTTTGCAAGCATTGTCACCAGGTCTCACTTTTGGCAGTCAATCAATAGATTCATCTCACTAAATCGGCTGGGGAGTGTTTCAATATGTGTTGGCAACAGTTACCTGGAATTAGCAACTGTGAGGGATGCTAAGGTAACAGTATTCCGATTGATGTAACCTTCCTGAATTTTGTTCTTGTGGATTTTCAGCCTGCTCCTCTAGAGGGGGTGCCGAGTTCCAGGTTTATCTTCTCAGGTGGGCCAGTTAACCACCTCTGTCCTGTGGCTTGCATTCCTGAACATCAAGCAGTCTTGCAAAGGCAAGTCACAGAACTGACGTCAAGGGGACCCAGGCAAAGATCTGGGAGTGAGCCCAGGGTCCATTCCCCACAGATGAGAGGTCAGGAGCACCTGTTCCTCAAGGCAGTGCCTCCATTGATTTTCCTTCATGCGTTGATGCCTTTGCTATGTGTCTAAGATGCATGTGCGGCTGACTCACTTTGTGAAGCTCTTCAAGCTGGGGCTTGTACTGTGTTTGACATATTTTGGGTGCTCAGTAAATATTAAATCAGTAGTAGAGTCTCCAGTTGTGGGATTAATAAACCAAGCCACTTACACACACAGCATAACTACACAACCTCAGATGGCCATGGTTAAAGCAAGGATAAATCATGCCCAGAAAAACACGCTACTCAATCTGGATTTGTCAATTCCAGCAATTCCAGGAACGAACTGTTATTTGGGTTCTTCTGTGAGCCTCTGGACCCAACCCCAGGAAGGACAGCATTTCAGTACATGGCGCCAAGCTCTGTCTGTCCTCTCCGAGACTGAATGTGCCTAAATCCACAGGTTCATCAAAGACAGAGTAGAGAATTTCAGGATTAACTTCTTTTGTATCTTTTTTTAAAACCTCACCTGAGGATATTTTTTTCCATTGACTTTTAGACAGTGGAAGGAAGGAAGGGAGAGAGAAGAGAGAGAAACATCAATTGCTTGCCTTCAGTACGAGCCTGAACTGGGGCTGGGGAGTGAACCTGCAGCTGAGGTACGTGTCCTTGAGCAGGAACGGAACCGCGACCTGTCAGTCGGAGCCCCGACCAGTACTCTAACCGCTGAGCCAAACCGGCCAGGGCCAGGATTAATTTCTATACCATCATGAATCTGGATCATTATTTAAATGTTAGCATTTACTCACACTCTTCCACACAGAATTTGTGAAATTTAAAGAACATTCAACACTTGGGCCTTTAAACAAAATTGGATCAGATTCCAAATCCTTCATGACAGAGTCACAAACAGGATTTTCTGGTACATCCAAAATAAAAGTTTAAAATGGATTTGGGTACACCTTCCCAGGGATCCATATATTTTGCTAAGATAAGCTAGTCTGCAGATGTTGGAAATGCAAAATATTTATTTGGATGGATGAGCGTTGCCATCTTGGTTTGTTAAAAGACCATACATCCCCAACCGGACTTCGTAAGTAGAAAGCCTCATTTTGAACTGCGCGTGCACACTTCCAACAGGTTTTAAATGGTTCTCCTCTGCTTTCCAAATCGATTTCTCATTTCCCACTCTTGATATCTCTATTCTGCCTTTTTTTTCTGCTACTTTCCCATATTATCTATGAAATACGTCCGTTCTGAATCTACCTCCGCCCCAGTGAAGGAGAGCGGGTGATATTCAAACATCCATCTTCCCGTGGGTCCTTCTACGGTGAGTCACCTTGGAGAGCCACCCTGGCTAATTCCGTTGCAGAGGGCGGACTGCACCCAACAAGTGGAGGGCTGCTGTCACTGCACTTCCTGTCCACTGTGGGCCCTTGGAGCTCACACAACTGAACGTTTCACAGATGACTCCAAGCAGAGGTGAGTAACAAGAGTTTGCTCAGAATCTCTGCAGGGCCCTTTATGTGACAAATCTCCTCGAGAGCTTGCATGAGGGGCCTAAGAAGGAGAGGTCAAGTGTGTTTCATTGTGATGTCTGGGGTTGAAGCCCGTACACCTAAGCCAGAATAAGCACTTAACAGTCTTTTTTTATTTTTTAATTTTAAATATGTTTTTATTGATTTCTGAGACGGGAAGGGAGGGAGAGAGAGAGAGAGAGAGAGAGAGAGAGAGAAACATCAGTGATGAGAGAGTCACTGATCTGATGCTTCCTGCATGCCCCACACTGGGGATTCCACAACCCAGACATGTGCCCCGACTGGGAATTGAACCACAATCTTCTGGTTCATAGGTCGTCGCTCAACTGCTGAGCCCCGAGTGCCGGGTGACAGAGTCTTTTAGGCATCCCCTCCTGCCCTCCCTCAGCTATCAAAAACCCTCTCCTTCCCTTGCTGGTGACTCAAGCCTGCCCCCCACACACACCCACCCCTGAATTCATCTCCTCCTTCTGGAACGGCATCTAATGATGAATGGAAAGCTACACTCTTTCTCACCACACACAATTAGTTATTGCCAAGCAATATAATAATAAAAAAAATCCTTTGAGCTAGAAAAATTAAGTAAAAACTGCTGTGCGTTAGAAGTCAAGCGCTGGGCTCCTTCTCTAGCCCAGGCCAGCACAGTTGCCCTTGGTCATGTACCACAAGGTTCGCCCAGGCACCTGGGTAGGAGGCACAGGGCTGCAGCATAACCTGCCCCAGGGCGGTCAGATGGGTGGCCTGGCCATGCTGGGTGTGCAGCAGGCAGGTTCCTGTGCGGGGCCAGTCCTTCTGGGGCCCTGCCCTTGCAGAGCAAACGTGGGGTCACACTGACCCCCTGCTTCTTACAAGACTCAACGCAGGCGCAGGTGGGAAATGAGAGCTCTTGTAAGCGCCTTCAAAGGCCATAACTGTTTCTTTAGAACACGCCCTTATGTATTCCCATTTGCTTCCTGCGCCAGGCTTCTCCAGCAAACCCCCTTTCCTTTCTGTGACATAATAACAGAACTCATAACACATCAACATTACTTCCTGGGAGACGGATGTCTACTTAGGCTTAAAATGACACTAATAACAAGCAGTCTTGAAGCGCAGCCGAGCCAAAGCCTGGCTGGATGCACGTCCTGTGGCCTGACGGAGCCACCAGGGAATGGGCTGGGTCAGCAGCATGCAGGTGCCTGTGGTCTCACGTCGCGGCAAAGGAGGCGTTTGGCTTGAGTGGAGGAAGAGGATCGGGAAGCGGGAGTTTTGGTGGGGCCCGCGTGCTGCATCAGCGCGTCTAGTGCCACCACTAGTGCCTCGGCCCCCTGCAAGGGCGAGCGGGCTCCGGGGACTGGCTGAGTGTCCACAGCTGGGCTGCTGGGGTCATTCTTCCTGCCGCAGAGCAAAGGGTGTTTCGCAGCACGCTGGTGGGTGGTTGGCAGGCCTGTGGCCCCTGGGGTGTGCAAGCCACTGCTCGTCGTGGGCTGTGCTCTCCACGTCTTGGAGGGAGTCACCAGCAACCAACTTCCTTTGGGTCAGCAGCAGCAGACGGACCCTGCGCAAAGTGGCCAGCTCCTGGCCTTCCAAGACCCTCTCCTGTGCCCAGCAGCGTGCCGCTGACCTTGGTCTATGCCACTGAATCGCAGCGCTTAGTGTACAGCGCCTTCCTCTGCTACCCAGGCGTCCTCCCGCAGCCCTTGCCCTGCAACCTTTCCCTGTGTGTGTGTGTGTGTGTGTGTGTGTGTGGCTGTTTTGGCTTCCTGTCCTCCTGGTGGATCTCCACGAGTTCATGGCTATTCCCAGGCTGAGCTGGGCACTGGCGGCGCCCCTGGCACCTCTGTAGCAGATCTCACTGTGGCCGAGAGCGCCAGACCCACACCAAGGCTACGCCGTGGTCGCCTCTGCTGGAGTCTTGCAAGCTCGGGCCCCTGTCTGAGGACGGCAGGACCCCGCAAGCGTGCGCTTCTGGCGGAGCGCTGGCGCACAAGTCCCTGCTCCTTCCGCGGCTTCGGGCCGCCTGCAATCTGTTGCCCCCACTCCCACCCCTAGAATGTCTTTCACCTGCTCCAGAGACTGGGTGGGCCAGAGCCTCATCTCCCACATTTTTCAGTGTCCTGCAACTGCTCTGTCCCTGGGACCACCCGCACCTGTGTCACCCACGAGGGTCTCCACTTCTTGCCAAACTCTGTGTCTTGCCTCACACCCCAACCCCTGCCTTTCTCCCTCACTCGTAATGCTCGAATCCAAGTGAGTCTAGAGGCTGTGCCCTGAATCTCGGCCCCGCCCTTGCTCTTTCACAGGCCCCGGCCCCTGGGCACTGTGGCATGTCCGGCGTTACTGAGGGTGGTGCAGGGGGCGCTGCAGTACCGGGGCATGATGCAAGGGAGCTCTGCTGTACAGGGGTGCTGCAGTACACGGTCCTGATGTATGTGGATGCTGCAGTACCAGAGCATGATGCAGGGCGCCGCTGCAATGCAGGGGCCTGTTGCAAGGGGGCGCTGGAGTACCGGTACCCAGACCCAGGGGGTGCTACTAAGCAGGGGAGCTGTAGTACCGGGCCCCGGCGCCAGGGGGCGCTGTGAGCAGTCGAGCTGCAGTACCGATCCACGGATACAGGGGGCGCTGCTGAGCAGTCGAGCTGCAGTACCGATCCCCGGAGTCAGGGGGCGCTGCTGAGTAGTCGAGCTGCAGTACCGATCCCCAGAGACAGGGGGCGCTGCTGAGCAGGGGCGCTGCAGTACCGTTTCCTGGTGCCAGGGGGCGCTGCTGAGCACGGGAGCTACAGTACCGATCCCCGGCTCCAGGGGGCGCAGCTGAGCAGCCGAGCTGCAGTACCGGGCCCCGGCGCCAGGGGGCGCTGCTGAGCAGGGGAGCTGCTGTACCGGGCCCCGGCGCCAGGGGGCGCTGCTGAGCACCCAAGTTTTTGCGAGCAGCTGGGCAATCTCTTGCTCGCCTGGTCCCGCAGGATCCAGCCCCAGGACCAGAGCATGACACTCAGCGTGGTCATCTGATGCCTCTGCACCTAGGCCTGCCTCATCTGATGCCCCTCCACCCCCCCTCTCTGGTCTGCGAGTGTGCCCGCGAGGCTGGACTGGGGAACCTCTTCCCAGAACCAGAGCTAAGCCAACACGGGCAGAACACGCAGCTCAGCCCTCTTACTCGGCCGCCCTTCCTTGTCCTCGAGTCTTTGTAAAACGTTACATGGGCTTTGCTGCTAGTGCTTTGCTTGGAGGAGGCCAGGGAGAGGGAAGGAGATTTACTATTTTCTATTTGTGCTTTACAGGTCAAGCAAAGCTCTTTCTCTGGTTTTCAAACAGTGTTTCTGAACCGTGGCCGCCTTCCTTGCTTTTCCTTCTGTTTGCCACTGGGTGAGACCAGAAGGGGCAATGAGGTAGGACGTAAAGCCTGTCGGTTTGCCTTTTTAAAAGTTTGCAACTCGGATATAATACCTGATATCGCTTAGCTGACTGGAACCCGTTTGTTTCTAGAATTCCGGGGAGGCGTGTATTACCAATCGACATCTAGGATGTTAGCGTTTCCTGAATAAGGCCTTGATACATCAAAGGGGGTTTTCATTTTAAATCCACTTGCATTTATACTGCAAAAGACTTACAAGTCACCTTCAAGAAGGTCTTGCTATTGTTTTTCCTCTCCTTACCCCCAATTGTATTTGAAAATGATGAGATAAATTAGTCAATGAAGAGATTAAATAGGAACAAAGTGGAAAAGGTACCAGTCACTTAAGGGGACATAGAGCTGTGCATAGGACAGACGTCCTACCTGTGGGTATGTTTGTGTGTACGCACCCAGTGTTTGCCACAAGGTGGGCGCTCAGGTATTTGCTTTTCTGAAACTGGGTGTAATCTGTGAGCTACAGCGTTCTCCTGCATCGTCTAATTGCTCGGTCGCAGCAGACCCACGGCGGTGGTCTTACAACTGCTCGCCACCTGCTCTGTAGCGACACACCTGGGACACGATCAACTCCGAATACAAGGACCGGGAGAAGCTTACTTAAGGTCAAAAGAGAAAAATAAACTGTCACTCCCCAGGATGCACAGAACACGTAATTCCAATCCCATGGTTAAGGGAACAGGTGAAGACTGTTGGGCTGTGATACCATGCTGATAATTCTCACCGTAACCTCCTGAGAGTTCTGTAAATGAGGACAAGTGCCCAGGGACAGGGGTTTCCACACTGATGTTGCAACAGTGACTGGGCAGTGAGAGCAGGAGTCTTAGGCAATGATACCTGGTATGCAGCTGTCAGATCAGCCCTGTGGCATCCCAGGGACCGGCTCCTGCGCTTCCAGCAGCGCCATTACCGGGAGGCTCAAGGCCACACACCCCATGTTTCCTTAGAGCATTCTTGGGGTATGTGTGGAGAGTGGGGGCGATGGGGAAAGGATGGGATTCGTCGGGGAGAAATATGATTGATTGTGGTCTCTTTGTTGCCAGGTTAAATTCACTGCTTCTTAGCTCTGGTAGCTCCTAGAGTCACCTGGGGAGCTTTCAGATAACATCACTGACTAGGCCCTGTCCTCAGAGAGTCCAGTCGATTTGAGATGGGCCTGGGCATAAGGGCTTTTCAAAGCATTTTAGTCGGTTTTAATATACGTTCAAGATTCAACTTTATAATTTTTAAAATTGGCTTGAGAGAGAGAGGAAGGGAGAGGGAGAGAGAAACATCAATGTGTGAAAGAGACATCGACCAGTTGCCTCCTGTACATGCCCCTACTGGGGCTCTAACCTGCAGTCTGGGTACGTGCCCTGACGGGAGTTGAACCTCTGACCCTTTGCTGGACAGGATGACCCTCCAACCAACTGAGCCACATTGGCCAGGGTAAGAAGTATCCTCTTTTTAATTAGTCTCAGAAACATCTGAGTGAAGCTTTCATTGTACCTGTCACAGGTGTTAAGAATTTGAAGTTGAAGTCTGACAGTGAGTTACTTGGGGAAAACTCTTTTAAGCCTTCAGACAATACCTGATGAATCACATAGAGACAACTCGTTGTCATCAGGAATATATAGGTATGCTTTCAACAATTTCCTTCTATGTGTAAGGCACTGCGTGAGTCCAGTCAGATCAATTGCATTATAAAGTTATACACTACGAATTATTCCAAATCCAAAAATTGAAGTGTTCCCTGATTAGCTTGATGTAAGTAAGTCTATATCAACTGTGAGAAGAAGGTATCCCAATAATTACTAGAAAAGCTGCCACCTGTTTCTATCATGCTTACAACTTAACCTTTTTAATATTTATATGGATTTTATGGAGAGCCTAATGGGGTTGGAGAATTATGCTGTTTATAAACATTTTTACAAACTAAGCAAATTGGCAAATGAATAGCAACTAATTAATTCTTACCTTATGTGAAATCTCTTTGGGACTAGTTTGGCTATAATACTAACTTTAGCACTGGCCGGTGTGGCTCAGTTGGGTGAGTGCTGTCCCATGCACCGAGAGGTCGCCAGTTTGATTCTCAGTCAGGGCACATGCCCAGGTGGCAGGCTCGATCCCAAGTAGGCTGCATGCAGAAGGCAGCCGATGGATGTCTCTTTCTCATTGATGTTTCTCTCTCTCTCTCCCTTTCCCTCCCTCTCCCTCTAAAACACATAAAAATATATATTTAAAAAAATTGTTCTAAACAATTTAAAAACATATCTTTTAAAAATGTTATGAAAAAACTAACTTTAAAAAAATCTATCAGAAGTGAGTCCTAGAGAAATCCACACAGGGTTGAAAGTAGAAAATTTTATTTAATATAATCCACTTTAGGTAATACCAAGCATCCAATCCTCTCCTGCAAGGAGTCATACGGGCCATAGAGCTGGGAACTGAGCCAGTCTGGCACTTGGCAGCAGCCCTCTCCGAGGCTGACGGGAGGTTCTGTAATCCGCTTTGCAAGCATTGTCACCAGGTCTCACTTTTGGCAGTCAATCAATAGATTCATCTCACTAAATCGGCTGGGGAGTGTTTCAATATGTGTTGGCAACAGTTACCTGGAATTAGCAACTGTGAGGGATGCTAAGGTAACAGTATTCCGATTGATGTAACCTTCCTGAATTTTGTTCTTGTGGATTTTCAGCCTGCTCCTCTAGAGGGGGTGCCGAGTTCCAGGTTTATCTTCTCAGGTGGGCCAGTTAACCACCTCTGTCCTGTGGCTTGCATTCCTGAACATCAAGCAGTCTTGCAAAGGCAAGTCACAGAACTGACGTCAAGGGGACCCAGGCAAAGATCTGGGAGTGAGCCCAGGGTCCATTCCCCACAGATGAGAGGTCAGGAGCACCTGTTCCTCAAGGCAGTGCCTCCATTGATTTTCCTTCATGCGTTGATGCCTTTGCTATGTGTCTAAGATGCATGTGCGGCTGACTCACTTTGTGAAGCTCTTCAAGCTGGGGCTTGTACTGTGTTTGACATATTTTGGGTGCTCAGTAAATATTAAATCAGTAGTAGAGTCTCCAGTTGTGGGATTAATAAACCAAGCCACTTACACACACAGCATAACTACACAACCTCAGATGGCCATGGTTAAAGCAAGGATAAATCATGCCCAGAAAAACACGCTACTCAATCTGGATTTGTCAATTCCAGCAATTCCAGGAACGAACTGTTATTTGGGTTCTTCTGTGAGCCTCTGGACCCAACCCCAGGAAGGACAGCATTTCAGTACATGGCGCCAAGCTCTGTCTGTCCTCTCCGAGACTGAATGTGCCTAAATCCACAGGTTCATCAAAGACAGAGTAGAGAATTTCAGGATTAACTTCTTTTGTATCTTTTTTTAAAACCTCACCTGAGGATATTTTTTTCCATTGACTTTTAGACAGTGGAAGGAAGGAAGGGAGAGAGAAGAGAGAGAAACATCAATTGCTTGCCTTCAGTACGAGCCTGAACTGGGGCTGGGGAGTGAACCTGCAGCTGAGGTACGTGTCCTTGAGCAGGAACGGAACCGCGACCTGTCAGTCGGAGCCCCGACCAGTACTCTAACCGCTGAGCCAAACCGGCCAGGGCCAGGATTAATTTCTATACCATCATGAATCTGGATCATTATTTAAATGTTAGCATTTACTCACACTCTTCCACACAGAATTTGTGAAATTTAAAGAACATTCAACACTTGGGCCTTTAAACAAAATTGGATCAGATTCCAAATCCTTCATGACAGAGTCACAAACAGGATTTTCTGGTACATCCAAAATAAAAGTTTAAAATGGATTTGGGTACACCTTCCCAGGGATCCATATATTTTGCTAAGATAAGCTAGTCTGCAGATGTTGGAAATGCAAAATATTTATTTGGATGGATGAGCGTTGCCATCTTGGTTTGTTAAAAGACCATACATCCCCAACCGGACTTCGTAAGTAGAAAGCCTCATTTTGAACTGCGCGTGCACACTTCCAACAGGTTTTAAATGGTTCTCCTCTGCTTTCCAAATCGATTTCTCATTTCCCACTCTTGATATCTCTATTCTGCCTTTTTTTTCTGCTACTTTCCCATATTATCTATGAAATACGTCCGTTCTGAATCTACCTCCGCCCCAGTGAAGGAGAGCGGGTGATATTCAAACATCCATCTTCCCGTGGGTCCTTCTACGGTGAGTCACCTTGGAGAGCCACCCTGGCTAATTCCGTTGCAGAGGGCGGACTGCACCCAACAAGTGGAGGGCTGCTGTCACTGCACTTCCTGTCCACTGTGGGCCCTTGGAGCTCACACAACTGAACGTTTCACAGATGACTCCAAGCAGAGGTGAGTAACAAGAGTTTGCTCAGAATCTCTGCAGGGCCCTTTATGTGACAAATCTCCTCGAGAGCTTGCATGAGGGGCCTAAGAAGGAGAGGTCAAGTGTGTTTCATTGTGATGTCTGGGGTTGAAGCCCGTACACCTAAGCCAGAATAAGCACTTAACAGTCTTTTTTTATTTTTTAATTTTAAATATGTTTTTATTGATTTCTGAGACGGGAAGGGAGGGAGGGAGAGAGAGAGAGAGAGAGAGAGAGAGAGAGAAACATCAGTGATGAGAGAGTCACTGATCTGATGCTTCCTGCATGCCCCACACTGGGGATTCCACAACCCAGACATGTGCCCCGACTGGGAATTGAACCACAATCTTCTGGTTCATAGGTCGTCGCTCAACTGCTGAGCCCCGAGTGCCGGGTGACAGAGTCTTTTAGGCATCCCCTCCTGCCCTCCCTCAGCTATCAAAAACCCTCTCCTTCACTTGCTGGTGACTCAAGCCTGCCCCCCACACACACCCACCCCTGAATTCATCTCCTCCTTCTGGAACGGCATCTAATGATGAATGGAAAGCTACACTCTTTCTCACCACACACAATTAGTTATTGCCAAGCAATATAATAATAAAAAAAATCCTTTGAGCTAGAAAAATTAAGTAAAAACTGCTGTGCGTTAGAAGTCAAGCGCTGGGCTCCTTCTCTAGCCCAGGACAGCACAGTTGCCCTTGGTCATGTACCACAAGGTTCGCCCAGGCACCTGGGTAGGAGGCACAGGGCTGCAGCATAACCTGCCCCAGGGCGGTCAGATGGGTGGCCTGGCCATGCTGGGTGTGCAGCAGGCAGGTTCCTGTGCGGGGCCAGTCCTTCTGGGGCCCTGCCCTTGCAGAGCAAACGTGGGGTCACACTGACCCCCTGCTTCTTACAAGACTCAACGCAGGCGCAGGTGGGAAATGAGAGCTCTTGTAAGCGCCTTCAAAGGCCATAACTGTTTCTTTAGAACACGCCCTTATGTATTCCCATTTGCTTCCTGCGCCAGGCTTCTCCAGCAAACCCCCTTTCCTTTCTGTGACATAATAACAGAACTCATAACACATCAACATTACTTCCTGGGAGACGGATGTCTACTTAGGCTTAAAATGACACTAATAACAAGCAGTCTTGAAGCGCAGCCGAGCCAAAGCCTGGCTGGATGCACGTCCTGTGGCCTGACGGAGCCACCAGGGAATGGGCTGGGTCAGCAGCATGCAGGTGCCTGTGGTCTCACGTCGCGGCAAAGGAGGCGTTTGGCTTGAGTGGAGGAAGAGGATCGGGAAGCGGGAGTTTTGGTGGGGCCCGCGTGCTGCATCAGCGCGTCTAGTGCCACCACTAGTGCCTCGGCCCCCTGCAAGGGCGAGCGGGCTCCGGGGACTGGCTGAGTGTCCACAGCTGGGCTGCTGGGGTCATTCTTCCTGCCGCAGAGCAAAGGGTGTTTCGCAGCACGCTGGTGGGTGGTTGGCAGGCCTGTGGCCCCTGGGGTGTGCAAGCCACTGCTCGTCGTGGGCTGTGCTCTCCACGTCTTGGAGGGAGTCACCAGCAACCAACTTCCTTTGGGTCAGCAGCAGCAGACGGACCCTGCGCAAAGTGGCCAGCTCCTGGCCTTCCAGGACCCTCTCCTGTGCCCAGCAGCGTGCCGCTGACCTTGGTCTATGCCACTGAATCGCAGCGCTTAGTGTACAGCGCCTTCCTCTGCTACCCAGGCGTCCTCCCGCAGCCCTTGCCCTGCAACCTTTCCCTGTGTGTGTGTGTGTGTGTGTGTGTGTGGCTGTTTTGGCTTCCTGTCCTCCTGGTGGATCTCCACGAGTTCATGGCTATTCCCAGGCTGAGCTGGGCACTGGCGGCGCCCCTGGCACCTCTGTAGCAGATCTCACTGTGGCCGAGAGCGCCAGACCCACACCAAGGCTACGCCGTGGTCGCCTCTGCTGGAGTCTTGCAAGCTCGGGCCCCTGTCTGAGGACGGCAGGACCCCGCAAGCGTGCGCTTCTGGCGGAGCGCTGGCGCACAAGTCCCTGCTCCTTCCGCGGCTTCGGGCCGCCTGCAATCTGTTGCCCCCACTCCCACCCCTAGAATGTCTTTCACCTGCTCCAGAGACTGGGTGGGCCAGAGCCTCATCTCCCACATTTTTCAGTGTCCTGCAACTGCTCTGTCCCTGGGACCACCCGCACCTGTGTCACCCACGAGGGTCTCCACTTCTTGCCAAACTCTGTGTCTTGCCTCACACCCCAACCCCTGCCTTTCTCCCTCACTCGTAATGCTCGAATCCAAGTGAGTCTAGAGGCTGTGCCCTGAATCTCGGCCCCGCCCTTGCTCTTTCACAGGCCCCGGCCCCTGGGCACTGTGGCATGTCCGGCGTTACTGAGGGTGGTGCAGGGGGCGCTGCAGTACCGGGGCATGATGCAAGGGAGCTCTGCTGTACAGGGGTGCTGCAGTACACGGTCCTGATGTATGTGGATGCTGCAGTACCAGAGCATGATGCAGGGCGCCGCTGCAATGCAGGGGCCTGTTGCAAGGGGGCGCTGGAGTACCGGTACCCAGACCCAGGGGGTGCTACTAAGCAGGGGAGCTGTAGTACCGGGCCCCGGCGCCAGGGGGCGCTGTGAGCAGTCGAGCTGCAGTACCGATCCACGGATACAGGGGGCGCTGCTGAGCAGTCGAGCTGCAGTACCGATCCCCGGAGTCAGGGGGCGCTGCTGAGTAGTCGAGCTGCAGTACCGATCCCCAGAGACAGGGGGCGCTGCTGAGCAGGGGCGCTGCAGTACCGTTTCCTGGTGCCAGGGGGCGCTGCTGAGCACGGGAGCTACAGTACCGATCCCCGGCTCCAGGGGGCGCAGCTGAGCAGCCGAGCTGCGGTACCGGGCCCCGGCGCCAGGGGGCGCTGCTGAGCAGGGGAGCTGCTGTACCGGGCCCCGGCGCCAGGGGGCGCTGCTGAGCACCCAAGTTTTTGCGAGCAGCTGGGCAATCTCTTGCTCGCCTGGTCCCGCAGGATCCAGCCCCAGGACCAGAGCATGACACTCAGCGTGGTCATCTGATGCCTCTGCACCTAGGCCTGCCTCATCTGATGCCCCTCCACCCCCCCTCTCTGGTCTGCGAGTGTGCCCGCGAGGCTGGACTGGGGAACCTCTTCCCAGAACCAGAGCTAAGCCAACACGGGCAGAACACGCAGCTCAGCCCTCTTACTCGGCCGCCCTTCCTTGTCCTCGAGTCTTTGTAAAACGTTACATGGGCTTTGCTGCTAGTGCTTTGCTTGGAGGAGGCCAGGGAGAGGGAAGGAGATTTACTATTTTCTATTTGTGCTTTACAGGTCAAGCAAAGCTCTTTCTCTGGTTTTCAAACAGTGTTTCTGAACCGTGGCCGCCTTCCTTGCTTTTCCTTCTGTTTGCCACTGGGTGAGACCAGAAGGGGCAATGAGGTAGGACGTAAAGCCTGTCGGTTTGCCTTTTTAAAAGTTTGCAACTCGGATATAATACCTGATATCGCTTAGCTGACTGGAACCCGTTTGTTTCTAGAATTCCGGGGAGGCGTGTATTACCAATCGACATCTAGGATGTTAGCGTTTCCTGAATAAGGCCTTGATACATCAAAGGGGGTTTTCATTTTAAATCCACTTGCATTTATACTGCAAAAGACTTACAAGTCACCTTCAAGAAGGTCTTGCTATTGTTTTTCCTCTCCTTACCCCCAATTGTATTTGAAAATGATGAGATAAATTAGTCAATGAAGAGATTAAATAGGAACAAAGTGGAAAAGGTACCAGTCACTTAAGGGGACATACAGCTGTGCATAGGACAGACGTCCTACCTGTGGGTATGTTTGTGTGTACGCACCCACTGTTTGCCACAAGGTGGGCGCTCAGGTATTTGCTTTTCTGAAACTGGGTGTAATCTGTGAGCTACAGCGTTCTCCTGCATCGTCTAATTGCTCGGTCGCAGCAGACCCACGGCGGTGGTCTTACAACTGCTCGCCACCTGCTCTGTAGCGACACACCTGGGACACGATCAACTCCGAATACAAGGACCGGGAGAAGCTTACTTAAGGTCAAAAGAGAAAAATAAACTGTCACTCCCCAGGATGCACAGAACACGTAATTCCAATCCCATGGTTAAGGGAACAGGTGAAGACTGTTGGGCTGTGATACCATGCTGATAATTCTCACCGTAACCTCCTGAGAGTTCTGTAAATGAGGACAAGTGCCCAGGGACAGGGGTTTCCACACTGATGTTGCAACAGTGACTGGGCAGTGAGAGCAGGAGTCTTAGGCAATGATACCTGGTATGCAGCTGTCAGATCAGCCCTGTGGCATCCCAGGGACCGGCTCCTGCGCTTCCAGCAGCGCCATTACCGGGAGGCTCAAGGCCACACACCCCATGTTTCCTTAGAGCATTCTTGGGGTATGTGTGGAGAGTGGGGGCGATGGGGAAAGGATGGGATTCGTCGGGGAGAAATATGATTGATTGTGGTCTCTTTGTTGCCAGGTTAAATTCACTGCTTCTTAGCTCTGGTAGCTCCTAGAGTCACCTGGGGAGCTTTCAGATAACATCACTGACTAGGCCCTGTCCTCAGAGAGTCCAGTCGATTTGAGATGGGCCTGGGCATAAGGGCTTTTCAAAGCATTTTAGTCGGTTTTAATATACGTTCAAGATTCAACTTTATAATTTTTAAAATTGGCTTGAGAGAGAGAGGAAGGGAGAGGGAGAGAGAAACATCAATGTGTGAAAGAGACATCGACCAGTTGCCTCCTGTACATGCCCCTACTGGGGCTCTAACCTGCAGTCTGGGTACGTGCCCTGACGGGAGTTGAACCTCTGACCCTTTGCTGGACAGGATGACCCTCCAACCAACTGAGCCACATTGGCCAGGGTAAGAAGTATCCTCTTTTTAATTAGTCTCAGAAACATCTGAGTGAAGCTTTCATTGTACCTGTCACAGGTGTTAAGAATTTGAAGTTGAATTCTGACAGTGAGTTACTTGGGGAAAACTCTTTTAAGCCTTCAGACAATACCTGATGAATCACATAGAGACAACTCGTTGTCATCAGGAATATATAGGTATGCTTTCAACAATTTCCTTCTATGTGTAAGGCACTGCGTGAGTCCAGTCAGATCAATTGCATTATAAAGTTATACACTACGAATTATTCCAAATCCAAAAATTGAAGTGTTCCCTGATTAGCTTGATGTAAGTAAGTCTATATCAACTGTGAGAAGAAGGTATCCCAATAATTACTAGAAAAGCTGCCACCTGTTTCTATCATGCTTACAACTTAACCTTTTTAATATTTATATGGATTTTATGGAGAGCCTAATGGGGTTGGAGAATTATGCTGTTTATAAACATTTTTACAAACTAAGCAAATTGGCAAATGAATAGCAACTAATTAATTCTTACCTTATGTGAAATCTCTTTGGGACTAGTTTGGCTATAATACTAACTTTAGCACTGGCCGGTGTGGCTCAGTTGGGTGAGTGCTGTCCCATGCACCGAGAGGTCGCCAGTTTGATTCTCAGTCAGGGCACATGCCCAGGTGGCAGGCTCGATCCCAAGTAGGCTGCATGCAGAAGGCAGCCGATGGATGTCTCTTTCTCATTGATGTTTCTCTCTCTCTCTCCCTTTCCCTCCCTCTCCCTCTAAAACACATAAAAATATATATTTAAAAAAATTGTTCTAAACAATTTAAAAACATATCTTTTAAAAATGTTATGAAAAAACTAACTTTAAAAATATCTATCAGAAGTGAGTCCTAGAGAAATCCACACAGGGTTGAAAGTAGAAAATTTTATTTAATATAATCCACTTTAGGTAATACCAAGCATCCAATCCTCTCCTGCAAGGAGTCATACGGGCCATAGAGCTGGGAACTGAGCCAGTCTGGCACTTGGCAGCAGCCCTCTCCGAGGCTGACGGGAGGTTCTGTAATCCGCTTTGCAAGCATTGTCACCAGGTCTCACTTTTGGCAGTCAATCAATAGATTCATCTCACTAAATCGGCTGGGGAGTGTTTCAATATGTGTTGGCAACAGTTACCTGGAATTAGCAACTGTGAGGGATGCTAAGGTAACAGTATCCCGATTGATGTAACCTTCCTGAATTTTGTTCTTGTGGATTTTCAGCCTGCTCCTCTAGAGGGGGTGCCGAGTTCCAGGTTTATCTTCTCAGGTGGGCCAGTTAACCACCTCTGTCCTGTGGCTTGCATTCCTGAACATCAAGCAGTCTTGCAAAGGCAAGTCACAGAACTGACGTCAAGGGGACCCAGGCAAAGATCTGGGAGTGAGCCCAGGGTCCATTCCCCACAGATGAGAGGTCAGGAGCACCTGTTCCTCAAGGCAGTGCCTCCATTGATTTTCCTTCATGCGTTGATGCCTTTGCTATGTGTCTAAGATGCATGTGCGGCTGACTCACTTTGTGAAGCTCTTCAAGCTGGGGCTTGTACTGTGTTTGACATATTTTGGGTGCTCAGTAAATATTAAATCAGTAGTAGAGTCTCCAGTTGTGGGATTAATAAACCAAGCCACTTACACACACAGCATAACTACACAACCTCAGATGGCCATGGTTAAAGCAAGGATAAATCATGCCCAGAAAAACACGCTACTCAATCTGGATTTGTCAATTCCAGCAATTCCAGGAACGAACTGTTATTTGGGTTCTTCTGTGAGCCTCTGGACCCAACCCCAGGAAGGACAGCATTTCAGTACATGGCGCCAAGCTCTGTCTGTCCTCTCCGAGACTGAATGTGCCTAAATCCACAGGTTCATCAAAGACAGAGTAGAGAATTTCAGGATTAACTTCTTTTGTATCTTTTTTTAAAACCTCACCTGAGGATATTTTTTTCCATTGACTTTTAGACAGTGGAAGGAAGGAAGGGAGAGAGAAGAGAGAGAAACATCAATTGCTTGCCTTCAGTACGAGCCTGAACTGGGGCTGGGGAGTGAACCTGCAGCTGAGGTACGTGTCCTTGAGCAGGAACGGAACCGCGACCTGTCAGTCGGAGCCCCGACCAGTACTCTAACCGCTGAGCCAAACCGGCCAGGGCCAGGATTAATTTCTATACCATCATGAATCTGGATCATTATTTAAATGTTAGCATTTACTCACACTCTTCCACACAGAATTTGTGAAATTTAAAGAACATTCAACACTTGGGCCTTTAAACAAAATTGGATCAGATTCCAAATCCTTCATGACAGAGTCACAAACAGGATTTTCTGGTACATCCAAAATAAAAGTTTAAAATGGATTTGGGTACACCTTCCCAGGGATCCATATATTTTGCTAAGATAAGCTAGTCTGCAGATGTTGGAAATGCAAAATATTTATTTGGATGGATGAGCGTTGCCATCTTGGTTTGTTAAAAGACCATACATCCCCAACCGGACTTCGTAAGTAGAAAGCCTCATTTTGAACTGCGCGTGCACACTTCCAACAGGTTTTAAATGGTTCTCCTCTGCTTTCCAAATCGATTTCTCATTTCCCACTCTTGATATCTCTATTCTGCCTTTTTTTCTGCTACTTTCCCATATTATCTATGAAATACGTCCGTTCTGAATCTACCTCCGCCCCAGTGAAGGAGAGCGGGTGATATTCAAACATCCATCTTCCCGTGGGTCCTTCTACGGTGAGTCACCTTGGAGAGCCACCCTGGCTAATTCCGTTGCAGAGGGCGGACTGCACCCAACAAGTGGAGGGCTGCTGTCACTGCACTTCCTGTCCACTGTGGGCCCTTGGAGCTCACACAACTGAACGTTTCACAGATGACTCCAAGCAGAGGTGAGTAACAAGAGTTTGCTCAGAATCTCTGCAGGGCCCTTTATGTGACAAATCTCCTCGAGAGCTTGCATGAGGGGCCTAAGAAGGAGAGGTCAAGTGTGTTTCATTGTGATGTCTGGGGTTGAAGCCCGTACACCTAAGCCAGAATAAGCACTTAACAGTCTTTTTTTATTTTTTAATTTTAAATATGTTTTTATTGATTTCTGAGACGGGAAGGGAGGGAGGGAGAGAGAGAGAGAGAGAGAGAGAGAGAGAAACATCAGTGATGAGAGAGTCACTGATCTGATGCTTCCTGCATGCCCCACACTGGGGATTCCACAACCCAGACATGTGCCCCGACTGGGAATTGAACCACAATCTTCTGGTTCATAGGTCGTCGCTCAACTGCTGAGCCCCGAGTGCCGGGTGACAGAGTCTTTTAGGCATCCCCTCCTGCCCTCCCTCAGCTATCAAAAACCCTCTCCTTCCCTTGCTGGTGACTCAAGCCTGCCCCCCACACACACCCACCCCTGAATTCATCTCCTCCTTCTGGAACGGCATCTAATGATGAATGGAAAGCTACACTCTTTCTCACCACACACAATTAGTTATTGCCAAGCAATATAATAATAAAAAAAATCCTTTGAGCTAGAAAAATTAAGTAAAAACTGCTGTGCGTTAGAAGTCAAGCGCTGGGCTCCTTCTCTAGCCCAGGACAGCACAGTTGCCCTTGGTCATGTACCACAAGGTTCGCCCAGGCACCTGGGTAGGAGGCACAGGGCTGCAGCATAACCTGCCCCAGGGCGGTCAGATGGGTGGCCTGGCCATGCTGGGTGTGCAGCAGGCAGGTTCCTGTGCGGGGCCAGTCCTTCTGGGGCCCTGCCCTTGCAGAGCAAACGTGGGGTCACACTGACCCCCTGCTTCTTACAAGACTCAACGCAGGCGCAGGTGGGAAATGAGAGCTCTTGTAAGCGCCTTCAAAGGCCATAACTGTTTCTTTAGAACACGCCCTTATGTATTCCCATTTGCTTCCTGCGCCAGGCTTCTCCAGCAAACCCCCTTTCCTTTCTGTGACATAATAACAGAACTCATAACACATCAACATTACTTCCTGGGAGACGGATGTCTACTTAGGCTTAAAATGACACTAATAACAAGCAGTCTTGAAGCGCAGCCGAGCCAAAGCCTGGCTGGATGCACGTCCTGTGGCCTGACGGAGCCACCAGGGAATGGGCTGGGTCAGCAGCATGCAGGTGCCTGTGGTCTCACGTCGCGGCAAAGGAGGCGTTTGGCTTGAGTGGAGGAAGAGGATCGGGAAGCGGGAGTTTTGGTGGGGCCCGCGTGCTGCATCAGCGCGTCTAGTGCCACCACTAGTGCCTCGGCCCCCTGCAAGGGCGAGCGGGCTCCGGGGACTGGCTGAGTGTCCACAGCTGGGCTGCTGGGGTCATTCTTCCTGCCGCAGAGCAAAGGGTGTTTCGCAGCACGCTGGTGGGTGGTTGGCAGGCCTGTGGCCCCTGGGGTGTGCAAGCCACTGCTCGTCGTGGGCTGTGCTCTCCACGTCTTGGAGGGAGTCACCAGCAACCAACTTCCTTTGGGTCAGCAGCAGCAGACGGACCCTGCGCAAAGTGGCCAGCTCCTGGCCTTCCAGGACCCTCTCCTGTGCCCAGCAGCGTGCCGCTGACCTTGGTCTATGCCACTGAATCGCAGCGCTTAGTGTACAGCGCCTTCCTCTGCTACCCAGGCGTCCTCCCGCAGCCCTTGCCCTGCAACCTTTCCCTGTGTGTGTGTGTGTGTGTGTGTGTGGCTGTTTTGGCTTCCTGTCCTCCTGGTGGATCTCCACGAGTTCATGGCTATTCCCAGGCTGAGCTGGGCACTGGCGGCGCCCCTGGCACCTCTGTAGCAGATCTCACTGTGGCCGAGAGCGCCAGACCCACACCAAGGCTACGCCGTGGTCGCCTCTGCTGGAGTCTTGCAAGCTCGGGCCCCTGTCTGAGGACGGCAGGACCCCGCAAGCGTGCGCTTCTGGCGGAGCGCTGGCGCACAAGTCCCTGCTCCTTCCGCGGCTTCGGGCCGCCTGCAATCTGTTGCCCCCACTCCCACCCCTAGAATGTCTTTCACCTGCTCCAGAGACTGGGTGGGCCAGAGCCTCATCTCCCACATTTTTCAGTGTCCTGCAACTGCTCTGTCCCTGGGACCACCCGCACCTGTGTCACCCACGAGGGTCTCCACTTCTTGCCAAACTCTGTGTCTTGCCTCACACCCCAACCCCTGCCTTTCTCCCTCACTCGTAATGCTCGAATCCAAGTGAGTCTAGAGGCTGTGCCCTGAATCTCGGCCCCGCCCTTGCTCTTTCACAGGCCCCGGCCCCTGGGCACTGTGGCATGTCCGGCGTTACTGAGGGTGGTGCAGGGGGCGCTGCAGTACCGGGGCATGATGCAAGGGAGCTCTGCTGTACAGGGGTGCTGCAGTACACGGTCCTGATGTATGTGGATGCTGCAGTACCAGAGCATGATGCAGGGCGCCGCTGCAATGCAGGGGCCTGTTGCAAGGGGGCGCTGGAGTACCGGTACCCAGACCCAGGGGGTGCTACTAAGCAGGGGAGCTGTAGTACCGGGCCCCGGCGCCAGGGGGCGCTGTGAGCAGTCGAGCTGCAGTACCGATCCACGGATACAGGGGGCGCTGCTGAGCAGTCGAGCTGCAGTACCGATCCCCGGAGTCAGGGGGCGCTGCTGAGTAGTCGAGCTGCAGTACCGATCCCCAGAGACAGGGGGCGCTGCTGAGCAGGGGCGCTGCAGTACCGTTTCCTGGTGCCAGGGGGCGCTGCTGAGCACGGGAGCTACAGTACCGATCCCCGGCTCCAGGGGGCGCAGCTGAGCAGCCGAGCTGCGGTACCGGGCCCCGGCGCCAGGGGGCGCTGCTGAGCAGGGGAGCTGCTGTACCGGGCCCCGGCGCCAGGGGGCGCTGCTGAGCACCCAAGTTTTTGCGAGCAGCTGGGCAATCTCTTGCTCGCCTGGTCCCGCAGGATCCAGCCCCAGGACCAGAGCATGACACTCAGCGTGGTCATCTGATGCCTCTGCACCTAGGCCTGCCTCATCTGATGCCCCTCCACCCCCCCTCTCTGGTCTGCGAGTGTGCCCGCGAGGCTGGACTGGGGAACCTCTTCCCAGAACCAGAGCTAAGCCAACACGGGCAGAACACGCAGCTCAGCCCTCTTACTCGGCCGCCCTTCCTTGTCCTCGAGTCTTTGTAAAACGTTACATGGGCTTTGCTGCTAGTGCTTTGCTTGGAGGAGGCCAGGGAGAGGGAAGGAGATTTACTATTTTCTATTTGTGCTTTACAGGTCAAGCAAAGCTCTTTCTCTGGTTTTCAAACAGTGTTTCTGAACCGTGGCCGCCTTCCTTGCTTTTCCTTCTGTTTGCCACTGGGTGAGACCAGAAGGGGCAATGAGGTAGGACGTAAAGCCTGTCGGTTTGCCTTTTTAAAAGTTTGCAACTCGGATATAATACCTGATATCGCTTAGCTGACTGGAACCCGTTTGTTTCTAGAATTCCGGGGAGGCGTGTATTACCAATCGACATCTAGGATGTTAGCGTTTCCTGAATAAGGCCTTGATACATCAAAGGGGGTTTTCATTTTAAATCCACTTGCATTTATACTGCAAAAGACTTACAAGTCACCTTCAAGAAGGTCTTGCTATTGTTTTTCCTCTCCTTACCCCCAATTGTATTTGAAAATGATGAGATAAATTAGTCAATGAAGAGATTAAATAGGAACAAAGTGGAAAAGGTACCAGTCACTTAAGGGGACATACAGCTGTGCATAGGACAGACGTCCTACCTGTGGGTATGTTTGTGTGTACGCACCCACTGTTTGCCACAAGGTGGGCGCTCAGGTATTTGCTTTTCTGAAACTGGGTGTAATCTGTGAGCTACAGCGTTCTCCTGCATCGTCTAATTGCTCGGTCGCAGCAGACCCACGGCGGTGGTCTTACAACTGCTCGCCACCTGCTCTGTAGCGACACACCTGGGACACGATCAACTCCGAATACAAGGACCGGGAGAAGCTTACTTAAGGTCAAAAGAGAAAAATAAACTGTCACTCCCCAGGATGCACAGAACACGTAATTCCAATCCCATGGTTAAGGGAACAGGTGAAGACTGTTGGGCTGTGATACCATGCTGATAATTCTCACCGTAACCTCCTGAGAGTTCTGTAAATGAGGACAAGTGCCCAGGGACAGGGGTTTCCACACTGATGTTGCAACAGTGACTGGGCAGTGAGAGCAGGAGTCTTAGGCAATGATACCTGGTATGCAGCTGTCAGATCAGCCCTGTGGCATCCCAGGGACCGGCTCCTGCGCTTCCAGCAGCGCCATTACCGGGAGGCTCAAGGCCACACACCCCATGTTTCCTTAGAGCATTCTTGGGGTATGTGTGGAGAGTGGGGGCGATGGGGAAAGGATGGGATTCGTCGGGGAGAAATATGATTGATTGTGGTCTCTTTGTTGCCAGGTTAAATTCACTGCTTCTTAGCTCTGGTAGCTCCTAGAGTCACCTGGGGAGCTTTCAGATAACATCACTGACTAGGCCCTGTCCTCAGAGAGTCCAGTCGATTTGAGATGGGCCTGGGCATAAGGGCTTTTCAAAGCATTTTAGTCGGTTTTAATATACGTTCAAGATTCAACTTTATAATTTTTAAAATTGGCTTGAGAGAGAGAGGAAGGGAGAGGGAGAGAGAAACATCAATGTGTGAAAGAGACATCGACCAGTTGCCTCCTGTACATGCCCCTACTGGGGCTCTAACCTGCAGTCTGGGTACGTGCCCTGACGGGAGTTGAACCTCTGACCCTTTGCTGGACAGGATGACCCTCCAACCAACTGAGCCACATTGGCCAGGGTAAGAAGTATCCTCTTTTTAATTAGTCTCAGAAACATCTGAGTGAAGCTTTCATTGTACCTGTCACAGGTGTTAAGAATTTGAAGTTGAATTCTGACAGTGAGTTACTTGGGGAAAACTCTTTTAAGCCTTCAGACAATACCTGATGAATCACATAGAGACAACTCGTTGTCATCAGGAATATATAGGTATGCTTTCAACAATTTCCTTCTATGTGTAAGGCACTGCGTGAGTCCAGTCAGATCAATTGCATTATAAAGTTATACACTACGAATTATTCCAAATCCAAAAATTGAAGTGTTCCCTGATTAGCTTGATGTAAGTAAGTCTATATCAACTGTGAGAAGAAGGTATCCCAATAATTACTAGAAAAGCTGCCACCTGTTTCTATCATGCTTACAACTTAACCTTTTTAATATTTATATGGATTTTATGGAGAGCCTAATGGGGTTGGAGAATTATGCTGTTTATAAACATTTTTACAAACTAAGCAAATTGGCAAATGAATAGCAACTAATTAATTCTTACCTTATGTGAAATCTCTTTGGGACTAGTTTGGCTATAATACTAACTTTAGCACTGGCCGGTGTGGCTCAGTTGGGTGAGTGCTGTCCCATGCACCGAGAGGTCGCCAGTTTGATTCTCAGTCAGGGCACATGCCCAGGTGGCAGGCTCGATCCCAAGTAGGCTGCATGCAGAAGGCAGCCGATGGATGTCTCTTTCTCATTGATGTTTCTCTCTCTCTCTCCCTTTCCCTCCCTCTCCCTCTAAAACACACAAAAATATACATTTAAAAAAATTGTTCTAAACAATTTAAAAACATATCTTTTAAAAATGTTATGAAAAAACTAACTTTAAAAAAATCTATCAGAAGTGAGTCCTAGAGAAATCCACACAGGGTTGAAAGTAGAAAATTTTATTTAATATAATCCACTTTAGGTAATACCAAGCATCCAATCCTCTCCTGCAAGGAGTCATACGGGCCATAGAGCTGGGAACTGAGCCAGTCTGGCACTTGGCAGCAGCCCTCTCCGAGGCTGACGGGAGGTTCTGTAATCCGCTTTGCAAGCATTGTCACCAGGTCTCACTTTTGGCAGTCAATCAATAGATTCATCTCACTAAATCGGCTGGGGAGTGTTTCAATATGTGTTGGCAACAGTTACCTGGAATTAGCAACTGTGAGGGATGCTAAGGTAACAGTATCCCGATTGATGTAACCTTCCTGAATTTTGTTCTTGTGGATTTTCAGCCTGCTCCTCTAGAGGGGGTGCCGAGTTCCAGGTTTATCTTCTCAGGTGGGCCAGTTAACCACCTCTGTCCTGTGGCTTGCATTCCTGAACATCAAGCAGTCTTGCAAAGGCAAGTCACAGAACTGACGTCAAGGGGACCCAGGCAAAGATCTGGGAGTGAGCCCAGGGTCCATTCCCCACAGATGAGAGGTCAGGAGCACCTGTTCCTCAAGGCAGTGCCTCCATTGATTTTCCTTCATGCGTTGATGCCTTTGCTATGTGTCTAAGATGCATGTGCGGCTGACTCACTTTGTGAAGCTCTTCAAGCTGGGGCTTGTACTGTGTTTGACATATTTTGGGTGCTCAGTAAATATTAAATCAGTAGTAGAGTCTCCAGTTGTGGGATTAATAAACCAAGCCACTTACACACACAGCATAACTACACAACCTCAGATGGCCATGGTTAAAGCAAGGATAAATCATGCCCAGAAAAACACGCTACTCAATCTGGATTTGTCAATTCCAGCAATTCCAGGAACGAACTGTTATTTGGGTTCTTCTGTGAGCCTCTGGACCCAACCCCAGGAAGGACAGCATTTCAGTACATGGCGCCAAGCTCTGTCTGTCCTCTCCGAGACTGAATGTGCCTAAATCCACAGGTTCATCAAAGACAGAGTAGAGAATTTCAGGATTAACTTCTTTTGTATCTTTTTTTAAAACCTCACCTGAGGATATTTTTTTCCATTGACTTTTAGACAGTGGAAGGAAGGAAGGGAGAGAGAAGAGAGAGAAACATCAATTGCTTGCCTTCAGTACGAGCCTGAACTGGGGCTGGGGAGTGAACCTGCAGCTGAGGTACGTGTCCTTGAGCAGGAACGGAACCGCGACCTGTCAGTCGGAGCCCCGACCAGTACTCTAACCGCTGAGCCAAACCGGCCAGGGCCAGGATTAATTTCTATACCATCATGAATCTGGATCATTATTTAAATGTTAGCATTTACTCACACTCTTCCACACAGAATTTGTGAAATTTAAAGAACATTCAACACTTGGGCCTTTAAACAAAATTGGATCAGATTCCAAATCCTTCATGACAGAGTCACAAACAGGATTTTCTGGTACATCCAAAATAAAAGTTTAAAATGGATTTGGGTACACCTTCCCAGGGATCCATATATTTTGCTAAGATAAGCTAGTCTGCAGATGTTGGAAATGCAAAATATTTATTTGGATGGATGAGCGTTGCCATCTTGGTTTGTTAAAAGACCATACATCCCCAACCGGACTTCGTAAGTAGAAAGCCTCATTTTGAACTGCGCGTGCACACTTCCAACAGGTTTTAAATGGTTCTCCTCTGCTTTCCAAATCGATTTCTCATTTCCCACTCTTGATATCTCTATTCTGCCTTTTTTTTCTGCTACTTTCCCATATTATCTATGAAATACGTCCGTTCTGAATCTACCTCCGCCCCAGTGAAGGAGAGCGGGTGATATTCAAACATCCATCTTCCCGTGGGTCCTTCTACGGTGAGTCACCTTGGAGAGCCACCCTGGCTAATTCCGTTGCAGAGGGCGGACTGCACCCAACAAGTGGAGGGCTGCTGTCACTGCACTTCCTGTCCACTGTGGGCCCTTGGAGCTCACACAACTGAACGTTTCACAGATGACTCCAAGCAGAGGTGAGTAACAAGAGTTTGCTCAGAATCTCTGCAGGGCCCTTTATGTGACAAATCTCCTCGAGAGCTTGCATGAGGGGCCTAAGAAGGAGAGGTCAAGTGTGTTTCATTGTGATGTCTGGGGTTGAAGCCCGTACACCTAAGCCAGAATAAGCACTTAACAGTCTTTTTTTATTTTTTAATTTTAAATATGTTTTTATTGATTTCTGAGACGGGAAGGGAGGGAGGGAGAGAGAGAGAGAGAGAGAGAGAGAGAGAAACATCAGTGATGAGAGAGTCACTGATCTGATGCTTCCTGCATGCCCCACACTGGGGATTCCACAACCCAGACATGTGCCCCGACTGGGAATTGAACCACAATCTTCTGGTTCATAGGTCGTCGCTCAACTGCTGAGCCCCGAGTGCCGGGTGACAGAGTCTTTTAGGCATCCCCTCCTGCCCTCCCTCAGCTATCAAAAACCCTCTCCTTCCCTTGCTGGTGACTCAAGCCTGCCCCCCACACACACCCACCCCTGAATTCATCTCCTCCTTCTGGAACGGCATCTAATGATGAATGGAAAGCTACACTCTTTCTCACCACACACAATTAGTTATTGCCAAGCAATATAATAATAAAAAAAATCCTTTGAGCTAGAAAAATTAAGTAAAAACTGCTGTGCGTTAGAAGTCAAGCGCTGGGCTCCTTCTCTAGCCCAGGACAGCACAGTTGCCCTTGGTCATGTACCACAAGGTTCGCCCAGGCACCTGGGTAGGAGGCACAGGGCTGCAGCATAACCTGCCCCAGGGCGGTCAGATGGGTGGCCTGGCCATGCTGGGTGTGCAGCAGGCAGGTTCCTGTGCGGGGCCAGTCCTTCTGGGGCCCTGCCCTTGCAGAGCAAACGTGGGGTCACACTGACCCCCTGCTTCTTACAAGACTCAACGCAGGCGCAGGTGGGAAATGAGAGCTCTTGTAAGCGCCTTCAAAGGCCATAACTGTTTCTTTAGAACACGCCCTTATGTATTCCCATTTGCTTCCTGCGCCAGGCTTCTCCAGCAAACCCCCTTTCCTTTCTGTGACATAATAACAGAACTCATAACACATCAACATTACTTCCTGGGAGACGGATGTCTACTTAGGCTTAAAATGACACTAATAACAAGCAGTCTTGAAGCGCAGCCGAGCCAAAGCCTGGCTGGATGCACGTCCTGTGGCCTGACGGAGCCACCAGGGAATGGGCTGGGTCAGCAGCATGCAGGTGCCTGTGGTCTCACGTCGCGGCAAAGGAGGCGTTTGGCTTGAGTGGAGGAAGAGGATCGGGAAGCGGGAGTTTTGGTGGGGCCCGCGTGCTGCATCAGCGCGTCTAGTGCCACCACTAGTGCCTCGGCCCCCTGCAAGGGCGAGCGGGCTCCGGGGACTGGCTGAGTGTCCACAGCTGGGCTGCTGGGGTCATTCTTCCTGCCGCAGAGCAAAGGGTGTTTCGCAGCACGCTGGTGGGTGGTTGGCAGGCCTGTGGCCCCTGGGGTGTGCAAGCCACTGCTCGTCGTGGGCTGTGCTCTCCACATCTTGGAGGGAGTCACCAGCAACCAACTTCCTTTGGGTCAGCAGCAGCAGACGGACCCTGCGCAAAGTGGCCAGCTCCTGGCCTTCCAGGACCCTCTCCTGTGCCCAGCAGCGTGCCGCTGACCTTGGTCTATGCCACTGAATCGCAGCGCTTAGTGTACAGCGCCTTCCTCTGCTACCCAGGCGTCCTCCCGCAGCCCTTGCCCTGCAACCTTTCCCTGTGTGTGTGTGTGTGTGTGTGTGTGTGTGGCTGTTTTGGCTTCCTGTCCTCCTGGTGGATCTCCACGAGTTCATGGCTATTCCCAGGCTGAGCTGGGCACTGGCGGCGCCCCTGGCACCTCTGTAGCAGATCTCACTGTGGCCGAGAGCGCCAGACCCACACCAAGGCTACGCCGTGGTCGCCTCTGCTGGAGTCTTGCAAGCTCGGGCCCCTGTCTGAGGACGGCAGGACCCCGCAAGCGTGCGCTTCTGGCGGAGCGCTGGCGCACAAGTCCCTGCTCCTTCCGCGGCTTCGGGCCGCCTGCAATCTGTTGCCCCCACTCCCACCCCTAGAATGTCTTTCACCTGCTCCAGAGACTGGGTGGGCCAGAGCCTCATCTCCCACATTTTTCAGTGTCCTGCAACTGCTCTGTCCCTGGGACCACCCGCACCTGTGTCACCCACGAGGGTCTCCACTTCTTGCCAAACTCTGTGTCTTGCCTCACACCCCAACCCCTGCCTTTCTCCCTCACTCGTAATGCTCGAATCCAAGTGAGTCTAGAGGCTGTGCCCTGAATCTCGGCCCCGCCCTTGCTCTTTCACAGGCCCCGGCCCCTGGGCACTGTGGCATGTCCGGCGTTACTGAGGGTGGTGCAGGGGGCGCTGCAGTACCGGGGCATGATGCAAGGGAGCTCTGCTGTACAGGGGTGCTGCAGTACACGGTCCTGATGTATGTGGATGCTGCAGTACCAGAGCATGATGCAGGGCGCCGCTGCAATGCAGGGGCCTGTTGCAAGGGGGCGCTGGAGTACCGGTACCCAGACCCAGGGGGTGCTACTAAGCAGGGGAGCTGTAGTACCGGGCCCCGGCGCCAGGGGGCGCTGTGAGCAGTCGAGCTGCAGTACCGATCCACGGATACAGGGGGCGCTGCTGAGCAGTCGAGCTGCAGTACCGATCCCCGGCGCCAGGGGGCGCTGCTGAGTAGCCGAGCTGCAGTACCGATCCCCAGAGACAGGGGGCGCTGCTGAGCAGGGGCGCTGCAGTACCGTTTCCTGGTGCCAGGGGGCGCTGCTGAGCACGGGAGCTACAGTACCGATCCCCGGCTCCAGGGGGCGCAGCTGAGCAGCCGAGCTGCAGTACCGGGCCCCGGCGCCAGGGGGCGCTGCTGAGCAGGGGAGCTGCTGTACCGGGCCCCGGCGCCAGGGGGCGCTGCTGAGCACCCAAGTTTTTGCGAGCAGCTGGGCAATCTCTTGCTCGCCTGGTCCCGCAGGATCCAGCCCCAGGACCAGAGCATGACACTCAGCGTGGTCATCTGATGCCTCTGCACCTAGGCCTGCCTCATCTGATGCCCCTCCACCCCCCCTCTCTGGTCTGCGAGTGTGCCCGCGAGGCTGGACTGGGGAACCTCTTCCCAGAACCAGAGCTAAGCCAACACGGGCAGAACACGCAGCTCAGCCCTCTTACTCGGCCGCCCTTCCTTGTCCTCGAGTCTTTGTAAAACGTTACATGGGCTTTGCTGCTAGTGCTTTGCTTGGAGGAGGCCAGGGAGAGGGAAGGAGATTTACTATTTTCTATTTGTGCTTTACAGGTCAAGCAAAGCTCTTTCTCTGGTTTTCAAACAGTGTTTCTGAACCGTGGCCGCCTTCCTTGCTTTTCCTTCTGTTTGCCACTGGGTGAGACCAGAAGGGGCAATGAGGTAGGACGTAAAGCCTGTCGGTTTGCCTTTTTAAAAGTTTGCAACTCGGATATAATACCTGATATCGCTTAGCTGACTGGAACCCGTTTGTTTCTAGAATTCCGGGGAGGCGTGTATTACCAATCGACATCTAGGATGTTAGCGTTTCCTGAATAAGGCCTTGATACATCAAAGGGGGTTTTCATTTTAAATCCACTTGCATTTATACTGCAAAAGACTTACAAGTCACCTTCAAGAAGGTCTTGCTATTGTTTTTCCTCTCCTTACCCCCAATTGTATTTGAAAATGATGAGATAAATTAGTCAATGAAGAGATTAAATAGGAACAAAGTGGAAAAGGTACCAGTCACTTAAGGGGACATAGAGCTGTGCATAGGACAGACGTCCTACCTGTGGGTATGTTTGTGTGTACGCACCCACTGTTTGCCACAAGGTGGGCGCTCAGGTATTTGCTTTTCTGAAACTGGGTGTAATCTGTGAGCTACAGCGTTCTCCTGCATCGTCTAATTGCTCGGTCGCAGCAGACCCACGGCGTTGGTCTTACAACTGCTCGCCACCTGCTCTGTAGCGACACACCTGGGACACGATCAACTCCGAATACAAGGACCGGGAGAAGCTTACTTAAGGTCAAAAGAGAAAAATAAACTGTCACTCCCCAGGATGCACAGAACACGTAATTCCAATCCCATGGTTAAGGGAACAGGTGAAGACTGTTGGGCTGTGATACCATGCTGATAATTCTCACCGTAACCTCCTGAGAGTTCTGTAAATGAGGACAAGTGCCCAGGGACAGGGGTTTCCACACTGATGTTGCAACAGTGACTGGGCAGTGAGAGCAGGAGTCTTAGGCAATGATACCTGGTATGCAGCTGTCAGATCAGCCCTGTGGCATCCCAGGGACCGGCTCCTGCGCTTCCAGCAGCGCCATTACCGGGAGGCTCAAGGCCACACACCCCATGTTTCCTTAGAGCATTCTTGGGGTATGTGTGGAGAGTGGGGGCGATGGGGAAAGGATGGGATTCGTCGGGGAGAAATATGATTGATTGTGGTCTCTTTGTTGCCAGGTTAAATTCACTGCTTCTTAGCTCTGGTAGCTCCTAGAGTCACCTGGGGAGCTTTCAGATAACATCACTGACTAGGCCCTGTCCTCAGAGAGTCCAGTCGATTTGAGATGGGCCTGGGCATAAGGGCTTTTCAAAGCATTTTAGTCGGTTTTAATATACGTTCAAGATTCAACTTTATAATTTTTAAAATTGGCTTGAGAGAGAGAGGAAGGGAGAGGGAGAGAGAAACATCAATGTGTGAAAGAGACATCGACCAGTTGCCTCCTGTACATGCCCCTACTGGGGCTCTAACCTGCAGTCTGGGTACGTGCCCTGACGGGAGTTGAACCTCTGACCCTTTGCTGGACAGGATGACCCTCCAACCAACTGAGCCACATTGGCCAGGGTAAGAAGTATCCTCTTTTTAATTAGTCTCAGAAACATCTGAGTGAAGCTTTCATTGTACCTGTCACAGGTGTTAAGAATTTGAAGTTGAATTCTGACAGTGAGTTACTTGGGGAAAACTCTTTTAAGCCTTCAGACAATACCTGATGAATCACATAGAGACAACTCGTTGTCATCAGGAATATATAGGTATGCTTTCAACAATTTCCTTCTATGTGTAAGGCACTGCGTGAGTCCAGTCAGATCAATTGCATTATAAAGTTATACACTACGAATTATTCCAAATCCAAAAATTGAAGTGTTCCCTGATTAGCTTGATGTAAGTAAGTCTATATCAACTGTGAGAAGAAGGTATCCCAATAATTACTAGAAAAGCTGCCACCTGTTTCTATCATGCTTACAACTTAACCTTTTTAATATTTATATGGATTTTATGGAGAGCCTAATGGGGTTGGAGAATTATGCTGTTTATAAACATTTTTACAAACTAAGCAAATTGGCAAATGAATAGCAACTAATTAATTCTTACCTTATGTGAAATCTCTTTGGGACTAGTTTGGCTATAATACTAACTTTAGCACTGGCCGGTGTGGCTCAGTTGGGTGAGTGCTGTCCCATGCACCGAGAGGTCGCCAGTTTGATTCTCAGTCAGGGCACATGCCCAGGTGGCAGGCTCGATCCCAAGTAGGCTGCATGCAGAAGGCAGCCGATGGATGTCTCTTTCTCATTGATGTTTCTCTCTCTCTCTCCCTTTCCCTCCCTCTCCCTCTAAAACACACAAAAATATACATTTAAAAAAATTGTTCTAAACAATTTAAAAACATATCTTTTAAAAATGTTATGAAAAAACTAACTTTAAAAAAATCTATCAGAAGTGAGTCCTAGAGAAATCCACACAGGGTTGAAAGTAGAAAATTTTATTTAATATAATCCACTTTAGGTAATACCAAGCATCCAATCCTCTCCTGCAAGGAGTCATACGGGCCATAGAGCTGGGAACTGAGCCAGTCTGGCACTTGGCAGCAGCCCTCTCCGAGGCTGACGGGAGGTTCTGTAATCCGCTTTGCAAGCATTGTCACCAGGTCTCACTTTTGGCAGTCAATCAATAGATTCATCTCACTAAATCGGCTGGGGAGTGTTTCAATATGTGTTGGCAACAGTTACCTGGAATTAGCAACTGTGAGGGATGCTAAGGTAACAGTATCCCGATTGATGTAACCTTCCTGAATTTTGTTCTTGTGGATTTTCAGCCTGCTCCTCTAGAGGGGGTGCCGAGTTCCAGGTTTATCTTCTCAGGTGGGCCAGTTAACCACCTCTGTCCTGTGGCTTGCATTCCTGAACATCAAGCAGTCTTGCAAAGGCAAGTCACAGAACTGACGTCAAGGGGACCCAGGCAAAGATCTGGGAGTGAGCCCAGGGTCCATTCCCCACAGATGAGAGGTCAGGAGCACCTGTTCCTCAAGGCAGTGCCTCCATTGATTTTCCTTCATGCGTTGATGCCTTTGCTATGTGTCTAAGATGCATGTGCGGCTGACTCACTTTGTGAAGCTCTTCAAGCTGGGGCTTGTACTGTGTTTGACATATTTTGGGTGCTCAGTAAATATTAAATCAGTAGTAGAGTCTCCAGTTGTGGGATTAATAAACCAAGCCACTTACACACACAGCATAACTACACAACCTCAGATGGCCATGGTTAAAGCAAGGATAAATCATGCCCAGAAAAACACGCTACTCAATCTGGATTTGTCAATTCCAGCAATTCCAGGAACGAACTGTTATTTGGGTTCTTCTGTGAGCCTCTGGACCCAACCCCAGGAAGGACAGCATTTCAGTACATGGCGCCAAGCTCTGTCTGTCCTCTCCGAGACTGAATGTGCCTAAATCCACAGGTTCATCAAAGACAGAGTAGAGAATTTCAGGATTAACTTCTTTTGTATCTTTTTTTAAAACCTCACCTGAGGATATTTTTTTCCATTGACTTTTAGACAGTGGAAGGAAGGAAGGGAGAGAGAAGAGAGAGAAACATCAATTGCTTGCCTTCAGTACGAGCCTGAACTGGGGCTGGGGAGTGAACCTGCAGCTGAGGTACGTGTCCTTGAGCAGGAACGGAACCGCGACCTGTCAGTCGGAGCCCCGACCAGTACTCTAACCGCTGAGCCAAACCGGCCAGGGCCAGGATTAATTTCTATACCATCATGAATCTGGATCATTATTTAAATGTTAGCATTTACTCACACTCTTCCACACAGAATTTGTGAAATTTAAAGAACATTCAACACTTGGGCCTTTAAACAAAATTGGATCAGATTCCAAATCCTTCATGACAGAGTCACAAACAGGATTTTCTGGTACATCCAAAATAAAAGTTTAAAATGGATTTGGGTACACCTTCCCAGGGATCCATATATTTTGCTAAGATAAGCTAGTCTGCAGATGTTGGAAATGCAAAATATTTATTTGGATGGATGAGCGTTGCCATCTTGGTTTGTTAAAAGACCATACATCCCCAACCGGACTTCGTAAGTAGAAAGCCTCATTTTGAACTGCGCGTGCACACTTCCAACAGGTTTTAAATGGTTCTCCTCTGCTTTCCAAATCGATTTCTCATTTCCCACTCTTGATATCTCTATTCTGCCTTTTTTTTCTGCTACTTTCCCATATTATCTATGAAATACGTCCGTTCTGAATCTACCTCCGCCCCAGTGAAGGAGAGCGGGTGATATTCAAACATCCATCTTCCCGTGGGTCCTTCTACGGTGAGTCACCTTGGAGAGCCACCCTGGCTAATTCCGTTGCAGAGGGCGGACTGCACCCAACAAGTGGAGGGCTGCTGTCACTGCACTTCCTGTCCACTGTGGGCCCTTGGAGCTCACACAACTGAACGTTTCACAGATGACTCCAAGCAGAGGTGAGTAACAAGAGTTTGCTCAGAATCTCTGCAGGGCCCTTTATGTGACAAATCTCCTCGAGAGCTTGCATGAGGGGCCTAAGAAGGAGAGGTCAAGTGTGTTTCATTGTGATGTCTGGGGTTGAAGCCCGTACACCTAAGCCAGAATAAGCACTTAACAGTCTTTTTTTATTTTTTAATTTTAAATATGTTTTTATTGATTTCTGAGACGGGAAGGGAGGGAGGGAGAGAGAGAGAGAGAGAGAGAGAGAGAGAAACATCAGTGATGAGAGAGTCACTGATCTGATGCTTCCTGCATGCCCCACACTGGGGATTCCACAACCCAGACATGTGCCCCGACTGGGAATTGAACCACAATCTTCTGGTTCATAGGTCGTCGCTCAACTGCTGAGCCCCGAGTGCCGGGTGACAGAGTCTTTTAGGCATCCCCTCCTGCCCTCCCTCAGCTATCAAAAACCCTCTCCTTCCCTTGCTGGTGACTCAAGCCTGCCCCCCACACACACCCACCCCTGAATTCATCTCCTCCTTCTGGAACGGCATCTAATGATGAATGGAAAGCTACACTCTTTCTCACCACACACAATTAGTTATTGCCAAGCAATATAATAATAAAAAAAATCCTTTGAGCTAGAAAAATTAAGTAAAAACTGCTGTGCGTTAGAAGTCAAGCGCTGGGCTCCTTCTCTAGCCCAGGACAGCACAGTTGCCCTTGGTCATGTACCACAAGGTTCGCCCAGGCACCTGGGTAGGAGGCACAGGGCTGCAGCATAACCTGCCCCAGGGCGGTCAGATGGGTGGCCTGGCCATGCTGGGTGTGCAGCAGGCAGGTTCCTGTGCGGGGCCAGTCCTTCTGGGGCCCTGCCCTTGCAGAGCAAACGTGGGGTCACACTGACCCCCTGCTTCTTACAAGACTCAACGCAGGCGCAGGTGGGAAATGAGAGCTCTTGTAAGCGCCTTCAAAGGCCATAACTGTTTCTTTAGAACACGCCCTTATGTATTCCCATTTGCTTCCTGCGCCAGGCTTCTCCAGCAAACCCCCTTTCCTTTCTGTGACATAATAACAGAACTCATAACACATCAACATTACTTCCTGGGAGACGGATGTCTACTTAGGCTTAAAATGACACTAATAACAAGCAGTCTTGAAGCGCAGCCGAGCCAAAGCCTGGCTGGATGCACGTCCTGTGGCCTGACGGAGCCACCAGGGAATGGGCTGGGTCAGCAGCATGCAGGTGCCTGTGGTCTCACGTCGCGGCAAAGGAGGCGTTTGGCTTGAGTGGAGGAAGAGGATCGGGAAGCGGGAGTTTTGGTGGGGCCCGCGTGCTGCATCAGCGCGTCTAGTGCCACCACTAGTGCCTCGGCCCCCTGCAAGGGCGAGCGGGCTCCGGGGACTGGCTGAGTGTCCACAGCTGGGCTGCTGGGGTCATTCTTCCTGCCGCAGAGCAAAGGGTGTTTCGCAGCACGCTGGTGGGTGGTTGGCAGGCCTGTGGCCCCTGGGGTGTGCAAGCCACTGCTCGTCGTGGGCTGTGCTCTCCACATCTTGGAGGGAGTCACCAGCAACCAACTTCCTTTGGGTCAGCAGCAGCAGACGGACCCTGCGCAAAGTGGCCAGCTCCTGGCCTTCCAGGACCCTCTCCTGTGCCCAGCAGCGTGCCGCTGACCTTGGTCTATGCCACTGAATCGCAGCGCTTAGTGTACAGCGCCTTCCTCTGCTACCCAGGCGTCCTCCCGCAGCCCTTGCCCTGCAACCTTTCCCTGTGTGTGTGTGTGTGTGTGTGTGTGTGTGGCTGTTTTGGCTTCCTGTCCTCCTGGTGGATCTCCACGAGTTCATGGCTATTCCCAGGCTGAGCTGGGCACTGGCGGCGCCCCTGGCACCTCTGTAGCAGATCTCACTGTGGCCGAGAGCGCCAGACCCACACCAAGGCTACGCCGTGGTCGCCTCTGCTGGAGTCTTGCAAGCTCGGGCCCCTGTCTGAGGACGGCAGGACCCCGCAAGCGTGCGCTTCTGGCGGAGCGCTGGCGCACAAGTCCCTGCTCCTTCCGCGGCTTCGGGCCGCCTGCAATCTGTTGCCCCCACTCCCACCCCTAGAATGTCTTTCACCTGCTCCAGAGACTGGGTGGGCCAGAGCCTCATCTCCCACATTTTTCAGTGTCCTGCAACTGCTCTGTCCCTGGGACCACCCGCACCTGTGTCACCCACGAGGGTCTCCACTTCTTGCCAAACTCTGTGTCTTGCCTCACACCCCAACCCCTGCCTTTCTCCCTCACTCGTAATGCTCGAATCCAAGTGAGTCTAGAGGCTGTGCCCTGAATCTCGGCCCCGCCCTTGCTCTTTCACAGGCCCCGGCCCCTGGGCACTGTGGCATGTCCGGCGTTACTGAGGGTGGTGCAGGGGGCGCTGCAGTACCGGGGCATGATGCAAGGGAGCTCTGCTGTACAGGGGTGCTGCAGTACACGGTCCTGATGTATGTGGATGCTGCAGTACCAGAGCATGATGCAGGGCGCCGCTGCAATGCAGGGGCCTGTTGCAAGGGGGCGCTGGAGTACCGGTACCCAGACCCAGGGGGTGCTACTAAGCAGGGGAGCTGTAGTACCGGGCCCCGGCGCCAGGGGGCGCTGTGAGCAGTCGAGCTGCAGTACCGATCCACGGATACAGGGGGCGCTGCTGAGCAGTCGAGCTGCAGTACCGATCCCCGGCGCCAGGGGGCGCTGCTGAGTAGCCGAGCTGCAGTACCGATCCCCAGAGACAGGGGGCGCTGCTGAGCAGGGGCGCTGCAGTACCGTTTCCTGGTGCCAGGGGGCGCTGCTGAGCACGGGAGCTACAGTACCGATCCCCGGCTCCAGGGGGCGCAGCTGAGCAGCCGAGCTGCAGTACCGGGCCCCGGCGCCAGGGGGCGCTGCTGAGCAGGGGAGCTGCTGTACCGGGCCCCGGCGCCAGGGGGCGCTGCTGAGCACCCAAGTTTTTGCGAGCAGCTGGGCAATCTCTTGCTCGCCTGGTCCCGCAGGATCCAGCCCCAGGACCAGAGCATGACACTCAGCGTGGTCATCTGATGCCTCTGCACCTAGGCCTGCCTCATCTGATGCCCCTCCACCCCCCCTCTCTGGTCTGCGAGTGTGCCCGCGAGGCTGGACTGGGGAACCTCTTCCCAGAACCAGAGCTAAGCCAACACGGGCAGAACACGCAGCTCAGCCCTCTTACTCGGCCGCCCTTCCTTGTCCTCGAGTCTTTGTAAAACGTTACATGGGCTTTGCTGCTAGTGCTTTGCTTGGAGGAGGCCAGGGAGAGGGAAGGAGATTTACTATTTTCTATTTGTGCTTTACAGGTCAAGCAAAGCTCTTTCTCTGGTTTTCAAACAGTGTTTCTGAACGGTGGCCGCCTTCCTTGCTTTTCCTTCTGTTTGCCACTGGGTGAGACCAGAAGGGGCAATGAGGTAGGACGTAAAGCCTGTCGGTTTGCCTTTTTAAAAGTTTGCAACTCGGATATAATACCTGATATCGCTTAGCTGACTGGAACCCGTTTGTTTCTAGAATTCCGGGGAGGCGTGTATTACCAATCGACATCTAGGATGTTAGCGTTTCCTGAATAAGGCCTTGATACATCAAAGGGGGTTTTCATTTTAAATCCACTTGCATTTATACTGCAAAAGACTTACAAGTCACCTTCAAGAAGGTCTTGCTATTGTTTTTCCTCTCCTTACCCCCAATTGTATTTGAAAATGATGAGATAAATTAGTCAATGAAGAGATTAAATAGGAACAAAGTGGAAAAGGTACCAGTCACTTAAGGGGACATACAGCTGTGCATAGGACAGACGTCCTACCTGTGGGTATGTTTGTGTGTACGCACCCACTGTTTGCCACAAGGTGGGCGCTCAGGTATTTGCTTTTCTGAAACTGGGTGTAATCTGTGAGCTACAGCGTTCTCCTGCATCGTCTAATTGCTCGGTCGCAGCAGACCCACGGCGGTGGTCTTACAACTGCTCGCCACCTGCTCTGTAGCGACACACCTGGGACACGATCAACTCCGAATACAAGGACCGGGAGAAGCTTACTTAAGGTCAAAAGAGAAAAATAAACTGTCACTCCCCAGGATGCACAGAACACGTAATTCCAATCCCATGGTTAAGGGAACAGGTGAAGACTGTTGGGCTGTGATACCATGCTGATAATTCTCACCGTAACCTCCTGAGAGTTCTGTAAATGAGGACAAGTGCCCAGGGACAGGGGTTTCCACACTGATGTTGCAACAGTGACTGGGCAGTGAGAGCAGGAGTCTTAGGCAATGATACCTGGTATGCAGCTGTCAGATCAGCCCTGTGGCATCCCAGGGACCGGCTCCTGCGCTTCCAGCAGCGCCATTACCGGGAGGCTCAAGGCCACACACCCCATGTTTCCTTAGAGCATTCTTGGGGTATGTGTGGAGAGTGGGGGCGATGGGGAAAGGATGGGATTCGTCGGGGAGAAATATGATTGATTGTGGTCTCTTTGTTGCCAGGTTAAATTCACTGCTTCTTAGCTCTGGTAGCTCCTAGAGTCACCTGGGGAGCTTTCAGATAACATCACTGACTAGGCCCTGTCCTCAGAGAGTCCAGTCGATTTGAGATGGGCCTGGGCATAAGGGCTTTTCAAAGCATTTTAGTCGGTTTTAATATACGTTCAAGATTCAACTTTATAATTTTTAAAATTGGCTTGAGAGAGAGAGGAAGGGAGAGGGAGAGAGAAACATCAATGTGTGAAAGAGACATCGACCAGTTGCCTCCTGTACATGCCCCTACTGGGGCTCTAACCTGCAGTCTGGGTACGTGCCCTGACGGGAGTTGAACCTCTGACCCTTTGCTGGACAGGATGACCCTCCAACCAACTGAGCCACATTGGCCAGGGTAAGAAGTATCCTCTTTTTAATTAGTCTCAGAAACATCTGAGTGAAGCTTTCATTGTACCTGTCACAGGTGTTAAGAATTTGAAGTTGAATTCTGACAGTGAGTTACTTGGGGAAAACTCTTTTAAGCCTTCAGACAATACCTGATGAATCACATAGAGACAACTCGTTGTCATCAGGAATATATAGGTATGCTTTCAACAATTTCCTTCTATGTGTAAGGCACTGCGTGAGTCCAGTCAGATCAATTGCATTATAAAGTTATACACTACGAATTATTCCAAATCCAAAAATTGAAGTGTTCCCTGATTAGCTTGATGTAAGTAAGTCTATATCAACTGTGAGAAGAAGGTATCCCAATAATTACTAGAAAAGCTGCCACCTGTTTCTATCATGCTTACAACTTAACCTTTTTAATATTTATATGGATTTTATGGAGAGCCTAATGGGGTTGGAGAATTATGCTGTTTATAAACATTTTTACAAACTAAGCAAATTGGCAAATGAATAGCAACTAATTAATTCTTACCTTATGTGAAATCTCTTTGGGACTAGTTTGGCTATAATACTAACTTTAGCACTGGCCGGTGTGGCTCAGTTGGGTGAGTGCTGTCCCATGCACCGAGAGGTCGCCAGTTTGATTCTCAGTCAGGGCACATGCCCAGGTGGCAGGCTCGATCCCAAGTAGGCTGCATGCAGAAGGCAGCCGATGGATGTCTCTTTCTCATTGATGTTTCTCTCTCTCTCTCCCTTTCCCTCCCTCTCCCTCTAAAACACACAAAAATATACATTTAAAAAAATTGTTCTAAACAATTTAAAAACATATCTTTTAAAAATGTTATGAAAAAACTAACTTTAAAAAAATCTATCAGAAGTGAGTCCTAGAGAAATCCACACAGGGTTGAAAGTAGAAAATTTTATTTAATATAATCCACTTTAGGTAATACCAAGCATCCAATCCTCTCCTGCAAGGAGTCATACGGGCCATAGAGCTGGGAACTGAGCCAGTCTGGCACTTGGCAGCAGCCCTCTCCGAGGCTGACGGGAGGTTCTGTAATCCGCTTTGCAAGCATTGTCACCAGGTCTCACTTTTGGCAGTCAATCAATAGATTCATCTCACTAAATCGGCTGGGGAGTGTTTCAATATGTGTTGGCAACAGTTACCTGGAATTAGCAACTGTGAGGGATGCTAAGGTAACAGTATCCCGATTGATGTAACCTTCCTGAATTTTGTTCTTGTGGATTTTCAGCCTGCTCCTCTAGAGGGGGTGCCGAGTTCCAGGTTTATCTTCTCAGGTGGGCCAGTTAACCACCTCTGTCCTGTGGCTTGCATTCCTGAACATCAAGCAGTCTTGCAAAGGCAAGTCACAGAACTGACGTCAAGGGGACCCAGGCAAAGATCTGGGAGTGAGCCCAGGGTCCATTCCCCACAGATGAGAGGTCAGGAGCACCTGTTCCTCAAGGCAGTGCCTCCATTGATTTTCCTTCATGCGTTGATGCCTTTGCTATGTGTCTAAGATGCATGTGCGGCTGACTCACTTTGTGAAGCTCTTCAAGCTGGGGCTTGTACTGTGTTTGACATATTTTGGGTGCTCAGTAAATATTAAATCAGTAGTAGAGTCTCCAGTTGTGGGATTAATAAACCAAGCCACTTACACACACAGCATAACTACACAACCTCAGATGGCCATGGTTAAAGCAAGGATAAATCATGCCCAGAAAAACACGCTACTCAATCTGGATTTGTCAATTCCAGCAATTCCAGGAACGAACTGTTATTTGGGTTCTTCTGTGAGCCTCTGGACCCAACCCCAGGAAGGACAGCATTTCAGTACATGGCGCCAAGCTCTGTCTGTCCTCTCCGAGACTGAATGTGCCTAAATCCACAGGTTCATCAAAGACAGAGTAGAGAATTTCAGGATTAACTTCTTTTGTATCTTTTTTTAAAACCTCACCTGAGGATATTTTTTTCCATTGACTTTTAGACAGTGGAAGGAAGGAAGGGAGAGAGAAGAGAGAGAAACATCAATTGCTTGCCTTCAGTACGAGCCTGAACTGGGGCTGGGGAGTGAACCTGCAGCTGAGGTACGTGTCCTTGAGCAGGAACGGAACCGCGACCTGTCAGTCGGAGCCCCGACCAGTACTCTAACCGCTGAGCCAAACCGGCCAGGGCCAGGATTAATTTCTATACCATCATGAATCTGGATCATTATTTAAATGTTAGCATTTACTCACACTCTTCCACACAGAATTTGTGAAATTTAAAGAACATTCAACACTTGGGCCTTTAAACAAAATTGGATCAGATTCCAAATCCTTCATGACAGAGTCACAAACAGGATTTTCTGGTACATCCAAAATAAAAGTTTAAAATGGATTTGGGTACACCTTCCCAGGGATCCATATATTTTGCTAAGATAAGCTAGTCTGCAGATGTTGGAAATGCAAAATATTTATTTGGATGGATGAGCGTTGCCATCTTGGTTTGTTAAAAGACCATACATCCCCAACCGGACTTCGTAAGTAGAAAGCCTCATTTTGAACTGCGCGTGCACACTTCCAACAGGTTTTAAATGGTTCTCCTCTGCTTTCCAAATCGATTTCTCATTTCCCACTCTTGATATCTCTATTCTGCCTTTTTTTTCTGCTACTTTCCCATATTATCTATGAAATACGTCCGTTCTGAATCTACCTCCGCCCCAGTGAAGGAGAGCGGGTGATATTCAAACATCCATCTTCCCGTGGGTCCTTCTACGGTGAGTCACCTTGGAGAGCCACCCTGGCTAATTCCGTTGCAGAGGGCGGACTGCACCCAACAAGTGGAGGGCTGCTGTCACTGCACTTCCTGTCCACTGTGGGCCCTTGGAGCTCACACAACTGAACGTTTCACAGATGACTCCAAGCAGAGGTGAGTAACAAGAGTTTGCTCAGAATCTCTGCAGGGCCCTTTATGTGACAAATCTCCTCGAGAGCTTGCATGAGGGGCCTAAGAAGGAGAGGTCAAGTGTGTTTCATTGTGATGTCTGGGGTTGAAGCCCGTACACCTAAGCCAGAATAAGCACTTAACAGTCTTTTTTTATTTTTTAATTTTAAATATGTTTTTATTGATTTCTGAGACGGGAAGGGAGGGAGGGAGAGAGAGAGAGAGAGAGAGAGAGAGAGAGAAACATCAGTGATGAGAGAGTCACTGATCTGATGCTTCCTGCATGCCCCACACTGGGGATTCCACAACCCAGACATGTGCCCCGACTGGGAATTGAACCACAATCTTCTGGTTCATAGGTCGTCGCTCAACTGCTGAGCCCCGAGTGCCGGGTGACAGAGTCTTTTAGGCATCCCCTCCTGCCCTCCCTCAGCTATCAAAAACCCTCTCCTTCCCTTGCTGGTGACTCAAGCCTGCCCCCCACACACACCCACCCCTGAATTCATCTCCTCCTTCTGGAACGGCATCTAATGATGAATGGAAAGCTACACTCTTTCTCACCACACACAATTAGTTATTGCCAAGCAATATAATAATAAAAAAAATCCTTTGAGCTAGAAAAATTAAGTAAAAACTGCTGTGCGTTAGAAGTCAAGCGCTGGGCTCCTTCTCTAGCCCAGGACAGCACAGTTGCCCTTGGTCATGTACCACAAGGTTCGCCCAGGCACCTGGGTAGGAGGCAGAGGGCTGCAGCATAACCTGCCCCAGGGCGGTCAGATGGGTGGCCTGGCCATGCTGGGTGTGCAGCAGGCAGGTTCCTGTGCGGGGCCAGTCCTTCTGGGGCCCTGCCCTTGCAGAGCAAACGTGGGGTCACACTGACCCCCTGCTTCTTACAAGACTCAACGCAGGCGCAGGTGGGAAATGAGAGCTCTTGTAAGCGCCTTCAAAGGCCATAACTGTTTCTTTAGAACACGCCCTTATGTATTCCCATTTGCTTCCTGCGCCAGGCTTCTCCAGCAAACCCCCTTTCCTTTCTGTGACATAATAACAGAACTCATAACACATCAACATTACTTCCTGGGAGACGGATGTCTACTTAGGCTTAAAATGACACTAATAACAAGCAGTCTTGAAGCGCAGCCGAGCCAAAGCCTGGCTGGATGCACGTCCTGTGGCCTGACGGAGCCACCAGGGAATGGGCTGGGTCAGCAGCATGCAGGTGCCTGTGGTCTCACGTCGCGGCAAAGGAGGCGTTTGGCTTGAGTGGAGGAAGAGGATCGGGAAGCGGGAGTTTTGGTGGGGCCCGCGTGCTGCATCAGCGCGTCTAGTGCCACCACTAGTGCCTCGGCCCCCTGCAAGGGCGAGCGGGCTCCGGGGACTGGCTGAGTGTCCACAGCTGGGCTGCTGGGGTCATTCTTCCTGCCGCAGAGCAAAGGGTGTTTCGCAGCACGCTGGTGGGTGGTTGGCAGGCCTGTGGCCCCTGGGGTGTGCAAGCCACTGCTCGTCGTGGGCTGTGCTCTCCACGTCTTGGAGGGAGTCACCAGCAACCAACTTCCTTTGGGTCAGCAGCAGCAGACGGACCCTGCGCAAAGTGGCCAGCTCCTGGCCTTCCAGGACCCTCTCCTGTGCCCAGCAGCGTGCCGCTGACCTTGGTCTATGCCACTGAATCGCAGCGCTTAGTGTACAGCGCCTTCCTCTGCTACCCAGGCGTCCTCCCGCAGCCCTTGCCCTGCAACCTTTCCCTGTGTGTGTGTGTGTGTGTGTGTGTGTGTGGCTGTTTTGGCTTCCTGTCCTCCTGGTGGATCTCCACGAGTTCATGGCTATTCCCAGGCTGAGCTGGGCACTGGCGGCGCCCCTGGCACCTCTGTAGCAGATCTCACTGTGGCCGAGAGCGCCAGACCCACACCAAGGCTACGCCGTGGTCGCCTCTGCTGGAGTCTTGCAAGCTCGGGCCCCTGTCTGAGGACGGCAGGACCCCGCAAGCGTGCGCTTCTGGCGGAGCGCTGGCGCACAAGTCCCTGCTCCTTCCGCGGCTTCGGGCCGCCTGCAATCTGTTGCCCCCACTCCCACCCCTAGAATGTCTTTCACCTGCTCCAGAGACTGGGTGGGCCAGAGCCTCATCTCCCACATTTTTCAGTGTCCTGCAACTGCTCTGTCCCTGGGACCACCCGCACCTGTGTCACCCACGAGGGTCTCCACTTCTTGCCAAACTCTGTGTCTTGCCTCACACCCCAACCCCTGCCTTTCTCCCTCACTCGTAATGCTCGAATCCAAGTGAGTCTAGAGGCTGTGCCCTGAATCTCGGCCCCGCCCTTGCTCTTTCACAGGCCCCGGCCCCTGGGCACTGTGGCATGTCCGGCGTTACTGAGGGTGGTGCAGGGGGCGCTGCAGTACCGGGGCATGATGCAAGGGAGCTCTGCTGTACAGGGGTGCTGCAGTACACGGTCCTGATGTATGTGGATGCTGCAGTACCAGAGCATGATGCAGGGCGCCGCTGCAATGCAGGGGCCTGTTGCAAGGGGGCGCTGGAGTACCGGTACCCAGACCCAGGGGGTGCTACTAAGCAGGGGAGCTGTAGTACCGGGCCCCGGCGCCAGGGGGCGCTGTGAGCAGTCGAGCTGCAGTACCGATCCACGGATACAGGGGGCGCTGCTGAGCAGTCGAGCTGCAGTACCGATCCCCGGCGCCAGGGGGCGCTGCTGAGTAGCCGAGCTGCAGTACCGATCCCCAGAGACAGGGGGCGCTGCTGAGCAGGGGCGCTGCAGTACCGTTTCCTGGTGCCAGGGGGCGCTGCTGAGCACGGGAGCTACAGTACCGATCCCCGGCTCCAGGGGGCGCAGCTGAGCAGCCGAGCTGCAGTACCGGGCCCCGGCGCCAGGGGGCGCTGCTGAGCAGGGGAGCTGCTGTACCGGGCCCCGGCGCCAGGGGGCGCTGCTGAGCAGGGGAGCTGCAGTACCGGGCCCCGGCGCCAGGGGGCGCTGCTGAGCAGGGGAGCTGCAGTACCGGGCCCCGGCGCCAGGGGGCGCTGCTGAGCAGGGGAGCTGCTGTACCGGGCCCCGGCGCCAGGGGGCGCTGCTGAGCACCCAAGTTTTTGCGAGCAGCTGGGCAATCTCTTGCTCGCCTGGTCCCGCAGGATCCAGCCCCAGGACCAGAGCATGACACTCAGCGTGGTCATCTGATGCCTCTGCACCTAGGCCTGCCTCATCTGATGCCCCTCCACCCCCCCTCTCTGGTCTGCGAGTGTGCCCGCGAGGCTGGACTGGGGAACCTCTTCCCAGAACCAGAGCTAAGCCAACACGGGCAGAACACGCAGCTCAGCCCTCTTACTCGGCCGCCCTTCCTTGTCCTCGAGTCTTTGTAAAACGTTACATGGGCTTTGCTGCTAGTGCTTTGCTTGGAGGAGGCCAGGGAGAGGGAAGGAGATTTACTATTTTCTATTTGTGCTTTACAGGTCAAGCAAAGCTCTTTCTCTGGTTTTCAAACAGTGTTTCTGAACCGTGGCCGCCTTCCTTGCTTTTCCTTCTGTTTGCCACTGGGTGAGACCAGAAGGGGCAATGAGGTAGGACGTAAAGCCTGTCGGTTTGCCTTTTTAAAAGTTTGCAACTCGGATATAATACCTGATATCGCTTAGCTGACTGGAACCCGTTTGTTTCTAGAATTCCGGGGAGGCGTGTATTACCAATCGACATCTAGGATGTTAGCGTTTCCTGAATAAGGCCTTGATACATCAAAGGGGGTTTTCATTTTAAATCCACTTGCATTTATACTGCAAAAGACTTACAAGTCACCTTCAAGAAGGTCTTGCTATTGTTTTTCCTCTCCTTACCCCCAATTGTATTTGAAAATGATGAGATAAATTAGTCAATGAAGAGATTAAATAGGAACAAAGTGGAAAAGGTACCAGTCACTTAAGGGGACATAGAGCTGTGCATAGGACAGACGTCCTACCTGTGGGTATGTTTGTGTGTACGCACCCAGTGTTTGCCACAAGGTGGGCGCTCAGGTATTTGCTTTTCTGAAACTGGGTGTAATCTGTGAGCTACAGCGTTCTCCTGCATCGTCTAATTGCTCGGTCGCAGCAGACCCACGGCGGTGGTCTTACAACTGCTCGCCACCTGCTCTGTAGCGACACACCTGGGACACGATCAACTCCGAATACAAGGACCGGGAGAAGCTTACTTAAGGTCAAAAGAGAAAAATAAACTGTCACTCCCCAGGATGCACAGAACACGTAATTCCAATCCCATGGTTAAGGGAACAGGTGAAGACTGTTGGGCTGTGATACCATGCTGATAATTCTCACCGTAACCTCCTGAGAGTTCTGTAAATGAGGACAAGTGCCCAGGGACAGGGGTTTCCACACTGATGTTGCAACAGTGACTGGGCAGTGAGAGCAGGAGTCTTAGGCAATGATACCTGGTATGCAGCTGTCAGATCAGCCCTGTGGCATCCCAGGGACCGGCTCCTGCGCTTCCAGCAGCGCCATTACCGGGAGGCTCAAGGCCACACACCCCATGTTTCCTTAGAGCATTCTTGGGGTATGTGTGGAGAGTGGGGGCGATGGGGAAAGGATGGGATTCGTCGGGGAGAAATATGATTGATTGTGGTCTCTTTGTTGCCAGGTTAAATTCACTGCTTCTTAGCTCTGGTAGCTCCTAGAGTCACCTGGGGAGCTTTCAGATAACATCACTGACTAGGCCCTGTCCTCAGAGAGTCCAGTCGATTTGAGATGGGCCTGGGCATAAGGGCTTTTCAAAGCATTTTAGTCGGTTTTAATATACGTTCAAGATTCAACTTTATAATTTTTAAAATTGGCTTGAGAGAGAGAGGAAGGGAGAGGGAGAGAGAAACATCAATGTGTGAAAGAGACATCGACCAGTTGCCTCCTGTACATGCCCCTACTGGGGCTCTAACCTGCAGTCTGGGTACGTGCCCTGACGGGAGTTGAACCTCTGACCCTTTGCTGGACAGGATGACCCTCCAACCAACTGAGCCACATTGGCCAGGGTAAGAAGTATCCTCTTTTTAATTAGTCTCAGAAACATCTGAGTGAAGCTTTCATTGTACCTGTCACAGGTGTTAAGAATTTGAAGTTGAATTCTGACAGTGAGTTACTTGGGGAAAACTCTTTTAAGCCTTCAGACAATACCTGATGAATCACATAGAGACAACTCGTTGTCATCAGGAATATATAGGTATGCTTTCAACAATTTCCTTCTATGTGTAAGGCACTGCGTGAGTCCAGTCAGATCAATTGCATTATAAAGTTATACACTACGAATTATTCCAAATCCAAAAATTGAAGTGTTCCCTGATTAGCTTGATGTAAGTAAGTCTATATCAACTGTGAGAAGAAGGTATCCCAATAATTACTAGAAAAGCGGCCACCTGTTTCTATCATGCTTACAACTTAACCTTTTTAATATTTATATGGATTTTATGGAGAGCCTAATGGGGTTGGAGAATTATGCTGTTTATAAACATTTTTACAAACTAAGCAAATTGGCAAATGAATAGCAACTAATTAATTCTTACCTTATGTGAAATCTCTTTGGGACTAGTTTGGCTATAATACTAACTTTAGCACTGGCCGGTGTGGCTCAGTTGGGTGAGTGCTGTCCCATGCACCGAGAGGTCGCCAGTTTGATTCTCAGTCAGGGCACATGCCCAGCTGGCAGGCTCGATCCCAAGTAGGCTGCATGCAGAAGGCAGCCGATGGATGTCTCTTTCTCATTGATGTTTCTCTCTCTCTCTCCCTTTCCCTCCCTCTCCCTCTAAAACACATAAAAATATATATTTAAAAAAATTGTTCTAAACAATTTAAAAACATATCTTTTTAAAATGTTATGAAAAAACTAACTTTAAAAAAATCTATCAGAAGTGAGTCCTAGAGAAATCCACACAGGGTTGAAAGTAGAAAATTTTATTTAATATAATCCACTTTAGGTAATACCAAGCATCCAATCCTCTCCTGCAAGGAGTCATACGGGCCATAGAGCTGGGAACTGAGCCAGTCTGGCACTTGGCAGCAGCCCTCTCCGAGGCTGACGGGAGGTTCTGTAATCCGCTTTGCAAGCATTGTCACCAGGTCTCACTTTTGGCAGTCAATCAATAGATTCATCTCACTAAATCGGCTGGGGAGTGTTTCAATATGTGTTGGCAACAGTTACCTGGAATTAGCAACTGTGAGGGATGCTAAGGTAACAGTATTCCGATTGATGTAACCTTCCTGAATTTTGTTCTTGTGGATTTTCAGCCTGCTCCTCTAGAGGGGGTGCTGAGTTCCAGGTTTATCTTCTCAGGTGGGCCAGTTAACCACCTCTGTCCTGTGGCTTGCATTCCTGAACATCAAGCAGTCTTGCAAAGGCAAGTCACAGAACTGACGTCAAGGGGACCCAGGCAAAGATCTGGGAGTGAGCCCAGGGTCCATTCCCCACAGATGAGAGGTCAGGAGCACCTGTTCCTCAAGGCAGTGCCTCCATTGATTTTCCTTCATGCGTTGATGCCTTTGCTATGTGTCTAAGATGCATGTGCGGCTGACTCACTTTGTGAAGCTCTTCAAGCTGGGGCTTGTACTGTGTTTGACATATTTTGGGTGCTCAGTAAATATTAAATCAGTAGTAGAGTCTCCAGTTGTGGGATTAATAAACCAAGCCACTTACACACACAGCATAACTACACAACCTCAGATGGCCATGGTTAAAGCAAGGATAAATCATGCCCAGAAAAACACGCTACTCAATCTGGATTTGTCAATTCCAGCAATTCCAGGAACGAACTGTTATTTGGGGTCTTCTGTGAGCCTCTGGACCCAACCCCAGGAAGGACAGCATTTCAGTACATGGCGCCAAGCTCTGTCTGTCCTCTCCGAGACTGAATGTGCCTAAATCCACAGGTTCATCAAAGACAGAGTAGAGAATTTCAGGATTAACTTCTTTTGTATCTTTTTTTAAAACCTCACCTGAGGATATTTTTTTCCATTGACTTTTAGACAGTGGAAGGAAGGAAGGGAGAGAGAAGAGAGAGAAACATCAATTGCTTGCCTTCAGTACGAGCCTGAACTGGGGCTGGGGAGTGAACCTGCAGCTGAGGTACGTGTCCTTGAGCAGGAACGGAACCGCGACCTGTCAGTCGGAGCCCCGACCAGTACTCTAACCGCTGAGCCAAACCGGCCAGGGCCAGGATTAATTTCTATACCATCATGAATCTGGATCATTATTTAAATGTTAGCATTTACTCACACTCTTCCACACAGAATTTGTGAAATTTAAAGAACATTCAACACTTGGGCCTTTAAACAAAATTGGATCAGATTCCAAATCCTTCATGACAGAGTCACAAACAGGATTTTCTGGTACATCCAAAATAAAAGTTTAAAATGGATTTGGGTACACCTTCCCAGGGATCCATATATTTTGCTAAGATAAGCTAGTCTGCAGATGTTGGAAATGCAAAATATTTATTTGGATGGATGAGCGTTGCCATCTTGGTTTGTTAAAAGACCATACATCCCCAACCGGACTTCGTAAGTAGAAAGCCTCATTTTGAACTGCGCGTGCACACTTCCAACAGGTTTTAAATGGTTCTCCTCTGCTTTCCAAATCGATTTCTCATTTCCCACTCTTGATATCTCTATTCTGCCTTTTTTTTCTGCTACTTTCCCATATTATCTATGAAATACGTCCGATCTGAATCTACCTCCGCCCCAGTGAAGGAGAGCGGGTGGGATTCAAACATCCATCTTCCCGTGGGTCCTTCTACGGTGAGTCACCTTGGAGAGCCACCCTGGCTAATTCCGTTGCAGAGGGCGGACTGCACCCAACAAGTGGAGGGCTGCTGTCACTGCACTTCCTGTCCACTGTGGGCCCTTGGAGCTCACACAACTGAACGTTTCACAGATGACTCCAAGCAGAGGTGAGTAACAAGAGTTTGCTCAGAATCTCTGCAGGGCCCTTTATGTGACAAATCTCCTCGAGAGCTTGCATGAGGGGCCTAAGAAGGAGAGGTCAAGTGTGTTTCATTGTGATGTCTGGGGTTGAAGCCCGTACACCTAAGCCAGAATAAGCACTTAACAGTCTTTATTTATTTTTTAATTTTAAATATGTTTTTATTGATTTCTGAGACGGGAAGGGAGGGAGGGAGAGAGAGAGAGAGAGAGAGAGAGAGAAACATCAGTGATGAGAGAGTCACTGATCTGATGCTTCCTGCATGCCCCAGACTGGGGATTCCACAACCCAGACATGTGCCCCGACTGGGAATTGAACCACAATCTTCTGGTTCATAGGTCGTCGCTCAACTGCTGAGCCCCGAGTGCCGGGTGACAGAGTCTTTTAGGCATCCCCTCCTGCCCTCCCTCAGCTATCAAAAAACCTCTCCTTCACTTGCTGGTGATCAAGACTGCCCCCCCCCCACACCCACCCCTGAATTCATCTCCTCCTTCTGGAACGGCATCTAATGATGAATGGAAAGCTACACTCTTTCTCACCACACACAATTAGTTATTGCCAAGCAATATAATAATAAAAAAAATCCTTTGAGGTAGAAAAATTAAGTAAAAACTGCTGTGCGTTAGAAGTCAAGCGCTGGGCTCCTTCTCTAGCCCAGGACAGCACAGTTGCCCTTGGTCATGTACTACAAGGTTCGCCCAGGCACCTGGGTATGAGGCACAGGGCTGCAGCATAACCTGCACCAGGGCGGTCAGATGGGTGGCCTGGCCATGCTGGGTGTGCAGCAGGCAGGTTCCTGTGCGGGGCCAGTCCTTCTGGGGCCCTGCCCTTGCAGAGCAAACTTGGGGTCACACTGACCTCCTGCTTCTTACAAGACTCAAAGCAGGCGCAGGTGGGAAATGAGAGCTCTTGTAAGCGCCTTCAAAGGCCATAACTGTTTCTTTAGAAAACGCCCTTATGTATTCCCATTTGCTTCCTGAGCCAGGCTTCTCTAGCAAACCCCCTTTCCTTTCTGTGACATAATAACAGAACTCATAACACATCAACATTACTTCCTGGGAGACGGATGTCTACTTAGGCTTAAAATGACACTAATAACAAGCAGTCTTGAAGCGCAGCCGAGCCAAAGCCTGGCTGGATGCACGTCCTGTGGCCTGACGGAGCCACCAGGGAATGGGCTGGGTCAGCAGCATGCAGGTGCCTGTGGTCTCACTTCGCGGCAAAGGAGGCGTTTGGCTTGAGTGGAGGAAGAGGATCGGGAAGCGGGAGTTTTGGTGGGGCCTGCGTGCTGCATCAGCGCGTCTAGTGACACCACTAGTGCCTCGGCCCCCTGCAAGGGCGAGCGGGCTCCGGGGACTGGCTGAGTGTCCACAGCTGGGCTGCTGGGGTCATTCGTCCTGCCGCAGAGCAAAGGGTGTTTCGCAGCACGCTGGTGGGTGGTTGGCAGTCCTGTGGCCCCTGGGGTGTGCAAGCCACTGCTCGTCGTGGGCTGTGCTCTCCACGTCTTGGAGGGAGTCACCAGCAACCAACTTCCTTTGGGTCAGCAGCAGCAGACGGACCCTGCGCAAAGTGGCCAGCTGCTGGCCTTCCAGGACCCTCTCCTGTGCCCAGCAGCGTGCCGCTGACCTTGGTCTATGCCACTGAATCCCAGCGCTTAGTGTACAGCGCCTTCCTCTCCTACCCAGGCGTCCTCCCGCAGCCCTTGCCCTGCAACCTTTCCCTGTGTGTGTGTGTGTGTGTGGCTGTTTGGGCTTCCTGTCCTCCTGGTGGATCTCCACGAGTTCATGGCTATTCCCAGGCTGAGCTGGGCACTGGCGGCGCCCCTGGCACCTCTGTAGCAGATCTCACTGTGGCCGAGAGCGCCAGACCCACACCAAGGCTACGCCGTGGTCGCCTCTGCTGGAGTCTTGCAAGCTCGGGCCCCTGTCTGAGGACGGCAGGACCCCGCAAGCGTGCGCTTCTGGCGGAGCGCTGGCGCACAAGTCCCTGCTCCTTCCGCGGCTTCGGGCCGCCTGCAATCTGTTGCCCCCACTCCCACCCCTAGAATGTCTTTCACCTGCTCCAGAGACTGGGTGGGCCAGAGCCTCATCTCCCACATTTTTCAGTGTCCTGCAACTGCTCTGTCCCTGGGACCACCCGCACCTGTGTCACCCACGAGGGTCTCCACTTCTTGCCAAACTCTGTGTCTTGCCTCACACCCCAACCCCTGCCTTTCTCCCTCACTCCTAATGCTCGAATCCAAGTGAGTCTAGAGGCTGTGCCCTGAATCTCGGCCCCGCCCTTGCTCTTTCACAGGCCCCGGCCCCTGGGCACTGTGGCATGTCCGGCGTTACTGAGGGTGGTGCAGGGGGGGCTGCAGTACCGGGGCATGATGCAAGGGAGCTCTGCTGTACAGGGGTGCTGCAGTACACGGTCCTGATGTATGTGGATGCTGCAGTACCAGAGCATGATGCAGGGCCCCGCTGCAATGCAGGGGCCTGTTGCAAGGGGGCGCTGGAGTACCGGTACCCAGACCCAGGGGGTGCTACTAAGCAGGGGAGCTGTAGTACCGGGCCCCGGCGACAGGGGGCGCTGTGAGCAGTCGAGCTGCAGTACCGATCCCCGGTGCCAGGGGGCGCTGCTGAGTAGTTGAGCTGCAGTACCGATCCCGAGAGACAGGGGGCGCTGCTGAGCAGGGGCGCTGCAGTACCGTTTCCTGGTGCCAGGTGGCGCTGCTGAGCACGGGAGCTACAGTACCGATCCCCGGCTCCAGGGGGCGCAACTGAGCAGCCGAGCTGCAGTACCGGGCCCCGGCGCCAGGGGGCGCTGCTGAGCACCCAAGTTTTTGCGAGCAGCTGGGCAATCTCTTGCTCGCCTGGTCCCGCAGGATCCAGCCCCAGGACCAGAGCATGACACTCAGCGTGGTCATCTGATGCCTCTGCACCTAGGCCTGCCTCATCTGATGCCCCGCCACTCCCCCTCTCTGGTCTGCGAGTGTGCCCGCGAGGCTGGACTGGGGAACCTCTTCCCAGAACCAGAGCTAAGCCAACACGGGCAGAACACGCAGCTCAGCCCTCTCACTCAGCCGCCCTTCCTTGTCCTCGAGTCTTTGTAAAACGTTACATGGGCTTTGCTACTAGTGCTTTGCTTGGAGGAGGCCAGGGAGAGGGAAGGAGATTTACTATTTTCTATTTGTGCTTTACAGGTCAAGCAAAGCTCTTTCTCTGGTTTTCAAACAGTGTTTCTGAACCGTGGCCGCCTTCCTTGCTTTTCCTTCTGTTTGCCACTGGGTGAGACCAGAAGGGGCAATGAGGTAGGACGTAAAGCCTGTCGGTTTGCCTTTTTAAAAGTTTGCAACTCGGATATAATACCTGATATCGCTTAGCTGACTGGAACCCGTTTGTTTCTAGAATTCCGGGGAGGCGTGTATTACCAATCGACATCTAGGATGTTAGCGTTTCCTGAATAAGGCCTTGATACATCAAAGGGGGTTTTCATTTTAAATCCACTTGCATTTATACTGCAAAAGACTTACAAGTCACCCTCAAGAAGGTCTTGCTATTGTTTTTCCTCTCCTTACCCCCAATTGTATTTGAAAATGATGAGATAAATTAGTCAATGAAGAGATTAAATAGGAACAAAGTGGAAAAGGTACCAGTCACTTAAGGGGACATAGAGCTGTGCATAGGACAGACGTCCTACCTGTGGGTATGTTTGTGTGTACGCACCCACTGTTTGCCACAAGGTGGGCGCTCAGGTATTTGCTTTTCTGAAACTGGGTGTAATCTGTGAGCTACAGCGTTCTCCTGCATCGTCTAATTGCTCGGTCGCAGCAGACCCACGGCGGTGGTCTTACAACTGCTCGCCACCTGCTCTGTAGCGACACACCTGGGACACGATCAACTCCGAATACAAGGACCGGGAGAAGCTTACTTAAGGTCAAAAGAGAAAAATAAACTGTCACTCCCCAGGATGCACAGAACACGTACTTCCAATCCCATGGTTAAGGGAACAGGTGAAGACTGTTGGGCTGTGATACCATGCTGATAATTCTCACCGCAACCTCCTGAGAGTTCTGTAAATGAGGACAAGTGCCCAGGGACAGGGGTTTCCACATTGATGTTGCAACAGTGACTGGGCAGTGAGAGCAGGAGTCTTAGGCAATGATACCTGGTATGCAGCTGTCAGATCAGCCCTGTGGCATCCCAGGGACCGGCTCCGGCGCTTCCAGCAGCGCCATTACCGGGAGGCTCAAGGCCACACACCCCATGTTTCCTTAGAGCATTCTTGGGGTATGTGTGGAGAGTGGGGGCGATGGGGAAAGGATGGGATTCGTCGGGGAGAAATATGATTGATTGTGGTCTCTTTGTTGCCAGGTTAAATTCACTGCTTCTTAGCTCTGGTAGCTCCTAGAATCACCTGGGGAGCTTTCAGATAAGATCACTGACTAGGCCCTGTCCTCAGAGAGTCCAGTCGATTTGAGATGGGCCTGGGCATAAGGGCTTTTCAAAGCATTTTAGTTGGTTTTAATATACGTTCAAGATTCAACTTTATAATTTTTAAAATTGGCTTGAGAGAGAGAGGAAGGGAGAGGGAGAGAGAAACATCAATGTGTGAAAGAGACATCGACCAGTTGCCTCCTGTACATGCCCCTACTGGGGCTCTAACCTGCAGTCTGGGTACGTGCCCTGACGGGAGTTGAACCTCTGACCCTTTGCTGGACAGGATGACCCTCCAACCAACTGAGCCACATTGGCCAGGGTAAGAAGTATCCTCTTTTTAATTAGTCTCAGAAACATCTGAGTGAAGCTTTCATTGTACCTGTCACAGGTGTTAAGAATTTGAAGTTGAATTCTGACAGTGAGTTACTTGGGGAAAACTCTTTTAAGCCTTCAGACAATACCTGATGAATCACATAGAGACAACTCGTTGTCATCAGGAATATATAGGTATGCTTTCAACAATTTCCTTCTATGTGTAAGGCACTGCGTGAGTCCAGTCAGATCAATTGCATTATAAAGTTATACACTACGAATTATTCCAAATCCAAAAATTGAAGTGTTCCCTGATTAGCTTGATGTAAGTAAGTCTATATCAACTGTGAGAAGAAGGTATCCCAATAATTACTAGAAAAGCTGCCACCTGTTTCTATCATGCTTACAACTTAACCTTTTTAATATTTATATGGATTTTATGGAGAGCCTAATGGGGTTGGAGAATTATGCTGTTTATAAACATTTTTACAAACTAAGCAAATTGGCAAATGAATAGCAACTAATTAATTCTTACCTTATGTGAAATCTCTTTGGGACTAGTTTGGCTATAATACTAACTTTAGCACTGGCCGGTGTGGCTCAGTTGGGTGAGTGCTGTCCCATGCACCGAGAGGTCGCCAGTTTGATTCTCAGTCAGGGCACATGCCCAGGTGGCAGGCTCGATCCCAAGTAGGCTGCATGCAGAAGGCAGCCGATGGATGTCTCTTTCTCATTGATGTTTCTCTCTCTCTCTCCCTTTCCCTCCCTCTCCCTCTAAAACACATAAAAATATATATTTAAAAAAATTGTTCTAAACAATTTAAAAACATATCTTTTAAAAATGTTATGAAAAAACTAACTTTAAAAAAATCTATCAGAAGTGAGTCCTAGAGAAATCCACACAGGGTTGAAAGTAGAAAATTTTATTTAATATAATCCACTTTAGGTAATACCAAGCATCCAATCCTCTCCTGCAAGGAGTCATACGGGCCATAGAGCTGGGAACTGAGCCAGTCTGGCACTTGGCAGCAGCCCTCTCCGAGGCTGACGGGAGGTTCTGTAATCCGCTTTGCAAGCATTGTCACCAGGTCTCACTTTTGGCAGTCAATCAATAGATTCATCTCACTAAATCGGCTGGGGAGTGTTTCAATATGTGTTGGCAACAGTTACCTGGAATTAGCAACTGTGAGGGATGCTAAGGTAACAGTATTCCGATTGATGTAACCTTCCTGAATTTTGTTCTTGTGGATTTTCAGCCTGCTCCTCTAGAGGGGGTGCTGAGTTCCAGGTTTATCTTCTCAGGTGGGCCAGTTAACCACCTCTGTCCTGTGGCTTGCATTCCTGAACATCAAGCAGTCTTGCAAAGGCAAGTCACAGAACTGACGTCAAGGGGACCCAGGCAAAGATCTGGGAGTGAGCCCAGGGTCCATTCCCCACAGATGAGAGGTCAGGAGCACCTGTTCCTCAAGGCAGTGCCTCCATTGATTTTCCTTCATGCGTTGATGCCTTTGCTATGTGTCTAAGATGCATGTGCGGCTGACTCACTTTGTGAAGCTCTTCAAGCTGGGGCTTGTACTGTGTTTGACATATTTTGGGTGCTCAGTAAATATTAAATCAGTAGTAGAGTCTCCAGTTGTGGGATTAATAAACCAAGCCACTTACACACACAGCATAACTACACAACCTCAGATGGCCATGGTTAAAGCAAGGATAAATCATGCCCAGAAAAACACGCTACTCAATCTGGATTTGTCAATTCCAGCAATTCCAGGAACGAACTGTTATTTGGGTTCTTCTGTGAGCCTCTGGACCCAACCCCAGGAAGGACAGCATTTCAGTACATGGCGCCAAGCTCTGTCTGTCCTCTCCGAGACTGAATGTGCCTAAATCCACAGGTTCATCAAAGACAGAGTAGAGAATTTCAGGATTAACTTCTTTTGTATCTTTTTTTAAAACCTCACCTGAGGATATTTTTTTTCCATTGACTTTTAGACAGTGGAAGGAAGGAAGGGAGAGAGAAGAGAGAGAAACATCAATTGCTTGCCTTCAGTACGAGCCTGAACTGGGGCTGGGGAGTGAACCTGCAGCTGAGGTACGTGTCCTTGAGCAGGAACGGAACCGCGACCTGTCAGTCGGAGCCCCGACCAGTACTCTAACCGCTGAGCCAAACCGGCCAGGGCCAGTTTTAATTTCTATACCATCATGAATCTGGATCATTATTTAAATGTTAGCATTTACACTCTTCCACACAGAATTTGTGAAATTTAAAGAACATTCAACACTTGGGCCTTTAAACAAAATTGGATCAGATTCCAAATCCTTCATGACAGAGTCACAAACGGGATTTTCTGGTACATCCAAAATAAAAGTTTAAAATGGATTTGGGTACACCTTCCCAGGGATCCATATATTTTGCTAAGATAAGCTAGTCTGCAGATGTTGGAAATGCAAAATATTTATTTGGATGGATGAGCGTTGCCATCTTGGTTTGTTAAAAGACCATACATCCCCAACCGGACTTCATAAGTAGAAAGCCTTATTTTGAACTGCGCGTGCACACTTCCAACAGGTTTTAAATGGTTCTCCTCTGCTTTCCAAATCGATTTCTCATTTCCCACTCTTGATATCTCTATTCTGCCTTTTTTTTCTGCTACTTTCCCATATTATCTATGAAATACGTCCGTTCTGAATCTACCTCCACCCCAGTGAAGGAGAGCGGGTGATATTCAAACATCCATCTTCCCGTGGGTCCTTCTACGGTGAGTCACCTTGGAGAGCCACCCTGGCTAATTCCGTTGCAGAGGGCGGACTGCACCCAACAAGTGGAGGGCTGCTGTCACTGCACTTCCTGTCCACTGTGGGCCCTTGGAGCTCACACAACTGAACGTTTCACAGATGACTCCAAGCAGAGGTGAGTAACAAGAGTTTGCTCAGAATCTCTGCAGGGCCCTTTATGTGACAAATCTCCTCGAGAGCTTGCATGAGGGGCCTAAGAAGGAGAGGTCAAGTGTGTTTCATTGTGATGTCTGGGGTTGAAGCCCGTACACCTAAGCCAGAATAAGCACTTAACAGTCTTTTTTTATTTTTTAATTTTAAATAAGTTTTTATTGATTTCTGAGATGGGAAGGGAGGGAGGGAGAGAGAAAGAGAGAGAGAGAGAGAGAGAGAGAGAAACATCAGTGATGAGAGAGTCACTGATCTGATGCTTCCTGCATGCCCCACACTGGGGATTCCACAACCCAGACATGTGCCCCGACTGGGAATTGAACCACAATCTTCTGGTTCATAGGTCGTCGCTCAACTGCTGAGCCCCGAGTGCCGGGAGACAGAGTCTTTTAGGCATCCCCTCCTGCCCTCCCTCAGCTATCAAAAACCCTCTCCTTCACTTGCTGGTGACTCAAGCCTGCCCCCCCACACACACCCACCCCTGAATTCATCTCCTCCTTCTGGAACGGCATCTAATGATGAATGGAAAGCTACACTCTTTCTCACCACACACAATTAGTTATTGCCAAGCAATATAATAATAAAAAAAATCCTTTGAGCTAGAAAAATTAAGTAAAAACTGCTGTGCGTTAGAAGTCAAGCGCTGGGCTCCTTCTCTAGCCCAGGACAGCACAGTTGCCCTTGGTCATGTACTACAAGGTTCGCCCAGGCACCTGGGTAGGAGGCACAGGGCTGCAGCATAAGCTGCCCCAGGGCGGTCAGATGGGTGGCCTGGCCATGCTGGGTGTGCAGCAGGCAGGTTCCTGTGCGGGGCCAGTCCTTCTGGGGCCCTGCCCTTGCAGAGCAAACGTGGGGTCACACTGACCTCCTGCTTCTTACAAGACTCAACGCAGGCGCAGGTGGGAAATGAGAGCTCTTGTAAGCGCCTTCAAAGGCCATAACTGTTTCTTTAGAAAACGCCCTTATGTATTCCCATTTGCTTCCTGAGCCAGGCTTCTCTAGCAAACCCCCTTTCCTTTCTGTGACATAATAACAGAACTCATAACACATCAACATTACTTCCTGGGAGACGGATGTCTACTTAGGCTTAAAATAACACTAATAACAAGCAGTCTTGAAGCGCAGCCGAGCCAAAGCCTGGCTGGATGCACGTCCTGTGGCCTGACGGAGCCACCAGGGAATGGGCTGGGTCAGCAGCATGCAGGTGCCTGTGGTCTCACGTCGCGGCAAAGGAGGCGTTTGGCTTGAGTGGAGGAAGAGGATCGGGAAGCGGGAGTTTTGGTGGGGCCCGCGTGCTGCATCAGCGTGTCTAGTGCCACCACTAGTGCCTCGGCCCCCTGCAAGGGCGAGCGGGCTCCGGGGACTGGCTGAGTGTCCACAGCTGGGCTGCTGGGGTCATTCTTCCTGCCGCAGAGCAAAGGGTGTTTCGCAGCACGCTTGTGGGTGGTTGGCAGGCCTGTGGCCCCTGGGGTGTGCAAGCCACTGCTCGTCGTGGGCTGTGCTCTCCACGTCTTGGAGGGAGTCACCAGCAACCAACTTCCTTTGGGTCAGCAGCAGCAGACGGACCCTGCGCAAAGTGGCCAACTCCTGGCCTTCCAGGACACTCTCCTGTGCCCAGCAGCGTGCCGCTGACCTTGGTCTATGCCACTGAATCGCAGCGCTTAGTGTACAGCGCCTTCCTCTGCTACCCAGGCGTCCTCCCGCAGCCCTTGCCCTGCAACCTTTCCCTGTGTGTGTGTGTGTGTGGCTGTTTTGGCTTCCTGTCCTCCTGGTGGATCTCCACGAGTTCATGGCTATTCCCAGGCTGAGCTGGGCACTGGCGGCGCCCCTGGCACCTCTGTAGCAGATCTCACTGTGGCCGAGAGAGCCAGACCCACACCAAGGCTACGCCGTGGTCGCCTCTGCTGGAGTCTTGCAAGCTCGGGCCCCTGTCTGAGGACGGCAGGACCCCGCAAGCGTGCGCTTCTGGCGGAGCGCTGGCGCACAAGTCCCTGCTCCTTCCGCGGCTTCGGGCCGCCTGCAATCTGTTGCCCCCACTCCCACCCCTAGAATGTCTTTCACCTGCTCCAGAGACTGGGTGGGCCAGAGCCTCATCTCCCACATTTTTCAGTGTCCTGCAACTGCTCTGTCCCTGGGACCACCCGCACCTGTGTCACCCACGAGGGTCTCCACTTCTTGCCAAACTCTGTGTCTTGCCTCACACTCCAACCCCTGCCTTTGTCCCTCACTCGTAATGCTCGAATCCAAGTGAGTCTAGAGGCTGTGCCCTGAATCTCGGCCCCGCCCTTGCTCTTTCACAGGCCCCGGCCCCTGGGCACTGTGGCATGTCCGGCGTTACTGAGGGTGGTGCAGGGGGCGCTGCAGTACCGGGGCATGATGCAAGGGAGCTCTGCTGTACAGAGGTGCTGCAGTACATGGTCCTGATGTATGTGGATGCTGCAGTACCAGAGCATGATGCAGGGCGCCGCTGAAATGCAGTGGCCTGTTCCAAGGGGGCGGTGGAGTACCGGTACCCAGACCCAGGGTGTGTAACTAAGCAGGGGAGCAGTATTACCGGGCCCCGGCGCCAGGGGGCGCTGCTGAGCAGTCGAGCTGCAGTACCGATCCACGGATACAGGGGGCGCTGCTGAGCAGTCGAGCTGCAGTACTGATCCCCGGCGCCAGGGGGCGCTGCTGAGCAGTCGAGCTGCAGTACCGATCCCCAGAGACAGGGGGCGCTGCTGAGCAGGGGCGCTGCAGTACCGTTTCCTGGTGCCAGGGGGCGCTGCTGAGCACGGGAGCTACAGTACCGATCCCCGGCTCCAGGGGGCGCAACTGAGCAGCCGAGCTGCAGTACCGGGCCCCGGCGTCAGGGGGCGCTTCTGAGCAGGGGAGCTGCTGTACCGGGCCCCGGCGCCAGGGGGCGCTGCTGAGCACCCAAGTTTTTGCGAGCAGCTGGGCAATCTCTTGCACGCCTGGTCCCGCAGGATCCAGCCCCAGGACCAGAGCATGACACTCAGCGTGGTCATCTGATGCCTCTGCACCTAGGCCTGCCTCATCTGATGCCCCTCCACCCCCCCTCTCTTGTCTGCGAGTGTGCCCGCGAGGCTGGACTGGGGAACCCCTTCCCAGAACCAGAGCTAAGCCAACACGGGCAGAACACGCAGCTCAGCCCTCTTACTCAGCCGCCCTTCCTTGTCCTCGAGTCTTTGTAAAACGTTACATGGGCTTTGCTGCTAGTGCTTTGCTTGGAGGAGGCCAGGGAGAGGGAAGGAGATTTACTATTTTCTATTTGTGCTTTACAGGTCAAGCAAAGCTCTTTCTCTGGTTTTCAAACAGTGTTTCTGAACCGTGGCCGCCTTCCTTGCTTTTCCTTCTGTTTGCCACTGGGTGAGACCAGAAGGGGCAATGAGGTAGGACGTAAAGCCTGTCGGTTTGCCTTTTTAAAAGTTTGCAACTCGGATATAATACCTGATATCGCTTAGCTGACTGGAACCCGTTTGTTTCTAGAATTCCGGGGAGGCGTGTATTACCAATCGACATCTAGGATGTTAGTGTTTCCTGAATAAGGCCTTGATACATCAAAGGGGGTTTTCATTTTAAATCCACTTGCATTTATACTGCAAAAGACTTACAAGTCACCTTCAAGAAGGTCTTGCTATTGTTTTTCCTCTCCTTACCCCCAATTGTATTTGAAAATGATGAGATAAATTAGTCAATGAAGAGATTAAATAGGAACAAAGTGGAAAAGGTACCAGTCACTTAAGGGGACATACAGCTGTGCATAGGACAGACGTCCTACCTGTGGGTATGTCTGTGTGTAGGCACCCACTGTTTGCCACAAGGTGGGCGCTCAGGTATTTGCTTTTCTGAAACTGGGTGTAATCTGTGAGCTACAGCGTTCTCCTGCATCGTCTAATTGCTCGGTCACAGCAGACCCACGGCGGTGGTCTTACAACTGCTCGCCACCTGCTCTGTAGCGACACACCTGGGGCACGATCAACTCCGAATACAAGGACCGGGAGAAGCTTACTTAAGGTCAAAAGAGAAAAATAAACTGTCACTCCCCAGGATGCACAGAACAGGTAATTCCAATCCCATGGTTAAGGGAACAGGTGAAGACTGTTGGGCTGTGATACCATGCTGATAATTCTCACCGTAACCTCCTGAGAGTTCTGTAAATGAGGACAAGTGCCCAGGGACAGGGGTTTCCACATTGATGTTGCAACAGTGACTGGGCAGTGAGAGCAGGAGTCTTAGGCAATGATACCTGGTATGCAGCTGTCAGATCAGCCCTGTGGCATCCCAGGGACCGGCTCCTGCGCTTCCAGCAGCGCCATTACCGGGAGGCTCAAGGCCACACACCCCATGTTTCCTTAGAGCATTCTTGGGGTATGTGTGGAGAGTGGGGGCGATGGGGAAAGGATGGGATTCGTCGGGGAGAAATATGATTGATTGTGGTCTCTTTGTTGCCAGGTTAAATTCACTGCTTCTTAGCTCTGGTAGCTCCTAGAATCACCTGGGGAGCTTTCAGATAAGATCACTGACTAGGCCCTGTCCTCAGAGAGTCCAGTCGATTTGAGATGGGCCTGGGCATAAGGGCTTTTCAAAGCATTTTAGTTGGTTTTAATATACGTTCAAGATTCAACTTTATAATTTTTAAAATTGGCTTGAGAGAGAGAGGAAGGGAGAGGGAGAGAGAAACATCAATGTGTGAAAGAGACATCGACCAGTTGCCTCCTGTACATGCCCCTACTGGGGCTCTAACCTGCAGTCTGGGTACGTGCCCTGACGGGAGTTGAACCTCTGACCCTTTGCTGGACAGGATGACCCTCCAACCAACTGAGCCACATTGGCCAGGGTAAGAAGTATCCTCTTTTTAATTAGTCTCAGAAACATCTGAGTGAAGCTTTCATTGTACCTGTCACAGGTGTTAAGAATTTGAAGTTGAATTCTGACAGTGAGTTACTTGGGGAAAACTCTTTTAAGCCTTCAGACAATACCTGATGAATCACATAGAGACAACTCGTTGTCATCAGGAATATATAGGTATGCTTTCAACAATTTCTTTCTATGTGTAAGGCACTGCGTGAGTCCAGTCAGATCAATTGCATTATAAAGTTATACACTACGAATTATTCCAAATCCAAAAATTGAAGTGTTCCCTGATTAGCTTGATGTAAGTAAGTCTATATCAACTGTGAGAAGAAGGTATCCCAATAATTACTAGAAAAGCTGCCACCTGTTTCTATCATGCTTACAACTTAACCTTTTTAATATTTATATGGATTTTATGGAGAGCCTAATGGGGTTGGAGAATTATGCTGCTTATAAACATTTTTACAAACTAAGCAAATTGGCAAATGAATAGCAACTAATTAATTCTTACCTTATGTGAAATCTCTTTGGGACTAGTTTGGCTATAATACTAACTTTAGCACTGGCCGGTGTGGCTCAGTTGGGTGAGTGCTGTCCCATGCACCGAGAGGTCGCCAGTTTGATTCTCAGTCAGGGCACATGCCCAGGTGGCAGGCTCGATCCCAAGTAGGCTGCATGCAGAAGGCAGCCGATGGATGTCTCTTTCTCATTGATGTTTCTCTCTCTCTCTCCCTTTCCCTCCCTCTCCCTCTAAAACACATAAAAATATATATTTAAAAAAATTGTTCTAAACAATTTAAAAACATATCTTTTAAAAATGTTATGAAAAAACTAACTTTAAAAAAATCTATCAGAAGTGAGTCCTAGAGAAATCCACACAGGGTTGAAAGTAGAAAATTTTATTTAATATAATCCACTTTAGGTAATACCAAGCATCCAATCCTCTCCTGCAAGGAGTCATACGGGCCATAGAGCTGGGAACTGAGCCAGTCTGGCACTTGGCAGCAGCCCTCTCCGAGGCTGACGGGAGGTTCTGTAATCCGCTTTGCAAGCATTGTCACCAGGTCTCACTTTTGGCAGTCAATCAATAGATTCATCTCACTAAATCGGCTGGGGAGTGTTTCAATATGTGTTGGCAACAGTTACCTGGAATTAGCAACTGTGAGGGATGCTAAGGTAACAGTATTCCGATTGATGTAACCTTCCTGAATTTTGTTCTTGTGGATTTTCAGCCTGCTCCTCTAGAGGGGGTGCTGAGTTCCAGGTTTATCTTCTCAGGTGGGCCAGTTAACCACCTCTGTCCTGTGGCTTGCATTCCTGAACATCAAGCAGTCTTGCAAAGGCAAGTCACAGAACTGACGTCAAGGGGACCCAGGCAAAGATCTGGGAGTGAGCCCAGGGTCCATTCCCCACAGATGAGAGGTCAGGAGCACCTGTTCCTCAAGGCAGTGCCTCCATTGATTTTCCTTCATGCGTTGATGCCTTTGCTATGTGTCTAAGATGCATGTGCGGCTGACTCACTTTGTGAAGCTCTTCAAGCTGGGGCTTGTACTGTGTTTGACATATTTTGGGTGCTCAGTAAATATTAAATCAGTAGTAGAGTCTCCAGTTGTGGGATTAATAAACCAAGCCACTTACACACACAGCATAACTACACAACCTCAGATGGCCATGGTTAAAGCAAGGATAAATCATGCCCAGAAAAACACGCTACTCAATCTGGATTTGTCAATTCCAGCAATTCCAGGAACGAACTGTTATTTGGGGTCTTCTGTGAGCCTCTGGACCCAACCCCAGGAAGGACAGCATTTCAGTACATGGCGCCAAGCTCTGTCTGTCCTCTCCGAGACTGAATGTGCCTAAATCCACAGGTTCATCAAAGACAGAGTAGAGAATTTCAGGATTAACTTCTTTTGTATCTTTTTTTAAAACCTCACCTGAGGATATTTTTTTTCCATTGACTTTTAGACAGTGGAAGGAAGGAAGGGAGAGAGAAGAGAGAGAAACATCAATTGCTTGCCTTCAGTACGAGCCTGAACTGGGGCTGGGGAGTGAACCTGCAGCTGAGGTACGTGTCCTTGAGCAGGAACGGAACCGCGACCTGTCAGTCGGAGCCCCGACCAGTACTCTAACCGCTGAGCCAAACCGGCCAGGGCCAGTTTTAATTTCTATACCATCATGAATCTGGATCATTATTTAAATGTTAGCATTTACTCACACTCTTCCACACAGAATTTGTGAAATTTAAAGAACATTCAACACTTGGGCCTTTAAACAAAATTGGATCAGATTCCAAATCCTTCATGACAGAGTCACAAACGGGATTTTCTGGTACATCCAAAATAAAAGTTTAAAATGGATTTGGGTACACCTTCCCAGGGATCCATATATTTTGCTAAGATAAGCTAGTCTGCAGATGTTGGAAATGCAAAATATTTATTTGGATGGATGAGCGTTGCCATCTTGGTTTGTTAAAAGACCATACATCCCCAACCGGACTTCGTAAGTAGAAAGCCTTATTTTGAACTGCGCGTGCACACTTCCAACAGGTTTTAAATGGTTCTCCTCTGCTTTCCAAATCGATTTCTCATTTCCCACTCTTGATATCTCTATTCTGCCTTTTTTTTCTGCTACTTTCCCATATTATCTATGAAATACGTCCGTTCTGAATCTACCTCCACCCCAGTGAAGGAGAGCGGGTGATATTCAAACATCCCTCTTCCCGTGGGTCCTTCTACGGTGAGTCACCTTGGAGAGCCACCCTGGCTAATTCCGTTGCAGAGGGCGGACTGCACCCAACAAGTGGAGGGCTGCTGTCACTGCACTTCCTGTCCACTGTGGGCCCTTGGAGCTCACACAACTGAACGTTTCACAGATGACTCCAAGCAGAGGTGAGTAACAAGAGTTTGCTCAGAATCTCTGCAGGGCCCTTTATTGCCGCGAACCAGCCGCGGCGTGCGGGACTGTGCTCCGGAGGTGAAGAAGAAAAGAAAGAGAAGAGACAATGGGGCTGGGAGGGCTCTCTCCCTCAGGGATGCTGAGTGAGAGTCAAGCAAGCTTTATTCAAAGTTACAATATTTTATACAGCGTTTCAGGGCATTCGGCCAACCTTCTGAACTTCTAAGACATTCCTAGATACAACACTTTAGAGGAGGCTGCAGCCACACTGGCATCTCAGATGAAAGTTTCCCAGATAAGGTAGGGGAGTATCTGGTCTAATTGGATCTGGGAAACATGCGGGGCTGAGCACACAGGACAGCAGGCAATTAGGCGCTCCCTGATTTATAGGGGGCCTCAGCACTGACGCACCTGGCTGATATCTTTCAAGAACACCAGGACGCCGCGGTCTGCTGCCCCGGTGCCCAGGACCCCACAGCTCCCCCTTTTTGTTTTATAAAATAGGGCGGTCTTTCTCTTGCTGCAATTGCAGATATTTCAAGGAAACAAACAACTGAGAGACCTGTGCTGCTCCAAGACGTAGGCAACAACAGATGGTTCCCATACCCAGGATCCCGCATGTTGCCACGGTCACTAGGCCGATAAGTTGTTGTCCCCCCTGAGTCATGGAGGGGAAAGCAGTACGCAGAGAATTAAAGAAAGATTGAGCCTGTTTTGCTAGGTCAAAATCTAATGGGGGGGCATTAAGTAAGTCCCGAATCTCACGATGCAGTAATTGTATATCTAAAGAGGTATTAGTATCATGCCATATACCATTCAAGTGATTTTTTACCTTATGCCACGCAAAGCGGGAGGCATTGTATGGTACGGGGGTCACACACATAAAGCGGAAGGCGGCGTGACAACGCAAAGAGACGCGGGTCTCTAAGCTGACTAACTCATCCCCTAGGATCTGAACAGTGTCATATAGAGCATTCAGACGCTGTTCAATACGATAATCCCAATCTTGTTGTGTCTCCAAGGTGCATGTAACATTACTAGCTAACTGGTTGACAAATTCAGCTGTTTGGATACTGGTAGACAGAGCAATGGCCGAAGCCGCAGCAGTTGCAATCATAGTTACTAAGGCAGTAATACTAGCAATGAGCAACCCAATAAATCGTTTTCCCCTAGTCAACTGATTACGAACTCTATCTAACAATTCTAAACTACGTTCCTCATACCAAGGTTCAGTAAGGTTCACAGGAAGGAACACAAACGAAGGTTGATACAATATAGCTACGGGATACTCCGTAGAAGCGTTTACACAATTGGCAAGGGCACAGTTAGTACAATTTAAGGAGTACACTCCAGAGTCATTACTTCGTGATAGATTGAGGGGGCCTATCAGCAGAGCATAAGGCTCAGGAACACAAGCAGTGGTAGAAACGTTCCATGCTGATCCATTGCCTAAGATTCCGTGTGGGGACACAGTCACATTGACCTTGTAGACGGTAATTCGTCCCAAGCTGGCAGTCAGCTTCCACAAGTCAGTTTGCCACGTCTTGTTGTTCCTGGTCCATAATCTTGCGACCTGTTGCGTAGGATGGCAGTCGGCGTCTAGGGGTGCCCTTTCGCAGATTTGCGCGTTGCAAACAGTCCAGTTGTCATGGTAGCTTTTCCAGTCAATCCCGCCGCTGCTTTGGGACACCCTTTTAGAACACACCTTCATTTTCTGCGGCAGCGGGCCAGTTCCCCTGTTAGAGCAATTGAAAATAGGATATAGGTACTTAACTTTCCAATAAATCCCAGAGCGGGCCTGGTTTTCATCAGATTCAAGGGTATGCCTCAGTCGGACACAATGAGGCAGGGAATCATTCACAGTAAAACAAATGGGGGGAAATTTACTGACTCCGAGATAGGAATAACCGTCCCTCCATTGCGGCCAAATATGAGCGGCCGAAGGGAGGCCCAAGATTTTAGTATCATTCACATATACAGGTACTTGAAGATCATCCCAGGTTACAGGATGTAATAAGGGAGGGTTAGGCAGATATGCCCAAAGATTTTCCGCCCGTCCCACAGGGAAGGTTAGTAACCAAAGAAAGAAAAGAGCCTGGAGAACTGCTGTCAGGGGCATCATTGCCAGGTCCTGTGGGCGGTCCACAACATCACGGCTTCGATGCTCAGGCGTCAGATGCAGGCGTTGGAATCGACGGCGAAGCCGGGCGATCTTGGTTCGGGGCATGCTTCACACACCTCGCAGGCAACCACTGAGGAGCAGGGGCATCTGTGGGAAAAACACAAACATATCCTCGACCCCACATTAAAGCCGAATCAGGGCCATGCCAAGCACCGGTTAGAGGATCTCGCCACAGTACCAGAGGATGAGCCTGACGTTGTGGATTCCAAAACCGGTCTGCGGCGGAACGTCCATCATTACCCAGAGTTAAAAAATTTATGACAAATAAGGTATGCATAAGTAGCTTTTGGGGAGTGGGTGTATATCCCCCTACTCCCCCTTTCTTTAATTTTACTAAGTGGTGTTTCAGGACTTGATGCACACGTTCCACTATTCCCTGTCCCTGAGGGTTGTATGGAATTCCAGTTTTAAGAGAAAAATGAAACTGTTGGGCAAAACGGCGTAGGCTAGCACTGGTATAAGCAGGGCCATTGTCCGTTTTGATTTCTCGGGGAGTACCCATAACAGCAAAGCAGTGTAAGAGATGTTGTTGCACTGCGTTCACATTTTCACCCGAGAGACATGTGGCCCACATGAAGTGAGAACAGGTGTCAATGGTGACATGAACATACTGCACTCTGCAACCAATAGAAATGTACTTTTGTACATACCCGTCTGAATTTCACCGCAAAATGCCCTTCTTTTCTGGTTTGTTGAAAGTTCTCAACACATTAGGAGAAAGAGAGTGTTTGAGCAAGAGTGATGCAGTGTGCGTTTTCCTGGATTTCAAGTGATTTGGGAAACATAGTCCCTATTTTTCCACATTGTGTAAGAAACAACATGAGGCTTGCAAGAGATTGAAACAGTGCATCCCAAAACGTATTCCAGCAGCAAAAACACACGTTTCTACAAAGACTTTGAAGGAGCAAGCAAAAGCCTAGTGGCTGAGTGTTCTTTCAGAGAGAAACACATGCTTTTCATCCTTATGGAGTGAGTTTTGTGCCAGGAATTCATATGCATTTTGTACTGTGCAGAATGTAGCTACCTGCTCGGGAGTTGTGTCATAGAAGCACCTTTCCTGCAGGAGCTTATTGCAACATTCATTGTTTGGCTAAGTTGTTTAGGGGTGGTTTTGGAAGGTCTTTCACCTTTGGCCAAATCCCGCTTCGCACGAAGTTTTTTCACAGCGCTCTTTCCAAGTGTCCACAAAGAGCTGCTGCTTGAAACTGTCCACATGCACATCTCCCTTACTGGTGTGTTCGTTTCACTACCTGGATTTTGGTTTCCTCTTCCTTCTTTAAAATGACAAGCCTTCTTTCTGCACGCTACACACACCTTGTAGCAGTTTCAGTTTGAAGCATGTTGGTGCTCTCAAAACGCTGTGTAACCTAGGTAGAGTGTGTCCCTCTCCAGCACTGAATACACAACGTAGAGCTCCTTTCACCACAGACACGCAAACACATCTTTTTTGAAAGTCCTACTTCAGGTCACGTGGAAATTTAAGGGTTTCATCGAGAACATGAAGTCAATCATGCTTTTGCACTCTGCAACCAATAGAAATGTACTTTTGTACATACCCGTCTGAATTTCACCGCAAAATGCCCTTCTTTTCTGGTTTGTTGAAAGTTCTCAACACATTAGGAGAAAGAGCGTGTTTGAGCAAGAGTGATGCACTGTGCGTTTTCCTGGATTTCAAGTGATTTGGGAAACATACGCCTTATTTTTCCACATTGTGTAAGAAGCAACATGAGGCTTGCAAGAGATTGAAACAATGCATCCCAAAACGTATTCCAGCAGCGAAAACACACGTTTCTACAAAGACCCTGAAGGAGCAAGCAAAAGCCTAGTGGCTGAGTGTTCTTTCAGAGAGAAACACATGCTTTTCATCCTTATGGAGTGAGTTTTGTGCCAGGAATTCATATGCATTTTGTACTGTGCAGAATGTAGCTACCTGCTCGGGAGTTGTGTCATAGAAGCACCTTTGCTGCAGGAGCTTATTGCAACATTCATTGTTTGGCTAAGTTCTTTAGGGGTGGTTTTGGAAGGTCTTTCAACTTTGGCCAAATCCAGCTTCGTACGAAGTTTTTTAACAGCGCTATTTCCAAGTGTCCACAAAGACCTGCTGCTTGAAACTGTCCACATGCACATCTCCCATACTGGTGTGTTCGTTTCACTACCTGGATTTTGGTTTCCTCTTCTTTCTTTGAAATGACAAGCCTTCTTTCTGCACGCTACACACACCTTATAGCAGTTTCAGTTTGAAGCATGTTGGTGCTATCAAAACGCTGTGTAACCTAGGTAGAGTGTGTCACTCTCCAGCACTGAATACACAACTTAGAGCTCCTTTCACCACAGACACGCAAACACATCTTTTTGTGAAAGTCCTACTTCAGGTCACTTGGAAATGTAAGGGTTTCATCGAGAACATGAAGTCAATTATGCTTTTGCACTCTGCAACCAATAGAAATGTACTTTTGTACATACACGTCTGAATTTCACCGCAAAATGCCCTTCTTTTCTGGTTTGTTGAAAGTTCTCAACACATTAGGAGAAAGAGCATGTTTGAGCAAGAGTGATGCAGTGTGCGTTTTCCTGGATTTCAAGTGATTTGGGAAACATACTCCTTATTTTTCCACATTGTGTAAGAAGCAACATGAGGCTTGCAAGAGATTGAAACAATGCATCCCAAAACGTATTCCAGCAGCAAAAACACACGTTTCTACAAAGACTTTGAAGGAGCAAGCAAAAGCCTAGTGGCTGAGTGTTCTTTCAGAGAGAAACACATGCTTTTCATCCTTATGGAGTGAGGTTTGTGCCAGGAATTCATATGCATTTTGTACTGTGCAGAATGTAGCTACCTGCTCGGGAGTTGTGTCATAGAAGCACCTTTGCTGCAGGAGCTTATTGCAACATTCATTGTTTGGCTAAGTTGTTTAGGGGTGGTTTTGGAAGGTCTTTCAACTTTGGCCAAATCCCGATTCGTACGAAATTTTTTCACAGCGCTCTTTCCAAGTGTCCACAAAGAGCTGCTGCTTGAAACTGTCCACATGCACATCTCCCATACTGGTGTGTTCGTTTCACTACCTGGATTTTGGTTTCCTCTTCTTTCTTTGAAATGACAAGCCTTCTTTCTGCACGCTACACACACCTTGTAGCAGTTTCAGTTTGAAGCATGTTGGTGCTCTCAAAACGCTGTGTAACCTAGGTAGAGTGTGTCACTCTCCAGCACTGAATACACAACGTAGAGCTCCTTTCACCACAGACACGCAAAGACATCTTTTTTGAAAGTCCTACTTCAGGTCACTTGTAAATGTAAGGGTTTCATGGAGAACATGAAGTCAATCATGCTTTTGCACTCTGCAACCAATAGAAATGTACTTTTGTACATACCCGTCTGAATTTCACCGCAAAATGCCCTTCTTTTCTGGTTTGTTGAAAGTTCTCAACACATTAGGAGAAAGAGAGTGTTTGAGCAAGAGTGATGCAGTGTGCGTTTTCCTGGATTTCAAGTGATTTGGGAACATACTCCTTATTTTTCCACATTGTGTAAGAAACAACATGAGGCTTGCAAGAGATTGAAACAGTGCATCCCAAAACGTATTCCAGCAGCAAAAACACACGTTTCTACAAAGACTTTGAAGGAGCAAGCAAAAGCCTAGTGGCTGAGTGTTCTTTCAGAGAGAAACACATGCTTTTCATCCTTATGTAGTGAGTTTTGTGCCAGGAATTCATATGCATTTTGTACTGTGCAGAATGTTGCTACCTGCTCGGGAGTTGTGTCATAGAGGCACCTTTGCTGCAGGAGCTTATTGCATCATTCATTGTTTGGCTAAGTTCTTTAGGGGTGGTTTTGGAAGGTCTTTCAACTTTGGCCAAATCCAGCTTCGTAGGAAATTTTTTAACAGCGCTCTTTCCAAGTGTCCACAAAGAGCTGCTGCTTGAAACTGTCCACATGCACATCTCCCTTACTGGTGTGTTCGTTTCACTACCTGGATTTTGGTTTCCTCTTCCTTCTTTGAAATGACCAGCCTTCTTTCTGCATGCTACACACACCTTGTAGCAGTTTCAGTTTGAAGCATGTTGGTGCTCTCAAACGCTGTGTAACCTAGGTAGAGTGTGTCACTCTCCAGCACTGAATACACAACGTAGAGCTCCTTTCACCACAGACACGCAAAGACATCTTTTTTGAAAGTCCTACTTCAGGTCACTTGTAAATGTAAGGGTTTCATCGAGAACATGAAGTCAATCATGCTTTTGCACTCTGCAACCAATAGAAATGTACTTTTGTACATACCCGTCTGAATTTCACCGCAAAATGCCCTTCTTTTCTGGTTTGTTGAAAGTTCTCAACACATTAGGAGAAAGAGCGTGTTTGAGCAAGAGTGATGCAGTGTGCGTTTTCCTCGATTTCAAGTGATTTGGGAAATATAATCCTCGTTTTTCCACATGGTCTAAGAAACAACATGAGGCTTGCAAGAGATTGAAACAATGCATCCCAAAACGTATTCCAGCAGCGAAAACACACGTTTCTACAAAGACTTTGAAGGAGCAAGAAAAAGCCTAGTGGCTGAGTGTTCCTTCAGAGAGAAACACATGCTTTTCATCCTTATGGAGTGAGTTTTGTGCCAGGAATACATATGCATTTTGTACTGTGCAGAATGTAGCTACCTGCTCGGGAGTTGTGTCATAGAAGCACCTTTGCTGCAGGAGCTTATGGCAACATTCATTGTTTGGCTAAGTTCTTTAGGGGTGGTTTTGGAAGGTCTTTCAACTTTGGCCAAATCCAGCTTCGTACGAAGTTTTTTAACAGCGCTATTTCCAAGTGTCCACAAAGACCTGCTGCTTGAAACTGTCCACATGCACATCTCCCTTACTGGTGTGTTCGTTTCACTACCTGGATTTTGGTTTCCTCTTCCTTCTTTAAAATGACAAGCCTTCTTTCTGCACGCTACACACACCTTGTAGCAGTTTCAGTTTGAAGCATGTTGGTGCTCTCAAAACGCTGTGTAACCTAGGTAGAGTGTGTCACTCTCCAGCACTGAATACACAACGTAGAGCTCCTTTCACCACAGACACGCAAACACATCTTTTTTGAAAGTCCTACTTCAGGTCACTTGGAAATGTAAGGGTTTCATCGAGAACATGAAGTCAATCATGCTTTTGCACTCTGCAACCAATAGAAATGTACTTTTGTACATACCCGTCTGAATTTCACCGCAAAATGCCCTTCTTTTCTGGTTTGTTGAAAGTTCTCAACACATTAGGAGAAAGAGCGTGTTTGAGCAAGAGTGATGCAGTGTGCGTTTTCCTGGATTTCAAGTGATTTGGGAAACATAGTCCCTATTTTTCCACATTGTGTAAGAAACAACATGAGGCTTGCAAGAGATTGAAACAGTGCATCCCAAAACGTATTCCAGGAGCAAAAACACACGTTTCTACAAAGACTTTGAAGGAGCAAGCAAAAGACTAGTGGCTGAGTGTTCTTTCAGAGAGAAACACATGCTTTTCATCCTTATGGAGTGAGTTTTGTGCCAGGAATTCATATGCATTTTGTACTGTGCAGAATGTAGCTACCTGCTCGGGAGTTGTGTCATAGAAGCACCTTTGCTGCAGGAGCTTATGGCAACATTCATTGTTTGGCTAAGTTCTTTAGGGGTGGTTTTGGAAGGTCTTTCAACTTTGGCCAAATCCAGCTTCGTACGAAGTTTTTTAACAGCGCTCTTTCCAAGTGTCCACAAAGACCTGCTGCTTGAAACTGTCCACATGCACATCTCCCATACTGGTGTGTTCGTTTCACTACCTGGATTTTGGTTTCCTCTTCTTTCTTTGAAATGACAAGCCTTCTTTCTGCACGCTACACACACCTTGTAGCAGTTTCAGTTTGAAGCATGTTGGTGCTATCAAAAGGCTGTGTACCCTAGGTAGAGTGTGTCACTCTCCAGCACTGAATACACAACTTAGAGCTCCTTTCACCACAGACACGCAAACACATCTTTTTGTGAAAGTCCTACTTCAGGTCACTTGGAAATGTAAGGGTTTCATCGAGAACATGAAGTCAATTATGCTTTTGCACTCTGCAACCAATAGAAATGTACTTTTGTACATACCCGTCTGAATTTCACCGCAAAATGCCCTTCTTTTCTGGTTTGTTGAAAGTTCTCAACACATTAGGAGAAAGAGCGTGTTTGAGCAAGAGTGATGCACTGTGCGTTTTCCTGGATTTCAAGTGATTTGGGAAACATACTCCTTATTTTTCCACATTGTGTAAGAAGCAACATGAGGCTTGCAAGAGATTGAAACAATGCATCCCAAAACGTATTCCAGCAGTGAAAACACACGTTTCTACAAAGACTTTGAAGGAGCAAGCAAAAGCCTAGTGGCTGAGTGTTCTTTCAGAGAAACACATGCTTTTCATCCTTATGGAGTGAGTTATGTGCCAGGAATTCATATGCATTTTGTACTGTGCAGAATGTAGCTACCTGCTCGGGAGTTGTGTCATAGAAGCACCTTTCCTGCAGGAGCTTATTGCAACATTCATTGTTTGGCTAAGTTGTTTAGGGGTGGTTTTGGAAGGTCTTTCACCTTTGGCCAAATCCCGCTTCGCACGAAGTTTTTTCACAGCGCTCTTTCCAAGTGTCCACAAAGAGCTGCTGCTTGAAACTGTCCACATGCACATCTCCCTTACTGGTGTGTTCGTTTCACTACCTGGATTTTGGTTTCCTCTTCCTTCTTTAAAATGACAAGCCTTCTTTCTGCACGCTACACACACCTTGTAGCAGTTTCAGTTTGAAGCATGTTGGTGCTCTCAAAACGCTGTGTTACCTAGGTAGAGTGTGTCCCTCTCCAGCACTGAATACACAACGTAGAGCTCCTTTCACCACAGACACGCAAAGACATCTTTTTTGAAAGTCCTACTTCAGGTCACTTGGAAATGTAAGGGTTTCATCGAGAACATGAAGTCAATCATGCTTTTGCACTCTGCAACCAATAGAAATGTACTTTTGTACATACCCGTCTGAATTTCACCGCAAAATGCCCTTCTTTTCTGGTTTGTTGAAAGTTCTCAACACATTAGGAGAAAGAGCGTGTTTGAGCAAGAGTGATGCAGTGTGCGTTTTCCTCGATTTCAAGTGATTTGGGAAACATACGCCTTATTTTTCCACATTGTGTAAGAAACAACATGAGGCTTGCAAGAGATTGAAACAATGCATCCCAAAACGTATTCCAGCAGCGAAAACACACGTTTCTACAAAGACTTTGAAGGAGCAAGCAAAAGACTAGTGGCTGAGTGTTCTTTCAGAGAGAAACACATGCTTTTCATCCTTATGGAGTGAGTTTTGTGCCAGGAATTCATATGCATTTTGTACTGTGCAGAATGTAGCTACCTGCTCGGGAGTTGTGTCATAGAAGCACCTTTCCTGCAGGAGCTTATGGCAACATTCATTGTTTGGCTAAGTTCTTTAGGGGTGGCTTTGGAAGGTCTTTCAACTTTGGCCAAATCCAGCTTCGTACGAAGTTTTTTAACAGCGCTATTTCCAAGTGTCCACAAAGAGCTGCTGCTTGAAACTGTCCACATGCACATCTCCCATACTGGTGTGTTCGTTTCACTACCTGGATTTTGGTTTCCTCTTCTTTCTTTGAAATGACAAGCCTTCTTTCTGCACGCTACACACACCTTGTAGCAGTTTCAGTTTGAAGCATGTTGGTGCTATCAAAACGCTGTGTAACCTAGGTAGAGTGTGTCACTCTCCAGCACTGAATACACAACTTAGAGCTCCTTTCACCACAGACACGCAAACACATCTTTTTGTGAAAGTCCTACTTCAGGTCACTTGGAAATGTAAGGGTTTCATCGAGAACATGAAGTCAATTATGCTTTTGCACTCTGCAACCAATAGAAATGTACTTTTGTACATACCCGTCTGAATTTCACCGCAAAATGCCCTTCTTTTCTGGTTTGTTGAAAGTTCTCAACACATTAGGAGAAAGAGCGTGTTTGAGCAAGAGTGATGCAGTGTGCGTTTTCCTGGATTTCAAGTGATTTGGGAAACATAGTCCCTATTTTTCCACATTGTGTAAGAAACAACATGAGGCTTGCAAGAGATTGAAACAGTGCATCCCAAAACGTATTCCAGCAGCAAAAACACACGTTTCTACAAAGACTTTGAAGGAGCAAGCAAAAGCCTAGTGGCTGAGTGTTCTTTCAGAGAGAAACACATGCTTTTCATCCTTATGGAGTGAGTTTTGTGTCAGGAATTCATATGCATTTTGTACTGTGCAGAATGTAGCTACCTGCTCGGGAGTTGTGTCATAGAGGCACCTTTGCTGCAGGAGCTTATTGCATCATTCATTGTTTGGCTAAATTCTTTAGGGGTGGTTTTGGAAGGTCTTTCAACTTTGGCCAAATCCCGCTTCGTAGGAAATTTTTTAACAGCGCTCTTTCCAAGTGTCCACAAAGAGCTGCTGCTTGAAACTGTCCACATGCACATCTCCCTTACTGGTGTGTTCGTTTCACTACCTGGATTTTGGTTTCCTCTTCCTTCTTTGAAATGACAAGCTTTCTTTCTGCACGCTACACACACCTTGTAGCAGTTTCAGTTTGAAGCATGTTGGTGCTCTCAAAACGCTGTGTAACCTAGGTAGAGTGTGTCACTCTCCAGCACTGAATACACAACGTAGAGCTCCTTTCACCACAGACACGCAAAGACATCTTTTTTGAAAGTCCTACTTCAGGTCACTTGGAAATGTAAGGGTTTCATCGAGAACATGAAGTCAATCATGCTTTTGCACTCTGCAACCAATAGAAATGTACTTTTGTACATACCCGTCTGAATTTCACCGCAAAATGCCCTTCTTTTCTGGTTTGTTGAAAGTTCTCAACACATTAGGAGAAAGAGCGTGTTTGAGCAAGAGTGATGCAGTGTGCGTTTTCCTCGATTTCAAGTGATTTTGGAAATATAATCCTCGTTTTTCCACATGGTCTAAGAAACAACATGAGGCTTGCAAGAGATTGAAACAATGCATCCCAAAACGTATTCCAGCAGCGAAAACACACGTTTCTACAAAGACTTTGAAGGAGCAAGAAAAAGCCTAGTGGCTGAGTGTTCCTTCAGAGAGAAACACATGCTTTTCATCCTTATGGAGTGAGTTTTGTGCCAGGAATTCATATGCATTTTGTACTGTGCAGAATGTAGCTACCTGCTCGGGAGTTGTGTCATAGAGGCACCTTTCCTGCAGGAGCTTATTGCATCATTCATTGTTTGGCTAAGTTCTTTAGGGGTGGTTTTGGAAGGTCTTTCAACTTTGGCCAAATCCCGCTTCGTAGGAAATTTTTTAACAGCGCTCTTTCCAAGTGTCCACAAAGAGCTGCTGCTTGAAACTGTCCACATGCACATCTCCCTTACTGGTGTGTTCGTTTCACTACCTGGATTTTGGTTTCCTCTTCCTTCTCTGAAATGACAAGCCTTCTTTCTGCACGCTACACACACCTTGTAGCAGTTTCAGTTTCAAGCATGTTGGTGCTATCAAAACGCTGTGTAACCTAGGTAGAGTGTGTCACTCTCCAGCACTGAATACACAACGTAGAGCTCCTTTCACCACAGACACGCAAAGACATCTTTTTTGAAAGTCATACTTCAGGTCACTTGTAAATGTAAGGGTTTCATCGAGAACATGAAGTCAATCATGCTTTTGCACTCTGCAACCAATAGAAATGTACTTTTGTACATACCCGTCTGAATTTCACCGCAAAATGCCCTTCTTTTCTGGTTTGTTGAAAGTTCTCAACACATTAGGAGAAAGAGCGTGTTTGAGCAAGAGTGATGCAGTGTGCGTTTTCCTCGATTTCAAGTGATTTGGGAAATATAATCCTCGTTTTTCCACATGGTCTAAGAAACAACATGAGGCTTGCAAGAGATTGAAACAATGCATCCCAAAACGTATTCCAGCAGCGAAAACACAGGTTTCTACAAAGACTTTGAAGGAGCAAGAAAAAGCCTAGTGGCTGAGTGTTCCTTCAGAGAGAAACACATGCTTTTCATCCTTATGGAGTGAGTTTTGTGCCAGGAATTCATATGCATTTTGTACTGTGCAGAATGTAGCTACCTGCTCGGGAGTTGTGTCATAGAGGCACCTTTGCTACAGGAGCTTATTGCAACATTCATTGTTTGGCTAAGTTCTTTAGGGGTGGTTTTGGAAGGTCTTTCAACTTTGGCCAAATCCAGCTTCGTACGAAGTTTTTTAACAGCGCTCTTTCCAAGTGTCCACAAAGACCTGCTACTTGAAACTGTCCACATGCACATCTCCCATACTGGTGTGTTCGTTTCACTACCTGGATTTTGGTTTCCTCTTCTTTCTTTGAAATGACAAGCCTTCTTTCTGCACGCTACACACACCTTTTAGCAGTTTCAGTTTGAAGCATGTTGGTGCTATCAAAACGCTGTGTAACCTAGGTAGAGTGTGTCACTCTCCAGCACTGAATACACAACTTAGAGCTCCTTTCACCACAGACACGCAAAGACATCTTTTTGTGAAAGTCCTACTTCAGGTCACTTGGAAATGTAAGGGTTTCATCGAGAACAGAAGTCAATTATGCTTTTGCACTCTGCAACCAATAGAAATGTACTTTTGTACATACCCGTCTGAATTTCACCGCAAAATGCCCTTCTTTTCTGGTTTGTTGAAAGTTCTCAACACATTAGGAGAAAGAGCGTGTTTGAGCAAGAATGATGCAGTGTGCGTTTTCCTGGATTTCAAGTGATTTGGGAAACATAGTCCCTATTTTTCCACATTGTGTAAGAAACAACATGAGGCTTGCAAGAGATTGAAACAGTGCATCCCAAAACGTATTCCAGCAGCAAAAACACACGTTTCTACAAAGACTTTGAAGGAGCAAGCAAAAGCCTAGTGGCTGAGTGTTCTTTCAGAGAGAAACATATGCTTTTCATCCTTATGGAGTGAGTTTTGTGTCAGGAATTCATATGCATTTTGTACTGTGCAGAATGTAGCTACCTGCTCGGGAGTTGTGTCATAGAGGCACCTTTGCTGCAGGAGCTTATTGCATCATTCATTGTTTGGCTAAGTTCTTTAGGGGTGGTTTTGGAAGGTCTTTCAACTTTGGCCAAATCCCGCTTCGTACGAAATTATTTCACAGCGCTGTTTCCAAGTATCCACAAAGAGCTGCTGCTTGAAACTGTCCACATGCACATCTCCCATACTGGTGTGTTCGTTTCACTACCTGGATTTTGGTTTACTCTTCTTTCTTTGAAATGACAAGCTTTCTTTCTGCACGCTACACACACCTTGTAGCAGTTTCAGTTTGAAGCATGTTGGTGCTATCAAAACACTGTGTAACCTAGGTAGAGTGTGTCACTCTCCAGCACTGAATACACAACTTAAAGCTCCTTTCACCACAGACACGCAAAGACATCTTTTTGTGAAAGTCCTACTTCACGTCACTTGTAAATGTAAGGGTTTCATCGAGAACATGAAGTCAATCATGCTTTTGCACTCTGCAACTAATAGAAATGTACTTTTGTACATACCCGTCTGAATTTCACCGCAAAATGCCCTTCTTTTCTGGTTTGTTGAAAGTTCTCAACACATTAGGAGAAAGAGCGTGTTTGAGCAAGAGTGATGCAGTGTGCGTTTTCCTGGATTTCAAGTGATTTGGGAAACATACTCCCTATTTTTCCACATTGTGTAAGAAGCAACATGAGGCTTCCAAGAGATTGAAACAATGCATCCCAAAACGTATTCCAGCAGCGAAAACACACGTTTCTACAAAGACTATGAAGGAGCAAGCAAAACCTAGTGGCTGAGTGTTCTTTCAGAGAGAAACACATGCTTTTCATCCTTATGGAGTGAGTTTTGTGCCAGGAATTCATATGCATTTTGTACTGTGCAGAATGTAGCTACCTGCTCGGGAGTTGTGTCATAGAGGCACCTTTGCTGCAGGAGCTTATTGCAACATTCATTGTTTGGCTAAGTTCTTTAGGGGTGGTTTTGGAAGGTCTTTCAACTTTGGCCAAATCCCGCTTCGCACGAAGTATTTTAACAGCGCTCTTTCCAAGTTTCCACAAAGAGCTGCTGCTTGAAACTGTCCACATGCACATCTCCCATACTGGTGTGTTCGTTTCACTACCTGGATTTTGGTCTCCTCTTCTTTCTTTGAAATGACAAGCCTTCTTTCTGCACGCTACACACACCTTGTAGCAGTTTCAGTTTGAAGCATGTTGGTGCTCTCAAAACGCTGTGTAACCTAGGTAGAGTGTGTCACTCTCCAGCAGTGAATACACAACGTAGAGCTCCTTTCACCACAGACACGCAAAGACATCTTTTTGTGAAAGTCCTACTTCAGGTCACTTGGAAATGTAAGGGTTTCATCGAGAACATGAAGTCAATCATGCTTTTGCACTCTGCAACCAATAGAAATGTACTTTTGTACATACCCGTCTGAATTTCACCGCAAAATGCCCTTCTTTTCTGGTTTGTTGAAAGTTCTCAACACATTAGGAGAAAGAGCGTGTTTGAGCAAGGGTGATGCAGTGTGCGTTTTCCTGGATTTCAAGTGATTTGGGAAACATACTCCTTATTTTTCCACATGGTCTAAGAAACAACATGAGGCTTGCAAGAGATTGAAACAATGCATCCCAAAACGTATTCCAGCAGCGAAAACACACGTTTCTACAAAGACTTTGAAGGAGCAAGCAAAAGCCTAGTGGCTGAGTGTTCTTTCAGAGAGAAACACATGCTTTTCATCCTTATGGAGTGAGTTTTGTGCCAGGAATTCATATGCATTTTGTACTGTGCAGAATGTAGCTACCTGCTCGGGAGTTGTGTCATAGAAGCACCTTTCCTGCAGGAGCTTATTGCAACATTCATTGTTTGGCTAAGTTCTTTAGGGGTGGTATTGGAAGGTCTTTTAACTTTGGCCAAATCCCGCTTCGTACGAAATTATTTCACAGCGCTGTTTCCAAGTATCCACAAAGAGCTGCTGCTTGAAACTGTCCACATGCACATCTCCCATACTGGTGTGTTCGTTTCACTACCTGGATTTTGGTTTACTCTTCTTTCTTTGAAATGACAAGCCTTCTTTCTGCACGCTACACACACCTTGTAGCAGTTTCAGTTTGAAGCATGTTGGTGCTATCAAAACACTGTGTAACCTAGGTAGAGTGTGTCACTCTCCAGCACTGAATACACAACTTAAAGCTCCTTTCACCACAGACACGCAAAGACATCTTTTTGTGAAAGTCCTACTTCACGTCACTTGTAAATGTAAGGTTTTCATCGAGAACATGAAGTCAATCATGCTTTTGCACTCTGCAACTAATAGAAATGTACTTTTGTACATACCCGTCTGAATTTCACCGCAAAATGCCCTTCTTTTCTGGTTTGTTGAAAGTTCTCAACACATTAGGAGAAAGAGCGTGTTTGAGCAAGAGTGATGCAGTGTGCGTTTTCCAGGATTTCAAGTGATTTGGGAAACATACTCCCTGTTTTTCCACATTGTGTAAGAAGCAACATGAGGCTTCCAAGAGATTGAAACAATGCATCCCAAAACGTATTCCAGCAGCGAAAACACACGTTTCTACAAAGACTATGAAGGAGCAAGCAAAACCTAGTGGCTGAGTGTTCTTTCAGAGAGAAACACATGCTTTTCATCCTTATGGAGTGAGTTTTGTGCCAGGAATTCATATGCATTTTGTACTGTGCAGAATGTAGCTACCTGCTCGGGAGTTGTGTCATAGAGGCACCTTAGCTGCAGGAGCTTATTGCAACATTCATTGTTTGGCTAAGTTGTTTAGGGGTGGTTTTGGAAGGTCTTTCAACTTTGGCCAAATCCCGCTTCGTACGAAATTTTTTCACAGCGCTCTTTCCAAGTGTCCACAAAGAGCTGCTGCTTGAAACTGTCCACATGCACATCTCCCATACTGGTGTGTTCGTTTCACTACCTGGATTTTGGTTTCCTCTTCCTTCTTTGAAATGACAAGCCTTCTTTCTGCACGCTACACACACCTTGTAGCAGTTTCAGTTTGAAGCATGTTGGTGCTATCAAAACGCTGTGTAACCTAGGTAGAGTGTGTCACTCTCCAGCAGTGAATACACAACGTAGAGCTCCTTTCACCACAGACACGCAAAGACATCTTTTTGGAAAGTCCTACTTCAGGTCACTTGGAAATGTAAGGGTTTCATCGAGAACATGAAGTCAATCATGCTTTTGCACTCTGCAACCAATAGAAATGTACTTTTGTACATACCCGTCTGAATTTCACCGCAAAATGCCCTTCTTTTCTGGTTTGTTGAAAGTTCTCAACACATTAGGAGAAAGAGCGTGTTTGAGCAAGGGTGATGCAGTGTGCGTTTTCCTGGATTTCAAGTGATTTGGGAAATATACTCCTTATTTTTCCACATTGTGTAAGAAACAACATGAGGCTTGCAAGAGATTGAAACAATGCATCCCAAAACGTATTCCAGCAGCGAAAACACACGTTTCTACAAAGACTTTGAAGGAGCAAGCAAAAGCCTAGTGGCTGAGTGTTCTTTCAGAGAGAAACACATGCTTTTCATCCTTATGGAGTGAGTTTTGTGCCAGGAATTCATATGCATTTTGTACTGTGCAGAATGTAGCTACCTGCTCGGGAGTTGTGTCATAGAAGCACCTTTCCTGCAGGAGCTTATTGCAACATTCATTGTTTGGCTAAGTTCTTTAGGGGTGGTTTTGGAAGGTCTTTCATCTTTGGCCAAATCCCGCTTCGCACGAAATTTTTTCACAGCGCTCTTTCCAAGTGTCCACAAAGAGCTGCTGCTTGAAACTGTCCACATGCACATCTCCCATACTGGTGTGTTCGTTTCACTACCTGGATTTTGGTTTCCTCTTCTTTCTTTGAAATGACAAGCCTTCTTTCTGCACGCTACACACACCTTGTAGCAGTTTCAGTTTGAAGCATGTTGGTGCTCTCAAAACGCTGTGTAACCTAGGTAGAGTGTGTCACTCTCCAGCACTGAATACACAACTTAGAGCTCCTTTCACCACAGACACGCAAAGACATCTTTTTGTGAAAGTCCTACTTCACGTCACTTATAAATGTAAGGGTTTCATCGAGAACATGAAGTCAATCATGCTTTTGCACTCTGCAACCAATAGAAATGTACTTTTGTACATACCCGTCTGAATTTCACCGCAAAATGCCCTTCTTTCCTGGTTTGTTGAAAGTTCTCAACACATTAGGAGAAAGAGCGTGTTTGAGCAAGAGTGATGCAGTGTGCGTTTTCCTGGATTTCAAGTGATTTGGGAAACATACGCCTCATTTTTCCACATTGTGTAAGAAACAATATGAGGCTTGCAAGAGATTGAAACAATGCATCCCAAAACGTATTCCAGCAGCGAAAACACACGTTTCTACAAAGACTTTGAAGGAGCAAGAAAAATCCTAGTGGCTGAGTGTTCTTTCAGAGAGAAACACATGCTTTTCATCCTTATGGAGTGAGTTTTGTGCCAGGAATTCATATGCATTTTGTACTGTGCAGAATGTAGCTACCTGCTCGGGAGTTGTGTCATAGAAGCACCTTTCCTGCAGGAGCTTATTGCAACATTCATTGTTTGGCTAAGTTCTTTAGGGGAGGTTTTGGAAGGTCTTTCAACTTTGGCCAAATCCAGCTTCGTACGAAGTTTTTTAATAGCGCTCTTTCCAAGTGTCCACAAAGAGCTGCTGCTTGAAACTGTCCACATGCACATCTCCCATACTGGTGTGTTCGTTTCCCTACCTGGATTTTGGTTTCCTCTTCTTTCTTTGAAATGACAAGCCTTCTTTCTGCATGCTACACACACCTTGTAGCAGTTTCAGTTTGAAGCATGTTGGTGCTCTCAAAACGCTGTGTAACCTAGGTAGAGTGTGTCACTCTCCAGCACTGAATACACTACGTAGAGCTCCTTTCACCACAGACACGGAAACACATCTTTTTTGAAAGTCCTACTTCAGGTCACTTGGAAATGTAAGGGTTTCATCGAGAACATGAAGTCAATCATGCTTTTGCACTCTGCAACCAATAGAAATGTACTTTTGTATATGCCCGTCTGAATTTCACCGCAAAATGCCCTTCTTTTCTGGTTTGTTGAGAGTTCTCAACACATTAGGAGAAAGAGCGTGTTTGAGCAAGGGTGATGCAGTGTGCGTTTTCCTGGATTTCAAGCGATTTGGGAAACATACTCCCTATTTTTCCACATTGTGTAAGAAGCAACATGAGGCTTGCACGAGATTGAAACAATGCATCCAAAAACGTATTCCAGCAGCGAAAACACACGTTTCTACAAGGACTTTGAAGGAGCAAGCAAAAGCCTAGTGGCTGAGTTTTCTTTCAGAGAGAAACACATGCTTTTCATCCTTATGGAGTGAGTTTTGTGCCAGGAATTCATATGCATTTTGTACTATGCAGAATGTAGCTACCTGCTCGGGAGTTGTGTCATAGAAGCACCTTTCCTGCAGGACCTTTTTGCAACATTCATTGTTTGGCTAAGCTCTTTAGGGGTGGTTTTGGAAGGTCTTTCAACTTTGGCCAAATCCCGCTTCGCACGAAATTTTTTCACAGCGCTCTTTCCAAGTGTCCACAAAGAGCTGCTGCTTGAAACTGTCCACATGCACATCTCCCTTACTGGTGTGTTCGTTTCACTACCTGGATTTTGGTTTCCTCTTCCTTCTTTAAAATGACAAGCCTTCTTTCTGCACGCTACACACACCTTGTAGCAGTTTCAGTTTGAAGCATGTTGGTGCTCTCAAAACGCTGTGTAACCTAGGTAAAGTGTGTCACTCTCCAGCAGTGAATACACAACGTAGAGCTCCTTTCACCACAGACACGCAAAGACATCTTTTTGGAAAGTCCTACTTCAGGTCACTTGGAAATGTAAGGGTTTCATCGAGAACATGAAGTCAATCATGCTTTTGCACTCTGCAACCAATAGAAATGTACTTTTGTACATACCCGTCTGAATTTCACCGCAAAATGCCCTTCTTTTCTGGTTTGTTGAAAGTTCTCAACACATTAGGAGAAAGAGCGTGTTTGAGCAAGAGTGATGCAGTGTGCGTTTTCCTGGATTTCAAGTGATGTGGGAAACATACTCCTCGTTTTTCCACATGGTCTAAGAAACAACATGAGGCTTGCAAGAGATTGAAACAATGCGTCCCAAAACGTATTCTAGCAGCGAAAACACACGTTTCTACAAAGACGTTGAAGGAGCAAGAAAAAGCCTAGTGGCTGAGTGTTCCTTCAGAGAGAAACACATGCTTTTCATCCTTATGGAGTGAGTTTTGTGCCAGGAATTCATATGCATTTTGTACTGTGCAGAATGTAGCTACCTGCTCGGGAGTTGTGTCATAGAAGCACCTTTGCTGCAGGAGCTTATTGCAACATTCATTGTTTGGCTAAGTTCTTTAGGGGTGGTTTTGGAAGGTCTTTCAACTTTGGCCAAATCCAGCTTCGTACGAAGTTTTTTAACAGCGCTATTTCCAAGTGTCCACAAAGACCTGCTGCTTGAAACTGTCCACATGCACATCTCCCTTACTGGTGTGTTCGTTTCACTACCTGGATTTTGGTTTCCTCTTCTTTCTTTGAATTGACAAGCCTTCTTTCTGCACGCTACACACACCTTTTAGCAGTTTCAGTTTGAAGCATGTTGGTGCTCTCAAAACGCTGTGTAACCTAGGTAGAGTGTGTCACTCTCCAGCACTGAATACACAACTTAGAGCTCTTTTCACCACAGACACGCAAACACATATTTTTGTGAGTGTCCTACTTCAGGTCACTTGGAAATGTAAGGGTTTCATTGAGAACATGAAGTCAATCATGCTTTTGCACTCTGCAACCAATAGAAATGTACTTTTGTACATACCCGTCTGAATTTCACCGCAAAATGCCCTTCTTTTCTGGTTTGTTGAAAGTTCTCAACACATTAGGAGAAAGAGCGTGTTTGAGCAAGTGTGATCCAGTGTGCGTTTTCCTGGATTTCAAGTGATTTGGGAAACATACTCCTTATTTTTCGACATTGTGTAAGAAGCAACATGAGGCTTGCAAGAGATTGAAACAATGCATCCCAAAACGTATTCCATCAGTGAAAACACACGTTTCCAAAAAGACTTTGAAGGAGCAAGCAAAAGCCTAGTGGCTGAGTGTTCTTTCAGAGAGAAACTCATGCTTTTCATCCTTATGGAGTGAGTTTTGTGCCAGGAATTCATATGCATTTTGTAATGTGCAGAATGTAGCTACCTGCTCGGGAGTTGTGTCATAGAGGCACTATTGCTGCAGGAGCTTATTGCAACATTCATTGTTTGGCTAAGTTGTTTAGGGGTGGTTTTGGAAGGTCTTTCAACTTTGGCCAAATCCCGCTTCGCACGAAGTATTTTAACAGCGCTCTTTCCAAGTGTCCACAAAGAGCTGCTGCTTGAAACTGTCCACATGCACATCTGCCATACTGGTGTGTTCGTTTCACTACCTGGATTTTGGTCTCCTCTTCTTTCTTTGAAATGACAAGCCTTCTTTCTGCACGCTACACACACCTTGTAGCAGTTTCAGTTTGAAGCATGTTGGTGCTATCAAAACGCTGTTTAACCTAGGTAGAGTGTGTCACTCTCCAGCAGTGAATACACAACGTAGAGCTCCTTTCACCAGAGACACGCAAAGACATCTTTTTGTGAAAGTCCTACTTCAGGTCACTTGGAAATGTAAGGGTTTCATCGAGAACATGAAGTCAATCATGCTTTTGCACTCTGCAACCAATAGAAATGTACTTTTGTACATACCCGTGTGAATTTCACCGCAAAATGCCCTTCTTTTGTGGTTTGTTGAAAGTTCTCAACACATTAGGAGAAAGAGCGTGTTTGAGCAAGGGTGATGCAGTGTGCGTTTTCCTGGATTTCAAGTGATTTGGGAAACATACTCCTTATTTTTCCACATGGTCTAAGAAACAACATGAGGCTTGCAAGAGATTGAAACAATGCATCCCAAAACGTATTCCAGCAGCGAAAACACACGTTTCTACAAAGACTTTGAAGGAGCAAGCAAAAGCCTAGTGGCTGAGTGTTCTTTCAGAGAGAAACACATGCTTTTCATCCTTATGGAGTGAGTTTTGTGCCAGGAATTCATATGCATTTTGTACTGTGCAGAATGTAGCTACCTGCTCGGGAGTTGTGTCATAGAAGCACCTTTCCTGCAGGAGCTTATTGCAACATTCATTGTTTGGCTAAGTTCTTTAGGGGTGGTATTGGAAGGTCTTTTAACTTTGGCCAAATCCCGCTTCGTACGAAATTATTTCACAGCGCTGTTTCCAAGTATCCACAAAGAGCTGCTGCTTGAAACTGTCCACATGCACATCTCCCATACTGGTGTGTTCGTTTCACTACCTGGATTTTGGTTTACTCTTCTTTCTTTGAAATGACAAGCCTTCTTTCTGCACGCTACACACACCTTGTAGCAGTTTCAGTTTGAAGCATGTTGGTGCTATCAAAACACTGTGTAACCTAGGTAGAGTGTGTCACTCTCCAGCACTGAATACACAACTTAAAGCTCCTTTCACCACAGACACGCAAAGACATCTTTTTGTGAAAGTCCTACTTCACGTCACTTGTAAATGTAAGGGTTTCATCGAGAACATGAAGTCAATCATGCTTTTGCACTCTGCAACTAATAGAAATGTACTTTTGTACATACCCGTCTGAATTTCACCGCAAAATGCCCTTCTTTTCTGGATTGTTGAAAGTTCTCAACACATTAGGAGAAAGAGCGTGTTTGAGCAAGAGTGATGCAGTGTGCGTTTTCCTGGATTTCAAGTGATTTGGGAAACATACTCCCTATTTTTCCACATTGTGTAAGAAGCAACATGAGGCTTCCAAGAGATTGAAACAATGCATCCCAAAACGTATTCCAGCAGCGAAAACACACGTTTCTACAAAGACTATGAAGGAGCAAGCAAAACCTAGTGGCTGAGTGTTCTTTCAGAGAGAAACACATGCTTTTCATCCTTATGGAGTGAGTTTTGTGCCAGGAATTCATATGCATTTTGTACTGTGCAGAATGTAGCTACCTGCTCGGGAGTTGTGTCATAGAGGCACCTTTGCTGCAGGAGCTTATTGCAACATTCATTGTTTGGCTAAGTTCTTTAGGGGTGGTTTTGGAAGGTCTTTCAACTTTGGCCAAATCCCGCTTCGCACGAAGTATTTTAACAGCGCTCTTTCCAAGTTTCCACAAAGAGCTGCTGCTTGAAACTGTCCACATGCACATCTCCCATACTGGTGTGTTCGTTTCACTACCTGGATTTTGGTCTCCTCTTCTTTCTTTGAAATGACAAGCCTTCTTTCTGCACGCTACACACACCTTGTAGCAGTTTCAGTTTGAAGCATGTTGGTGCTCTCAAAACGCTGTGTAACCTAGGTAGAGTGTGTCACTCTCCAGCAGTGAATACACAACGTAGAGCTCCTTTCACCACAGACACGCAAAGACATCTTTTTGTGAAAGTCCTACTTCAGGTCACTTGGAAATGTAAGGGTTTCATCGAGAACATGAAGTCAATCATGCTTTTGCACTCTGCAACCAATAGAAATGTACTTTTGTACATACCCGTGTGAATTTCACCGCAAAATGCCCTTCTTTTCTGGTTTGTTGAAAGTTCTCAACACATTAGGAGAAAGAGCGTGTTTGAGCAAGGGTGATGCAGTGTGCGTTTTCCTGGATTTCAAGTGATTTGGGAAACATACTCCTTATTTTTCCACATTGTGTAAGAAACAACATGAGGCTTGCAAGAGATTGAAACAATGCATCCCAAAACGTATTCCAGCAGCGAAAACACACGTTTCTACAAATACTTTGAAGGAGCAAGCAAAAGCCTAGTGGCTGAGTGTTCTTTCAGAGAGAAACACATGCTTTTCATCCTTATGGAGTGAGTTTTGTGCCAGGAATTCATATGCATTTTGTACTGTGCAGAATGTAGCTACCTGCTCGGGAGTTGTGTCATAGAAGCACCTTTCCTGCAGGAGCTTATTGCAACATTCATTGTTTGGCTAAGTTCTTTATGGGTGGTTTTGGAAGGTCTTTCATCTTTGGCCAAATCCCGCTTCGCACGAAATTTTTTCACAGCGCTCTTTCCAAGTGTCCACAAAGAGCTGCTGCTTGAAACTGTCCACATGCACATCTCCCATACTGGTGTGTTCGTTTCACTACCTGGATTTTGGTTTCCTCTTCTTTCTTTGAAATGACAAGCCTTCTTTCTGCACGCTACACACACCTTGTAGCAGTTTCAGTTTGAAGCATGTTGGTGCTCTCAAAACGCTGTGTAACCTAGGTAGAGTGTGTCACTCTCCAGCACTGAATACACTACGTAGAGCTCCTTTCACCACAGACACGGAAACACATCTTTTTTGAAAGTCCTACTTCAGGTCACTTGGAAATGTAAGGGTTTCATCGAGAACATGAAGTCAATCATGCTTTTGCACTCTGCAACCAATAGAAATGTACTTTTGTACATGCCCCTCTGAATTTCACCGCAAAATGCCCTTCTTTTCTGGTTTGTTGAGAGTTCTCAACACATTAGGAGAAAGAGCGTGTTTGAGCAAGAGTGATGCAGTGTGCGTTTTCCTGGATTTCAAGCGATTTGGGAAACATACTCCCTATTTTTCCACATTGTGTAAGAAGCAACATGAGGCTTGCACGAGATTGAAACAATGCATCCAAAAACGTATTCCAGCAGCGAAAACACACGTTTCTACAAGGACTTTGAAGGAGCAAGCAAAAGCCTAGTGGCTGAGTTTTCTTTCAGAGAGAAACACATGCTTTTCATCCTTATGGAGTGAGTTTTGTGCCAGGAATTCATATGCATTTTGTACTATGCAGAATGTAGCTACCTGCTCGGGAGTTGTGTCATAGAAGCACCTTTCCTGCAGGACCTTTTTGCAACATTCATTGTTTGGCTAAGCTCTTTAGGGGTGGTTTTGGAAGGTCTTTCAACTTTGGCCAAATCCCGCTTCGCACGAAATTTTTTCACAGCGCTCTTTCCAAGTGTCCACAAAGAGCTGCTGCTTGAAACTGTCCACATGCACATCTCCCTTACTGGTGTGTTCGTTTCACTACCTGGATTTTGGTTTCCTCTTCCTTCTTTAAAATGACAAGCCTTCTTTCTGCACGCTACACACACCTTGTAGCAGTTTCAGTTTGAAGCATGTTGGTGCTCTCAAAACGCTGTGTAACCTAGGTAGAGTGTGTCACTCTCCAGCACTGAATACACAACGTAGAGCTCCTTTCACCACAGACACGCAAACACATCATTTTTGAAAGTCCTACTTCAGGTCACTTGGAAATGTAAGGGTTTCATCGAGAACATGAAGTCAATCATGCTTTTGCATTCTGCAACCAATAGAAATGTACTTTTGTACATACCCGTCTGAATTTCACCGCAAAATGCCCTTCTTTTCTGGTTTGTTGAAAGTTCTCAACACATTAGGAGAAAGAGCGTGTTTGAGCAAGAGTGATGCAGTGTGCGTTTTCCTGGATTTCAAGTGATGTGGGAAACATACTCCTCGTTTTTCCACATGGTCTAAGAAACAACATGAGGCTTGCAAGAGATTGAAACAATGCGTCCCAAAACGTATTCCAGCAGCGAAAACACACGTTTCTACAAAGACGTTGAAGGAGCAAGAAAAAGCCTAGTGGCTCAGTGTTCCTTCAGAGAGAAGCACATGCTTTTCATCCTTATGGAGTGAGTTTTGTGCCAGGAATTCATATGCATTTTGTACTGTGCAGAATGTAGCTACCTGCTCGGGAGTTGTGTCATAGAAGCACCTTTGCTGCAGGAGCTTATTGCAACATTCATTGTTTGGCTAAGTTCTTTAGGGGTGGTTTTGGAAGGTCTTTCAACTTTGGCCAAATCCAGCTTCGTACGAAGTTTTTTAACAGCGCTATTTCCAAGTGTCCACAAAGACCTGCTGCTTGAAACTGTCCACATGCACATCTCCCTTACTGGTGTGTTCGTTTCACTACCTGGATTTTGGTTTCCTCTTCTTTCTTTGAAATGACAAGCCTTCTTTCTGCACGCTACACACACCTTTTAGCAGTTTCAGTTTGAAGCATGTTGGTGCTCTCAAAACGCTGTGTAACCTAGGTAGAGTGTGTCACTCTCCAGCACTGAATACACAACTTAGAGCTCTTTTCACCACAGACACGCAAACACATATTTTTGTGAAAGTCCTACTTCAGGTCACTTGGAAATGTAAGGGTTTCATTGAGAACATGAAGTCAATCATGCTTTTGCACTCTGCAACCAATAGAAATGTACTTTTGTACATACCCGTCTGAATTTCACCGCAAAATGCCCTTCTTTTCTGGTTTGTTGAAAGTTCTCAACACATTAGGAGAAAGAGCGTGTTTGAGCAAGTGTGATCCAGTGTGCGTTTTCCTGGATTTCAAGTGATTTGGGAAACATACTCCTTATTTTTCGACATTGTGTAAGAAGCAACATGGGGCTTGCAAGAGATTGAAACAATGCATCCCAAAACGTATTCCATCAGTGAAAACACACGTTTCCAAAAAGACTTTGAAGGAGCAAGCAAAAGCCTAGTGGCTGAGTGTTCTTTCAGAGAGAAACTCATGCTTTTCATCCTTATGGAGTGAGTTTTGTGCCAGGAATTCATATGCATTTTGTAATGTGCAGAATGTAGCTACCTGCTCGGGAGTTGTGTCATAGAAGCACCTTTCCTGCAAGAGCGTATTGCAACATTCATTGTTTGGCTAAGTTGTTTAGGGGTGGTTTTGGAAGGTCTTTCAACTTTGGCCAAATCCCGCTTCGCACGAAGTTTTTTAACAGCGCTCTTTCCAAGTGTCCACAAAGAGCTGCTGCTTGAAACTGTCCACATGCACATCTCCCTTACTGGTGTGTTCGTTTCACTACCTGGATTTTGGTTTCCTCTTCCTTCTTTAAAATGACAAGCCTTCTTTCTGCACGCTACACACACCTTGTAGCAGTTTCAGTTTGAAGCATATTGGTGCTATCAAAACGCTGTGTAACCTAGGTAGAGTGTGTCACTCTCCAGCACTGAATACACAACGTAGAGCTCCTTTCACCACAGACACGCAAAGACATCATTTTTGAAAGTCCTACTTCAGGTCACTTGGAAATATAAGGGTTTCATCGAGAACATGAAGTCAATCATGCTTTTGCATTCTGCAACCAATAGAAATGTACTTTTGTACATACCCGTCTGAATTTCACCGCAAAATGCCCTTCTTTTCTGGTTTGTTGAAAGTTCTCAACACATTAGGAGAAAGAGCGTGTTTGAGCAAGAGTGATGCAGTGTGCGTTTTCCTGGATTTCAAGTGATGTGGGAAACATACTCCTCGTTTTTCCACATGGTCTAAGAAACAACATGAGGCTTGCAAGAGATTGAAACAATGCGTCCCAAAACGTATTTCAGCAGCGAAAACACACGTTTCTACAAAGACGTTGAAGGAGCAAGCAAAAGCCTAGTGGCTGAGTGTTCTTTCAGAGAGAAACTCATGCTTTTCATCCTTATGGAGTGAGTTTTGTGCCAGGAATTCATATGCATTTTGTAATGTGCAGAATGTAGCTACCTGCTCGGGAGTTGTGTCATAGAGGCACTATTGCTGCAGGAGCTTATTGCAACATTCATTGTTTGGCTAAGTTGTTTAGGGGTGGTTTTGGAAGGTCTTTCAACTTTGGCCAAATCCCGCTTCGCACGAAGTATTTTAACAGCGCTCTTTCCAAGTGTCCACAAAGAGCTGCTGCTTGAAACTGTCCACATGCACATCTGCCATACTGGTGTGTTCGTTTCACTACCTGGATTTTGGTCTCCTCTTCTTTCTTTGAAATGACAAGCCTTCTTTCTGCACGCTACACACACCTTGTAGCAGTTTCAGTTTGAAGCATGTTGGTGCTATCAAAACGCTGTTTAACCTAGGTAGAGTGTGTCACTCTCCAGCAGTGAATACACAACGTAGAGCTCCTTTCACCAGAGACACGCAAAGACATCTTTTTGTGAAAGTCCTACTTCAGGTCACTTGGAAATGTAAGGGTTTCATCGAGAACATGAAGTCAATCATGCTTTTGCACTCTGCAACCAATAGAAATGTACTTTTGTACATACCCGTGTGAATTTCACCGCAAAATGCCCTTCTTTTGTGGTTTGTTGAAAGTTCTCAACACATTAGGAGAAAGAGCGTGTTTGAGCAAGGGTGATGCAGTGTGCGTTTTCCTGGATTTCAAGTGATTTGGGAAACATACTCCTTATTTTTCCACATGGTCTAAGAAACAACATGAGGCTTGCAAGAGATTGAAACAATGCATCCCAAAACGTATTCCAGCAGCGAAAACACACGTTTCTACAAAGACTTTGAAGGAGCAAGCAAAAGCCTAGTGGCTGAGTGTTCTTTCAGAGAGAAACACATGCTTTTCATCCTTATGGAGTGAGTTTTGTGCCAGGAATTCATATGCATTTTGTACTGTGCAGAATGTAGCTACCTGCTCGGGAGTTGTGTCATAGAAGCACCTTTCCTGCAGGAGCTTATTGCAACATTCATTGTTTGGCTAAGTTCTTTAGGGGTGGTATTGGAAGGTCTTTTAACTTTGGCCAAATCCCGCTTCGTACGAAATTATTTCACAGCGCTGTTTCCAAGTATCCACAAAGAGCTGCTGCTTGAAACTGTCCACATGCACATCTCCCATACTGGTGTGTTCGTTTCACTACCTGGATTTTGGTTTACTCTTCTTTCTTTGAAATGACAAGCCTTCTTTCTGCACGCTACACACACCTTGTAGCAGTTTCAGTTTGAAGCATGTTGGTGCTATCAAAACACTGTGTAACCTAGGTAGAGTGTGTCACTCTCCAGCACTGAATACACAACTTAAAGCTCCTTTCACCACAGACACGCAAAGACATCTTTTTGTGAAAGTCCTACTTCACGTCACTTGTAAATGTAAGGGTTTCATCGAGAACATGAAGTCAATCATGCTTTTGCACTCTGCAACTAATAGAAATGTACTTTTGTACATACCCGTCTGAATTTCACCGCAAAATGCCCTTCTTTTCTGGATTGTTGAAAGTTCTCAACACATTAGGAGAAAGAGCGTGTTTGAGCAAGAGTGATGCAGTGTGCGTTTTCCTGGATTTCAAGTGATTTGGGAAACATACTCCCTATTTTTCCACATTGTGTAAGAAGCAACATGAGGCTTCCAAGAGATTGAAACAATGCATCCCAAAACGTATTCCAGCAGCGAAAACACACGTTTCTACAAAGACTATGAAGGAGCAAGCAAAACCTAGTGGCTGAGTGTTCTTTCAGAGAGAAACACATGCTTTTCATCCTTATGGAGTGAGTTTTGTGCCAGGAATTCATATGCATTTTGTACTGTGCAGAATGTAGCTACCTGCTCGGGAGTTGTGTCATAGAGGCACCTTTGCTGCAGGAGCTTATTGCAACATTCATTGTTTGGCTAAGTTCTTTAGGGGTGGTTTTGGAAGGTCTTTCAACTTTGGCCAAATCCCGCTTCGCACGAAGTATTTTAACAGCGCTCTTTCCAAGTTTCCACAAAGAGCTGCTGCTTGAAACTGTCCACATGCACATCTCCCATACTGGTGTGTTCGTTTCACTACCTGGATTTTGGTCTCCTCTTCTTTCTTTGAAATGACAAGCCTTCTTTCTGCACGCTACACACACCTTGAAGCAGTTTCAGTTTGAAGCATGTTGGTGCTCTCAAAACGCTGTGTAACCTAGGTAGAGTGTGTCACTCTCCAGCAGTGAATACACAACGTAGAGCTCCTTTCACCACAGACACGCAAAGACATCTTTTTGTGAAAGTCCTACTTCAGGTCACTTGGAAATGTAAGGGTTTCATCGAGAACATGAAGTCAATCATGCTTTTGCACTCTGCAACCAATAGAAATGTACTTTTGTACATACCCGTGTGAATTTCACCGCAAAATGCCCTTCTTTTCTGGTTTGTTGAAAGTTCTCAACACATTAGGAGAAAGAGCGTGTTTGAGCAAGGGTGATGCAGTGTGCGTTTTCCTGGATTTCAAGTGATTTGGGAAACATACTCCTTATTTTTCCACATTGTGTAAGAAACAACATGAGGCTTGCAAGAGATTGAAACAATGCATCCCAAAACGTATTCCAGCAGCGAAAACACACGTTTCTACAAAGACTTTGAAGGAGCAAGCAAAAGCCTAGTGGCTGAGTGTTCTTTCAGAGAGAAACACATGCTTTTCATCCTTATGGAGTGAGTTTTGTGCCAGGAATTCATATGCATTTTGTACTGTGCAGAATGTAGCTACCTGCTCGGGAGTTGTGTCATAGAAGCACCTTTCCTGCAGGAGCTTATTGCAACATTCATTGTTTGGCTAAGTTCTTTATGGGTGGTTTTGGAAGGTCTTTCATCTTTGGCCAAATCCCGCTTCGCACGAAATTTTTTCACAGCGCTCTTTCCAAGTGTCCACAAAGAGCTGCTGCTTGAAACTGTCCACATGCACATCTCCCATACTGGTGTGTTCGTTTCACTACCTGGATTTTGGTTTCCTCTTCTTTCTTTGAAATGACAAGCCTTCTTTCTGCACGCTACACACACCTTGTAGCAGTTTCAGTTTGAAGCATGTTGGTGCTCTCAAAACGCTGTGTAACCTAGGTAGAGTGTGTCACTCTCCAGCACTGAATACACTACGTAGAGCTCCTTTCACCACAGACACGGAAACACATCTTTTTTGAAAGTCCTACTTCAGGTCACTTGGAAATGTAAGGGTTTCATCGAGAACATGAAGTCAATCATGCTTTTGCACTCTGCAACCAATAGAAATGTACTTTTGTACATGCCCCTCTGAATTTCACCGCAAAATGCCCTTCTTTTCTGGTTTGTTGAGAGTTCTCAACACATTAGGAGAAAGAGCGTGTTTGAGCAAGAGTGATGCAGTGTGCGTTTTCCTGGATTTCAAGCGATTTGGGAAACATACTCCCTATTTTTCCACATTGTGTAAGAAGCAACATGAGGCTTGCACGAGATTGAAACAATGCATCCAAAAACGTATTCCAGCAGCGAAAACACACGTTTCTACAAGGACTTTGAAGGAGCAAGCAAAAGCCTAGTGGCTGAGTTTTCTTTCAGAGAGAAACACATGCTTTTCATCCTTATGGAGTGAGTTTTGTGCCAGGAATTCATATGCATTTTGTACTATGCAGAATGTAGCTACCTGCTCGGGAGTTGTGTCATAGAAGCACCTTTCCTGCAGGACCTTTTTGCAACATTCATTGTTTGGCTAAGCTCTTTAGGGGTGGTTTTGGAAGGTCTTTCAACTTTGGCCAAATCCCGCTTCGCACGAAATTTTTTCACAGCGCTCTTTCCAAGTGTCCACAAAGAGCTGCTGCTTGAAACTGTCCACATGCACATCTCCCTTACTGGTGTGTTCGTTTCACTACCTGGATTTTGGTTTCCTCTTCCTTCTTTAAAATGACAAGCCTTCTTTCTGCACGCTACACACACCTTGTAGCAGTTTCAGTTTGAAGCATGTTGGTGCTCTCAAAACGCTGTGTAACCTAGGTAGAGTGTGTCACTCTCCAGCACTGAATACACAACGTAGAGCTCCTTTCACCACAGACACGCAAACACATCATTTTTGAAAGTCCTACTTCAGGTCACTTGGAAATGTAAGGGTTTCATTGAGAACATGAAGTCAATCATGCTTTTGCACTCTGCAACCAATAGAAATGTACTTTTGTACATATCCGTCTGAATTTCACCGCAAAATGCCCTTCTTTTCTGGTTTGTTGAAAGTTCTCAACACATTAGGAGAAAGAGCGTGTTTGAGCAAGTGTGATCCAGTGTGCGTTTTCCTGGATTTCAAGTGATTTGGGAAACATACTCCTTATTTTTCGACATTGTGTAAGAAGCAACATGAGGCTTGCAAGAGATTGAAACAATGCATCCCAAAACGTATTCCATCAGTGAAAACACACGTTTCCAAAAAGACTTTGAAGGAGCAAGCAAAAGCCTAGTGGCTGAGTGTTCTTTCAGAGAGAAACTCATGCTTTTCATCCTTATGGAGTGAGTTTTGTGCCAGGAATTCATATGCATTTTGTAATGTGCAGAATGTAGCTACCTGCTCGGGAGTTGTGTCATAGAAGCACCTTTCCTGCAAGAGCTTATTGCAACATTCATTGTTTGGCTAAGTTGTTTAGGGGTGGTTTTGGAAGGTCTTTCAACTTTGGCCAAATCCCGCTTCGCACGAAGTTTTTTAACAGCGCTCTTTCCAAGTGTCCACAAAGAGCTGCTGCTTGAAACTGTCCACATGCACATCTCCCTTACTGGTGTGTTCGTTTCACTACCTGGATTTTGGTTTCCTCTTCCTTCTTTAAAATGACAAGCCTTCTTTCTGCACGCTACACACACCTTGTAGCAGTTTCAGTTTGAAGCATATTGGTGCTCTCAAAACGCTGTGTAACCTAGGTAGAGTGTGTCACTCTCCAGCACTGAATACACAACGTAGAGCTCCTTTCACCACAGACACGCAAAGACATCATTTTTGAAAGTCCTACTTCAGGTCACTTGGAAATATAAGGGTTTCATCGAGAACATGAAGTCAATCATGCTTTTGCATTCTGCAACCAATAGAAATGTACTTTTGTACATACCCGTCTGAATTTCACCGCAAAATGCCCTTCTTTTCTGGTTTGTTGAAAGTTCTCAACACATTAGGAGAAAGAGCGTGTTTGAGCAAGAGTGATGCAGTGTGCGTTTTCCTGGATTTCAAGTGATGTGGGAAACATACTCCTCGTTTTTCCACATGGTCTAAGAAACAACATGAGGATTGCAAGAGATTGAAACAATGCGTCCCAAAACGTATTTCAGCAGCGAAAACACACGTTTCTACAAAGACGTTGAAGGAGCAAGAAAAAGCCTAGTGGCTGAGTGTTCCTTCAGAGAGAAGCACATGCTTTTCATCCTTATGGAGTGAGTTTTGTGCCAGGAATTCATATGCATTTTGTACTGTGCAGAATGTAGCTACCTGCTCGGGAGTTGTGTCATAGAAGCACCTTTGCTGCAGGAGCTTATTGCAACATTCATTGTTTGGCTAAGTTCTTTAGGGGTGGTTTTGGAAGGTCTTTCAACTTTGGCCAAATCCAGCTTCGTACGAAGTTTTTTAACAGCGCTATTTCCAAGTGTCCACAAAGACCTGCTGCTTGAAACTGTCCACATGCACATCTCCCTTACTGGTGTGTTCGTTTCACTACCTGGATTTTGGTTTCCTCTTCTTTCTTTGAAATGACAAGCCTTCTTTCTGCACGCTACACACACCTTTTAGCAGTTTCAGTTTGAAGCATGTTGGTGCTCTCAAAACGCTGTGTAACCTAGGTAGAGTGTGTCACTCTCCAGCACTGAATACACAACGTAGAGCTCTTTTCACCACAGACACGCAAACACATATTTTTGTGAAAGTCCTACTTCAGGTCACTTGGAAATGTAAGGGTTTCATTGAGAACATGAAGTCAATCATGCTTTTGCACTCTACAACCAATAGAAATGTACTTTTGTACATACCCGTCTGAATTTCACCGCAAAATGCCCTTCTTTTCTGGTTTGTTGAAAGTTCTCAACACATTAGGAGAAAGAGCGTGTTTGAGCAAGTGTGATCCAGTGTGCGTTTTCCTGGATTTCAAGTGATTTGGGAAACATACTCCTTATTTTTCGACATTGTGTAAGAAGCAACATGAGGCTTGCAAGAGATTGAAACAATGCATCCCAAAACGTATTCCATCAGTGAAAACACACGTTTCCAAAAAGACTTTGAAGGAGCAAGCAAAAGCCTAGTGGCTGAGTGTTCTTTCAGAGAGAAACTCATGCTTTTCATCCTTATGGAGTGAGTTTTGTGCCAGGAATTCATATGCATTTTGTAATGTGCAGAATGTAGCTACCTGCTCGGGAGTTGTGTCATAGAAGCACCTTTTCTGCAAGAGCTTATTGCAACATTCATTGTTTGGCTAAGTTGTTTAGGGGTGGTTTTGGAAGGTCTTTCAACTTTGGCCAAATCCCGCTTCGCACGAAGTTTTTTAACAGCGCTCTTTCCAAGTGTCCACAAAGAGCTGCTGCTTGAAACTGTCCACATGCACATCTCCCTTACTGGTGTGTTCGTTTCACTACCTGGATTTTGGTTTCCTCTTCCTTCTTTAAAATGACAAGCCTTCTTTCTGCACGCTACACACACCTTGTAGCAGTTTCAGTTTGAAGCATATTGGTGCTCTCAAAACGCTGTGTAACCTAGGTAGAGTGTGTCACTCTCCAGCACTGAATACACAACGTAGAGCTCCTTTCACCACAGACACGCAAAGACATCTTTTTTGAAAGTCCTACTTCAGGTCACTTGGAAATGTAAGGGTTTCATCGAGAACATGAAGTCAATCATACTTTTGCACTCTGCAACCAATAGAAATGTACTTTTGTACATACCCGTGTGAATTTCACCGCAAAATGCCCTTCTTTTCTGGTTTGTTGAAAGTTCTCAACACATTAGGAGAAAGAGCGTGTTTGAGCAAGGGTGATGCAGTGTGCGTTTTCCTGGATTTCAAGTGATTTGGGAAACATACTCCTTATTTTTCCACATTGTGTAAGAAACAACATGAGGGTTGCAAGAGATTGAAACAATGCATCCCAAAACGTATTCCAGCAGCGAAAACACACGTTTCTACAAAGACTTTGAAGGAGCAAGCAAAAGCCTAGTGGCTGAGTGTTCTTTCAGAGAGAAACACATGCTTTTCATCCTTATGGAGTGAGTTTTGTGCCAGGAATTCATATGCATTTTGTACTGTGCAGAATGTAGCTACCTGCTCGGGAGTTGTGTCATAGAGGCACTATTGCTGCAGGAGCTTATTGCAACATTCATTGTTTGGCTAAGTTCTTTAGGGGTGGTTTTGGAAGGTCTTTCAACTTTGGCCAAATCCCGCTTCGCACGAAGTATTTTAACAGCGCTCTTTCCAAGTGTCCACAAAGAGCTGCTGCTTGAAACTGTCCACATGCACATCTGCCATACTGGTGTGTTCGTTTCACTACCTGGATTTTGGTTTCCTCTTCTTTCTTTGAAATGACAAGCCTTCTTTCTGCACGCTACACACACCTTGTAGCAGTTTCAGTTTGAAGCATGTTGGTGCTATCAAAACGCTGTGTAACCTAGGTACAGTGTGTCACTCTCCAGCACTGATTACACAACGTAGAGCTCCTTTCACCACAGACACGCAACCACATCTTTTTGTGAAAGTCCTACTTCAGGTCACTTGGAAATGTAAGGGTTTCATCGAGAACATGAAGTCAATCATGCTTTTGCACTCTGCAACCAATAGAAATGTAGTTTTGTACATACCCGTCTGAATTTCACCGCAAAATGCCCTTCTTTTCTGGTTTGTTGAAAGTTCTCAACACATTAGGAGAAAGAGCGTGTTTGAGCAAGGGTGATGCAGTGTGCGTTTTCCTGGATTTCAAGTGATTTGGGAAACATACTCCTTATTTTTCCACATTGTGTAAGAAACAACATGAGGCTTGCAAGAGATTGAAACAATGCATCCCAAAACGTATTCCAGCAGCGAAAACACACGTTTCTACAAAGACTTTGAAGAAGCAAGCAAAAGCCTAGTGGCTGAGTGTTCTTTCAGAGAGAAACACATGCTTTTCATCCTTATGGAGTGAGTTTTGTGCCAGGAATTCATATGCATTTTGTACTGTGCAGAATGTAGCTACCTGCTCGGGAGTTGTGTCATAGAGGCACTATTGCTGCAGGAGCTTACTGCAACATTCATTGTTTGGCTAAGTTCTTTAGGGGTGGTATTGGAAGGTCTTTTAACTTTGGCCAAATCCCGCTTCGTACGAAATTATTTCACAGCGCTGTTTCCAAGTATCCACAAAGAGCTGCTGCTTGAAACTGTCCACATGCACATCTCCCATACTGGTGTGTTCGTTTCACTACCTGGATTTTGGTTTACTCTTCTTTCTTTGAAAAGACAAGCCTTCTTTCTGCACGCTACACACACCTTGTAGCAGTTTCAGTTTGAAGCATGTTGGTGCTATCAAAACACTGTGTAACCTAGGTAGAGTGTGTCACTCTCCAGCACTGAATACACAACTTAAAGCTCCTTTCACCACAGACACGCAAAGACATCTTTTTGTGAAAGTCCTACTTCACGTCACTTGTAAATGTAAGGGTTTCATCGAGAACATGAAGTCAATCATGCTTTTGCACTCTGCAACTAATAGAAATGTACTTTTGTACATACCCGTCTGAATTTCACCGCAAAATGCCCTTCTTTTCTGGTTTGTTGAAAGTTCTCAACACATTAGGAGAAAGAGCGTGTTTGAGCAAGAGTGATGCAGTGTGCGTTTTCCTGGATTTCAAGTGATTTGGGAAACATACTCCCTATTTTTCCACATTGTGTAAGAAGCAACATGAGGCTTGCAAGAGATTGAAACAATGCATCCCAAAACGTATTCCAGCAGCGAAAACACACGTTTCTACAAAGACTATGAAGGAGCAAGCAAAACCTAGTGGCTGAGTGTTCTTTCAGAGAGAAACACATGCTTTTCATCCTTATGGAGTGAGTTTTGTGCCAGGAATTCATATGCATTTTGTACTGTGCAGAATGTAGCTACCTGCTCGGGAGTTGTGTCATAGAGGCACCTTTGCTGCAGGAGCTTATTGCAACATTCATTGTTTGGCTAAGTTGTTTAGGGGTGGTTTTGGAAGGTCTTTCAACTTTGGCCAAATCCCGCTTCGTACGAAATTTTTTCACAGCGCTCTTTCCAAGTGTCCACAAAGAGCTGCTGCTTGAAACTGTCCACATGCACATCTCCCATACTGGTGTGTTCGTTTCACTACCTGGATTTTGGTTTCCTCTTCCTTCTTGAAATGACAAGCCTTCATTCTGCACGCTACACACACCTTGTAGCAGTTTCAGTTTGAAGCATGTTGGTGCTATCAAAACGCTCTGTAACCTAGGTAGAGTGTGTCACTCTCCAGCACTGAATACACAACGTAGAGCTCCTTTCACCACAGACACGCAAAGACATCTTTTTGGAAAGTCCTACTTCAGGTCACTTGGAAATGTAAGGGTTTCATCGAGAACATGAAGTCAATCATGCTTTTGCACTCTGCAACCAATAGAAATGTACTTTTGTACATACCCGTCTGAATTTCACCGCAAAATGCCCTTCTTTTCTGGTTTGTTGAAAGTTCTCAACACATTAGGAGAAAGAGCGTGTTTGAGCAAGGGTGATGCAGTGTGCGTTTTCCTGGATTTCAAGTGATTTGGGAAACATACTCCTTATTTTTCCACATTGTGTAAGAAACAACATGAGGCTTGCAAGAGATTGAAACAATGCATCCCAAAACGTATTCCAGCAGCGAAAACACACGTTTCTACAAAGACTTTGAAGGAGCAAGCAAAAGCCCTGTGGCTGAGTGTTCTTTCAGAGAGAAACACATGCTTTTCATCCTTATGGAGTGAGTTTTGTGCCAGGAATTCATATGCATTTTGTACTGTGCAGAATGTAGCTACCTGCTCGGGAGTTGTGTCATAGAAGCACCTTTCCTGCAGGAGCTTTTTGCAACATTCATTGTTTGGCTAAGTTCTTTAGGGGTGGTTTTGGAAGGTCTTTCAACTTTGGCCAAATCCCGCTTCGCACGAAATTTTTTCACAGCGCTCTTTCCAAGTGTCCACAAAGAGCTGCTGCTTGAAACTGTCCACATGCACATCTCCCATACTGGTGTGTTCGTTTCACTACCTGGATTTTGGTTTCCTCTTCTTTCTTTGAAATGACAAGCCTTCTTTCTGCACGCTACACACACCTTGTAGCAGTTTCACTTTGAAGCATTCTGGTGTTATCAAAACGCTGTGTAACCTAGGTAGAGTGTGTCACTCTCCAGCACTGAATACACAACTTAGAGCTCCTTTCACCACAGACACTCAAACACATCTTTTTGTGAAACTCCTACATCAGGTCACTTGGAAATGTAAGGGTTTCATCGAGAACATGAAGTCAATCATGCTTTTGCACTCTGCAACCAATAGAAATGTACTTTTGTACATACCCGTCTGAATTTCACCGCAAAATGCCCTTCTTTTCTGGTTTGTTGAAAGTTCTCAACACATTAGGAGAAAGAGCGTGTTTGAGCAAGGGTGATGCAGTGTGCGTTTTCCTGGATTTCAAGTGATTTGGGAAACATACTCCTTATTTTTCCACATTGTGTAAGAAACAACATGAGGCTTGCAAGAGATTGAAACAATGCATCCCAAAACGTATTCCAGCAGCGAAAACACACGTTTCTACAAAGACTTTGAAGGAGCAAGCAAAAGCCTAGTGGCTGAGTGTTCTTTCAGAGAGAAACACATGCTTTTCATCCTTATGGAGTGAGTTTTGTGCCAGGAATTCATATGCATTTTGTACTGTGCAGAATGTAGCTACCTGCTCGGGAGTTGTGTCATAGAGGCACGTTTGCTGCAGGAGCTTATTGCAACATTCATTGTTTGGCTAAGTTCTTTAAGGGTGGTTTTGGAAGGCCTCCAACTTTGGCCAAATCCCGCTTCGTACGAAATTTTTTCTCAGCGCTCTTTCCAAGTGTCCACAAAGAGCTGCTGCTTGAAACTGTCCACATGCACATCTCCCATACTGGTGTGTTCGTTTCACTACCTGGATTTTGGTTTCCTCTTCTTTCTTTGAAATGACAAGCCTTCTTTCTGCACGCTACACACACCTTGTAGCAGTTTCAGTTTGAAGCATGTTGGTGCTATCAAAACGCTGTGTAACCTAGGTAGAGTGTGTCACTCTCCAGCACTGAATACACAACGTAGAGCTCCTTTCACCAGAGACACGCAAAGACATCTTTTTTGAAAGTCCTACTTCAGGTCACTTGGAAATGTAAGGGTTTCATCGAGAACATGAAGTCAATCATACTTTTGCACTCTGCAACCAATAGAAATGTACTTTTGTACATACCCGTGTGAATTTCACCGCAAAATGCCCTTCTTTTCTGGTTTGTTGAAAGTTCTCAACACATTAGGAGAAAGAGCGTGTTTGAGCAAGGGTGATGCAGTGTGCGTTTTCCTGGATTTCAAGTGATTTGGGAAACATACTCCTTATTTTTCCACATTGTGTAAGAAACAACATGAGGCTTGCAAGAGATTGAAACAATGCATCCCAAAACGTATTCCAGCAGCGAAAACACACGTTTCTACAAAGACTTTGAAGGAGCAAGCAAAAGCCTAGTGGCTGAGTGTTCTTTCAGAGAGAAACACATGCTTTTCATCCTTATGGAGTGAGTTTTGTGCCAGGAATTCATATGCATTTTGTACTGTGCAGAATGTAGCTACCTGCTCGGGAGTTGTGTCATAGAAGCACCTTTCCTGCAGGAGCTTATTGCAACATTCATTGCTTGGCTAAGTGGTTTAGGGGTGGTTTTGGAAGGCCTCCAACTATGGCCAAATCTCGCTTCGTACGAAATTTTTTCTCAGCGCTCTTTCCAAGTGTCCACAAAGAGCTGCTGCTTGAAACTGTCCACATGCACATCTCCCATGCACATCGTTTCACTACCTGGATTTTGGTTTCCTCTTCCTTCTTTGAAATGACAAGCCTTCTTTCTGCACGCTACACACACCTTGTAGCAGTTTCAGTTTGAAGCATGTTGGTGCTATCAAAACGCTGTGTAGCCTAGGTAGAGTGTGTCACTCTCCAGCAATGAATACACAACGTAGAGCTCCTTTCACCACAGACACGCAAAGACATCTTTTTGGAAAGTCCTACTTCAGGTCACTTGGAAATGTAAGGGTTTCATCGAGAACATGAAGTCAATCATGCTTTTGCACTCTGCAACCCATAGAAATGTACTTTTGTACATACCCGTCTGAATTTCACAGCAAAATGCCCTTCTTTTCTGGTTTGTTGAAAGTTCTCAACACATTAGGAGAAAGAGCGTGTTTGAGCAAGGGTAATGCACTGTGCGTTTTCCTGGATTTCAAGTGATTTGGGAAACATAGTCCCTAATTTTCCACATTGTGTAAGAAACAACATGAGGCTTGCAAGAGATTGAAACAGTGCATCCCAAAACGTATTCCAGCAGCAAAAACACACGTTTCTACAAAGACTTTGAAGGAGCAAGCAAAAGCCTAGTGGCTGAGTGTTCTTTCAGAGAGAAACACATGCTTTTCATCCTTATGGACTGAGTTTTGTGCCAGGAATTCATATGCATTTTGTACTGTGCAGAATGTAGCTACCTGCTCGGGAGTTGTGTCATAGAAGCACCTTTCCTGCAGGAGCTTATTGCAACATTCATTGTTTGGCTAAGTTCTTTAGGGGTGGTTTTGGAAGGTCTTTTAACTTTGGCCAAATCCCGCTTCGTACGAAATTATTTCAAAGCGCTGTTTCCAAGTATCCACAAAGAGCTGCTGCTTGAAACTGTCCACATGCACATCTCCCATACTGGTGTGTTCGTTTCACTACCTGGATTTTGGTTTACTCTTCTTTCTTTGAAATGACAAGCCTTCTTTCTGCACGCTACACACACCTTGTAGCAGTTTCAGTTTGAAGCATGTTGGTGCTATCAAAACACTGTGTAACCTAGGTAGAGTGTGTCACTCTCCAGCACTGAATACACAACTTAAAGCTCCTTTCACCACAGACACGCAAAGACATCTTTTTGTGAAAGTCCTACTTCACGTCACTTGTAAATGTAAGGGTTTCATCGAGAACATGAAGTCAATCATGCTTTTGCACTCTGCAACTAATAGAAATGTACTTTTGTACATACCCGTCTGAATTTCACCGCAAAATGCCCTTCTTTTCTGGTTTGTTGAAAGTTCTCAACACATTAGGAGAAAGAGCGTGTTTGAGCAAGAGTGATGCAGTGTGCGTTTTCCTCGATTTCAAGTGATTTGGGAAACATACTCCCTATTTTTCCACATTGTGTAAGAAGCAACATGAGGCTTGCAAGAGATTGAAACAATGCATCCCAAAACGTATTCCAGCAGCGAAAACACACGTTTCTACAAAGACTATGAAGGAGCAAGCAAAACCTAGTGGCTGAGTGTTCTTTCAGAGAGAAACACATGCTTTTCATCCTTATGGAGTGAGTTTTGTGCCAGGAATTCATATGCATTTTGTACTGTGCAGAATGTAGCTACCTGCTCGGGAGTTGTGTCATAGAGGCACCTTTGCTGCAGGAGCTTATTGCAACATTCATTGTTTGGCTAAGTTGTTTAGGGGTGGTTTTGGAAGGTCTTTCAACTTTGGCCAAATCCCGCTTCGTACGAAATTTTTTCACAGCGCTCTTTCCAAGTGTCCACAAAGAGCTGCTGCTTGAAACTGTCCACATGCACATCTCCCATACTGGTGTGTTCGTTTCACTACCTGGATTTTGGTTTCCTCTTCCTTCTTGAAATGACAAGCCTTCATTCTGCACGCTACGCACACCTTGTAGCCGTTTCAGTTTGAAGCATGTTGGTGCTATCAAAACGCTGTGTAACCTAGGTAGAGTGTGTCACTCTCCAGCACTGAATACACAACGTAGAGCTCCTTTCACCACAGACACGCAAAGACATCTTTTTGGAAAGTCCTACTTCAGGTCACTTGGAAATGTAAGGGTTTCATCGAGAACATGAAGTCAATCATGCTTTTGCACTCTGCAACCAATAGAAATGTACTTTTGTACATACCCGTCTGAATTTCACCGCAAAATGCCCTTCTTTTCTGGTTTGTTGAAAGTTCTCAACACATTAGGAGAAAGAGCGTGTTTGAGCAAGGGTGATGCAGTGTGCGTTTTCCTGGATTTCAAGTGATTTGGGAAACATACTCCTTATTTTTCCACATTGTGTAAGAAACAACATGAGGCTTGCAAGAGATTGAAACAATGCATCCCAAAACGTATTCCAGCAGCGAAAACACACGTTTCTACAAAGACTTTGAAGGAGCAAGCAAAAGCCCTGTGGCTGAGTGTTCTTTCAGAGAGAAACACATGCTTTTCATCCTTATGGAGTGAGTTTTGTGCCAGGAATTCATATGCATTTTGTACTGTGCAGAATGTAGCTACCTGCTCGGGAGTTGTGTCATAGAAGCACCTTTCCTGCAGGAGCTTTTTGCAACATTCATTGTTTGGCTAAGTTCTTTAGGGGTGGTTTTGGAAGGTCTTTCAACTTTGGCCAAATCCCGCTTCGCACGAAATTTTTTCACAGCGCTCTTTCCAAGTGTCCACAAAGAGCTGCTGCTTGAAACTGTCCACATGCACATCTCCCATACTGGTGTGTTCGTTTCACTACCTGGATTTTGGTTTCCTCTTCTTTCTTTGAAATGACAAGCCTTCTTTCTGCACGCTACACACACCTTGTAGCAGTTTCACTTTGAAGCATTCTGGTGTTATCAAAACGCTGTGTAACCTAGGTAGAGTGTGTCACTCTCCAGCACTGAATACACAACTTAAAGCTCCTTTCACCACAGACACGCAAACACATCTTTTTGTGAAACTCCTACATCAGGTCACTTGGAAATGTAAGGGTTTCATCGAGAACATGAAGTCAATCATGCTTTTGCACTCAGCAACCAATAGAAATGTACTTTTGTACATACCCGTCTGAATTTCACCGCAAAATGCCCTTCTTTTCTGGTTTGTTGAAAGTTCTCAACACATTAGGAGAAAGAGCGTGTTTGAGCAAGGGTAATGCACTGTGCGTTTTCCTGGATTTCAAGTGATTTGGGAAACATAGTCCCTATTTTTCCACATTGTGTAAGAAACAACATGAGGCTTGCAAGAGATTGAAACAGTGCATCCCAAAACGTATTCCAGCAGCAAAAACACACGTTTCTACAAAGACTTTGAAGGAGCAAGCAAAAGCCTAGTGGCTGAGTGTTCTTTCAGTGAGAAACACATGCTTTTCATCCTTATGGAGTGAGTTTTGTGCCAGGAATTCATATGCATTTTGTACTGTGTAGAATTTATCTACCTGCTCGGGAGTTGTGTCATAGAAGCACCTTTCCTGCAGGAGCTTATTGCAACATTCATTGTTTGGCTGAGTTCTTTAGGGGTGGTTTTGGAAGGTCTTTCAACTTTGGCCAAATCCCGCTTCGTATGAAATTTTTTCACAGCGCTCTTTCCAAGTGTCCACAAAGAGCTGCTGCTTGAAACTGTCCACATGCACATCTCCCATACTGGTGTGTTCGTTTCACTACCTGGATTTTGGTTTCCTCTTCTTTCTTTGAAATGACAAGCCTTCTTTCTGCACGCTACACACACCTTGTAGCAGTTTCAGTTTGAAGCATGTTGGTGCTATCAAAACGCTGTGTAACCTAGGTAGAGTGTGTCACTCTCCAGCATTGAATACACAACTTAGAGCTCCTTTCACCACAGACACCCAAAGACATCTTTTTGTGAAAGTCCTACTTCAGGTCACTTGGAAATGTAAGGGTTTCATCGAGAACATGAAGTCAATCATGCTTTTGCACTCAGCAACCAATAGAAATGTACTTTTGTACATACCCGTCTGAATTTCACCGCAAAATGCCCTTCTTTTCTGGTTTGTTGAAAGTTCTCAACACATTAGGAGAAAGAGCGTGTTTGAGCAAGAGTGATGCACTGTGCGTTTTCCTGGATTTCAAGTGATTTGGGAAACATACTCCTCGTTTTTCCACATGGTCTAAGAAACAAAATGAGGCTTGCAAGAGATTAAAACAATGCATCCCAAAACGTATTCCAGCAGTGAAAACCACGTTTCTACAAAGACTTTGAAGGAGCAAGCAAAAGCGTCGTGGCTGAGTGTTCTTTCAGAGAGAAACACATGCTTTTCATCCTTATAGAGTGAGTTTTGTGCCAGGAATTCCTATGCATTTTGTACTGTGTAGAATGTAGCTACCTGCTCGGGAGTTGTGTCATAGAAGCACCTTTCCTGCAGGAGCTTATTGCAACATTCATTGTTTCGCTAAGTCCTTTAGGGGTGGTTTTGGAAGGTGTTTCAAGTTTGGCCAAATCCAGCTTCGCACGAGTTTTTTAACAGCGCTCTTTCCAAGTGTCCTCAAAGAGCTGCTGCTTGAAACTGTCCACATGCACATCTCCCATACTGGTGTGTTCGTTTCACTATCTGAATTTTGGTTTCCTCTTCCTTCTTTAAAATGACAAGCCTTCTTTCTGCACGCTACACACACCTTGTAGCAGTTTCAGTTTGAAGCATGTTGGTGCTCCCAAAACGCTGTGTAACCTAGGTAGAGTGTGTCACTCTCCAGCCAGGAATACACAACTTAGAGCTCCTTTCACCACAGACACGCAAAGACATCTTTTTGTGAAAGTCCTACTTCAGGTCACATGGAAATGTAAGGGTTTCATGGAGAACATGAAGTCAATCATGCTTTTGCACTCAGCAACCAATAGAAATGTACTTTTGTACATACCCGTCTGAATTTCACCGCAAAATGCCCTTCTTTTCTGGTTTGGTGAAAGTTCTCAACACATTAGGAGAAAGAGCGTGTTTGAGCAAGAGTGATGCACTGTGCGTTTTCCTGGATTTCAAGTGATTTGGGAAACATACTCCTTATTTTTCCACATTGTGTAAGAAGGAACATGAGGCTTGCAAGAGATTGAAACAATGCGTCCCAAATCGTATTCCAGCAGCAAAAACACACGTTTCTACAAAGACTTTGAAGGAGCAAGCAAAAGCCTAGTGGCTGAGTGTTCTTTCAGTGAGAAAACATGCTTTTCATCCTTAAGCAGTGAGTTTTGTGCCAGGAATTCATATGCATTTTGTACTGTGCAGAATGTAGCTACCTGCTCGGGAGTTGTGTCATAGAAGCACCTTTCCTGCAGGAGCTTATTCCAACATTCATTGTTTGGCTAAGTTCTTTAGGGGTGGTTTTGGAAGGTCTTTCAACTTTGGCCAAATCCCGCTTCGTACGAAATTTTTTCACAGCGCTCTTTCCAAGTGTCCACAAAGAGCTGCTGCTTGAAACTGTCCACATGCACATCTCCCATACTGGTGTGTTCGTTTCACTACCTGGATTTTGGTTTCCTCTTCTTTCTTTGAAATGACAAGCCTTCTTTCTGCACGCTACACACACCTTGTAGCAGTTTCAGTTTGAAGCATGTTGGTGCTCCCAAAACGCTGTGTAACCTAGGTAGAGTGTGTCACTGTCCAGCATTGAATACACAACTTAGAGATCCTTTCACCACAGACAGGCAAACACATCTTTTTGAGAAAGTCCTACTTCAGGTCACTTGGAAATGTAAGAGTATCATCGACAACATGAAGTCAATCATGCTTTTGCACTCTGCAACCAATAGAAATGTACTTTTGTACATACCCGTCTGAATTTCACCGCAAAATGCCCTTCTTTTCTGGTTTGTTGAAAGTTCTCAACACATTAGGAGAAAGAGCGTGTTTGAGCAAGAATGATGCACTGTGCGTTTTCCTGGATTTCAAGTGATTTGGGAAACATACTCCTCGTTTTTCCACATGTTCTAAGAAACAAAATGAGGCTTGCAAGAGATTGAAACAATGCATCCCAAAACGTATTCCAGCAGTGAAAACACACGTTTCTACAAAGACTTTGAAGGAGCAAGCAAAAGCGTCGTGGCTGAGTGTTCTTTCAGAGAGAAACACATGCTTTTCATCCTTATAGAGTGAGTTTTGTGCCAGGAATTCATATGCATTTTGTACTGTGTAGAATGTAGCTACCTGCTCGGGAGTTGTGTCATAGAAGCACCTTTCTTGCAGGAGCTTATTGCAACATTCATTGTTTCGCTAAGTCCTTTAGGTGTGGTTTTGGAAGGTGTTTCAAGTTTGGCCAAATCCAGCTTCGCACGAGTTTTTTAACAGCGCTCTTTCCAAGTGTCCTCAAAGAGCTGCTGCTTGAAACTGTCCACATGCACATCTCCCATACTGGTGTGTTCGTTTCACTACCTGGATTTTGGTTTCCTCTTCTTTCTTTGAAATGACAAACCTTCTTTCTGCACGCTACACACACCTTGTAGCAGTTTCAGTTTGAAGCATGTTGGTGCTATCAAAACGCTGTGTAACCTAGTTAGAGTGTGTCACTCTCCAGCATTGAATACACAACTTAGAGCTCCTTTCACCACAGACATGCAAACACATCTTTTTGTGAAAGTCCTACTTCAGGTCACTTGGAAATGTAAGGGTTTCATCGAGAACATGAAGTCAATCATGCTTTTGCACTCAGCAACCAATAGAAATGTACTTTTGTACATACCCGTCTGAATTTCACCGCAAAATGCCCTTTTTTTCTGGTTTGTTGAATGTTCTCAACACATTAGGAGAAAGAGCGTGGTTGAGCATGAGTGATGCAGTGTGCGTTTTCCTGGATTTCAAGTGATTTGGGAAACATACTCCTCGTTTTTCCAGATGGTATAAGAAACAAAATGAGGCTTGCAAGAGATTGAAACAATGCATCCCAAAACGTATTCCAGCAGTGAAAACACACGTTTCTACAAAGACTTTGAAGGAGCAAGCAAAAGCGTCGTAGCTGAGTGTTCTTTCAGAGAGAAACACATGCTTTTCATCCTTATGGAGTGAGTTTTGTGCCAGGAATTCCTATGCATTTTGTACTGTGTAGAATGTAGCTACCTGCTCGGGAGTTGTGTCATAGAAGCACCTTTCCTGCAGGAGCTTATTGCAACATTCATTGTTTCGCTAAGTCCTTTAGGGGTGGTTTTGGAAGGTGTTTCAAGTTTGGCCAAATCCAGCTTCGCACGAGTTTTTTAACAGCGCTCTTTCCAAGTGTCCTCAAAGAGCTGCTGCTTGAAACTGTCCACATGCACATCTCCCATACTGGTGTGTTCGTTTCACTATCTGAATTTTGGTTTCCTCTTCCTTCTTTAAAATGACAAGCCTTCTTTCTGCACGCTACACACACCTTGTAGCAGTTTCAGTTTGAAGCATGTTGGTGCTCCCAAAACGCTGTGTAACCTAGGTAGAGTGTGTCACTCTCCAGCCAGGAATACACAACTTAGAGCTCCTTTCACCACAGACACGCAAAGACATCTTTTTGTGAAAGTCCTACTTCAGGTCACATGGAAATGTAAGGGTTTCATGGAGAACATGAAGTCAATCATGCTTTTGCACTCAGCAACCAATAGAAATGTACTTTTGTACATACCCGTCTGAATTTCACCGCAAAATGCCCTTCTTTTCTGGTTTGGTGAAAGTTCTCAACACATTAGGAGAAAGAGCGTGTTTGAGCAAGAGTGATGCACTGTGCGTTTTCCTGGATTTCAAGTGATTTGGGAAACATACTCCTTATTTTTCCACATTGTGTAAGAAGGAACATGAGGCTTGCAAGAGATTGAAACAATGCGTCCCAAATCGTATTCCAGCAGCAAAAACACACGTTTCTACAAAGACTTTGAAGGAGCAAGCAAAAGCCTAGTGGCTGAGTGTTCTTTCAGTGAGAAAACATGCTTTTCATCCTTAAGCAGTGAGTTTTGTGCCAGGAATTCATATGCATTTTGTACTCTGCAGAATGTAGCTACCTGCTCGGGAGTTGTGTCATAGAAGCACCTTTCCTGCAGGAGCTTATTCCAACATTCATTGTTTGGCTAAGTTCTTTAGGGGTGGTTTTGGAAGGTCTTTCAACTTTGGCCAAATCCCGCTTCGTACGAAATTTTTTCACAGCGCTCTTTCCAAGTGTCCACAAAGAGCTGCTGCTTGAAACTGTCCACATGCACATCTCCCATACTGGTGTGTTCGTTTCACTACCTGGATTTTGGTTTCCTCTTCTTTCTTTGAAATGACAAGCCTTCTTTCTGCACGCTACACACACCTTGTAGCAGTTTCACTTTGAAGCATGTTGGTGCTCCCAAAACGCTGTGTAACCTAGGTAGAGTGTGTCACTGTCCAGCATTGAATACACAACTTAGAGATCCTTTCACCACAGACAGGCAAACACATCTTTTTGAGAAAGTCCTACTTCAGGTCACTTGGAAATGTAAGAGTATCATCGACAACATGAAGTCAATCATGCTTTTGCACTCTGCAACCAATAGAAATGTACTTTTGTACATACCCGTCTGAATTTCACCGCAAAATGCCCTTCTTTTCTGGTTTGTTGAAAGTTCTCAACACATTAGGAGAAAGAGCGTGTTTGAGCAAGAATGATGCACTGTGCGTTTTCCTGGATTTCAAGTGATTTGGGAAACATACTCCTCGTTTTTCCACATGTTCTAAGAAACAAAATGAGGCTTGCAAGAGATTGAAACAATGCATCCCAAAACGTATTCCAGCAGTGAAAACACACGTTTCTACAAAGACTTTGAAGGAGCAAGCAAAAGCGTCGTGGCTGAGTGTTCTTTCAGAGAGAAACACATGCTTTTCATCCTTATAGAGTGAGTTTTGTGCCAGGAATTCATATGCATTTTGTACTGTGTAGAATGTAGCTACCTGCTCGGGAGTTGTGTCATAGAAGCACCTTTCTTGCAGGAGCTTATTGCAACATTCATTGTTTCGCTAAGTCCTTTAGGTGTGGTTTTGGAAGGTGTTTCAAGTTTGGCCAAATCCAGCTTCGCACGAGTTTTTTAACAGCGCTCTTTCCAAGTGTCCTCAAAGAGCTGCTGCTTGAAACTGTCCACATGCACATCTCCCATACTGGTGTGTTCGTTTCACTACCTGGATTTTGGTTTCCTCTTCTTTCTTTGAAATGACAAACCTTCTTTCTGCACGCTACACACACCTTGTAGCAGTTTCAGTTTGAAGCATGTTGGTGCTATCAAAACGCTGTGTAACCTAGTTAGAGTGTGTCACTCTCCAGCATTGAATACACAACTTAGAGCTCCTTTCACCACAGACATGCAAACACATCTTTTTGTGAAAGTCCTACTTCAGGTCACTTGGAAATGTAAGGGTTTCATCGAGAACATGAAGTCAATCATGCTTTTGCACTCAGCAACCAATAGAAATGTACTTTTGTACATACCCGTCTGAATTTCACCGCAAAATGCCCTTTTTTTCTGGTTTGTTGAATGTTCTCAACACATTAGGAGAAAGAGCGTGGTTGAGCATGAGTGATGCAGTGTGCGTTTTCCTGGATTTCAAGTGATTTGGGAAACATACTCCTCGTTTTTCCAGATGGTATAAGAAACAAAATGAGGCTTGCAAGAGATTGAAACAATGCATCCCAAAACGTATTCCAGCAGTGAAAACACACGTTTCTACAAAGACTTTGAAGGAGCAAGCAAAAGCGTCGTAGCTGAGTGTTCTTTCAGAGAGAAACACATGCTTTTCATCCTTATGGAGTGAGTTTTGTGCCAGGAATTCCTATGCATTTTGTACTGTGTAGAATGTAGCTACCTGCTCGGGAGTTGTGTCATAGAAGCACCTTTCCTGCAGGAGCTTATTGCAACATTCATTGTTTGGCTAAGTCCTTTAGGGGTGGTTTTGGAAGGTCTTTCAAGTTTGGCCAAATCCAGCTTCGCACGAAGTTTTTTAACAGCGCTCTTTCCAAGTGTCCACAAAGAGCTGCTGCTTGAAACTGTAAACATGAACATCTCTCATAATGGTGTGTTCGTTTCACTATCTGAATTTTGGTTTCCTCTTCCTTCTTTAAAATGACAAGCCTTCTTTCTGCACGCTACACACACCTTGTAGCAGTTTCAGTTTGAAGCATGTTGGTGCTCCCAAAACGCTGTGTAACCTAGGTAGAGTGTGTCACTCTCCAGCCAGGAATACACAACTTAGAGCTCCTTTCACCACAGACACGAAAAGACATCTTTTTGTGAAAGTCCAACTTCAGGTCACATGGAAATGTAAGGGTTTCATCGCGAACATGAAGTCAATCATGCTTTTGCACTCAGCAACCAATAGAAATGTACTTTTGTACATACCCGTCTGAATTTCACCGCAAAATGCCCTTCTTTTCTGGTTTGGTGAAAGTTCTCAACACATTAGGAGAAAGAGCGTGTTTGAGCAAGAGTGATGCACTGTGCGTTTTCCTGGATTTCAAGTGATTTGGGAAACATACTCCTCGTTTTTCCAGATGCTCTAAGAGAGAACATGAGGCTTGCAAGAGATTGAAACAATGCATCCCAAAACGTATTCCAGCAGCAAAAACACACGTTTCTACAAAGACTTTGAAGGAGCAAGCAAAAGCCTAGTGCCTGAGTGTTCTTTCACTGAGAAAACATGCTTTTCATCCTTATGCAGTGAGTTTTGTGCCAGGAATTCATATGCATTTTGTACTGTGCAGAATGCAGCTACCTGCTCGGGAGTTTTGTCATAGAAGCACCTTTCCTGCAGGAGCTTATTACAACATTCATTGTTTGGCTAAGTTCTTTAGGGGTGGTTTTGAAAGGTCTTTCAACTTTGGCCAAATCCCGCTTCGTACGAAATTTTTTCACAGCGCTCTTTCCAAGTGTCCACAAGGAGCTGCTGCTTGAAACTGTCCACATGCACATCTCCCATACTGGTGTGTTCGTTTCACTACCTGGATTTTGGTTTCCGCTTCTTTCTTTGAAATGACAAGCCTTCTTTCTGCATGCTACACACACCTTGTAGCAGTTTCAGTTTGAAGCATGTTGGTGCTCTCAAAACACTGTGTAACCTAGGTAGAGTGTGTCACTCTCCAGCGCTGAATACACAACTTAGAGCTCCTTTCACCACAGACACCCAAACACATCTTTTAGTGAAAGTCCTACTTCAGGTCACTTGGAAATGTCAGGGTTTCATCGAGAACATGAAGTCAATCATGCTTTTGGACTCTGCAACCAATAGAAATGTACTTTTGTACTTACCTTTCCGAATTTCACCGCACAATGCCCTTCTTTTCTGGTTTGTTGAAAGTTCTCAACTCATTAGGAGAAAGAGCGTGTTTGAGCAAGAGTGATGCAGTGTGTGTTTTCCTGGATTTCAAGTGATTTGGGAAACATACTCCTCGTTTTTCCACATGGTCTAAGAATCAACATGAGGCTTGCAAGAGATTGAAACAATGCATCCCAAAACGTATTCCAGCAGCAAAAACACACGTTTCTACAAAGACTTTGAAGGAGCAAGCAAAAGCCTAGTGGCTGAGTGTTCTTTCAGAGAGAAACACATGCTTTTCATCCTTATGGAGTGAGTTTAGTGCCAGGAATTCATATGCATTTTGTACGGTGCAGAATGTAGCTACCTGCTCGGGAGTTGTGTCATAGAAGCACCGTTGCTGCAGGAGGTTATTGCAACATTCATTGTTTGGCTAAGTTCTTTAGGGGTGATTTTGGAAGGTCTTTCAACTTTGGCCAAATCCCGCTTCGCACAAAGTTTTTTAACAGCGCTCTTTCCAAGTGTCCACAAAGAGCTGCTGCTTGAAACTGTCCACATGCACATCTCCCTTACTGGTGTGTTCGTTTCACTGCCTGGATTTTGGTTTCCTCTTCCTTCTTTTAAATGACAAGCCTTCTTTCTGCACGCTACACACACCTTGTAGCAGTTTCAGTTTGAAGCATGTTGGTGCTCTCAAAACGCTTTGTAACCTAGGTAGAGTGTGTCACTCTCCAGCACTGAATACACAACTTAGAGATCCTTCCACCACAGACAGGCTAAAACATCTTTTTGTGAAAGTCCTACTTCAGGTCACTTGGAAATGTAAGAGTATCATCGAGAACATGAAGTCAATCATGCTTTTGCACTGTGCAACCAATAGAAATGTACTTTTGTACATACCCGTCTCAATTTCACCTCAAAATGCCCTTCTTTTCTGGTTTGTTGAAAGTTCTCAACACATTAGGAGAAAGAGCGTGTTTGAGCAAGAGTGATGCAGTGTGCGTTTTCCTGGATTTCAAGTGATTTGGGAAACATACTCCTCGTTTTTCCACTTGCTCTAAAAAACAAAATGAGGCTTGCAAGAGATTGAAACAATGCATCCCAAAACGTATTCCAGCAGTGAAAACACACGTTTCTACAAAGACTTTGAAGGAGCAAGCAAAAGCCTAGTGGCTGAGTGTTCTTTCAGTGAGAAAACATGCTTTTCATCCTTATGCAGTGAGTTTTGTGCCAGGAATTCATATGCATTTTGTACTGTGCAGAATGTAGCTACCTACTCGGGAGTTGTGTCATAGAAGCACCTTTCCTGCAGGAGCTTATTGCAACATTCATTGTTTGGCTAAGTTCTTTAGGGGTGGTTTTGGAAGGTCTTTCAACTTTGGCCAAATCCCGCTTCGTACAAATTTTTTCACAGCGCTCTTTCCAAGTGTCCACAAAGAGCTGCTGCTTGAAACTGTCCACATGCACATCTCCCATACTGTTGTGTTCGTTTCACTACCTGGATTTTGGTTTCCTCTTCTTTCTTTGAAATGACAAGCCTTCTTTCTGCACGCTACACACACCTTGTAGCAGTTTCAGTTTGAAGCATGTTGGTGCTATCAAAACGCTGTGTAACCTAGGTAGAGTGTGTCACTCTCCAACACTCAATACACAACTTAGAGCTCCTTTCACCACAGACACGCAAACACATCTTTTTTGAAAGTCCTACTTCAGGTCACTTGGAAATGTAAGGGTTTCATCGAGAATATGAAGTCAATCATGCTTTTGCACTCTGCAACCAATAAAAATGTACTTTTGTACATACCCGTCTGAATTTCACCACAAAATGCCCTTCTTTTCTGGTTTGTTGAAAGTTCTCAACACATTAGGAGAAAGAGCGTGTTTGAGCAAGAGTGATGCAGTGTGCGTTTTCCTGGATTTCAAGTGATTTGGGAAACATACTCCCTATTTTTCCACATTGTGTAAGAAACAACATGAGGCTTACAAGAGATTGAAACAATGCATCCCAAAACGTATTCCAGCAGCAAAAACACACGTTTCTACAAAGATTTTGAAGGAGCAAGCAAAAGCCTAGTGGCTGAGTGTTCTTTCAGAGAGAAACACATGGTTTTCACCCTTATGGAGTGAGTTTAGTGCCAGGAATTCATATGCATTTTGTACTGTGCAGAATGTAGCTACCTGCTCGGGAGTTGTGTCATAGAAGCACCTTTCCTGCAGGAGCTTATTGCAACATTCATTGTTTCGCTAAGTCCTTTAGGTGTGGTTTTGGAAGGTGTTTCAAGTTTGGCCAAATCCAGCTTCGCACGAGTTTTTTAACAGCGCTCTTTCCAAGTGTCCTCAAAGAGCTGCTGCTTGAAACTGTCCACATGCACATCTCCCATACTGGTGTGTTCGTTTCACTACCTGGATTTTGGTTTCCTCTTCTTTCTTTGAAATGACAAACCTTCTTTCTGCACGCTACACACACCTTGTAGCAGTTTCAGTTTGAAGCATGTTGGTGCTATCAAAACCCTGTGTAACCTAGTTAGAGTGTGTCACTCTCCAGCCAGGAATACACAACTTAGAGCTCCTTTCACCACAGACACGCAAAGACATCTTTTTGTGAAAGTCCTACTTCAGGTCACATGGAAATGTAAGGGTTTCATCGAGAACATGAAGTCAATCATGCTTTTGCACTCAGCAACCAATAGAAATGTACTTTTGTACATACCCGTCTCAATTTCACCGCAAAATGCCCTTCTTTTCTGGTTTGGTGAAAGTTCTCAACACATTAGGAGAAAGAGCGTGTTTGAGCAAGAGTGATGCACTGTGCGTTTTCCTGGATTTCAAGTGATTTGGGAAACATACTCCTCGTTTTTCCAGATGCTCTAAGAGAGAACATGAGGCTTGCAAGAGATTGAAACAATGCATCCCAAAACGTATTCCAGCAGCAAAAACACACGTTTCTACAAAGACTTTGAAGGAGCAAGCAAAAGCCTAGTGCCTGAGTGTTCTTTCACTGAGAAAACATGCTTTTCATCCTTATGCAGTGAGTTTTGTGCCAGGAATTCATATGCATTTTGTACTGTGCAGAATGCAGCTACCTGCTCGGGAGTTTTGTCATAGAAGCACCTTTCCTGCAGGAGCTTATTACAACATTCATTGTTTGGCTAAGTTCTTTAGGGGTGGTTTTGAAAGGTCTTTCAACTTTGGCCAAATCCCGCTTCGTACGAAATTTTTTCACAGCGCTCTTTCCAAGTGTCCACAAGGAGCTGCTGCTTGAAACTGTCCACATGCACATCTCCCATACTGGTGTGTTCGTTTCACTACCTGGATTTTGGTTTCCGCTTCTTTCTTTGAAATGACAAGCCTTCTTTCTGCATGCTACACACACCTTGTAGCAGTTTCAGTTTGAAGCATGTTGGTGCTCTCAAAACACTGTGTAACCTAGGTAGAGTGTGTCACTCTCCAGCGCTGAATACACAACTTAGAGCTCCTTTCACCACAGACAACCAAACACATCTTTTAGTGAAAGTCCTACTTCAGGTCACTTGGAAATGTCAGGGTTTCATCGAGAACATGAAGTCAATCATGCTTTTGGACTCTGCAACCAATAGAAATGTACTTTTGTACTTACCTGTCCGAATTTCACCGCACAATGCCCTTCTTTTCTGGTTTGTTGAAAGTTCTCAACTCATTAGGAGAAAGAGCGTGTTTGAGCAAGAGTGATGCAGTGTGTGTTTTCCTGGATTTCAAGTGATTTGGGAAACATACTCCTCGTTTTTCCACATGGTCTAAGAATCAACATGAGGCTTGCAAGAGATTGAAACAATGCATCCCAAAACGTATTCCAGCAGCAAAAACACACGTTTCTACAAAGACTTTGAAGGAGCAAGCAAAAGCCTAGTGGCTGAGTGTCTTTCAGAGAGAAACACATGCTTTTCATCCTTATGGAGTGAGTTTAGTGCCAGGAATTCATATGCATTTTGTACGGTGCAGAATGTAGCTACCTGCTCGGGAGTTGTGTCATAGAAGCACCGTTGCTGCAGGAGGTTATTGCAACATTCATTGTTTGGCTAAGTTCTTTAGGGGTGATTTTGGAAGGTCTTTCAACTTTGGCCAAATCCCGCTTCGCACAAAGTTTTTTAACAGCGCTCTTTCCAAGTGTCCACAAAGAGCTGCTGCTTGAAACTGTCCACATGCACATCTCCCTTACTGGTGTGTTCGTTTCACTGCCTGGATTTTGGTTTCCTCTTCCTTCTTTTAAATGACAAGCCTTCTTTCTGCACGCTACACACACCTTGTAGCAGTTTCAGTTTGAAGCATGTTGGTGCTCTGAAAACGCTTTGTAACCTAGGTAGAGTGTGTCACTCTCCAGCACTGAATACACAACTTAGAGATCCTTTCACCACAGACAGGCTAAAACATCTTTTTGTGAAAGTCCTACTTCAGGTCACTTGGAAATGTAAGAGTATCATCGAGAACATGAAGTCAATCATGCTTTTGCACTGTGCAACCAATAGAAATGTACTTTTGTACATACCCGTCTCAATTTCACCTCAAAATGCCCTTCTTTTCTGGTTTGTTGAAAGTTCTCAACACATTAGGAGAAAGAGCGTGTTTGAGCAAGAGTGATGCAGTGTGCGTTTTCCTGGATTTCAAGTGATTTGGGAAACATACTCCTCGTTTTTCCACTTGCTCTAAAAAACAAAATGAGGCTTGCAAGAGATTGAAACAATGCATCCCAAAACGTATTCCAGCAGTGAAAACACACGTTTCTACAAAGACTTTGAAGGAGCAAGCAAAAGCCTAGTGGCTGAGTGTTCTTTCAGTGAGAAAACATGCTTTTCATCCTTATGCAGTGAGTTTTGTGCCAGGAATTCATATGCATTTTGTACTGTGCAGAATGTAGCTACCTGCTCGGGAGTTGTGTCATAGAAGCACCTTTCCTGCAGGAGCTTATTGCAACATTCATTGTTTGGCTAAGTTCTTTAGGGGTGGTTTTGGAAGGTCTTTCAACTTTGGCCAAATCCCGCTTCGTACAAATTTTTTCACAGCGCTCTTTCCAAGTGTCCACAAAGAGCTGCTGCTTGAAACTGTCCACATGCACATCTCCCATACTGTTGTGTTCGTTTCACTACCTGGATTTTGGTTTCCTCTTCTTTCTTTGAAATGACAAGCCTTCTTTCTGCACGCTACACACACCTTGTAGCAGTTTCAGTTTGAAGCATGTTGGTGCTATCAAAACGCTGTGTAACCTAGGTAGAGTGTGTCACTCTCCAACACTCAATAAACAACTTAGAGCTCCTTTCACCACAGACACGCAAACACATCTTTTTTGAAAGTCCTACTTCAGGTCACTTGGAAATGTAAGGGTTTCATCGAGAATATGAAGTCAATCATGCTTTTGCACTCTGCAACCAATAAAAATGTACTTTTGTACATACCCGTCTGAATTTCACCACAAAATGCCCTTCTTTTCTGGTTTGTTGAAAGTTCTCAACACATTAGGAGAAAGAGCGTGTTTGAGCAAGAGTGATGCAGTGTGCGTTTTCCTGGATTTCAAGTGATTTGGGAAACATACTCCCTATTTTTCCACATTGTGTAAGAAACAACATGAGGCTTACAAGAGATTGAAACAATGCATCCCAAAACGTATTCCAGCAGCAAAAACACACGTTTCTACAAAGACTTTGAAGGAGCAAGCAAAAGCCTAGTGGCTGAGTGTTCTTTCAGAGAGAAACACATGGTTTTCACCCTTATGGAGGGAGTTTTGTGCCAGGAATTCATATGCATTTTGTACTGTGCAGAATGTAGCTACCTGCTCGGGAGTTGTGTCATAGAAGCACCTTTCCTGCAGGAGCTTATTGCAACATTCATTGTTTCGCTAAGTCCTTTAGGTGTGGTTTTGGAAGGTGTTTCAAGTTTGGCCAAATCCAGCTTCGCACGAGTTTTTTAACAGCGCTCTTTCCAAGTGTCCTCAAAGAGCTGCTGCTTGAAACTGTCCACATGCACATCTCCCATACTGGTGTGTTCGTTTCACTACCTGGATTTTGGTTTCCTCTTCTTTCTTTGAAATGACAAACCTTCTTTCTGCACGCTACACACACCTTGTAGCAGTTTCAGTTTGAAGCATGTTGGTGCTATCAAAACGCTGTGTAACCTAGTTAGAGTGTGTCACTCTCCAGCCAGGAATACACAACTTAGAGCTCCTTTCACCACAGACACGCAAAGACATCTTTTTGTGAAAGTCCTACTTCAGGTCACATGGAAATGTAAGGGTTTCATCGAGAACATGAAGTCAATCATGCTTTTGCACTCAGCAACCAATAGAAATGTACTTTTGTACATACCCGTCTGAATTTCACCGCAAAATGCCCTTCTTTTCTGGTTTGGTGAAAGTTCTCAACACATTAGGAGAAAGAGCGTGTTTGAGCAAGAGTGATGCACTGTGCGTTTTCCTGGATTTCAAGTGATTTGGGAAATATACTCCTCGTTTTTCCAGATGCTCTAAGAGAGAACATGAGGCTTGCAAGAGATTGAAACAATGCATCCCAAAACGTATTCCAGCAGCAAAAACACACGTTTCTACAAAGACTTTGAAGGAGCAAGCAAAAGCCTAGTGGCTGAGTGTTCTTTCACTGAGAAAACATGCTTTTCATCCTTATGCAGTGAGTTTTGTGCCAGGAATTCATATGCATTTTGTACTGTGCAGAATGCAGCTACCTGCTCGGGAGTTTTGTCATAGAAGCACCTTTCCTGCAGGAGCTTATTACAACATTCATTGTTTGGCTAAGTTCTTTAGGGGTGGTTTTGAAAGGTCTTTCAACTTTGGCCAAATCCCGCTTCGTACGAAATTTTTTCACAGCGCTCTTTCCAAGTGTCCACAAGGAGCTGCTGCTTGAAACTGTCCACATGCACATCTCCCATACTGGTGTGTTCGTTTCACTACCTGGATTTTGGTTTCCGCTTCTTTCTTTGAAATGACAAGCCTTCTTTCTGCATGCTACACACACCTTGTAGCAGTTTCAGTTTGAAGCATGTTGGTGCTCTCAAAACACTGTGTAACCTAGGTAGAGTGTGTCACTCTCCAGCGCTGAATACACAACTTAGAGCTCCTTTCACCACAGACACCCAAACACATCTTTTAGTGAAAGTCCTACTTCAGGTCACTTGGAAATGTCAGGGTTTCATCGAGAACATGAAGTCAATCATGCTTTTGGACTCTGCAACCAATAGAAATGTACTTTTGTACTTACCTGTCCGAATTTCACCGCACAATCATGCTTTTGCACTCTGCAACAAATAGAACTGTAGTTTTGTACATACCCGTCTGATTTTCACCGCAAAATGCCCTTCTTTTCTGGTTTGTTGAAAGTTCTCAACACATTAGGAGAAAGAGCGTGTTTGAGCAAGAGTGATGCAATGTGCCTTTTCCTGGATTTCAAGTGATTTGGGAAACATACTCCTCGTTTTCCCACATGGTCTAAGAAACAACATGAGGCTTGCAAGAGATTGAAACAATGCATCCCAAAACGTATTCCAGCAGCAAAAACACACGTTTCTACAAAGCCTTCGAAGGTGCAAGCAAAAGCCTAGTGGCTGAGTGTTCTTTCAGAGAGAAACACATGCTTTTCATCCTAATGGAGTGAGTTTTGTGCCAGGAATTCATATGCATTTTGTACTGTGCAGAATGTAGCTACCTGCTCGGGAGTTGTGTCATAGAAGCACCTTTCCTGCAGGAGCTTATTGCAACATTCATTGTTTGGCTAAGTTCTTTAGGGGTGGTTTTGGAAGGTCTTTCAAGTTTGGCCAAATCCCGCTTCGCACGAAGTTTTTTCACAGCGCTCTTTCCAAGTGTCCACAAAGAGCTGCTGCTTGAAACTGTCCACATGCACATCTCCCATACTGTTGTGTTCGTTTCACTACCTGGATTTTGGTTTCCTCTTCTTTCTTTGAAATGACAAGCCTTCTTTCTGCACGCTACACACACCTTGTAGCAGTTTCAGTTTGAAGCATGTTGGTGCTCTCAAAACGCTGTGTAACCTAGGTAGAGTGTGTCACTCTCCAGCCATGAATACACAACTTAGAGCTCCTTTCACCACAGACACGCAAACACATCTTTTTTGAAAGTCCAACTTCAGGTCAGTTGGAAATGTAAGGGTTTCATTGAGAACATGAAGTCAATCCTGCTTTTGCACTCTGCAACCAATAGAAATGTACTTTTGTACATACCCGTCTGAATTTCACCGCAAAATGCCCTTCTTTTCTGGTTTGTTGGAAGTTCTCAACACATTAGGAGAAAGAGCGTGTTTGAGCAGGAGTGATGCAGTGGGCGTTTTCCTGGATTTCAAGTGATTTGGGAAACATACTCCCTATTTTTCCACATTGTGTAAGAAACAACATGAGGCTTGCAAGAGATTGAAACAATGCATCCCAAAACGTATTCCAGCAGCAAAAACACACTTTTCTACAAAGACTTCGAAGGTGCAAGCAAAAGCCTAGTGGCTGAGTGTTCTTTCAGAGAGAAACACATGCTTTTCATCTATATGGAGTGAGTTTTGTGCCAGGAATTCATATGCATTTTGTACTGTGCAGAATGTAGCTACCTGCTCGGGATTTGTGTCATAGAAGCACCTTTCCTGCAGGAGCTTATTGCAACATTCATTGTTTGGCTAAGTCCTTTAGGGGTGGTTTTGGAAGGTCTTTCAAGTTTGGCCAAATCCAGCTTCACACGAAGTTTTTTAACAGCGCTCTTTCCAAGTGTCCACAAAGAGCTGCTGCTTGAAACTGTAAACATGAACATCTCTCATAATGGTGTGTTCGTTTCACTATCTGAATTTTGGTTTCCTCTTCCTTCTTTAAAATGACAAGCCTTCTTTCTGCATGCTACACACACCTTGTAGCAGTTTAAGTTTGAAGCATGTTGGTGCTCTCAAAACGCTGTGTAACCTAGGTAGAGTGTGTCACTCTCCAGCACTGAATACACAACGTAGAGCTCCTTTCACCACAGACAGGCAAAGACATCTTTTTGTGAAAGTCCTACTTCAGGTCACATGGAAATGTAAGGGTTTCATCGAGAACATGAAGTCCATCATGCTTTTGCACTCAGCAACGAATAGAAATGTATTTTGTACATACCCGTCTGAATTTCACCGCAAAATGCCCTTCTTTTCTGGTTTGTTGAAAGTTCTCAACACATTAGGAGAAAGAGCGTGTTTGAGCAAGAGTGATGCAATGTGCCTTTTCCTGGATTTCAAGTGATTTGGGAAACATACTCCCTATTTTTCCACATTGTGTAAGAAACAACATGAGGCTTGCAAGAGATTGAAACAATGCATCCCAAAACGTATTCCAGCAGCAAAAACACACGTTTCTACAAAGACTTCGAAGGTGCAAGCAAAAGCCTAGTGGCTGAGTGTTCTTTCAGAGAGAAACACATGCTTTTCATCTTTATGGAGTGAGTTTTGTGCCAGGAATTCATATGCATTTTGTACTGTGCAGAATGTAGCTACCTGCTCGGGAGTTGTGTCATAGAAGCACCTTTCCTGCAGGAGCTTATTGCAACATTCATTGTTTGGCTAAGTCCTTTAGGGGTGGTTTTGGAAGGTCTTTCAAGTTTGGCCGAATCCAGCTTCGTACGAAGTTTTATTCATATGCATTTTGTACTGTGCCGAATGTAGCTACCTGCTCGTGAGTTGTGTCATAGAAGCACCTTTCCTGCAGGAGCTTATTGCAACATTCATTGTTTGGCTAAGTTCTTTAAGGGTGGTTTTGGAAGGCCTCCAACTTTGGCCAAATCCCGCTTCGTACGAAATTTTTTCTCAGCGCTCCTTCCAAGTGTCCACAAAGAGCTGCTGCTTGAAACTGTCCACATGCACATCTCCCATACTGGTGTGTTCGTTTCACTACCTGGATTTTGGTTTCCTCTTCCTTCTTTGAAATAACAAGCCTTCTTTCTGCACGCTACACACACCTTGTAGCAGTTTCAGTTTGAAGCATGTTGGTGCTATCAAAACGCTGTGTAACCTAGGTATAGTGTGTCACTCTCCAGCACTGAATACACAACTTAGAGCTCCTTTCACCACAGACACGCAAAGACATCTTTTTGTGAAAGTCCTACTTCAGGTCACTTGGAAATGTAAGTGTTTCATCGAGAACATGAAGTCAATCATGCTTTTGCACTCTGCAACCAATAGAAATGTACTTTTGTACATACCCGTCTGAATTTCACCGCAAAATGCCCTTCTTTTCTGGTTTGTTGAAAGTTCTCAACACATTAGGAGAAAGAGCGTGTTTGAGCAAGGGTGATGCAGTGTGCGTTTTCCTGGATTTCAAGTGATTTGGGAAACATACTCCTTATTTTTCCACATTGTGTAAGAAACAACATGAGGCTTGCAAGAGATTGAAACAATGCATCCCAAAACGTATTCCAGCAGCGAAAACACACGTTTCTACAAAGACTTTGAAGGAGCAAGCAAAAGCCTAGTGGCTGAGTGTTCTTTCAGAGAGAAACACATGCTTTTCATCCTTATGGAGTGAGTTTTGTGCCAGGAATTCATATGCATTTTGTACTGTGCAGAATGTAGCTACCTGCACGGGAGTTGTGTCATAGAGGCACCTTTTCTGCAGGAGCTTATTGCAACATTCATTGCTTGGCTAAGTGGTTTAGGGGTGGTTTTGGAAGGCCTCCAACTTTGGCCAAATCCCGCTTCGTACGAAATTTTTTCTCAGCGCTCTTTCCAAGTGTCCACAAAGAGCTGCTGCTTGAAACTGTCCACATACACATCTCCCATGCACATCGTTTCACTACCTGGATTTTGGTTTCCTCTTCCTTCTTTGAAATGACAAGTCTTCTTTCTGCACGCTACACACACCTTGTAGCAGTTTCAGTTTGAAGCATGTTGGTGCTATCAAAACGCTGTGTAACCTAGGTAGAGTGTGTCACTCTCCAACACTCAATACACAACTTAGAGCTCCTTTCACCACAGACACGCAAACACATCTTTTTTGAAAGTCCTACTTCAGGTCACTTGGAAATGTAAGGGTTTCATCGAGAATATGAAGTCAATCATGCTTTTGCACTCTGCAACCAATAAAAATGTACTTTTGTACATACCCGTCTGAATTTCACCACAAAATGCCCTTCTTTTCTGGTTTGTTGAAAGTTCTCAACACATTAGGAGAAAGAGCGTGTTTGAGCAAGAGTGATGCAGTGTGCGTTTTCCTGGATTTCAAGTGATTTGGGAAACATACTCCCTATTTTTCCACATTGTGTAAGAAACAACATGAGGCTTACAAGAGATTGAAACAATGCATCCCAAAACGTATTCCAGCAGCAAAAACACACGTTTCTACAAAGATTTTGAAGGAGCAAGCAAAAGCCTAGTGGCTGAGTGTTCTTTCAGAGAGAAACACATGGTTTTCACCCTTATGGAGGGAGTTTTGTGCCAGGAATTCATATGCATTTTGTACTGTGCAGAATGTAGCTACCTGCTCGGGAGTTGTGTCATAGAAGCACCTTTCCTGCAGGAGCTTATTGCAACATTCATTGTTTCGCTAAGTCCTTTAGGTGTGGTTTTGGAAGGTGTTTCAAGTTTGGCCAAATCCAGCTTCGCACGAGTTTTTTAACAGCGCTCTTTCCAAGTGTCCTCAAAGAGCTGCTGCTTGAAACTGTCCACATGCACATCTCCCATACTGGTGTGTTCGTTTCACTACCTGGATTTTGGTTTCCTCTTCTTTCTTTGAAATGACAAACCTTCTTTCTGCACGCTACACACACCTTGTAGCAGTTTCAGTTTGAAGCATGTTGGTGCTATCAAAACCCTGTGTAACCTAGTTAGAGTGTGTCACTCTCCAGCCAGGAATACACAACTTAGAGCTCCTTTCACCACAGACAGGCTAAAACATCTTTTTGTGAAAGTCCTACTTCAGGTCACTTGGAAATGTAAGAGTATCATCGAGAACATGAAGTCAATCATGCTTTTGCACTGTGCAACCAATAGAAATGTACTTTTGTACATACCCGTCTCAATTTCACCTCAAAATGCCCTTCTTTTCTGGTTTGTTGAAAGTTCTCAACACATTAGGAGAAAGAGCGTGTTTGAGCAAGAGTGATGCAGTGTGCGTTTTCCTGGATTTCAAGTGATTTGGGAAACATACTCCTCGTTTTTCCACTTGCTCTAAAAAACAAAATGAGGCTTGCAAGAGATTGAAACAATGCATCCCAAAACGTATTCCAGCAGTGAAAACACACGTTTCTACAAAGACTTTGAAGGAGCAAGCAAAAGCCTAGTGGCTGAGTGTTCTTTCAGTGAGAAAACATGCTTTTCATCCTTATGCAGTGAGTTTTGTGCCAGGAATTCATATGCATTTTGTACTGTGCAGAATGTAGCTACCTGCTCGGGAGTTGTGTCATAGAAGCACCTTTCCTGCAGGAGCTTATTGCAACATTCATTGTTTGGCTAAGTTCTTTAGGGGTGGTTTTGGAAGGTCTTTCAACTTTGGCCAAATCCCGCTTCGTACAAATTTTTTCACAGCGCTCTTTCCAAGTGTCCACAAAGAGCTGCTGCTTGAAACTGTCCACATGCACATCTCCCATACTGTTGTGTTCGTTTCACTACCTGGATTTTGGTTTCCTCTTCTTTCTTTGAAATGACAAGCCTTCTTTCTGCACGCTACACACACCTTGTAGCAGTTTCAGTTTGAAGCATGTTGGTGCTATCAAAACGCTGTGTAACCTAGGTAGAGTGTGTCACTCTCCAACACTCAATAAACAACTTAGAGCTCCTTTCACCACAGACACGCAAACACATCTTTTTTGAAAGTCCTACTTCAGGTCACTTGGAAATGTAAGGGTTTCATCGAGAATATGAAGTCAATCATGCTTTTGCACTCTGCAACCAATAAAAATGTACTTTTGTACATACCCGTCTGAATTTCACCACAAAATGCCCTTCTTTTCTGGTTTGTTGAAAGTTCTCAACACATTAGGAGAAAGAGCGTGTTTGAGCAAGAGTGATGCAGTGTGCGTTTTCCTGGATTTCAAGTGATTTGGGAAACATACTCCCTATTTTTCCACATTGTGTAAGAAACAACATGAGGCTTACAAGAGATTGAAACAATGCATCCCAAAACGTATTCCAGCAGCAAAAACACACGTTTCTACAAAGACTTTGAAGGAGCAAGCAAAAGCCTAGTGGCTGAGTGTTCTTTCAGAGAGAAACACATGGTTTTCACCCTTATGGAGGGAGTTTTGTGCCAGGAATTCATATGCATTTTGTACTGTGCAGAATGTAGCTACCTGCTCGGGAGTTGTGTCATAGAAGCACCTTTCCTGCAGGAGCTTATTGCAACATTCATTGTTTCGCTAAGTCCTTTAGGTGTGGTTTTGGAAGGTGTTTCAAGTTTGGCCAAATCCAGCTTCGCACGAGTTTTTTAACAGCGCTCTTTCCAAGTGTCCTCAAAGAGCTGCTGCTTGAAACTGTCCACATGCACATCTCCCATACTGGTGTGTTCGTTTCACTACCTGGATTTTGGTTTCCTCTTCTTTCTTTGAAATGACAAACCTTCTTTCTGCACGCTACACACACCTTGTAGCAGTTTCAGTTTGAAGCATGTTGGTGCTATCAAAACGCTGTGTAACCTAGTTAGAGTGTGTCACTCTCCAGCCAGGAATACACAACTTAGAGCTCCTTTCACCACAGACACGCAAAGACATCTTTTTGTGAAAGTCCTACTTCAGGTCACATGGAAATGTAAGGGTTTCATCGAGAACATGAAGTCAATCATGCTTTTGCACTCAGCAACCAATAGAAATGTACTTTTGTACATACCCGTCTGAATTTCACCGCAAAATGCCCTTCTTTTCTGGTTTGGTGAAAGTTCTCAACACATTAGGAGAAAGAGCGTGTTTGAGCAAGAGTGATGCACTGTGCGTTTTCCTGGATTTCAAGTGATTTGGGAAATATACTCCTCGTTTTTCCAGATGCTCTAAGAGAGAACCTGAGGCTTGCAAGAGATTGAAACAATGCATCCCAAAACGTATTCCAGCAGCAAAAACACACGTTTCTACAAAGACTTTGAAGGAGCAAGCAAAAGCCTAGTGGCTGAGTGTTCTTTCACTGAGAAAACATGCTTTTCATCCTTATGCAGTGAGTTTTGTGCCAGGAATTCATATGCATTTTGTACTGTGCAGAATGCAGCTACCTGCTCGGGAGTTTTGTCATAGAAGCACCTTTCCTGCAGGAGCTTATTACAACATTCATTGTTTGGCTAAGTTCTTTAGGGGTGGTTTTGAAAGGTCTTTCAACTTTGGCCAAATCCCGCTTCGTACGAAATTTTTTCACAGCGCTCTTTCCAAGTGTCCACAAGGAGCTGCTGCTTGAAACTGTCCACATGCACATCTCCCATACTGGTGTGTTCGTTTCACTACCTGGATTTTGGTTTCCGCTTCTTTCTTTGAAATGACAAGCCTTCTCTCTGCATGCTACACACACCTTGTAGCAGTTTCAGTTTGAAGCATGTTGGTGCTCTCAAAACACTGTGTAACCTAGGTAGAGTGTGTCACTCTCCAGCGCTGAATACACAACTTAGAGCTCCTTTCACCACAGACACCCAAACACATCTTTTAGTGAAAGTCCTACTTCAGGTCACTTGGAAATGTCAGGGTTTCATCGAGAACATGAAGTCAATCATGCTTTTGGACTCTGCAACCAATAGAAATGTACTTTTGTACTTACCTGTCCGAATTTCACCGCACAATCATGCTTTTGCACTCTGCAACAAATAGAACTGTAGTTTTGTACATACCCGTCTGATTTTCACCGCAAAATGCCCTTCTTTTCTGGTTTGTTGAAAGTTCTCAACACATTAGGAGAAAGAGCGTGTTTGAGCAAGAGTGATGCAATGTGCCTTTTCCTGGATTTCAAGTGATTTGGGAAACATACTCCTCGTTTTCCCACATGGTCTAAGAAACAACATGAGGCTTGCAAGAGATTGAAACAATGCATCCCAAAACGTATTCCAGCAGCAAAAACACACGTTTCTACAAAGCCTTCGAAGGTGCAAGCAAAAGCCTAGTGGCTGAGTGTTCTTTCAGAGAGAAACACATGCTTTTCATCCTAATGGAGTGAGTTTTGTGCCAGGAATTCATATGCATTTTGTACTGTGCAGAATGTAGCTACCTGCTCGGGAGTTGTGTCATAGAAGCACCTTTCCTGCAGGAGCTTATTGCAACATTCATTGTTTGGCTAAGTTCTTTAGGGGTGGTTTTGGAAGGTCTTTCAAGTTTGGCCAAATCCCGCTTCGCACGAAGTTTTTTCACAGCGCTCTTTCCAAGTGTCCACAAAGAGCTGCTGCTTGAAACTGTCCACATGCACATCTCCCATACTGTTGTGTTCGTTTCACTACCTGGATTTTGGTTTCCTCTTCTTTCTTTGAAATGACAAGCCTTCTTTCTGCACGCTACACACACCTTGTAGCAGTTTCAGTTTGAAGCATGTTGGTGCTCTCAAAACGCTGTGTAACCTAGGTAGAGTGTGTCACTCTCCAGCCATGAATACACAACTTAGAGCTCCTTTCACCACAGACACGCAAACACATCTTTTTTGAAAGTCCTACTTCAGGTCAGTTGGAAATGTAAGGGTTTCATTGAGAACATGAAGTCAATCCTGCTTTTGCACTCTGCAACCAATAGAAATGTACTTTTGTACATACCCGTCTGAATTTCACCGCAAAATGCCCTTCTTTTCTGGTTTGTTGGAAGTTCTCAACACATTAGGAGAAAGAGCGTGTTTGAGCAGGAGTGATGCAGTGGGCGTTTTCCTGGATTTCAAGTGATTTGGGAAACATACTCCCTATTTTTCCACATTGTGTAAGAAACAACATGAGGCTTGCAAGAGATTGAAACAATGCATCCCAAAACGTATTCCAGCAGCAAAAACACACTTTTCTACAAAGACTTCGAAGGTGCAAGCAAAAGCCTAGTGGCTGAGTGTTCTTTCAGAGAGAAACACATGCTTTTCATCTTTATGGAGTGAGTTTTGTGCCAGGAATTCATATGCATTTTGTACTGTGCAGAATGTAGCTACCTGCTCGGGATTTGTGTCATAGAAGCACCTTTCCTGCAGGAGCTTATTGCAACATTCATTGTTTGGCTAAGTCCTTTAGGGGTGGTTTTGGAAGGTCTTTCAAGTTTGGCCAAATCCAGCTTCACACGAAGTTTTTTAACAGCGCTCTTTCCAAGTGTCCACAAAGAGCTGCTGCTTGAAACTGTAAACATGAACATCTCTCATAATGGTGTGTTCGTTTCACTATCTGAATTTTGGTTTCCTCTTCCTTCTTTAAAATGACAAGCCTTCTTTCTGCATGCTACACACACCTTGTAGCAGTTTCAGTTTGAAGCATGTTGGTGCTCTCAAAACGCTGTGTAACCTAGGTAGAGTGTGTCACTCTCCAGCACTGAATACACAACGTAGAGCTCCTTTCACCACAGACAGGCAAAGACATCTTTTTGTGAAAGTCCTACTTCAGGTCACATGGAAATGTAAGGGTTTCATCGAGAACATGAAGTCCATCATGCTTTTGCACTCAGCAACGAATAGAAATGTATTTTGTACATACCCGTCTGAATTTCACCGCAAAATGCCCTTCTTTTCTGGTTTGTTGAAAGTTCTCAACACATTAGGAGAAAGAGCGTGTTTGAGCAAGAGTGATGCAATGTGCCTTTTCCTGGATTTCAAGTGATTTGGGAAACATACTCCCTATTTTTCCACATTGTGTAAGAAACAACATGAGGCTTGCAAGAGATTGAAACAATGCATCCCAAAACGTATTCCAGCAGCAAAAACACACGTTTCTACAAAGACTTCGAAGGTGCAAGCAAAAGCCTAGTGGCTGAGTGTTCTTTCAGAGAGAAACACATGCTTTTCATCTTTATGGAGTGAGTTTTGTGCCAGGAATTCATATGCATTTTGTACTGTGCAGAATGTAGCTACCTGCTCGGGAGTTGTGTCATAGAAGCACCTTTCCTGCAGGAGCTTATTGCAACATTCATTGTTTGGCTAAGTCCTTTAGGGGTGGTTTTGGAAGGTCTTTCAAGTTTGGCCAAATCCAGCTTCGTACGAAGTTTTATTCATATGCATTTTGTACTGTGCCGAATGTAGCTACCTGCTCGTGAGTTGTGTCATAGAAGCACCTTTCCTGCAGGAGCTTATTGCAACATTCATTGTTTGGCTAAGTTCTTTAAGGGTGGTTTTGGAAGGCCTCCAACTTTGGCCAAATCCCGCTTCGTACGAAATTTTTTCTCAGCGCTCCTTCCAAGTGTCCACAAAGAGCTGCTGCTTGAAACTGTCCACATGCACATCTCCCATACTGGTGTGTTCGTTTCACTACCTGGATTTTGGTTTCCTCTTCCTTCTTTGAAATAACAAGCCTTCTTTCTGCACGCTACACACACCTTGTAGCAGTTTCAGTTTGAAGCATGTTGGTGCTATCAAAACGCTGTGTAACCTAGGTATAGTGTGTCACTCTCCAGCACTGAATACACAACTTAGAGCTCCTTTCACCACAGACACGCAAAGACATCTTTTTGTGAAAGTCCTACTTCAGGTCACTTGGAAATGTAAGTGTTTCATCGAGAACATGAAGTCAATCATGCTTTTGCACTCTGCAACCAATAGAAATGTACTTTTGTACATACCCGTCTGAATTTCACCGCAAAATGCCCTTCTTTTCTGGTTTGTTGAAAGTTCTCAACACATTAGGAGAAAGAGCGTGTTTGAGCAAGGGTGATGCAGTGTGCGTTTTCCTGGATTTCAAGTGATTTGGGAAACATACTCCTTATTTTTCCACATTGTGTAAGAAACAACATGAGGCTTGCAAGAGATTGAAACAATGCATCCCAAAACGTATTCCAGCAGCGAAAACACACGTTTCTACAAAGACTTTGAAGGAGCAAGCAAAAGCCTAGTGGCTGAGTGTTCTTTCAGAGAGAAACACATGCTTTTCATCCTTATGGAGTGAGTTTTGTGCCAGGAATTCATATGCATTTTGTACTGTGCAGAATGTAGCTACCTGCACGGGAGTTGTGTCATAGAGGCACCTTTTCTGCAGGAGCTTATTGCAACATTCATTGCTTGGCTAAGTGGTTTAGGGGTGGTTTTGGAAGGCCTCCAACTTTGGCCAAATCCCGCTTCGTACGAAATTTTTTCTCAGCGCTCTTTCCAAGTGTCCACAAAGAGCTGCTGCTTGAAACTGTCCACATACACATCTCCCATGCACATCGTTTCACTACCTGGATTTTGGTTTCCTCTTCCTTCTTTGAAATGACAAGTCTTCTTTCTGCACGCTACACACACCTTGTAGCAGTTTCAGTTTGAAGCATGTTGGTGCTATCAAAACGCTGTGTAACCTAGGTAGAGTGTGTCACTCTCCAGCACTGAATACACAACGTAGAGCTCCTTTCACCACAGACACGCAAAGACATCTTTTTGTGAAAGTCCTACTTCAGGTCACTTGGAAATGTAAGGGTTTCATCGAGAACATGAAGTCAATCATGCTTTTGCACTCTGCAACCAATAGAAATGTACTTTTGTACATACCCGTCTGAATTTCACCGCAAAATGCCCTTCTTTTCTGGTTTGTTGAAAGTTCTCAACACATTAGGAGAAAGAGCGTGTTTGAGCAAGGGTAATGCACTGTGCGTTTTCCTGGATTTCAAGTGATTTGGGAAACATAGTCCCTATTTTTCCACATTGTGTAAGAAACAACATGAGGCTTGCAAGAGATTGAAACAGTGCATCCCAAAACGTATTCCAGCAGCAAAAACACACGTTTCTACAAAGACTTTGAAGGAGCAAGCAAAAGCCTAGTGGCTGAGTGTTCTTTCAGAGAGAAACACATGCTTTTCATCCTTATGGAGTGAGATTTGTTTCAGGAATTCATATGCATTTTGTACTGTGCAGAATGTAGTTACCTGCTCGGGAGTTTTGTCATAGAAGGAACTTTCCTGCAGGAGCTTATTGCAACATTCATTGTTTGGCTAAGTTGTTTAGGGGTGGTTTTGGAAGTTCTTTCAACTTTGGCCAAATCCCGCTTCGCACGAAGTTTTTTAACAGCGCTCTTTCAAAGTGTCCACAAAGAGCTGCTGCTTGATACTGTCCACATGCACATCTCCCATACTGGTGTGTTCGTTTCACTATCTGGATTTTGGTTTCCTCTTCCTTCTTTAAAATGACAAGCCTTCTTCTGCACGCTACACACTTCTTGTAGCAGTTTCAGTTTGAAGAATGTTGGTGCTCTAAAAACGCTGTGTAACCTAGGTAGAGTGTGTCACTCTCCAGGACTGAATACACAACTTAGAGCTCCTTTCACCACAGACACGCAAACACATCTTTTTTGAAAGTCCTACTTCAGGTCACTTGGAAATGTAAGGGTTTCATCGAGAACATGAAGTCAATCATGCTTTTGCACTCTGCAACCAATAGAAATGTACTTTTGTACATACCCGTCTGAATTTCACCGCAAAATGCCCTTCTTTTCTGGTTTGCTGAAAGTTCTCAACACATTAGGAGAAAGAGCGTGTTTGAGCAAGAGTGATGCACTGTGCGTTTTCCTGGATTTCAAGTGATTTGGGAAACATACTCCCTATTTTTCCACATTGTGTAAGAAACAACATGAGGCTTGCAAGAGATTGAAACAATGCATCCCAAAAAGTATTCCAGCAGCGAAAACACACGTTTCTACAAAGACTTTGAAGGAGCAAGCAAAAGCCTAGTGGCTGAGTGTTCTTTCAGAGAGAAACACATGCTTTTCATCCTTATGGAGTGAGTTTTGTGCCAGGAATTCATATGCATTTTGTACTGTGTAGAATGTATCTACCTGCTCGGGAGTTGTGTCATAGAAGCACCTTTCCTGCAGGAGCTTATTGCAACATTCATTGTTTGGCTGAGTTCTTTAGGGGTGGTTTTGGAAGGTCTTTCAACTTTGGCCAAATCCCGCTTCGTATGAAATTTTTTCACAGCGCTCTTTCCAAGTGTCCACAAAGAGCTGCTGCTTGAAACTGTCCACATGCACATCTCCCATACTGGTGTGTTCGTTTCACTACCTGGATTTTGGTTTACTCTTCTTTCTTTGAAATGACAAGCCTTCTTTCTGCACGCTACACACACCTTGTAGCAGTTTCAGTTTGAAGCATGTTGGTGCTCTCAAAACGCTGTGTAACCTAGGTAGAGTGTGTCACTCTCCAGCATTGAATACACAACTTAGAGCTCCTTTCACCACAGACACGCAAAGACATCTTTTTGTGAAAGTCCTACTTCAGGTCACTTGGAAATGTAAGGGTTTCATCGAGAACATGAAGTCAATCATGCTTTTGCACTCAGCAACCAATAGAAATGTACTTTTGTACATACCCGTCTGAATTTCACCGCAAAATGCCCTTCTTTTCTGGTTTGTTGAAAGTTCTCAACACATTAGGAGAAAGAGCGTGTTTGAGCAAGAGTGATGCACTGTGCGTTTTCCTGGATTTCAAGTGATTTGGGAAACATACTCCTCGTTTTTCCACATGGTCTAAGAAACAAAATGAGGCTTGCAAGAGATTGAAACAATGCATCCCACAACGTTTTCCAGCAGCAAAAACACACGTTTCTACAAAGACTTTGAAGGAGCAAGCAAAAGCCTAGTGGCTGAGTGTTCTTTCAGTGAGAAAACATGCTTTTCATCCTTAAGCAGTGAGTTTTGTGCCAGGAATTCATATGCATTTTGTACTGTGCAGAATGTAGCTACCTGCTCGGGAGTTGTGTCATAGAAGCACCTTTTCTGCAGGAGCTTATTGCAACATTCATTGTTTGGCTAAGTTCTTTAGGGGTGGTTTTGGAAGGTCTTTCAACTTTGGCCAAATCCCGCTTCGTACGAAATTTTTTCACAGCGCTCTTTCCAAGTGTCCACAAAGAGCTGCTGCTTGAAACTGGCCACATGCACATCTCCCATACTGGTCTGTTCGTTTCACTACCTGGATTTTGGTTTCCTCTTCTTTCTTTGAAATGACAAGCCTTCCTTCTGCACGCTACACACACCTTGTAGCAGTTTCAGGTTGAAGCATGTTGGTGCTATCAAAACGCTGTGTAACCTGGTTAGAGTGTGTCACTCTCCAGCATTGAATACACAACTTAGAGCTCCTTTCACCACAGACATGCAAACACATCTTTTTGTGAAAGCCCTACTTCAGGTCACTTGGAAATGTAACGGTTTCATCGAGAACATGAAGTCAATCATGCTTTTGCACTCAGCAACCAATAGAAATGTACTTTTGTACTTACCTGTCCGAATTTCACCGCACAATGCCCTTCTTTTCTGGTTTGTTGAAAGTTCTCAACTCATTAGGAGAAAGAGCGTGTTTGAGCAGGAGTGATGCAGTGGGCGTTTTCCTGGATTTCAAGTGATTTGGGAAACATACTCCCTATTTTTCCACATTGTGTAAGAAACAACATGAGGCTTGCAAGAGATTGAAACAATGCATCCCAAAACGTATTCCAGCAGCAAAAACACACGTTTCTACAAAGACTTTGAAGGAGCAAGCAAAAGCCTAGTGGCTGAGTGTTCTTTCAGAGAGAAACACATGCTTTTCATCTTTATGGAGTGAGTTTTGTGCCAGGAATTCATATGCATTTTGTACTGTGCAGAATGTAGCTACCTGCTCGGGAGTTGTGTCATAGAAGCACCTTTCCTGCAGGAGCTTATTGCAACATTCATTGTTTGGCTAAGTTCTTTAGGGGTGGTTTTGGAAGGTCTTTCAAGTTTGGCCAAATCCAGCTTCGCACGAAGTTTTTTCACAGCGCTCTTTCCAAGTGTCCACAAAGAGGTGCTGCTTGAAACTGTCCACATGCACATCTCCCATACTGGTGTGTTCGTTTCACTACCTGGATTTTGGTTTCCTCTTCTTTCTTTGAAATGACAAGCCTTCTTTCTGCACGCTACACACACCTTGTAGCAGTTTCAGTTTGAAGCATGTTGGTGCTATCAAAACGCTGTGTAACCTAGGTAGAGTGTGTCACTCTCCAGCATTGAATACACAACTTAGAGCTCCTTTCACCACAGACACGCAAACACATCTTTTTGTGAAAGTCCTACTTCAGGTCACTTGGAAATGTAAGGGTTTCATCGAGAACATGAAGTCAATCATGCATTTGCACTCTGCAACCAAGAGAAATGTACTTTTGTACATACCCGTCTGAATTTCACCGCAAAATGCCCTTCTTTTCTGGTTTGTTGAAAGTTCTCAACACATTAGGAGAAAGAGCGTGTTTGAGCATGAGTGATGCAGTGTGCGTTTTCCTGGATTTCAAGTGATTTGGGAAACATACTCCTCGTTTTCCAGATGCTCTAAGAGAGAACATGAGGCTTGCAAGATATTGAAACAATGCATCCCAAAACGTATTCCAGCAGCGAAAACACACGTTTCTACAAAGACTTTGAAGGAGCAAGCAAAAGCCTCGTGGCTGAGTGTTCTTTCAGTGAGAAAACATGCTTTTCATCCTTATGCAGTGAGTTTTGTGCCAGGAATTCATATGCATTTTGTACTGTGCAGAATGTAGCTACCTGTTCGGGAGTTGTGTCATAGAAGCACCTTTCCTGCAGGAGCTTATTGCAACATTCATTGTTTGGCTAAGTTCTTTAGGGGTGGTTTTGGAAGGTCTTTCAACTTTGGCCAAATCCCGCTTCGTACAAATTTTTTCACAGCGCTCTCTCCAAGTCTCCACAAAGAGCTGCTGCTTGAAACTGTCCACATGCACATCTCCCATACTGGTGTGTTCGTTTCACTACCTGGATTTTGGTTTCCTCTTCTTTCTTTGAAATGACAAGCCTTCTTTCTGCACGCTACACACACCTTGTAGCAGTTTCAGTTTGAAGCATGTTGGTGCTATCAAAACGCTGTGTAACCTAGGTAGAGTGTGTCACTCTCCAGCATTGAATACACAACTTAGAGCTCCTTTCACCACAGACACGCAAACACATCTTTTTTGAAAGTCCTACTTCAGGTCACTTGGAAATGTAAGGGTTTCATCGAGAACATGAAGTCAATTATGCTTTTGCACTCTGCAACAAATAGAAATGTAGTTTTGTACATACCCGTCTGTTTTTCACCGCAAAATGCCCTTCTTTTCTGGTTTGTTGAAAGTTCTCAACACATTAGGAGAAAGAGCGTGTTTGAGCAAGAGTGATGCAGTGTGCCTTTTCCTGGATTTCAAGTGATTTGGGAAACATACTCCTCGTTTTTCCGCAAGGTCTAAGAAACAACATGAGGCTTGCAAGAGATTGAAACAATGCATCCCAAAACGTATTCCAGCAGCAAAAACACACGTTTCTACAAAGCCTTCGAAGGTGCAAGCAAAAGCCTAGTGGCTGAGTGTTCTTTCAGAGAGAAACACATGCTTTTCATCCTAATGGAGTGAGTTTTGTGCCAGGAATTCATATGCATTTTGTACTGTGCAGAATGTAGCTACCTGCTCGGGAGTTGTGTCATAGAAGCACCTTTCCTGCAGGAGCTTATTGCAACATTCATTGTTTGGCTAAGTTCTTTAGGGGTGGTTTTTGAAGGTCTTTCAACTTTGGCCAAATCCCGCTTCGTACAAATTTTTTCACAGCGCTCTTTCCAAGTGTCCACAAAGAGCTGCTGTTTGAAACTGTCCACATGCACATCTCCCATACTGGTGTGTTCGTTTCACTACCTGGATTTTGGTTTCCTCTTCTTTCTTTGAAATGACAAGCCTTCTTTCTGCACGCTACACACACCTTGTAGCAGTTTCAGTTTGAAGCATGTTGGTGCTCTCAAAACGCTGTGTAACCTAGGTAGCGTGTGTCACTCTCCAGCACTCAATACACAACTTAGAGCTCCTTTCACCACAGACACGCAAACACATCTTTTTTGAAAGTCCTACTTCAGGTCACTTGGAAATGTAAGGGTTTCATTGAGAACATGAAGTCAATCATGCTTTTGCACTCGGCAACCAATAGAAATGTACTTTTGTACATACCCGTCTGAATTTCACCGCAAAATGCCCTTCTTTTCTGGTTTGTTGGAAGTTCTCAACACATTAGGAGAAAGAGCGTGTTTGAGCAAGAGTGATGCAGTGTGCCTTTTCCTGGATTTCAAGTGATTTGGGAAACATACTCCCTATTTTTCCACATTGTGTAAGAAACAACATGAGGCTTGCAAGAGATTGAAACAATGCATCCCAAAACGTATTCCAGCAGCAAAAACACACGTTTCTACAAAGACTTCGAAGGTGCAAGCAAAAGCCTAGTGGCTGAGTGTTCTTTCAGAGAGAAACACATGCTTTTCATCTTTATGGAGTGAGTTTTGTGCCAGGAATTCATATGCATTTTGTACTGTGCAGAATGTAGCTACCTGCTCGGGAGTTGTGTCATAGAAGCACCTTTCCTGCAGGAGCTTATTGCAACATTCATTGCTTGGCTAAGTTCTTTAGGGGTGGTTTTGGAAGGTCTTTCAACTTTGGCCAAATCCAGCTTCGTACAAATTTTTTCACAGCGCTCTTTCCAAGTGTCCACAAAGAGCTGCTGCTTGAAACTGTCCACATGCACATCTCCCATACTGGTGTGTTCGTTTCACTACCTGGATTTTGGTTTCCTCTACCTTCTTTGAAATGACAAGCCTTCTTTCTGCACGCTACACACACCTTGTAGCAGTTTCAGTTTGAAGCATGTTGGTGCTATCAAAACGCTGTGTAACCTAGGTAGAGTGTGTCACTCTCCAGCATTGAATACACAACTTAGAGCTCCTTTCACCACAGATACGCAAACACATCTTTTTTGAAAGTCCTACTTCAGGTCACTTGGAAATGTAAGGGTTTCATCGAGAACATGAAGTCAATCATGCTTTTGCACTCTGCAACCAATAGAAATGTACTTTTGTACATACCCGTCTGAATTTCACCGCAAAATGCCCTTCTTTTCTGGTTTGTTGAAAGTTCTCAACACATTAGGAGAAAGAGCGCGTTTGAGCAAGAGTGATGCAGTGTGCGTTTTCCTGGATTTCAAGTGATTTGGGAAACATACTCCCTATTTTTCCACATTGTGTAAGAAACAACATGAGGCTTACAAGAGATTGAAACAATGCATCCCAAAACGTATTCCAGCAGCAAAAACACACGTTTCTACAAAGACTTTGAAGGAGCAAGCAAAAGCCTAGTGGCTGAGTGTTCTTTCAGAGAGAAACACATGGTTTTCACCCTTATGGAGGGAGTTTTGTGCCAGGAATTCATATGCATTTTGTACTGTGCAGAATGTAGCTACCTGCTCGGGAGTTGTGTCATAGAGGCACTTTTCCTGCAGGAGCTTATTGCAACATTCATTGTTTGGCTATGTTCTTTAGGGGTGGTTTTGGAAGGTCTTTCAACTTTGGCCAAATCCCGCTTCGCAGGGAATTTTTTAACAGCGCTCTTTCCAAGTGTCCACAAAGAGCTGCTGCTTGAAACTGTCCACATGCGCATCTCCCGTACTGGTGTGTTCGTTTCACTACCTGGATTTTGGTTTCCTCTACCTTCTTTGAAATGACAAGCCTTCTTTCTGCACGCTACACACACCTTGTAGCAGTTTCAGTTTGAAGCATGTTGGTGCTCTCAAAACGCTGTGTAACCTAGGTAGAATGTGTCACTCTCCAGCACTGAATACACAACTTAGAGCTCCTTTCACCACAGACACGCAAAGACATATTTTTTGAAAGTCCTACTTCAGGTCAATTGGAAATGTAAGGGTTTCATCGAGAACATGAAGTCAATCATGCTTTTGCACTCTGCAACAAATAGAAATGTAGTTTTGTACATACCCGTCTGAATTTCACCGCAAAATGCCCTTCTTTTCTGGTTTGTTGAAAGTTCTCAACACATTAGGAGAAAGAGCGTGTTTGAGCAAGAGTGATGCAGTGTGCCTTTTCCTGGATTTCAAGTGATTTGGGAAACATACTCCCTATTTTTCCACATTGTGTAAGAAACAACATGAGGCTTGCAAGAGATTGAAACAGTGCATCCCAAAACGTATTCCAGGAGCAAAAACACACGTTTCTACAAAGACTTTGAAGGAGCAAGCAAAAGCCTAGTGGCTGAGTGTTCTTTCAGAGAGAAACACATGCTTTTCATCCTTATGGAGTGAGTTTTGTGCCAGGAATTCATATGCATTTTGTACTGTGTAGAATGTAGCTACCTGCTCGGGAGTTGTGTCATAGAAGCACCTTTCCTGCAGGAGCTTATTGCAACATTCATTGTTTGGCTAAGTTCTTTAGGGGTGGTTTTTGAAGGTCTTTCAACTTTGGCCAAATCCCGCTTCGTACAAATTTTTTCACAGCGCTCTTTCCAAGTGTCCACAAAGAGCTGCTGTTTGAAACTGTCCACATGCACATCTCCCATACTGGTGTGTTCGTTTCACTACCTGGATTTTGGTTTCCTCTTCTTTCTTTGAAATGACAAGCCTTCTTTCTGCACGCTACACACACCTTGTAGCAGTTTCAGTTTGAAGCATGTTGGTGCTCTCAAAACGCTGTGTAACCTAGGTAGAGTGTGTCACTCTCCAGCACTCAATACACAACTTAGAGCTCCTTTCACCACAGACACGCAAACACATCTTTTTTGAAAGTCCTACTTCAGGTCACTTGGAAATGTAAGGGTTTCATTGAGAACATGAAGTCAATCATGCTTTTGCACTCGGCAACCAATAGAAATGTACTTTTGTACATACCCGTCTGAATTTCACCGCAAAATGCCCTTCTTTTCTGGTTTGTTGGAAGTTCTCAACACATTAGGAGAAAGAGCGTGTTTGAGCAAGAGTGATGCAGTGTGCCTTTTCCTGGATTTCAAGTGATTTGGGAAACATACTCCCTATTTTTCCACATTGTGTAAGAAACAACATGAGGCTTGCAAGAGATTGAAACAATGCATCCCAAAACGTATTCCAGCAGCAAAAACACACGTTTCTACAAAGACTTCGAAGGTGCAAGCAAAAGCCTAGTGGCTGAGTGTTCTTTCAGAGAGAAACACATGCTTTTCATCTTTATGGAGTGAGTTTTGTGCCAGGAATTCATATGCATTTTGTACTGTGCAGAATGTAGCTACCTGCTCGGGAGTTGTGTCATAGAAGCACCTTTCCTGCAGGAGCTTATTGCAACATTCATTGCTTGGCTAAGTTCTTTAGGGGTGGTTTTGGAAGGTCTTTCAACTTTGGCCAAATCCCGCTTCGTACAAATTTTTTCACAGCGCTCTTTCCAAGTGTCCACAAAGAGCTGCTGCTTGAAACTGTCCACATGCACATCTCCCATACTGGTGTGTTCGTTTCACTACCTGGATTTTGGTTTCCTCTACCTTCTTTGAAATGACAAGCCTTCTTTCTGCACGCTACACACACCTTGTAGCAGTTTCAGTTTGAAGCATGTTGGTGCTATCAAAACGCTGTGTAACCTAGGTAGAGTGTGTCACTCTCCAGCATTGAATACACAACTTAGAGCTCCTTTCACCACAGACACGCAAACACATCTTTTTTGAAAGTCCTACTTCAGGTCACTTGGAAATGTAAGGGTTTCATCGAGAACATGAAGTCAATCATGCTTTTGCACTCTGCAACCAATAGAAATGTACTTTTGTACATACCCGTCTGAATTTCACCGCAAAATGCCCTTCTTTTCTGGTTTGTTGAAAGTTCTCAACACATTAGGAGAAAGAGCGCGTTTGAGCAAGAGTGATGCAGTGTGCGTTTTCCTGGATTTCAAGTGATTTGCGAAACATACTCCCTATTTTTCCACATTGTGTAAGAAACAACATGAGGCTTACAAGAGATTGAAACAATGCATCCCAAAACGTATTCCAGCAGCAAAAACACACGTTTCTACAAAGACTTTGAAGGAGCAAGCAAAAGCCTAGTGGCTGAGTGTTCTTTCAGAGAGAAACACATGGTTTTCACCCTTATGGAGGGAGTTTTGTGCCAGGAATTCATATGCATTTTGTACTGTGCAGAATGTAGCTACCTGCTCGGGAGTTGTGTCATAGAGGCACTTTTCCTGCAGGAGCTTATTGCAACATTCATTGTTTGGCTATGTTCTTTAGGGGTGGTTTTGGAAGGTCTTTCAACTTTGGCCAAATCCCGCTTCGCAGGGAATTTTTTAACAGCGCTCTTTCCAAGTGTCCACAAAGAGCTGCTGCTTGAAACTGTCCACATGCGCATCTCCCGTACTGGTGTGTTCGTTTCACTACCTGGATTTTGGTTTCCTCTACCTTCTTTGAAATGACAAGCCTTCTTTCTGCACGCTACACACACCTTGTAGCAGTTTCAGTTTGAAGCATGTTGGTGCTCTCAAAACGCTGTGTAACCTAGGTAGAATGTGTCACTCTCCAGCACTGAATACACAACTTAGAGCTCCTTTCACCACAGACACGCAAAGACATATTTTTTGAAAGTCCTACTTCAGGTCAATTGGAAATGTAAGGGTTTCATCGAGAACATGAAGTCAATCATGCTTTTGCACTCTGCAACAAATAGAAATGTAGTTTTGTACATACCCGTCTGAATTTCACCGCAAAATGCCCTTCTTTTCTGGTTTGTTGAAAGTTCTCAACAAATTAGGAGAAAGAGCGTGTTTGAGCAAGAGTGATGCAGTGTGCCTTTTCCTGGATTTCAAGTGATTTGGGAAACATACTCCTCGTTTTTCCACATGGTCTAAGAAACAACATGAGGCTTGCAAGAGATTGAAACAGTGCATCCCAAAACGTATTCCAGGAGCAAAAACACACGTTTCTACAAAGACTTTGAAGGAGCAAGCAAAAGCCTAGTGGCTGAGTGTTCTTTCAGAGAGAAACACATGCTTTTCATCCTTATGGAGTGAGTTTTGTGCCAGGAATTCATATGCATTTTGTACTGTGCAGAATGTAGCTACCTGCTCGGGAGTTGTGTCATAGAAGCACCTTTCCTGCAGGAGCCTATTGCAACATTCATTGTTTGGCTAAGTTCTTTAGGGGTGGTTTTGGAAGGTCTTTCAACTTTGGCCAAATCCAGCTTCGTACGAAGTTTTTTAACAGCGCTATTTCCAAGTGTCCACAAAGAGTTGCTGCTTTAAACTGTCCACATTCACATCTCCCATACTGGTGTGTTCGTTTCACTACCTGGATTTTGGTTTCCTCTTCTTTCTTTGAAATGACAAGCCTTCTTTCTGCATGCTACACACAGCTTGTAGCAGTTTCAGTTTGAAGCATTTTGGTGCTATCAAAACGCTGTGTAACCTAGGTAGAGTGTGTCACTCTCCAGCACTGAATACACAACTTAGAGCTCCTTTCACCACAGACACGCAAACACATCTTTTTGTGAAAGTCCTACTTCAGGTCACTTGGAAATGTAAGGGTTTCATCTAGAACATGAAGTCAATTATGCTTTTGCCTTCTGCAACCAATAGAAATGTACTTTTGTACATACCTATCTGAATTTCACCGCAAAATGCCCTTCTTTTCTGGTTTGTTGAAAGTTCTCAACACATTAGGGGAAAGAGCGTGTTTGAGCAAGAGTGATGCAGTGTGCGTTTTCCTGCATTTCAAGTGATTTGGGAAACATACTCCTTATTTTTCCACATTGTGTAAGAAGCAACATGAGGCTTGCAAGAGATTGAAACAATGCATCCCAAAACGTATTCCAGCAGTGAAAACACACGTTTCTACAAAGACTTTGAAGGAGCAAGCAAAAGCCTAGTGGCTGAGTGTTCTTTCAGAGAGAAACACATGCTTTTCATCCTTATGGAGTGAGATTTGTTTCAGGAATTCATATGCATTTTGTACTGTGCAGAATGTAGTTACCTGCTCGGGAGTTTTGTCATAGAAGGAACTTTCCTGCAGGAGCTTATTGCAACATTCATTGTTTGGCTAAGTTGTTTAGGGGTGGTTTTGGAAGTTCTTTCAACTTTGGCCAAATCCCGCTTCGCACGAAGTTTTTTAACAGCGCTCTTTCAAAGTGTCCACAAAGAGCTGCTGCTTGATACTGTCCACATGCACATCTCCCATACTGGTGTGTTCGTTTCACTACCTGGATTTTGGTTTCTTCTTCCTTCTTTAAAATGACAAGCCTTCTTCTGCACGCTACACACTTCTTGTAGCAGTTTCAGTTTGAAGAATGTTGGTGCTCTAAAAACGCTGTGTAACCTAGGTAGAGTGTGTCACTCTCCAGCACTGAATACACAACTTAGAGCTCCTTTCACCACAGACACGCAAACACATCTTTTTTGAAAGTCCTACTTCAGGTCACTTGGAAATGTAAGGGTTTCATCGAGAACATGAAGTCAATCATGCTTTTGCACTCTGCAACCAATAGAAATGTACTTTTGTACATACCCGTCTGAATTTCACCGCAAAATGCCCTTCTTTTCTGGTTTGCTGAAAGTTCTCAACACATTAGGAGAAAGAGCGTGTTTGAGCAAGAGTGATGCACTGTGCGTTTTCCTGGATTTCAAGTGATTTGGGAAACATACTCCCTATTTTTCCACATTGTGTAAGAAACAACATGAGGCTTGCAAGAGATTGAAACAATGCATCCCAAAAAGTATTCCAGCAGCGAAAACACACGTTTCTACAAAGACTTTGAAGGAGCAAGCAAAAGCCTAGTGGCTGAGTGTTCTTTCAGAGAGAAACACATGCTTTTCATCCTTATGGAGTGAGTTTTGTGCCAGGAATTCATATGCATTTTGTACTGTGTAGAATGTATCTACCTGCTCGGAAGTTGTGTCATAGAAGCACCTTTCCTGCAGGAGCTTATTGCAACATTCATTGTTTGGCTGAGTTCTTTAGGGGTGGTTTTGGAAGGTCTTTCAACTTTGGCCAAATCCCGCTTCGTATGAAATTTTTTCACAGCGCTCTTTCCAAGGGTCCACAAAGAGGTGCTGCTTGAAACTGTCCACATGCACATCTCCCATACTGGTGTGTTCGTTTCACTACCTGGATTTTGGTTTCCTCTTCTTTCTTTGAAATGACAAGCCTTCTTTCTGCACGCTACACACACCTTGTAGCAGTTTCAGTTTGAAGCATGTTGGTGCTATCAAAACGCTGTGTAACCTAGGTAGAGTGTGTCACTCTCCAGCATTGAATACACAACTTAGAGCTCCTTTCACCACAGACACGCAAACACATCTTTTTGTGAAAGTCCTACTTCAGGTCACTTGGAAATGTAAGGGTTTCATCGAGAACATGAAGTCAATCATGCTTTTGCACTCTGCAACCAAGAGAAATGTACTTTTGTACATACCCGTCTGAATTTCACCGCAAAATGCCCTTCTTTTCTGGTTTGTTGAAAGTTCTCAACACATTAGGAGAAAGAGCGTGTTTGAGCATGAGTGATGCAGTGTGCGTTTTCCTGGATTTCAAGTGATTTGGGAAACATACTCCTCGTTTTCCAGATGCTCTAAGAGAGAACATGAGGCTTGCAAGATATTGAAACAATGCATCCCAAAACGTATTCCAGCAGCGAAAACACACGTTTCTACAAAGACTTTGAAGGAGCAAGCAAAAGCCTCGTGGCTGAGTGTTCTTTCAGTGAGAAAACATGCTTTTCATCCTTATGCAGTGAGTTTTGTGCCAGGAATTCATATGCATTTTGTACTGTGCAGAATGTAGCTACCTGCTCGGGAGTTGTGTCATAGAAGCACCTTTCCTGCAGGAGCTTATTGCAACATTCATTGTTTGGCTAAGTTCTTTAGGGGTGGTTTTGGAAGGTCTTTCAACTTTGGCCAAATCCCGCTTCGTACAAATTTTTTCACAGCGCTCTCTCCAAGTCTCCACAAAGAGCTGCTGCTTGAAACTGTCCACATGCACATCTCCCATACTGGTGTGTTCATTTCACTACCTGGATTTTGGTTTCCTCTTCTTTCTTTGAAATGACAAGCCTTCTTTCTGCACGCTACACACACCTTGTAGCAGTTTCAGTTTGAAGCATGTTGGTGCTATCAAAACGCTGTGTAACCTAGGTAGAGTGTGTCACTCTCCAGCATTGAATACACAACTTAGAGCTCCTTTCACCACAGACACGCAAACACATCTTTTTTGAAAGTCCTACTTCAGGTCACTTGGAAATGTAAGGGTTTCATCGAGAACATGAAGTCAATTATGCTTTTGCACTCTGCAACCAATAGAAATGTACTTTTGTACATACCCGTCTGAATTTCACCGCAAAATACCCTTGTTTTCTGGTTTGTTGAAAGTTCTCAACACATTAGGAGAAAGAGCGTGTTTGAGCAAGAGTGATGCAGTGTGCGTTTTCCTGGATTTCAAATGATTTGGGAAACATACTCCTCGTTTTTCCACATGGTCTAAGAAACAACATGAGGCTAGCAAGAGATTTAAACAATGCATCACAAAACGTATTCCAGCAGCAAAAACACACGTTTCTACAAAGACTTTGAAGGAGCAAGCAAAAGCCTAGTGGCTGAGTGTTCTTTCAGAGAGAAACACATGGTTTTCACCCTTATGGAGGGAGTTTTGTGCCAGGAATTCATATGCATTTTGTACTGTGCAGAATGTAGCTACCTGCTCGGGAGTTGTGTCATAGAGGCACTTTTCCTGCAGGAGCTTATTGCAACATTCATTGTTTGGCTATGTTCTTTAGGGGTGGTTTTGGAAGGTCTTTCAACTTTGGCCAAATCCCGCTTCGCAGGGAATTTTTTAACAGCGCTCTTTCCAAGTGTCCACAAAGAGCTGCTGCTTGAAACTGTCCACATGCACATCTCCCGTACTGGTGTGTTCGTTTCACTACCTGGATTTTGGTTTCCTCTACCTTCTTTGAAATGACAAGCCTTCTTTCTGCACGCTACACACACCTTGTAGCAGTTTCAGTTTGAAGCATGTTGGTGCTCTCAAAACGCTGTGTAACCTAGGTAGAATGTGTCACTCTCCAGCACTGAATACACAACTTAGAGCTCCTTTCACCACAGACACGCAAAGACATATTTTTTGAAAGTCCTACTTCAGGTCAATTGGAAATGTAAGGGTTTCATCGAGAACATGAAGTCAATCATGCTTTTGCACTCTGCAACAAATAGAAATGTAGTTTTGTACATACCCGTCTGTTTTTCACCGCAAAATGCCCTTCTTTTCTGGTTTGTTGAAAGTTCTCAACACATTAGGAGAAAGAGCGTGTTTGAGCAAGAGTGATGCAGTGTGCCTTTTCCTGGATTTCAAGTGATTTGGGAAACATACTCCTCGTTTTTCCGCAAGGTCTAAGAAACAACATGAGGCTTGCAAGAGATTGAAACAATGCATCCCAAAACGTATTCCAGCAGCAAAAACACACGTTTCTACAAAGCCTTCGAAGGTGCAAGCAAAAGCCTAGTGGCTGAGTGTTCTTTCAGAGAGAAACACATGCTTTTCATCCTAATGGAGTGAGTTTTGTGCCAGGAATTCATATGCATTTTGTACTGTGCAGAATGTAGCTACCTGCTCGGGAGTTGTGTCATAGAAGCACCTTTCCTGCAGGAGCTTATTGCAACATTCATTGTTTGGCTAAGTTCTTTAGGGGTGGTTTTTGAAGGTCTTTCAACTTTGGCCAAATCCCGCTTCGTACAAATTTTTTCACAGCGCTCTTTCCAAGTGTCCACAAAGAGCTGCTGTTTGAAACTGTCCACATGCACATCTCCCATACTGGTGTGTTCGTTTCACTACCTGGATTTTGGTTTCCTCTTCTTTCTTTGAAATGACAAGCCTTCTTTCTGCACGCTACACACACCTTGTAGCAGTTTCAGTTTGAAGCATGTTGGTGCTCTCAAAACGCTGTGTAACCTAGGTAGAGTGTGTCACTCTCCAGCACTCAATACACAACTTAGAGCTCCTTTCACCACAGACACGCAAACACATCTTTTTTGAAAGTCCTACTTCAGGTCACTTGGAAATGTAAGGGTTTCATTGAGAACATGAAGTCAATCATGCTTTTGCACTCTGCAACCAATAGAAATGTACTTTTGTACATACCCGTCTGAATTTCACCGCAAAATGCCCTTCTTTTCTGGTTTGTTGGAAGTTCTCAACACATTAGGAGAAAGAGCGTGTTTGAGCAAGAGTGATGCAGTGTGCCTTTTCCTGGATTTCAAGTGATTTGGGAAACATACTCCCTATTTTTCCACATTGTGTAAGAAACAACATGAGGCTTGCAAGAGATTGAAACAATGCATCCCAAAACGTATTCCAGCAGCAAAAACACACGTTTCTACAAAGACTTCGAAGGTGCAAGCAAAAGCCTAGTGGCTGAGTGTTCTTTCAGAGAGAAACACATGCTTTTCATCTTTATGGAGTGAGTTTTGTGCCAGGAATTCATATGCATTTTGTACTGTGCAGAATGTAGCTACCTGCTCGGGAGTTGTGTCATAGAAGCACCTTTCCTGCAGGAGCTTATTGCAACATTCATTGCTTGGCTAAGTTCTTTAGGGGTGGTTTTGGAAGGTCTTTCAACTTTGGCCAAATCCCGCTTCGTACAAATTTTTTCACAGCGCTCTTTCCAAGTGTCCACAAAGAGCTGCTGCTTGAAACTGTCCACATGCACATCTCCCATACTGGTGTGTTCGTTTCACTACCTGGATTTTGGTTTCCTCTACCTTCTTTGAAATGACAAGCCTTCTTTCTGCACGCTACACACACCTTGTAGCAGTTTCAGTTTGAAGCATGTTGGTGCTATCAAAACGCTGTGTAACCTAGGTAGAGTGTGTCACTCTCCAGCATTGAATACACAACTTAGAGCTCCTTTCACCACAGACACGCAAACACATCTTTTTTGAAAGTCCTACTTCAGGTCACTTGGAAATGTAAGGGTTTCATCGAGAACATGAAGTCAATCATGCTTTTGCACTCTGCAACCAATAGAAATGTACTTTTGTACATACCCGTCTGAATTTCACCGCAAAATGCCCTTCTTTTCTGGTTTGTTGAAAGTTCTCAACACATTAGGAGAAAGAGCGCGTTTGAGCAAGAGTGATGCAGTGTGCGTTTTCCTGGATTTCAAGTGATTTGCGAAACATACTCCCTATTTTTCCACATTGTGTAAGAAACAACATGAGGCTTACAAGAGATTGAAACAATGCATCCCAAAACGTATTCCAGCAGCAAAAACACACGTTTCTACAAAGACTTTGAAGGAGCAAGCAAAAGCCTAGTGGCTGAGTGTTCTTTCAGAGAGAAACACATGGTTTTCACCCTTATGGAGGGAGTTTTGTGCCAGGAATTCATATGCATTTTGTACTGTGCAGAATGTAGCTACCTGCTCGGGAGTTGTGTCATAGAGGCACTTTTCCTGCAGGAGCTTATTGCAACATTCATTGTTTGGCTATGTTCTTTAGGGGTGGTTTTGGAAGGTCTTTCAACTTTGGCCAAATCCCGCTTCGCAGGGAATTTTTTAACAGCGCTCTTTCCAAGTGTCCACAAAGAGCTGCTGCTTGAAACTGTCCACATGCGCATCTCCCGTACTGGTGTGTTCGTTTCACTACCTGGATTTTGGTTTCCTCTACCTTCTTTGAAATGACAAGCCTTCTTTCTGCACGCTACACACACCTTGTAGCAGTTTCAGTTTGAAGCATGTTGGTGCTCTCAAAACGCTGTGTAACCTAGGTAGAATGTGTCACTCTCCAGCACTGAATACACAACTTAGAGCTCCTTTCACCACAGACACGCAAAGACATATTTTTTGAAAGTCCTACTTCAGGTCAATTGGAAATGTAAGGGTTTCATCGAGAACATGAAGTCAATCATGCTTTTGCACTCTGCAACAAATAGAAATGTAGTTTTGTACATACCCGTCTGAATTTCACCGCAAAATGCCCTTCTTTTCTGGTTTGTTGAAAGTTCTCAACACATTAGGAGAAAGAGCGTGTTTGAGCAAGAGTGATGCAGTGTGCCTTTTCCTGGATTTCAAGTGATTTGGGAAACATACTCCTCGTTTTTCCACATGGTCTAAGAAACAACATGAGGCTTGCAAGAGATTGAAACAGTGCATCCCAAAACGTATTCCAGGAGCAAAAACACACGTTTCTACAAAGACTTTGAAGGAGCAAGCAAAAGCCTAGTGGCTGAGTGTTCTTTCAGAGAGAAACACATGCTTTTCATCCTTATGGAGTGAGTTTTGTGCCAGGAATTCATATGCATTTTGTACTGTGCAGAATGTAGCTACCTGCTCGGGAGTTGTGTCATAGAAGCACCTTTCCTGCAGGAGCCTATTGCAACATTCATTGTTTGGCTAAGTTCTTTAGGGGTGGTTTTGGAAGGTCTTTCAACTTTGGCCAAATCCAGCTTCGTACGAAGTTTTTTAACAGCGCTATTTCCAAGTGTCCACAAAGAGTTGCTGCTTTAAACTGTCCACATTCACATCTCCCATACTGGTGTGTTCGTTTCACTACCTGGATTTTGGTTTCCTCTTCTTTCTTTGAAATGACAAGCCTTCTTTCTGCATGCTACACACAGCTTGTAGCAGTTTCAGTTTGAAGCATTTTGGTGCTATCAAAACGCTGTGTAACCTAGGTAGAGTGTGTCACTCTCCAGCACTGAATACACAACTTAGAGCTCCTTTCACCACAGACACGCAAACACATCTTTTTGTGAAAGTCCTACTTCAGGTCACTTGGAAATGTAAGGGTTTCATCTAGAACATGAAGTCAATTATGCTTTTGCCTTCTGCAACCAATAGAAATGTACTTTTGTACATACCCATCTGAATTTCACCGCAAAATGCCCTTCTTTTCTGGTTTGTTGAAAGTTCTCAACACATTAGGAGAAAGAGCGTGTTTGAGCAAGAGTGATGCAGTGTGCGTTTTCCTGCATTTCAAGTGATTTGGGAAACATACTCCTTATTTTTCCACATTGTGTAAGAAGCAACATGAGGCTTGCAAGAGATTGAAACAATGCATCCCAAAACGTATTCCAGCAGTGAAAACACACGTTTCTACAAAGACTTTGAAGGAGCAAGCAAAAGCCTAGTGGCTGAGTGTTCTTTCAGAGAGAAACACATGCTTTTCATCCTTATGGAGTGAGATTTGTTTCAGGAATTCATATGCATTTTGTACTGTGCAGAATGTAGTTACCTGCTCGGGAGTTTTGTCATAGAAGGAACTTTCCTGCAGGAGCTTATTGCAACATTCATTGTTTGGCTAAGTTGTTTAGGGGTGGTTTTGGAAGTTCTTTCAACTTTGGCCAAATCCCGCTTCGCACGAAGTTTTTTAACAGCGCTCTTTCAAAGTGTCCACAAAGAGCTGCTGCTTGATACTGTCCACATGCACATCTCCCATACTGGTGTGTTCGTTTCACTACCTGGATTTTGGTTTCCTCTTCCTTCTTTAAAATGACAAGCCTTCTTCTGCACGCTACACACTTCTTGTAGCAGTTTCAGTTTGAAGAATGTTGGTGCTCTAAAAACGCTGTGTAACCTAGGTAGAGTGTGTCACTCTCCAGCACTGAATACACAACTTAGAGCTCCTTTCACCACAGACACGCAAACACATCTTTTTTGAAAGTCCTACTTTAGGTCACTTGGAAATGTAAGGGTTTCATCGAGAACATGAAGTCAATCATGCTTTTGCACTCTGCAACCAATAGAAATGTACTTTTGTACATACCCGTCTGAATTTCACCGCAAAATGCCCTTCTTTTCTGGTTTGCTGAAAGTTCTCAACACATTAGGAGAAAGAGCGTGTTTGAGCAAGAGTGATGCACTGTGCGTTTTCCTGGATTTCAAGTGATTTGGGAAACATACTCCCTATTTTTCCACATTGTGTAAGAAACAACATGAGGCTTGCAAGAGATTGAAACAATGCATCCCAAAAAGTATTCCAGCAGCGAAAACACACGTTTCTACAAAGACTTTGAAGGAGCAAGCAAAAGCCTAGTGGCTGAGTGTTCTTTCAGAGAGAAACACATGCTTTTCATCCTTATGGAGTGAGTTTTGTGCCAGGAATTCATATGCATTTTGTACTGTGTAGAATGTATCTACCTGCTCGGGAGTTGTGTCATAGAAGCACCTTTCCTGCAGGAGCTTATTGCAACATTCATTGTTTGGCTGAGTTCTTTAGGGGTGGTTTTGGAAGGTCTTTCAACTTTGGCCAAATCCCGCTTCGTATGAAATTTTTTCACAGCGCTCTTTCCAAGTGTCCACAAAGAGCTGCTGCTTGAAACTGTCCACATGCACATCTCCCATACTGGTGTGTTCGTTTCACTACCTGGATTTTGGTTTCCTCTCCTTTCTTTGAAATGACAAGCCTTCTTTCTGCACGCTACACACACCTTGTAGCAGTTTCAGTTTGAAGCATGTTGGTGCTATCAAAACGCTGTGTAACCTAGGTAGAGTGTGTCACTCTCCAGCATTGAATACACAACTTAGAGCTCCTTTCACCACAGACACGCAAAGACATCTTTTTGTGAAAGTCCTACTTCAGGTCACTTGGAAATGTAAGGGTTTCATCGAGAACATGAAGTCAATCATGCTTTTGCACTCAGCAACCAATAGAAATGTACTTTTGTACATACCCGTCTGAATTTCACCGCAAAATGCCCTTCTTTTCTGGTTTGTTGAAAGTTCTCAACACATTAGGAGAAAGAGCGTGTTTGAGCAAGAGTGATGCAGTGTGCGTTTTCCTGGATTTCAAGTGATTTGGGAAACATACTCCTCGTTTTTCCAGATGCTCTAAGAAACAAAATGAGGCTTGCAAGAGATTGAAACAATGCATCCCAAAACGTATTCCAGCAGCGAAAACACACGTTTCTACAAAGACTTTGAAGGAGCAAGCAAAAGCCTCGTGGCTGAGTGTTCTTTCAGTGAGAAAACATGCTTTTCATCCTTATGCAGTGAGTTTTGTGCCAGGAATTCATATGCATTTTGTACTGTGCAGAATGTAGCTACCTGCTCGGGAGTTGTGTCATAGAAGCACCTTTCCTGCAGGAGCTTATTGCAACATTCATTGTTTGGCTAAGTTGTTTAGGGGTGGTTTTGGAAGGTCTTTCAACTTTGGCCAAATCTCGCTTCGTACAAATTTTTTCACAGCGCTCTTTCCAAGTGTCCACAAAGAGCTGCTGCTTGAAACTGTCCACATGCACATCTCCCATACTGGTGTGTTCGTTTCACTACCTGGATTTTGGTTTCCTCTACCTTCTTTGAAATGACAAGCCTTCTTTCTGCACGCTACACACACCTTGTAGCAGTTTCAGTTTGAAGCATGTTGGTGCTATCAAAACGCTCTGTAACCTAGGTAGAGTGTGTCACTCTCCAGCATTGAATACACAACTTAGAGCTCCTTTCACCACAGACACGCAAACACATCTTTTTTGAAAGTCCTACTTCAGGTCACTTGGAAATGTAAGGGTTTCATCGAGAACATGAAGTCAATCATGCTTTTGCACTCTGCAACCAATAGAAATGTACTTTTGTACATACCCGTCTGAATTTCACCGCAAAATGCCCTTCTTTTCTGGTTTGTTGAAAGTTCTCAACACATTAGGAGAAAGAGCGCGTTTGAGCAAGAGTGATGCAGTGTGCGTTTTCCTGGATTTCAAGTGATTTGGGAAACATACTCCCTATTTTTCCACATTGTGTAAGAAACAACATGAGGCTTACAAGAGATTGAAACAATGCATCCCAAAACGTATTCCAGCAGCAAAAACACACGTTTCTACAAAGACTTTGAAGGAGCAAGCAAAAGCCTAGTGGCTGAGTGTTCTTTCAGAGAGAAACACATGGTTTTCACCCTTATGGAGGGAGTTTTGTGCCAGGAATTCATATGCATTTTGTACTGTGCAGAATGTAGCTACCTGCTCGGGAGTTGTGTCATAGAGGCACTTTTCCTGCAGGAGCTTATTGCAACATTCATTGTTTGGCTATGTTCTTTAGGGGTGGTTTTGGAAGGTCTTTCAACTTTGGCCAAATCCCGCTTCGCAGGGAATTTTTTAACAGCGCTCTTTCCAAGTGTCCACAAAGAGCTGCTGCTTGAAACTGTCCACATGCACATCTCCCGTACTGGTGTGTTCGTTTCACTACCTGGATTTTGGTTTCCTCTACCTTCTTTGAAATGACAAGCCTTCTTTCTGCACGCTACACACACCTTGTAGCAGTTTCAGTTTGAAGCATGTTGGTGCTCTCAAAACGCTGTGTAACCTAGGTAGAATGTGTCACTCTCCAGCACTGAATACACAACTTAGAGCTCCTTTCACCACAGACACGCAAAGACATATTTTTTGAAAGTCCTACTTCAGGTCAATTGGAAAAGTAAGGGTTTCATCGAGAACATGAAGTCAATCATGCTTTTGCACTCTGCAACAAATAGAAATGTAGTTTTGTACATACCCGTCTGAATTTCACCGCAAAATGCCCTTCTTTTCTGGTTTGTTGAAAGTTCTCAACACATTAGGAGAAAGAGCGTGTTTGAGCAAGAGTGATGCAGTGTGCCTTTTCCTGGATTTCAAGTGATTTGGGAAACATACTCCTCGTTTTTCCACATGGTCTAAGAAACAACATGAGGCTTGCAAGAGATTGAAACAGTGCATCCCAAAACGTATTCCAGGAGCAAAAACACACGTTTCTACAAAGACTTTGAAGGAGCAAGCAAAAGCCTAGTGGCTGAGTGTTCTTTCAGAGAGAAACACATGCTTTTCATCCTTATGGAGTGAGTTTTGTGCCAGGAATTCATATGCATTTTGTACTGTGCAGAATGTAGCTACCTGCTCGGGAGTTGTGTCATAGAAGCACCTTTCCTGCAGGAGCCTATTGCAACATTCATTGTTTGGCTAAGTTGTTTAGGGGTGGTTTTGGAAGGTCTTTCAACTTTGGCCAAATCTCGCTTCGTACAAATTTTTTCACAGCGCTCTTTCCAAGTGTCCACAAAGAGCTGCTGCTTGAAACTGTCCACATGCACATCTCCCATACTGGTGTGTTCGTTTCACTACCTGGATTTTGGTTTCCTCTACCTTCTTTGAAATGACAAGCCTTCTTTCTGCACGCTACACACACCTTGTAGCAGTTTCAGTTTGAAGCATGTTGGTGCTATCAAAACGCTCTGTAACCTAGGTAGAGTGTGTCACTCTCCAGCATTGAATACACAACTTAGAGCTCCTTTCACCACAGACACGCAAACACATCTTTTTTGAAAGTCCTACTTCAGGTCACTTGGAAATGTAAGGGTTTCATCGAGAACATGAAGTCAATCATGCTTTTGCACTCTGCAACCAATAGAAATGTACTTTTGTACATACCCGTCTGAATTTCACCGCAAAATGCCCTTCTTTTCTGGTTTGTTGAAAGTTCTCAACACATTAGGAGAAAGAGCGCGTTTGAGCAAGAGTGATGCAGTGTGCGTTTTCCTGGATTTCAAGTGATTTGGGAAACATACTCCCTATTTTTCCACATTGTGTAAGAAACAACATGAGGCTTACAAGAGATTGAAACAATGCATCCCAAAACGTATTCCAGCAGCAAAAACACACGTTTCTACAAAGACTTTGAAGGAGCAAGCAAAAGCCTAGTGGCTGAGTGTTCTTTCAGAGAGAAACACATGGTTTTCACCCTTATGGAGGGAGTTTTGTGCCAGGAATTCATATGCATTTTGTACTGTGCAGAATGTAGCTACCTGCTCGGGAGTTGTGTCATAGAGGCACTTTTCCTGCAGGAGCTTATTGCAACATTCATTGTTTGGCTATGTTCTTTAGGGGTGGTTTTGGAAGGTCTTTCAACTTTGGCCAAATCCCGCTTCGCAGGGAATTTTTTAACAGCGCTCTTTCCAAGTGTCCACAAAGAGCTGCTGCTTGAAACTGTCCACATGCACATCTCCCGTACTGGTGTGTTAGTTTCACTACCTGGATTTTGGTTTCCTCTACCTTCTTTGAAATGACAAGCCTTCTTTCTGCACGCTACACACACCTTGTAGCAGTTTCAGTTTGAAGCATGTTGGTGCTCTCAAAACGCTGTGTAACCTAGGTAGAATGTGTCACTCTCCAGCACTGAATACACAACTTAGAGCTCCTTTCACCACAGACACGCAAAGACATATTTTTTGAAAGTCCTACTTCAGGTCAATTGGAAATGTAAGGGTTTCATCGAGAACATGAAGTCAATCATGCTTTTGCACTCTGCAACAAATAGAAATGTAGTTTTGTACATACCCGTCTGAATTTCACCGAAAAATGCCCTTCTTTTCTGGTTTGTTGAAAGTTCTCAACACATTAGGAGAAAGAGCGTGTTTGAGCAAGAGTGATGCAGTGTGCCTTTTCCTGGATTTCAAGTGATTTGGGAAACATACTCCTCGTTTTTCCACATGGTCTAAGAAACAACATGAGGCTTGCAAGAGATTGAAACAGTGCATCCCAAAACGTATTCCAGGAGCAAAAACACACGTTTCTACAAAGACTTTGAAGGAGCAAGCAAAAGCCTAGTGGCTGAGTGTTCTTTCAGAGAGAAACACATGCTTTTCATCCTTATGGAGTGAGTTTTGTGCCAGGAATTCATATGCATTTTGTACTGTGCAGAATGTAGCTACCTGCTCGGGAGTTGTGTCATAGAAGCACCTTTCCTGCAGGAGCCTATTGCAACATTCATTGTTTGGCTAAGTTCTTTAGGGGTGGTTTTGGAAGGTCTTTCAACTTTGGCCAAATCCAGCTTCGTACGAAGTTTTTTAACAGCGCTATTTCCAAGTGTCCACAAAGAGTTGCTGCTTTAAACTGTCCACATTCACATCTCCCATACTGGTGTGTTCGTTTCACTACCTGGATTTTGGTTTCCTCTTCTTTCTTTGAAATGACAAGCCTTCTTTCTGCATGCTACACACAGCTTGTAGCAGTTTCAGTTTGAAGCATTTTGGTGCTATCAAAACGCTGTGTAACCTAGGTAGAGTGTGTCACTCTCCAGCACTGAATACACAACTTAGAGCTCCTTTCACCACAGACACGCAAACACATCTTTTTGTGAAAGTCCTACTTCAGGTCACTTGGAAATGTAAGGGTTTCATCTAGAACATGAAGTCAATTATGCTTTTGCCTTCTGCAACCAATAGAAATGTACTTTTGTACATACCTATCTGAATTTCACCGCAAAATGCCCTTCTTTTCTGGTTTGTTGAAAGTTCTCAACACATTAGGAGAAAGAGCGTGTTTGAGCAAGAGTGAATCAGTGTGCGTTTTCCTGCATTTCAAGTGATTTGGGAAACATACTCCTTATTTTTCCACATTGTGTAAGAAGCAACATGAGGCTTGCAAGAGATTGAAACAATGCATCCCAAAACGTATTCCAGCAGCGAAAACACACGTTTCTACAAAGACTTTGAAGGAGCAAGCAAAAGCCTAGTGGCTGAGTGTTCTTTCAGAGAGAAACACATGCTTTTCATCCTTATGGAGTGAGATTTGTTTCAGGAATTCATATGCATTTTGTACTGTGCAGAATGTAGTTACCTGCTCGGGAGTTTTGTCATAGAAGGAACTTTCCTGCAGGAGCTTATTGCAACATTCATTGTTTGGCTAAGTTGTTTAGGGGTGGTTTTGGAAGTTCTTTCAACTTTGGCCAAATCCCGCTTCGCACGAAGTTTTTTAACAGCGCTCTTTCAAAGTGTCCACAAAGAGCTGCTGCTTGATACTGTCCACATGCACATCTCCCATACTGGTGTGTTCGTTTCACTACCTGGATTTTGGTTTCTTCTTCCTTCTTTAAAATGACAAGCCTTCTTCTGCACGCTACACACTTCTTGTAGCAGTTTCAGTTTGAAGAATGTTGGTGCTCTAAAAACGCTGTGTAACCTAGGTAGAGTGTGTCACTCTCCAGCACTGAATACACAACTTAGAGCTCCTTTCACCACAGACACGCAAACACATCTTTTTTGAAAGTCCTACTTCAGGTCACTTGGAAATGTAAGGGTTTCATCGAGAACATGAAGTCAATCATGCTTTTGCACTCAGCAACCAATAGAAATGTACTTTTGTACTTACCTGTCCGAATTTCACCGCACAATGCCCTTCTTTTCTGGTTTGTTGGAAGTTCTCAACTCATTAGGAGAAAGAGCGTGTTTGAGCAGGAGTGATGCAGTGTGCGTTTTCCTGGATTTCAAGTGATTTGGGAAACATACTCCCTATTTTTCCACATTGTGTAAGAAACAACATGAGGCTTGCAAGAGATTGAAACAATGCATCCCAAAACGTATTCCAGCAGCAAAAACACACGTTTCTACAAAGACTTCGAAGGTGCAAGCAAAAGCCTAGTGGCTGAGTGTTCTTTCAGAGAGAAACACATGCTTTTCATCTTTATGGAGTGAGTTTTGTGCCAGGAATTCATATGCATTTTGTACTGTGCAGAATGTAGCTACCTGCTCGGGAGTTGTGTCATAGAAGCACCTTTCCTGCAGGAGCTTATTGCAACATTCATTGTTTGGCTAAGTTCTTTAGGGGTGGTTTTGGAAGGTCTTTCAAGTTTGGCCAAATCCAGCTTCGCACGAAGTTTTTTCACAGCGCTCTTTCCAAGTGTCCACAAAGAGGTGCTGCTTGAAACTGTCCACATGCACATCTCCCATACTGGTGTGTTCATTTCACTACCTGGATTTTGGTTTCCTCTTCTTTCTTTGAAATGACAAGCCTTCTTTCTGCACGCTACACACACCTTGTAGCAGTTTCAGTTTGAAGCATGTTGGTGCTATCAAAACGCTGTGTAACCTAGGTAGAGTGTGTCACTCTCCAGCATTGAATACACAACTTAGAGCTCCTTTCACCACAGACACGCAAACACATCTTTTTGTGAAAGTCCTACTTCAGGTCACTTGGAAATGTAAGGGTTTCATCGAGAACATGAAGTCAATCATGCTTTTGCACTCTGCAACCAAGAGAAATGTACTTTTGTACATACCCGTCTGAATTTCACCGCAAAATGCCCTTCTTTTCTGGTTTGTTGAAAGTTCTCAACACATTAGGAGATAGAGCGTGTTTGAGCATGAGTGATGCAGTGTGCGTTTTCCTGGAATTCAAGTGATTTGGGAAACATACTCCTCGTTTTTCCAGATGCTCTAAGAGAGAACATGAGGCTTGCAAGAGATTGAAACAATGCATCCCAAAACGTATTCCTGCAGTGAAAACACACGTTTCTACAAAGACTTTGAAGGAGCAAGCAAAAGCCTAGTGGCTGAGTGTTCTTTCAGAGAGAAACACATGCTTTTCATCCTTATGGAGTGAGATTTGTTTCAGGAATTCATATGCATTTTGTACTGTGCAGAATGTAGTTACCTGCTCGGGAGTTTTGTCATAGAAGGAACTTTCCTGCAGGAGCTTATTGCAACATTCATTGTTTGGCTAAGTTGTTTAGGGGTGGTTTTGGAAGTTCTTTCAACTTTGGCCAAATCCCGCTTCGCACGAAGTTTTTTAACAGCGCTCTTTCAAAGTGTCCACAAAGAGCTGCTGCTTGATACTGTCCACATGCACATCTCCCATACTGGTGTGTTCGTTTCACTACCTGGATTTTGGTTTCTTCTGTCTTCTTTAAAATGACAAGCCTTCTTCTGCACGCTACACACTTCTTGTAGCAGTTTCAGTTTGAAGAATGTTGGTGCTCTAAAAACGCTGTGTAACCTAGGTAGAGTGTGTCACTCTCCAGCACTGAATACACAACTTAGAGCTCCTTTCACCACAGACACGCAAACACATCTTTTTTGAAAGTCCTACTTCAGGTCACTTGGAAATGTAAGGGTTTCATCGAGAACATGAAGTCAATCATGCTTTTGCACTCTGCAACCAATAGAAATGTACTTTTGTACATACCCGTCTGAATTTCACCGCAAAATGCCCTTCTTTTCTGGTTTGCTGAAAGTTCTCAACACATTAGGAGAAAGAGCGTGTTTGAGCAAGAGTGATGCACTGTGCGTTTTCCTGGATTTCAAGTGATTTGGGAAACATACTCCCTATTTTTCCACATTGTGTAAGAAACAACATGAGGCTTGCAAGAGATTGAAACAATGCATCCCAAAAAGTATTCCAGCAGCGAAAACACACGTTTCTACAAAGACTTTGAAGGAGCAAGCAAAAGCCTAGTGGCTGAGTGTTCTTTCAGAGAGAAACACATGCTTTTCATCCTTATGGAGTGAGTTTTGTGCCAGGAATTCATATGCATTTTGTACTGTGTAGAATGTATCTACCTGCTCGGGAGTTGTGTCATAGAAGCACCTTTCCTGCAGGAGCTTATTGCAACATTCATTGTTTGGCTGAGTTCTTTAGGGGTGGTTTTTGAAGGTCTTTCAACTTTGGCCAAATCCCGCTTCGTATGAAATTTTTTCACAGCGCTCTTTCCAAGGGTCCACAAAGAGCTGCTGCTTGAAACTGTCCACATGCACATCTCCCATACTGGTGTGTTCGTTTCACTACCTGGATTTTGGTTTCCTCTTCTTTCTTTGAAATGACAAGCCTTCTTTCTGCACGCTACACACACCTTGTAGCAGTTTCAGTTTGAAGCATGTTGGTGCTATCAAAACGCTGTGTAACCTAGGTAGAGTGTGTCACTCTCCAGCATTGAATACACAACTTAGAGCTCCTTTCACCACAGACACGCAAACACATCTTTTTGTGAAAGTCCTACTTCAGGTCACTTGGAAATGTAAGGGTTTCATCGAGAACATGAAGTCAATCATGCTTTTGCACTCAGCAACCAATAGAAATGTACTTTTGTACTTACCTGTCCGAATTTCACCGCACAATGCCCTTCTTTTCTGGTTTGTTGGAAGTTCTCAACTCATTAGGAGAAAGAGCGTGTTTGAGCAGGAGTGATGCAGTGTGCGTTTTCCTGGATTTCAAGTGATTTGGGAAACATACTCCCTATTTTTCCACATTGTGTAAGAAACAACATGAGGCTTGCAAGAGATTGAAACAATGCATCCCAAAACGTATTCCAGCAGCAAAAACACACGTTTCTACAAAGACTTCGAAGGTGCAAGCAAAAGCCTAGTGGCTGAGTGTTCTTTCAGAGAGAAACACATGCTTTTCATCTTTATGGAGTGAGTTTTGTGCCAGGAATTCATATGCATTTTGTACTGTGCAGAATGTAGCTACCTGCTCGGGAGTTGTGTCATAGAAGCACCTTTCCTGCAGGAGCTTATTGCAACATTCATTGTTTGGCTAAGTTCTTTAGGGGTGGTTTTGGAAGGTCTTTCAAGTTTGGCCAAATCCAGCTTCGCACGAAGTTTTTTCACAGCGCTCTTTCCAAGTGTCCACAAAGAGGTGCTGCTTGAAACTGTCCACATGCACATCTCCCATACTGGTGTGTTCATTTCACTACCTGGATTTTGGTTTCCTCTTCTTTCTTTGAAATGACAAGCCTTCTTTCTGCACGCTACACACACCTTGTAGCAGTTTCAGTTTGAAGCATGTTGGTGCTATCAAAACGCTGTGTAACCTAGGTAGAGTGTGTCACTCTCCAGCATTGAATACACAACTTAGAGCTCCTTTCACCACAGACACGCAAACACATCTTTTTGTGAAAGTCCTACTTCAGGTCACTTGGAAATGTAAGGGTTTCATCGAGAACATGAAGTCAATCATGCTTTTGCACTCTGCAACCAAGAGAAATGTACTTTTGTACATACCCGTCTGAATTTCACCGCAAAATGCCCTTCTTTTCTGGTTTGTTGAAAGTTCTCAACACATTAGGAGAAAGAGCGTGTTTGAGCATGAGTGATGCAGTGTGCGTTTTCCTGGAATTCAAGTGATTTGGGAAACATACTCCTCGTTTTTCCAGATGCTCTAAGAGAGAACATGAGGCTTGCAAGATATTGAAACAATGCATCCCAAAACGTATTCCAGCAGCGAAAACACACGTTTCTACAAAGACTTTGAAGGAGCAAGCAAAAGCCTCGTGGCTGAGTGTTCTTTCAGTGAGAAAACATGCTTTTCATCCTTATGCAGTGAGTTTTGTGCCAGGAATTCATATGCATTTTGTACTGTGCAGAATGTAGCTACCTGCTCGGGAGTTGTGTCATAGAAGCACCTTTCCTGCAGGAGCTTATTGCAACATTCATTGTTTGGCTAAGTTCTTTAGGGGTGGTTTTGGAAGGTCTTTCAACTTTGGCCAAATCCCGCTTCGCAGGGAATTTTTTAACAGCGCTCTTTCCAAGTGTCCACAAAGAGCTGCTGCTTGAAACTGTCCACATGCACATCTCCCATACTGGTGTGTTCGTTTCACTACCTGGATTTTGGTTTCCTCTACCTTCTTTGAAATGACAAGCCTTCTTTCTGCACGCTACACACACCTTGTAGCAGTTTCAGTTTGAAGCATGTTGGTGCTATCAAAACGCTGTGTAACCTAGGTAGAGTGTGTCACTCTCCAGCATTGAATACACAACTTAGAGCTCCTTTCACCACAGACACGCAAACACATCTTTTTTGAAAGTCCTACTTCAGGTCACTTGGAAATGTAAGGGTTTCATCGAGAACATGAAGTCAATCATGCTTTTGCACTCTGCAACCAATAGAAATGTACTTTTGTACCTACCCGTCTGAATTTCACCGCAAAATGCCCTTCTTTTCTGGTTTGTTGAAAGTTCTCAACACATTAGGAGAAAGAGCGCGTTTGAGCAAGAGTGATGCAGTGTGCGTTTTCCTGGATTTCAAGTGATTTGGGAAACATACTCCCTGTTTTTCCACATTGTGTAAGAGACAACATGAGGCTTACAAGAGATTGAAACAATGCATCCCAAAACGTATTCCAGCAGCAAAAACACACGTTTCTACAAAGACTTTGAAGGAGCAAGCAAAAGCCTAGTGGCTGAGTGTTCTTTCAGAGAGAAACACATGGTTTTCACCCTTATGGAGGGAGTTTTGTGCCAGGAATTCATATGCATTTTGTACTGTGCAGAATGTAGCTACCTGCTCGGGAGTTGTGTCATAGAGGCACTTTTCCTGCAGGAGCTTATTGCAACATTCATTGTTTGGCTATGTTCTTTAGGGGTGGTTTTGGAAGGTCTTTCAACTTTGGCCAAATCCCGCTTCGCAGGGAATTTTTTAACAGCGCTCTTTCCAAGTGTCCACAAAGAGCTGCTGCTTGAAACTGTCCACATGCACATCTCCCGTACTGGTGTGTTCGTTTCACTACCTGGATTTTGGTTTCCTCTACCTTCTTTGAAATGACAAGCCTTCTTTCTGCACGCTACACACACCTTGTAGCAGTTTCAGTTTGAAGCATGTTGGTGCTCTCAAAACGCTGTGTAACCTAGGTAGAATGTGTCACTCTCCAGCACTGAATACACAACTTAGAGCTCCTTTCACCACAGACACGCAAAGACATATTTTTTGAAAGTCCTACTTCAGGTCAATTGGAAATGTAAGGGTTTCATCGAGAACATGAAGTCAATCATGCTTTTGCACTCTGCAACAAATAGAAATGTAGTTTTGTACATACCCGTCTGAATTTCACCGCAAAATGCCCTTCTTTTCTGGTTTGCTGAAAGTTCTCAACACATTAGGAGAAAGAGCGTGTTTGAGCAAGAGTGATGCACTGTGCGTTTTCCTGGATTTCAAGTGATTTGGGAAACATACTCCTCGTTTTTCCACATGGTCTAAGAAACAACATGAGGCTTGCAAGAGATTGAAACAGTGCATCCCAAAACGTATTCCAGGAGCAAAAACACACGTTTCTACAAAGACTTTGAAGGAGCAAGCAAAAGCCTAGTGGCTGAGTGTTCTTTCAGAGAGAAACACATGCTTTTCATCCTTATGGAGTGAGTTTTGTGCCAGGAATTCATATGCATTTTGTACTGTGCAGAATGTAGCTACCTGCTCGGGAGTTGTGTCATAGAAGCACCTTTCCTGCAGGAGCCTATTGCAACATTCATTGTTTGGCTAAGTTCTTTAGGGGTGGTTTTGGAAGGTCTTTCAACTTTGGTCAAATCCAGCTTCGTACGAAGTTTTTTAACAGCGCTATTTCCAAGTGTCCACAAAGAGTTGCTGCTTTAAACTGTCCACATTCACATCTCCCATACTGGTGTGTTCGTTTCACTACCTGGATTTTGGTTTCCTCTTCTTTCTTTGAAATGACAAGCCTTCTTTCTGCATGCTACACACAGCTTGTAGCAGTTTCAGTTTGAAGCATTTTGGTGCTATCAAAACGCTGTGTAACCTAGGTAGAGTGTGTCACTCTCCAGCACTGAATACACAACTTAGAGCTCCTTTCACCACAGACACGCAAACACATCTTTTTGTGAAAGTCCTACTTCAGGTCACTTGGAAATGTAAGGGTTTCATCTAGAACATGAAGTCAATTATGCTTTTGCCTTCTGCAACCAATAGAAATGTACTTTTGTACATACCTATCTGAATTTCACCGCAAAATGCCCTTCTTTTCTGGTTTGTTGAAAGTTCTCAACACATTAGGAGAAAGAGCGTGTTTGAGCAAGAGTGATGCAGTGTGCGTTTTCCTGCATTTCAAGTGATTTGGGAAACATACTCCTTATTTTTCCACATTGTGTAAGAAGCAACATGAGGCTTGCAAGAGATTGAAACAATGCATCCCAAAACGTATTCCAGCAGTGAAAACACACGTTTCTACAAAGACTTTGAAGGAGCAAGCAAAAGCCTAGTGGCTGAGTGTTCTTTCAGAGAGAAACACATGCTTTTCATCCTTATGGAGTGAGATTTGTTTCAGGAATTCATATGCATTTTGTACTGTGCAGAATGTAGTTACCTGCTCGGGAGTTTTGTCATAGAAGGAACTTTCCTGCAGGAGCTTATTGCAACATTCATTGTTTGGCTAAGTTGTTTAGGGGTGGTTTTGGAAGTTCTTTCAACTTTGGCCAAATCCCGCTTCGCACGAAGTTTTTTAACAGCGCTCTTTCAAAGTGTCCACAAAGAGCTGCTGCTTGATACTGTCCACATGCACATCTCCCATACTGGTGTGTTCGTTTCACTACCTGGATTTTGGTTTCCTCTTCCTTCTTTAAAATGACAAGCCTTCTTCTGCACGCTACACACTTCTTGTAGCAGTTTCAGTTTGAAGAATGTTGGTGCTCTAAAAACGCTGTGTAACCTAGGTAGAGTGTGTCACTCTCCAGCACTGAATACACAACTTAGAGCTCCTTTCACCACAGACACGCAAACACATCTTTTTTGAAAGTCCTACTTCAGGTCACTTGGAAATGTAAGGGTTTCATCGAGAACATGAAGTCAATCATGCTTTTGCACTCAGCAACCAATAGAAATGTACTTTTGTACTTACCTGTCCGAATTTCACCGCACAATGCCCTTCTTTTCTGGTTTGTTGAAAGTTCTCAACTCATTAGGAGAAAGAGCGTGTTTGAGCAGGAGTGATGCAGTGGGCGTTTTCCTGGATTTCAAGTGATTTGGGAAACATACTCCCTATTTTTCCACATTGTGTAAGAAACAACATGAGGCTTGCAAGAGATTGAAACAATGCATCCCAAAATGTATTCCAGCAGCAAAAACACACGTTTCTACAAAGACTTCGAAGGTGCAAGCAAAAGCCTAGTGGCTGAGTGTTCTTTCAGAGAGAAACACATGCTTTTCATCTTTATGGAGTGAGTTTTGTGCCAGGAATTCATATGCATTTTGTACTGTGCAGAATGTAGCTACCTGCTCGGGAGTTGTGTCATAGAAGCACCTTTCCTGCAGGAGCTTATTGCAACATTCATTGTTTGGCTAAGTTCTTTAGGGGTGGTTTTGGAAGGTCTTTCAAGTTTGGCCAAATCCAGCTTCGCACGAAGTTTTTTCACAGCGCTCTTTCCAAGTGTCCACAAAGAGGTGCTGCTTGAAACTGTCCACATGCACATCTCCCATACTGGTGTGTTCGTTTCACTACCTGGATTTTGGTTTCCTCTTCTTTCTTTGAAATGACAAGCCTTCTTTCTGCACGCTACACACACCTTGTAGCAGTTTCAGTTTGAAGCATGTTGGTGCTATCAAAACGCTGTGTAACCTAGGTAGAGTGTGTCACTCTCCAGCATTGAATACACAACTTAGAGCTCCTTTCACCACAGACACGCAAACACATCTTTTTGTGAAAGTCCTACTTCAGGTCACTTGGAAATGTAAGGGTTTCATCGAGAACATGAAGTCAATCATGCTTTTGCACTCTGCAACCAAGAGAAATGTACTTTTGTACATACCCGTCTGAATTTCACCGCAAAATGCCCTTCTTTTCTGGTTTGTTGAAAGTTCTCAACACATTAGGAGAAAGAGCGTGTTTGAGCATGAGTGATGCAGTGTGCGTTTTCCTGGAATTCAAGTGATTTGGGAAACATACTCCTCGTTTTCCAGATGCTCTAAGAGAGAACATGAGGCTTGCAAGATATTGAAACAATGCATCCCAAAACGTATTCCAGCAGCGAAAACACACGTTTCTACAAAGACTTTGAAGGAGCAAGCAAAAGCCTCGTGGCTGAGTGTTCTTTCAGTGAGAAAACATGCTTTTCATCCTTATGCAGTGAGTTTTGTGCCAGGAATTCATATGCATTTTGTACTGTGCAGAATGTAGCTACCTGCTCGGGAGTTGTGTCATAGAAGCACCTTTCCTGCAGGAGCTTATTGCAACATTCATTGTTTGGCTAAGTTCTTTAGGGGTGGTTTTGGAAGGTCTTTCAACTTTGGCCAAATCCCGCTTCGTACAAATTTTTTCACAGCGCTCTCTCCAAGTCTCCACAAAGAGCTGCTGCTTGAAACTGTCCACATGCACATCTCCCATACTGGTGTGTTCGTTTCACTACCTGGATTTTGGTTTCCTCTTCTTTCTTTGAAATGACAAGCCTTCTTTCTGCACGCTACACACACCTTGTAGCAGTTTCAGTTTGAAGCATGTTGGTGCTATCAAAACGCTGTGTAACCTAGGTAGAGTGTGTCACTCTCCAGCATTGAATACACAACTTAGAGCTCCTTTCACCACAGACACGCAAACACATCTTTTTTGAAAGTCCTACTTCAGGTCACTTGGAAATGTAAGGGTTTCATCGAGAACATGAAGTCAATTATGCTTTTGCACTCTGCAACCAATAGAAATGTACTTTTGTACATACCCGTCTGAATTTCACCGCAAAATACCCTTGTTTTCTGGTTTGTTGAAAGTTCTCAACACATTAGGAGAAAGAGCGTGTTTGAGCAAGAGTGATGCAGTGTGCGTTTTCCTGGATTTCAAATGATTTGGGAAACATACTCCTCGTTTTTCCACATGGTCTAAGAAACAACATGAGGCTAGCAAGAGATTGAAACAATGCATCCCAAAACGTATTCCAGCAGCAAAAACACACGTTTCTACAAAGACTTTGAAGGAGCAAGCAAAAGCCTAGTGGCTGAGTGTTCTTTCAGAGAGAAACACATGGTTTTCACCCTTATGGAGGGAGTTTTGTGCCAGGAATTCATATGCATTTTGTACTGTGCAGAATGTAGCTACCTGCTCGGGAGTTGTGTCATAGAGGCACTTTTCCTGCAGGAGCTTATTGCAACATTCATTGTTTGGCTATGTTCTTTAGGGGTGGTTTTGGAAGGTCTTTCAACTTTGGCCAAATCCCGCTTCGCAGGGAATTTTTTAACAGCGCTCTTTCCAAGTGTCCACAAAGAGCTGCTGCTTGAAACTGTCCACATGCACATCTCCCGTACTGGTGTGTTCGTTTCACTACCTGGATTTTGGTTTCCTCTACCTTCTTTGAAATGACAAGCCTTCTTTCTGCACGCTACACACACCTTGTAGCAGTTTCAGTTTGAAGCATGTTGGTGCTCTCAAAACGCTGTGTAACCTAGGTAGAATGTGTCACTCTCCAGCACTGAATACACAACTTAGAGCTCCTTTCACCACAGACACGCAAAGACATATTTTTTGAAAGTCCTACTTCAGGTCAATTGGAAATGTAAGGGTTTCATCGAGAACATGAAGTCAATCATGCTTTTGCACTCTGCAACAAATAGAAATGTAGTTTTGTACATACCCGTCTGTTTTTTCCCGCAAAATGCCCTTCTTTTCTGGTTTGTTGAAAGTTCTCAACACATTAGGAGAAAGAGCGTGTTTGAGCAAGAGTGATGCAGTGTGCCTTTTCCTGGATTTCAAGTGATTTGGGAAACATACTCCTCGTTTTTCCGCAAGGTCTAAGAAACAACATGAGGCTTGCAAGAGATTGAAACAATGCATCCCAAAACGTATTCCAGCAGCAAAAACACACGTTTCTACAAAGCCTTCGAAGGTGCAAGCAAAAGCCTAGTGGCTGAGTGTTCTTTCAGAGAGAAACACATGCTTTTCATCTTTATGGAGTGAGTTTTGTGCCAGGAATTCATATGCATTTTGTACTGTGCAGAATGTAGCTACCTGCTCGGGAGTTGTGTCATAGAAGCACCTTTCCTGCAGGAGCTTATTGCAACATTCATTGTTTGGCTAAGTTCTTTAGGGGTGGTTTTGGAAGGTCTTTCAACTTTGGCCAAATCCCGCTTCGTACAAATTTTTTCACAGCGCTCTTTCCAAGAGTCCACAAAGAGCTGCTGCTTGAAACTGTCCACATGCACATCTCCCATACTGGTGTGTTCGTTTCACTACCTGGATTTTGGTTTCCTCTACCTTCTTTGAAATGACAAGCCTTCTTTCTGCACGCTACACACACCTTGTAGCAGTTTCAGTTTGAAGCATGTTGGTGCTATCAAAACGCTGTGTAACCTAGGTAGAGTGTGTCACTCTCCAGCATTGAATACACAACTTAGAGCTCCTTTCACCACAGACACGCAAACACATCTTTTTTGAAAGTCCTACTTCAGGTCACTTGGAAATGTAAGGGTTTCATCGAGAACATGAAGTCAATCATGCTTTTGCACTCTGCAACCAATAGAAATGTACTTTTGTACATACCCGTCTGAATTTCACCGCAAAATGCCCTTCTTTTCTGGTTTGTTGAAAGTTCTCAACACATTAGGAGAAAGAGCGCGTTTGAGCAAGAGTGATGCAGTGTGCGTTTTCCTGGATTTCAAGTGATTTGGGAAACATACTCCCTATTTTTCCACATTGTGTAAGAAACAACATGAGGCTTACAAGAGATTGAAACAATGCATCCCAAAACGTATTCCAGCAGCAAAAACACACGTTTCTACAAAGACTTTGAAGGAGCAAGCAAAAGCCTAGTGGCTGAGTGTTCTTTCAGAGAGAAACACATGGTTTTCACCCTTATGGAGGGAGTTTTGTGCCAGGAATTCATATGCATTTTGTACTGTGCAGAATGTAGCTACCTGCTCGGGAGTTGTGTCATAGAGGCACTTTTCCTGCAGGAGCTTATTGCAACATTCATTGTTTGGCTATGTTCTTTAGGGGTGGTTTTGGAAGGTCTTTCAACTTTGGCCAAATCCCGCTTCGCAGGGAATTTTTTAACAGCGCTCTTTCCAAGTGTCCACAAAGAGCTGCTGCTTGAAACTGTCCACATGCACATCTCCCGTACTGGTGTGTTCGTTTCACTACCTGGATTTTGGTTTCCTCTACCTTCTTTGAAATGACAAGCCTTCTTTCTGCACGCTACACACACCTTGTAGCAGTTTCAGTTTGAAGCATGTTGGTGCTCTCAAAACGCTGTGTAACCTAGGTAGAATGTGTCACTCTCCAGCACTGAATACACAACTTAGAGCTCCTTTCACCACAGACACGCAAAGACATATTTTTTGAAAGTCCTACTTCAGGTCAATTGGAAATGTAAGGGTTTCATCGAGAACATGAAGTCAATCATGCTTTTGCACTCTGCAACAAATAGAAATGTAGTTTTGTACATACCCGTCTGAATTTCACCGCAAAATGCCCTTCTTTTCTGGTTTGTTGAAAGTTCTCAACACATTAGGAGAAAGAGCGTGTTTGAGAAAGAGTGATGCAGTGGGCGTTTTCCTGGATTTCAAGTGATTTGGGAAACATACTCCCTATTTTTCCACATTGTGTAAGAAACAACATGAGGCTTGCAAGAGATTGAAACAATGCATCCCAAAACGTATTCCAGCAGCAAAAACACACGTTTCTACAAAGACTTCGAAGGTGCAAGCAAAAGCCTAGTGGCTGAGTGTTCTTTCAGAGAGAAACACATGCTTTTCATCTTTATGGAGTGAGTTTTGTGCCAGGAATTCATATGCATTTTGTACTGTGCAGAATGTAGCTACCTGCTCGGGAGTTGTGTCATAGAAGCACCTTTCCTGCAGGAGCTTATTGCAACATTCATTGTTTGGCTAAGTTCTTTAGGGGTGGTTTTGGAAGGTCTTTCATCTTTGGCCAAATCCCGCTTCGTACAATTTTTTCACAGCGCTCTTTCCAAGTGTCCACAAAGAGCTGCTGCGTGAAACTGTCCACATGCACATCTCCCATACTGGTGTGTTCGTTTCACTACCTGGATTTTGGTTTCCTCTACCTTCTTTGAAATGACAAGCCTTCTTTCTGCACGCTACACACACCTTGTAGCAGTTTCAGTTTGAAGCATGTTGGTGCTATCAAAACGCTGTGTAACCTAGGTAGAGTGTGTTACTCTCCAGCATTGAATACACAACTTAGAGCTCCTTTCACCACAGACACGCAAACACATCTTTTTTGAAAGTCCTACTTCAGGTCACTTGGAAATGTAAGGGTTTCATCGAGAACATGAAGTCAATCATGCTTTTGCACTCTGCAACCAATAGAAATGTACTTTTGTACATACCCGTCTGAATTTCACCGCAAAATGCCCTTCTTTTCTGGTTTGTTGAAAGTTCTCAACACATTAGGAGAAAGAGCGCGTTTGAGCAAGAGTGATGCAGTGTGCGTTTTCCTGGATTTCAAGTGATTTGGGAAACATACTCCCTATTTTTCCACATTGTGTAAGAAACAACATGAGGCTTACAAGAGATTGAAACAATGCATCCCAAAACGTATTCCAGCAGCAAAAACACACGTTTCTACAAAGACTTTGAAGGAGCAAGCAAAAGCCTAGTGGCTGAGTGTTCTTTCAGAGAGAAACACATGGTTTTCACCCTTATGGAGGGAGTTTTGTGCCAGGAATTCATATGCATTTTGTACTGTGCAGAATGTAGCTACCTGCTCGGGAGTTGTGTCATAGAGGCACTTTTCCTGCAGGAGCTTATTGCAACATTCATTGTTTGGCTATGTTCTTTAGGGGTGGTTTTGGAAGGTCTTTCAACTTTGGCCAAATCCCGCTTCGCAGGGAATTTTTTAACAGCGCTCTTTCCAAGTGTCCACAAAGAGCTGCTGCTTGAAACTGTCCACATGCACATCTCCCGTACTGGTGTGTTCGTTTCACTACCTGGATTTTGGTTTCCTCTACCTTCTTTGAAATGACAAGCCTTCTTTCTGCACGCTACACACACCTTGTAGCAGTTTCAGTTTGAAGCATGTTGGTGCTCTCAAAACGCTGTGTAACCTAGGTAGAATGTGTCACTCTCCAGCACTGAATACACAACTTAGAGCTCCTTTCACCACAGACACGCAAAGACATATTTTTTGAAAGTCCTACTTCAGGTCAATTGGAAATGTAAGGGTTTCATCGAGAACATGAAGTCAATCATGCTTTTGCACTCTGCAACAAATAGAAATGTAGTTTTGTACATACCCGTCTGTTTTTTCCCGCAAAATGCCCTTCTTTTCTGGTTTGTTGAAAGTTCTCAACACATTAGGAGAAAGAGCGTGTTTGAGCAAGAGTGATGCAGTGTGCCTTTTCCTGGATTTCAAGTGATTTGGGAAACATACTCCTCGTTTTTCCGCAAGGTCTAAGAAACAACATGAGGCTTGCAAGAGATTGAAACAATGCATCCCAAAACGTATTCCAGCAGCAAAAACACACGTTTCTACAAAGCCTTCGAAGGTGCAAGCAAAAGCCTAGTGGCTGAGTGTTCTTTCAGAGAGAAACACATGCTTTTCATCTTTATGGAGTGAGTTTTGTGCCAGGAATTCATATGCATTTTGTACTGTGCAGAATGTAGCTACCTGCTCGGGAGTTGTGTCATAGAAGCACCTTTCCTGCAGGAGCTTATTGCAACATTCATTGTTTGGCTAAGTTCTTTAGGGGTGGTTTTGGAAGGTCTTTCAACTTTGGCCAAATCCCGCTTCGTACAAATTTTTTCACAGCGCTCTTTCCAAGAGTCCACAAAGAGCTGCTGCTTGAAACTGTCCACATGCACATCTCCCATACTGGTGTGTTCGTTTCACTACCTGGATTTTGGTTTCCTCTACCTTCTTTGAAATGACAAGCCTTCTTTCTGCACGCTACACACACCTTGTAGCAGTTTCAGTTTGAAGCATGTTGGTGCTATCAAAACGCTGTGTAACCTAGGTAGAGTGTGTCACTCTCCAGCATTGAATACACAACTTAGAGCTCCTTTCACCACAGACACGCAAACACATCTTTTTTGAAAGTCCTACTTCAGGTCACTTGGAAATGTAAGGGTTTCATCGAGAACATGAAGTCAATCATGCTTTTGCACTCTGCAACCAATAGAAATGTACTTTTGTACATACCCGTCTGAATTTCACCGCAAAATGCCCTTCTTTTCTGGTTTGTTGAAAGTTCTCAACACATTAGGAGAAAGAGCGCGTTTGAGCAAGAGTGATGCAGTGTGCGTTTTCCTGGATTTCAAGTGATTTGGGAAACATACTCCCTATTTTTCCACATTGTGTAAGAAACAACATGAGGCTTACAAGAGATTGAAACAATGCATCCCAAAACGTATTCCAGCAGCAAAAACACACGTTTCTACAAAGACTTTGAAGGAGCAAGCAAAAGCCTAGTGGCTGAGTGTTCTTTCAGAGAGAAACACATGGTTTTCACCCTTATGGAGGGAGTTTTGTGCCAGGAATTCATATGCATTTTGTACTGTGCAGAATGTAGCTACCTGCTCGGGAGTTGTGTCATAGAGGCACTTTTCCTGCAGGAGCTTATTGCAACATTCATTGTTTGGCTATGTTCTTTAGGGGTGGTTTTGGAAGGTCTTTCAACTTTGGCCAAATCCCGCTTCGCAGGGAATTTTTTAACAGCGCTCTTTCCAAGTGTCCACAAAGAGCTGCTGCTTGAAACTGTCCACATGCACATCTCCCGTACTGGTGTGTTCGTTTCACTACCTGGATTTTGGTTTCCTCTACCTTCTTTGAAATGACAAGCCTTCTTTCTGCACGCTACACACACCTTGTAGCAGTTTCAGTTTGAAGCATGTTGGTGCTCTCAAAACGCTGTGTAACCTAGGTAGAATGTGTCACTCTCCAGCACTGAATACACAACTTAGAGCTCCTTTCACCACAGACACGCAAAGACATATTTTTTGAAAGTCCTACTTCAGGTCAATTGGAAATGTAAGGGTTTCATCGAGAACATGAAGTCAATCATGCTTTTGCACTCTGCAACAAATAGAAATGTAGTTTTGTACATACCCGTCTGAATTTCACCGCAAAATGCCCTTCTTTTCTGGTTTGTTGAAAGTTCTCAACACATTAGGAGAAAGAGCGTGTTTGAGAAAGAGTGATGCAGTGGGCGTTTTCCTGGATTTCAAGTGATTTGGGAAACATACTCCCTATTTTTCCACATTGTGTAAGAAACAACATGAGGCTTGCAAGAGATTGAAACAATGCATCCCAAAACGTATTCCAGCAGCAAAAACACACGTTTCTACAAAGACTTCGAAGGTGCAAGCAAAAGCCTAGTGGCTGAGTGTTCTTTCAGAGAGAAACACATGCTTTTCATCTTTATGGAGTGAGTTTTGTGCCAGGAATTCATATGCATTTTGTACTGTGCAGAATGTAGCTACCTGCTCGGGAGTTGTGTCATAGAAGCACCTTTCCTGCAGGAGCTTATTGCAACATTCATTGTTTGGCTAAGTTCTTTAGGGGTGGTTTTGGAAGGTCTTTCATCTTTGGCCAAATCCCGCTTCGTACAATTTTTTCACAGCGCTCTTTCCAAGTGTCCACAAAGAGCTGCTGCGTGAAACTGTCCACATGCACATCTCCCATACTGGTGTGTTCGTTTCACTACCTGGATTTTGGTTTCCTCTACCTTCTTTGAAATGACAAGCCTTCTTTCTGCACGCTACACACACCTTGTAGCAGTTTCAGTTTGAAGCATGTTGGTGCTATCAAAACGCTGTGTAACCTAGGTAGAGTGTGTTACTCTCCAGCATTGAATACACAACTTAGAGCTCCTTTCACCACAGACACGCAAACACATCTTTTTTGAAAGTCCTACTTCAGGTCACTTGGAAATGTAAGGGTTTCATCGAGAACATGAAGTCAATCATGCTTTTGCACTCTGCAACCAATAGAAATGTACTTTTGTACATACCCGTCTGAATTTCACCGCAAAATGCCCTTCTTTTCTGGTTTGTTGAAAGTTCTCAACACATTAGGAGAAAGAGCGCGTTTGAGCAAGAGTGATGCAGTGTGCGTTTTCCTGGATTTCAAGTGATTTGGGAAACATACTCCCTATTTTTCCACATTGTGTAAGAAACAACATGAGGCTTACAAGAGATTGAAACAATGCATCCCAAAACGTATTCCAGCAGCAAAAACACACGTTTCTACAAAGACTTTGAAGGAGCAAGCAAAAGCCTAGTGGCTGAGTGTTCTTTCAGAGAGAAACACATGGTTTTCACCCTTATGGAGGGAGTTTTGTGCCAGGAATTCATATGCATTTTGTACTGTGCAGAATGTAGCTACCTGCTCGGGAGTTGTGTCATAGAGGCACTTTTCCTGCAGGAGCTTATTGCAACATTCATTGTTTGGCTATGTTCTTTAGGGGTGGTTTTGGAAGGTCTTTCAACTTTGGCCAAATCCCGCTTCGCAGGGAATTTTTTAACAGCGCTCTTTCCAAGTGTCCACAAAGAGCTGCTGCTTGAAACTGTCCACATGCACATCTCCCGTACTGGTGTGTTCGTTTCACTACCTGGATTTTGGTTTCCTCTACCTTCTTTGAAATGACAAGCCTTCTTTCTGCACGCTACACACACCTTGTAGCAGTTTCAGTTTGAAGCATGTTGGTGCTCTCAAAACGCTGTGTAACCTAGGTAGAATGTGTCACTCTCCAGCACTGAATACACAACTTAGAGCTCCTTTCACCACAGACACGCAAAGACATATTTTTTGAAAGTCCTACTTCAGGTCAATTGGAAATGTAAGGGTTTCATCGAGAACATGAAGTCAATCATGCTTTTGCACTCTGCAACAAATAGAAATGTAGTTTTGTACATACCCGTCTGAATTTCACCGCAAAATGCCCTTCTTTTCTGGTTTGTTGAAAGTTCTCAACACATTAGGAGAAAGAGCGTGTTTGAGAAAGAGTGATGCAGTGGGCGTTTTCCTGGATTTCAAGTGATTTGGGAAACATACTCCCTATTTTTCCACATTGTGTAAGAAACAACATGAGGCTTGCAAGAGATTGAAACAATGCATCCCAAAACGTATTCCAGCAGCAAAAACACACGTTTCTACAAAGACTTCGAAGGTGCAAGCAAAAGCCTAGTGGCTGAGTGTTCTTTCAGAGAGAAACACATGCTTTTCATCTTTATGGAGTGAGTTTTGTGCCAGGAATTCATATGCATTTTGTACTGTGCAGAATGTAGCTACCTGCTCGGGAGTTGTGTCATAGAAGCACCTTTCCTGCAGGAGCTTATTGCAACATTCATTGTTTGGCTAAGTTCTTTAGGGGTGGTTTTGGAAGGTCTTTCATCTTTGGCCAAATCCCGCTTCGTACAAATTTTTTCACAGCGCTCTTTCCAAGTGTCCACAAAGAGCTGCTGCTTGAAACTGTCCACATGCACATCTCCCATACTGGTGTGTTCGTTTCACTACCTGGATTTTGGTTTCCTCTACCTTCTTTGAAATGACAAGCCTTCTTTCTGCACGCTACACACACCTTGTAGCAGTTTCAGTTTGAAGCATGTTGGTGCTATCAAAACGCTGTGTAACCTACGTAGAGTGTGTTACTCTCCAGCATTGAATACACAACTTAGAGCTCCTTTCACCACAGACACGCAAACACATCTTTTTTGAAAGTCCTACTTCAGGTCACTTGGAAATGTAAGGGTTTCATCGAGAACATGAAGTCAATCATGCTTTTGCACTCTGCAACCAATAGAAATGTACTTTTGTACATACCCGTCTGAATTTCATCGCAAAATACCCTTCTTTTCTGGTTTGTTGAAAGTTCTCAACACATTAGGAGAAGGAGCGTGTTTAAGCAAGAGTGATGCAGTGTGCGTTTTCCTGGATTTCAAATGATTTGGGAAACATACTCCTCGTTTTTCCACATGGTCTAAGAAACAACATGAGGCTAGCAAGAGATTGAAACAATGCATCCCAAAACGTATTCCAGCAGCAAAAACACACGTTTCTACAAAGACTTTGAAGGAGCAAGCAAAAGCCTCGTGGCTGAGTGTTCTTTCAGAGAGGAACACATGCTTTTCATCCTTATGGAGTGAGATTTGTTTCAGGAATTCATATGCATTTTGTACTGTGCAGAATGTAGTTACCTGCTCGGGAGTTTTGTCATAGAAGGAACTTTCCTGCAGGAGCTTATTGCAACATTCATTGTTTGGCTAAGTTGTTTAGGGGTGGTTTTGGAAGTTCTTTCAACTTTGGCCAAATCCCGCTTCGCACGAAGTTTTTTAACAGCGCTCTTTCAAAGTGTCCACAAAGAGCTGCTGCTTGATACTGTCCACATGCACATCTCCCATACTGGTGTGTTCGTTTCACTACCTGGATTTTGGTTTCCTCTTCCTTCTTTAAAATGACAAGCCTTCTTCTGCACGCTACACACTTCTTGTAGCAGTTTCAGTTTGAAGCATGTTGGTGCTCTAAAAACGCTGTGTAACCTAGGTAGAGTGTGTCACTCTCCAGCACTGAATACACAACTTAGAGCTCCTTTCACCACAGACACGCAAACACATCTTTTTTGAAAGTCCTACTTCAGGTCACTTGGAAATGTAAGGGTTTCATCGAGAACATGAAGTCAATCATGCTTTTGCACTCTGCAACCAATAGAAATGTACTTTTGTACATACCCGTCTGAATTTCACCGCAAAATGCCCTTCTTTTCTGGTTTGCTGAAAGTTCTCAACACATTAGGAGAAAGAGCGTGTTTGAGCAAGAGTGATGCACTGTGCGTTTTCCTGGATTTCAAGTGATTTGGGAAACATACTCCCTATTTTTCCACATTGTGTAAGAAACAACATGAGGCTTGCAAGAGATTGAAACAATGCATCCCAAAAAGTATTCCAGCAGCGAAAACACACGTTTCTACAAAGACTTTGAAGGAGCAAGCAAAAGCCTAGTGGCTGAGTGTTCTTTCAGAGAGAAACACATGCTTTTCATCCTTATGGAGTGAGTTTTGTGCCAGGAATTCATATGCATTTTGTACTGTGTAGAATGTATCTACCTGCTCGGGAGTTGTGTCATAGAAGCACCTTTCCTGCAGGAGCTTATTGCAACATTCATTGTTTGGCTAAGTTCTTTAGGGGTGGTTTTGGAAGGTCTTTCAACTTTGGCCAAATCCCGCTTCGTACGAAATTTTTTCACAGCGCTCTTTCCAAGTGTCCACAAAGAGCTGCTGCTTGAAACTGTCCACATGCACATCTCCCATACTGGTGTGTTCGTTTCACTACCTGGATTTTGGTTTCCTCTTCTTTCTTTGAAATGACAAGCCTTCTTTCTGCACGCTACACACACCTTGTAGCAGTTTCAGTTTGAAGCATGTTGGTGCTATCAAAACGCTGTGTAACCTGGTTAGAGTGTGTCACTCTCCAGCATTGAATACACAACTTAGAGCTCCTTTCACCACAGACATGCAAACACATCTTTTTGTGAAAGTCCTACTTCAGGTCACTTGGAAATGTAAGGGTTTCATCGAGAACATGAAGTCAATCATGCTTTTGCACTCAGCAACCAATAGAAATGTACTTTTGTACTTACCTGTCCGAATTTCACCGCACAATGCCCTTCTTTTCTGGTTTGTTGAAAGTTCTCAACTCATTAGGAGAAAGAGCGTGTTTGAGCAGGAGTGATGCAGTGGGCGTTTTCCTGGATTTCAAGTGATTTGGGAAACATACTCCCTATTTTTCCACATTGTGTAAGAAACAACATGAGGCTTGCAAGAGATTGAAACAATGCATCCCAAAATGTATTCCAGCAGCAAAAACACACGTTTCTACAAAGACTTCGAAGGTGCAAGCAAAAGCCTAGTGGCTGAGTGTTCTTTCAGAGAGAAACACATGCTTTTCATCTTTATGGAGTGAGTTTTGTGCCAGGAATTCATATGCATTTTGTACTGTGCAGAATGTAGCTACCTGCTCGGGAGTTGTGTCATAGAAGCACCTTTCCTGCAGGAGCTTATTGCAACATTCATTGTTTGGCTAAGTTCTTTAGGGGTGGTTTTGGAAGGTCTTTCAAGTTTGGCCAAATCCAGCTTCGCACGAAGTTTTTTCACAGCGCTCTTTCCAAGTGTCCACAAAGAGGTGCTGCTTGAAACTGTCCACATGCACATCTCCCATACTGGTGTGTTCGTTTCACTACCTGGATTTTGGTTTCCTCTTCTTTCTTTGAAATGACAAGCCTTCTTTCTGCACGCTACACACACCTTGTAGCAGTTTCAGTTTGAAGCATGTTGGTGCTATCAAAACGCTGTGTAACCTAGGTAGAGTGTGTCACTCTCCAGCATTGAATACACAACTTAGAGCTCCTTTCACCACAGACACGCAAACACATCTTTTTGTGAAAGTCCTACTTCAGGTCACTTGGAAATGTAAGGGTTTCATCGAGAACATGAAGTCAATCATGCTTTTGCACTCTGCAACCAAGAGAAATGTACTTTTGTACATACCCGTCTGAATTTCACCGCAAAATGCCCTTCTTTTCTGGTTTGTTGAAAGTTCTCAACACATTAGGAGAAAGAGCGTGTTTGAGCATGAGTGATGCAGTGTGCGTTTTCCTGGAATTCAAGTGATTTGGGAAACATACTCCTCGTTTTCCAGATGCTCTAAGAGAGAACATGAGGCTTGCAAGATATTGAAACAATGCATCCCAAAACGTATTCCAGCAGCGAAAACACACGTTTCTACAAAGACTTTGAAGGAGCAAGCAAAAGCCTCGTGGCTGAGTGTTCTTTCAGTGAGAAAACATGCTTTTCATCCTTATGCAGTGAGTTTTGTGCCAGGAATTCATATGCATTTTGTACTGTGCAGAATGTAGCTACCTGCTCGGGAGTTGTGTCATAGAAGCACCTTTCCTGCAGGAGCTTATTGCAACATTCATTGTTTGGCTAAGTTCTTTAGGGGTGGTTTTGGAAGGTCTTTCAACTTTGGCCAAATCCCGCTTCGTACAAATTTTTTCACAGCGCTCTCTCCAAGTCTCCACAAAGAGCTGCTGCTTGAAACTGTCCACATGCACATCTCCCATACTGGTGTGTTCGTTTCACTACCTGGATTTTGGTTTCCTCTTCTTTCTTTGAAATGACAAGCCTTCTTTCTGCACGCTACACACACCTTGTAGCAGTTTCAGTTTGAAGCATGTTGGTGCTATCAAAACGCTGTGTAACCTAGGTAGAGTGTGTCACTCTCCAGCATTGAATACACAACTTAGAGCTCCTTTCACCACAGACACGCAAACACATCTTTTTTGAAAGTCCTACTTCAGGTCACTTGGAAATGTAAGGGTTTCATCGAGAACATGAAGTCAATTATGCTTTTGCACTCTGCAACCAATAGAAATGTACTTTTGTACATACCCGTCTGAATTTCACCGCAAAATACCCTTGTTTTCTGGTTTGTTGAAAGTTCTCAACACATTAGGAGAAAGAGCGTGTTTGAGCAAGAGTGATGCAGTGTGCGTTTTCCTGGATTTCAAATGATTTGGGAAACATACTCCTCGTTTTTCCACATGGTCTAAGAAACAACATGAGGCTAGCAAGAGATTGAAACAATGCATCCCAAAACGTATTCCAGCAGCAAAAACACACGTTTCTACAAAGACTTTGAAGGAGCAAGCAAAAGCCTAGTGGCTGAGTGTTCTTTCAGAGAGAAACACATGGTTTTCACCCTTATGGAGGGAGTTTTGTGCCAGGAATTCATATGCATTTTGTACTGTGCAGAATGTAGCTACCTGCTCGGGAGTTGTGTCATAGAGGCACTTTTCCTGCAGGAGCTTATTGCAACATTCATTGTTTGGCTATGTTCTTTAGGGGTGGTTTTGGAAGGTCTTTCAACTTTGGCCAAATCCCGCTTCGCAGGGAATTTTTTAACAGCGCTCTTTCCAAGTGTCCACAAAGAGCTGCTGCTTGAAACTGTCCACATGCACATCTCCCGTACTGGTGTGTTCGTTTCACTACCTGGATTTTGGTTTCCTCTACCTTCTTTGAAATGACAAGCCTTCTTTCTGCACGCTACACACACCTTGTAGCAGTTTCAGTTTGAAGCATGTTGGTGCTCTCAAAACGCTGTGTAACCTAGGTAGAATGTGTCACTCTCCAGCACTGAATACACAACTTAGAGCTCCTTTCACCACAGACACGCAAAGACATATTTTTTGAAAGTCCTACTTCAGGTCAATTGGAAATGTAAGGGTTTCATCGAGAACATGAAGTCAATCATGCTTTTGCACTCTGCAACAAATAGAAATGTAGTTTTGTACATACCCGTCTGTTTTTTCCCGCAAAATGCCCTTCTTTTCTGGTTTGTTGAAAGTTCTCAACACATTAGGAGAAAGAGCGTGTTTGAGCAAGAGTGATGCAGTGTGCCTTTTCCTGGATTTCAAGTGATTTGGGAAACATACTCCTCGTTTTTCCGCAAGGTCTAAGAAACAACATGAGGCTTGCAAGAGATTGAAACAATGCATCCCAAAACGTATTCCAGCAGCAAAAACACACGTTTCTACAAAGCCTTCGAAGGTGCAAGCAAAAGCCTAGTGGCTGAGTGTTCTTTCAGAGAGAAACACATGCTTTTCATCTTTATGGAGTGAGTTTTGTGCCAGGAATTCATATGCATTTTGTACTGTGCAGAATGTAGCTACCTGCTCGGGAGTTGTGTCATAGAAGCACCTTTCCTGCAGGAGCTTATTGCAACATTCATTGTTTGGCTAAGTTCTTTAGGGGTGGTTTTGGAAGGTCTTTCAACTTTGGCCAAATCCCGCTTCGTACAAATTTTTTCACAGCGCTCTTTCCAAGAGTCCACAAAGAGCTGCTGCTTGAAACTGTCCACATGCACATCTCCCATACTGGTGTGTTCGTTTCACTACCTGGATTTTGGTTTCCTCTACCTTCTTTGAAATGACAAGCCTTCTTTCTGCACGCTACACACACCTTGTAGCAGTTTCAGTTTGAAGCATGTTGGTGCTATCAAAACGCTGTGTAACCTAGGTAGAGTGTGTCACTCTCCAGCATTGAATACACAACTTAGAGCTCCTTTCACCACAGACACGCAAACACATCTTTTTTGAAAGTCCTACTTCAGGTCACTTGGAAATGTAAGGGTTTCATCGAGAACATGAAGTCAATCATGCTTTTGCACTCTGCAACCAATAGAAATGTACTTTTGTACATACCCGTCTGAATTTCACCGCAAAATGCCCTTCTTTTCTGGTTTGTTGAAAGTTCTCAACACATTAGGAGAAAGAGCGCGTTTGAGCAAGAGTGATGCAGTGTGCGTTTTCCTGGATTTCAAGTGATTTGGGAAACATACTCCCTATTTTTCCACATTGTGTAAGAAACAACATGAGGCTTACAAGAGATTGAAACAATGCATCCCAAAACGTATTCCAGCAGCAAAAACACACGTTTCTACAAAGACTTTGAAGGAGCAAGCAAAAGCCTAGTGGCTGAGTGTTCTTTCAGAGAGAAACACATGGTTTTCACCCTTATGGAGGGAGTTTTGTGCCAGGAATTCATATGCATTTTGTACTGTGCAGAATGTAGCTACCTGCTCGGGAGTTGTGTCATAGAGGCACTTTTCCTGCAGGAGCTTATTGCAACATTCATTGTTTGGCTATGTTCTTTAGGGGTGGTTTTGGAAGGTCTTTCAACTTTGGCCAAATCCCGCTTCGCAGGGAATTTTTTAACAGCGCTCTTTCCAAGTGTCCACAAAGAGCTGCTGCTTGAAACTGTCCACATGCACATCTCCCGTACTGGTGTGTTCGTTTCACTACCTGGATTTTGGTTTCCTCTACCTTCTTTGAAATGACAAGCCTTCTTTCTGCACGCTACACACACCTTGTAGCAGTTTCAGTTTGAAGCATGTTGGTGCTCTCAAAACGCTGTGTAACCTAGGTAGAATGTGTCACTCTCCAGCACTGAATACACAACTTAGAGCTCCTTTCACCACAGACACGCAAAGACATATTTTTTGAAAGTCCTACTTCAGGTCAATTGGAAATGTAAGGGTTTCATCGAGAACATGAAGTCAATCATGCTTTTGCACTCTGCAACAAATAGAAATGTAGTTTTGTACATACCCGTCTGAATTTCACCGCAAAATGCCCTTCTTTTCTGGTTTGTTGAAAGTTCTCAACACATTAGGAGAAAGAGCGTGTTTGAGAAAGAGTGATGCAGTGGGCGTTTTCCTGGATTTCAAGTGATTTGGGAAACATACTCCCTATTTTTCCACATTGTGTAAGAAACAACATGAGGCTTGCAAGAGATTGAAACAATGCATCCCAAAACGTATTCCAGCAGCAAAAACACACGTTTCTACAAAGACTTCGAAGGTGCAAGCAAAAGCCTAGTGGCTGAGTGTTCTTTCAGAGAGAAACACATGCTTTTCATCTTTATGGAGTGAGTTTTGTGCCAGGAATTCATATGCATTTTGTACTGTGCAGAATGTAGCTACCTGCTCGGGAGTTGTGTCATAGAAGCACCTTTCCTGCAGGAGCTTATTGCAACATTCATTGTTTGGCTAAGTTCTTTAGGGGTGGTTTTGGAAGGTCTTTCATCTTTGGCCAAATCCCGCTTCGTACAAATTTTTTCACAGCGCTCTTTCCAAGTGTCCACAAAGAGCTGCTGCGTGAAACTGTCCACATGCACATCTCCCATACTGGTGTGTTCGTTTCACTACCTGGATTTTGGTTTCCTCTACCTTCTTTGAAATGACAAGCCTTCTTTCTGCACGCTACACACACCTTGTAGCAGTTTCAGTTTGAAGCATGTTGGTGCTATCAAAACGCTGTGTAACCTAGGTAGAGTGTGTTACTCTCCAGCATTGAATACACAACTTAGAGCTCCTTTCACCACAGACACGCAAACACATCTTTTTTGAAAGTCCTACTTCAGGTCACTTGGAAATGTAAGGGTTTCATCGAGAACATGAAGTCAATCATGCTTTTGCACTCTGCAACCAATAGAAATGTACTTTTGTACATACCCGTCTGAATTTCACCGCAAAATGCCCTTCTTTTCTGGTTTGTTGAAAGTTCTCAACACATTAGGAGAAAGAGCGCGTTTGAGCAAGAGTGATGCAGTGTGCGTTTTCCTGGATTTCAAGTGATTTGGGAAACATACTCCCTATTTTTCCACATTGTGTAAGAAACAACATGAGGCTTACAAGAGATTGAAACAATGCATCCCAAAACGTATTCCAGCAGCAAAAACACACGTTTCTACAAAGACTTTGAAGGAGCAAGCAAAAGCCTAGTGGCTGAGTGTTCTTTCAGAGAGAAACACATGGTTTTCACCCTTATGGAGGGAGTTTTGTGCCAGGAATTCATATGCATTTTGTACTGTGCAGAATGTAGCTACCTGCTCGGGAGTTGTGTCATAGAGGCACTTTTCCTGCAGGAGCTTATTGCAACATTCATTGTTTGGCTATGTTCTTTAGGGGTGGTTTTGGAAGGTCTTTCAACTTTGGCCAAATCCCGCTTCGCAGGGAATTTTTTAACAGCGCTCTTTCCAAGTGTCCACAAAGAGCTGCTGCTTGAAACTGTCCACATGCACATCTCCCGTACTGGTGTGTTCGTTTCACTACCTGGATTTTGGTTTCCTCTACCTTCTTTGAAATGACAAGCCTTCTTTCTGCACGCTACACACACCTTGTAGCAGTTTCAGTTTGAAGCATGTTGGTGCTCTCAAAACGCTGTGTAACCTAGGTAGAATGTGTCACTCTCCAGCACTGAATACACAACTTAGAGCTCCTTTCACCACAGACACGCAAAGACATATTTTTTGAAAGTCCTACTTCAGGTCAATTGGAAATGTAAGGGTTTCATCGAGAACATGAAGTCAATCATGCTTTTGCACTCTGCAACAAATAGAAATGTAGTTTTGTACATACCCGTCTGAATTTCACCGCAAAATGCCCTTCTTTTCTGGTTTGTTGAAAGTTCTCAACACATTAGGAGAAAGAGCGTGTTTGAGAAAGAGTGATGCAGTGGGCGTTTTCCTGGATTTCAAGTGATTTGGGAAACATACTCCCTATTTTTCCACATTGTGTAAGAAACAACATGAGGCTTGCAAGAGATTGAAACAATGCATCCCAAAACGTATTCCAGCAGCAAAAACACACGTTTCTACAAAGACTTCGAAGGTGCAAGCAAAAGCCTAGTGGCTGAGTGTTCTTTCAGAGAGAAACACATGCTTTTCATCTTTATGGAGTGAGTTTTGTGCCAGGAATTCATATGCATTTTGTACTGTGCAGAATGTAGCTACCTGCTCGGGAGTTGTGTCATAGAAGCACCTTTCCTGCAGGAGCTTATTGCAACATTCATTGTTTGGCTAAGTTCTTTAGGGGTGGTTTTGGAAGGTCTTTCAAGTTTGGCCAAATCCAGCTTCGCACGAAGTTTTTTCACAGCGCTCTTTCCAAGTGTCCACAAAGAGGTGCTGCTTGAAACTGTCCACATGCACATCTCCCATACTGGTGTGTTCGTTTCACTACCTGGATTTTGGTTTCCTCTTCTTTCTTTGAAATGACAAGCCTTCTTTCTGCACGCTACACACACCTTGTAGCAGTTTCAGTTTGAAGCATGTTGGTGCTATCAAAACGCTGTGTAACCTAGGTAGAGTGTGTCACTCTCCAGCATTGAATACACAACTTAGAGCTCCTTTCACCACAGACACGCAAACACATCTTTTTGTGAAAGTCCTACTTCAGGTCACTTGGAAATGTAAGGGTTTCATCGAGAACATGAAGTCAATCATGCTTTTGCACTCTGCAACCAATAGAAATGTACTTTTGTACATACCCGTCTGAATTTCACCGCAAAATGCCCTTCTTTTCTGGTTTGTTGAAAGTTTTCAACACATTAGGAGAAAGAGCGTGTTTGAGCATGAGTGATTCAGTGTGTGTTTTCCTGGAATTCAAGTGATTTGGGAAACATACTCCTCGTTTTCCAGATGCTCTAAGAGAGAACATGAGGCTTGCAAGATATTGAAACAATGCATCCCAAAACGTATTCCAGCAGCGAAAACACACGTTTCTACAAAGACTTTGAAGGAGCAAGCAAAAGCCTCGTGGCTGAGTATTCTTTCAGTGAGAAAACATGCTTTTCATCCTTATGCAGTGAGTTTTGTGCCAGGAATTCATATGCATTTTGTACTGTGCAGAATGTAGCTACCTGCTCGGGAGTTGTGTCATAGAAGCACCTTTCCTGCAGGAGCTTATTGCAACATTCATTGTTTGGCTAAGTTCTTTAGGGGTGGTTTTGGAAGGTCTTTCAACTTTGGCCAAATCCCGCTTCGTACAAATTTTTTCACAGCGCTCTCTCCAAGTGTCCACAAAGAGCTGCTGCTTGAAACTGTCCACATGCACATCTCCCATACTGGTGTGTTCGTTTCACTACCTGGATTTTGGTTTCCTCTTCTTTCTTTGAAATGACAAGCCTTCTTTCTGCACGCTACACACACCTTGTAGCAGTTTCAGTTTGAAGCATGTTGGTGCTATCAAAACGCTGTGTAACCTAGGTAGAGTGTGTCACTCTCCAGCATTGAATACACAACTTAGAGCTCCTTTCACCACAGACACGCAAACACATCTTTTTTGAAAGTCCTACTTCAGGTCACTTGGAAATGTAAGGGTTTCATCGAGAACATGAAGTCAATTATGCTTTTGCGCTCTGCAACCAATAGAAATGTACTTTTGTACATACCCGTCTGAATTTCACCGCAAAATACCCTTGTTTTCTGGTTTGTTGAAAGTTCTCAACACATTAGGAGAAAGAGCGTGTTTGAGCAAGAGTGATGCAGTGTGCGTTTTCCTGGATTTCAAATGATTTGGGAAACATACTCCTCGTTTTTCCACATGGTCTAAGAAACAACATGAGGCTAGCAAGAGATTGAAACAATGCATCCCAAAAGGTATTCCAGCAGCAAAAACACACGTTTCTACAAAGACTTCGAAGGTGCAAGCAAAAGCCTAGTGGCTGAGTGTTCTTTCAGAGAGAAACACATGCTTTTCATCTTTATGGAGTGAGTTTTGTGCCAGGAATTCATATGCATTTTGTACTGTGCAGAATGTAGCTACCTGCTCGGGAGTTGTGTCATAGAAGCACCTTTCCTGCAGGAGCTTATTGCAACATTCATTGTTTGGCTAAGTTCTTTAGGGGTGGTTTTGGAAGGTCTTTCATCTTTGGCCAAATCCCGCTTCGTACAAATTTTTTCACAGCGCTCTTTCCAAGTGTCCACAAAGAGCTGCTGCTTGAAACTGTCCACATGCACATCTCCCATACTGGTGTGTTCGTTTCACTACCTGGATTTTGGTTTCCTCTACCTTCTTTGAAATGACAAGCCTTCTTTCTGCACGCTACACACACCTTGTAGCAGTTTCAGTTTGAAGCATGTTGGTGCTATCAAAACGCTGTGTAACCTAGGTAGAGTGTGTTACTCTCCAGCATTGAATACACAACTTAGAGCTCCTTTCACCACAGACACGCAAACACATCTTTTTTGAAAGTCCTACTTCAGGTCACTTGGAAATGTAAGGGTTTCATCGAGAACATGAAGTCAATCATGCTTTTGCACTCTGCAACCAATAGAAATGTACTTTTGTACATACCCGTCTGAATTTCATCGCAAAATACCCTTCTTTTCTGGTTTGTTGAAAGTTCTCAACACATTAGGAGAAGGAGCGTGTTTAAGCAAGAGTGATGCAGTGTGCGTTTTCCTGGATTTCAAATGATTTGGGAAACATACTCCTCGTTTTTCCACATGGTCTAAGAAACAACATGAGGCTAGCAAGAGATTGAAACAATGCATCCCAAAACGTATTCCAGCAGCAAAAACACACGTTTCTACAAAGACTTTGAAGGAGCAAGCAAAAGCCTCGTGGCTGAGTGTTCTTTCAGAGAGGAACACATGCTTTTCATCCTTATGGAGTGAGTTTTGTGCCAGGAATTCATATGCATTTTGTACTGTGCAGAATGTAGCTACCTGCTCGGGAGTTGTGTCATAGATTCATCTTTCCTGCAGGAGCTTATTGCAACATTCATTGTTTGGCTAAGTTCTTTAGGGGTGGTTTTGGAAGGTCTTTCAAGTTTGGCCAAATCCAGCTTCGCACGAAGTTTTTTAACAGCGCTCTTTCCAAGTGTCCACAAAGAGCTGCTGCTTGAAACTGTAAACATGAACATCTCTCATAATGGTGTGTTCGTTTCACTATCTGAATTTTGGTTTCCTCTTCCTTCATTAAAATGACAAGCCTTCTTTCTGCACGCTACACACACCTTGTAGCAGTTTCAGTTTGAACTATGTTGGTGCTCTCAAAACGCTGTGTAACCTAGGTAGAGTGTGTCACTCTCCAGCACTCAATACACAACTTAGAGCTCCTTTCACCACAGACACGCAAACACATCTTTTTTGAAAATCCTACTTCAGTTCACTTGGAAATGTAAGGGTTTCATCGAGAACATGAAGTCAATCATACTTTTGCACTCTGCAACCAATAGAAATGTACTTTTGTACATACCCGTCTGAATTTCACCGCAAAATGCCCTTCTTTTCTGGTTTGTTGAAAGTTCTCAACACATTAGGAGAAAGAGCGTGTTTGAGCAAGAGTGATGCAGTGGGCGTTTTCCTGGATTTCAAGTGATTTGGGAAACATACTCCCTATTTTTCCACATTGTGTAAGAAACAACATGAGGCTTGCAAGAGATTGAAACAATGCATCCCAAAACGTATTCCAGCAGCAAAAACACACGTTTCTACAAAGACTTCGAAGGAGCAAGCAAAAGCCTAGTGGCTGAGTGTTCTTTCAGAGAGAAACACATGCTTTTCATCCTTATGGAGTGAGTTTTGTGCCAGGAATTCATATGCATTTTGTACTGTGCAGAATGTAGCTACCTGCTCGGGAGTTGTGTCATAGAAGCACCTTTCCTGCAGGAGCTTATTGCAACATTCATTGTTTGGCTAAGTTCTTTAGGGGTGGTTTTGGAAGGTCTTTCAACTTTGGCCAAATCCCGCTTCGTACGAAATTTTTTCACAGCGCTCTTTCCAAGTGTCCACAAAGAGCTGCTGCTTGAAACTGTCCACATGCACATCTCCCATACTGGTGTGTTCGTTTCACTACCTGGATTTTGGTTTCCTCTTCTTTCTTTGAAATGACAAGCCTTCTTTCTGCACGCTACACACACCTTGTAGCAGTTTCAGTTTGAAGCATGTTGGTGCTATCAAAACGCTGTGTAACCTGGTTAGAGTGTGTCACTCTCCAGCATTGAATACACAACTTAGAGCTCCTTTCACCACAGACATGCAAACACATCTTTTTGTGAAAGTCCTACTTCAGGTCACTTGGAAATGTAAGGGTTTCATCGAGAACATGAAGTCAATCATGCTTTTGCACTCAGCAACCAATAGAAATGTACTTTTGTACTTACCTGTCCGAATTTCACCGCACAATGCCCTTCTTTTCTGGTTTGTTGAAAGTTCTCAACTCATTAGGAGAAAGAGCGTGTTTGAGCAGGAGTGATGCAGTGGGCGTTTTCCTGGATTTCAAGTGATTTGGGAAACATACTCCCTATTTTTCCACATTGTGTAAGAAACAACATGAGGCTTGCAAGAGATTGAAACAATGCATCCCAAAATGTATTCCAGCAGCAAAAACACACGTTTCTACAAAGACTTCGAAGGTGCAAGCAAAAGCCTAGTGGCTGAGTGTTCTTTCAGAGAGAAACACATGCTTTTCATCTTTATGGAGTGAGTTTTGTGCCAGGAATTCATATGCATTTTGTACTGTGCAGAATGTAGCTACCTGCTCGGGAGTTGTGTCATAGAAGCACCTTTCCTGCAGGAGCTTATTGCAACATTCATTGTTTGGCTAAGTTCTTTAGGGGTGGTTTTGGAAGGTCTTTCAAGTTTGGCCAAATCCAGCTTCGCACGAAGTTTTTTCACAGCGCTCTTTCCAAGTGTCCACAAAGAGGTGCTGCTTGAAACTGTCCACATGCACATCTCCCATACTGGTGTGTTCGTTTCACTACCTGGATTTTGGTTTCCTCTTCTTTCTTTGAAATGACAAGCCTTCTTTCTGCACGCTACACACACCTTGTAGCAGTTTCAGTTTGAAGCATGTTGGTGCTATCAAAACGCTGTGTAACCTAGGTAGAGTGTGTCACTCTCCAGCATTGAATACACAACTTAGAGCTCCTTTCACCACAGACACGCAAACACATCTTTTTGTGAAAGTCCTACTTCAGGTCACTTGGAAATGTAAGGGTTTCATCGAGAACATGAAGTCAATCATGCTTTTGCACTCTGCAACCAAGAGAAATGTACTTTTGTACATACCCGTCTGAATTTCACCGCAAAATGCCCTTCTTTTCTGGTTTGTTGAAAGTTCTCAACACATTAGGAGAAAGAGCGTGTTTGAGCATGAGTGATGCAGTGTGCGTTTTCCTGGAATTCAAGTGATTTGGGAAACATACTCCTCGTTTTTCCAGATGCTCTAAGAGAGAACATGAGGCTTGCAAGATATTGAAACAATGCATCCCAAAACGTATTCCAGCAGCGAAAACACACGTTTCTACAAAGACTTTGAAGGAGCAAGCAAAAGCCTCGTGGCTGAGTGTTCTTTCAGTGAGAAAACATGCTTTTCATCCTTATGCAGTGAGTTTTGTGCCAGGAATTCATATGCATTTTGTACTGTGCAGAATGTAGCTACCTGCTCGGGAGTTGTGTCATAGAAGCACCTTTCCTGCAGGAGCTTATTGCAACATTCATTGTTTGGCTAAGTTCTTTAGGGGTGGTTTTGGAAGGTCTTTCAACTTTGGCCAAATCCCGCTTCGTACAAATTTTTTCACAGCGCTCTCTCCAAGTCTCCATAAAGAGCTGCTGCTTGAAACTGTCCACATGCACATCTCCCATACTGGTGTGTTCGTTTCACTACCTGGATTTTGGTTTCCTCTTCTTTCTTTGAAATGACAAGCCTTCTTTCTGCACGCTACACACACCTTGTAGCAGTTTCAGTTTGAAGCATGTTGGTGCTATCAAAACGCTGTGTAACCTAGGTAGAGTGTGTCACTCTCCAGCATTGAATACACAACTTAGAGCTCCTTTCACCACAGACACGCAAACACATCTTTTTTGAAAGTCCTACTTCAGGTCACTTGGAAATGTTAGGGTTTCATCGAGAACATGAAGTCAATTATGCTTTTGCACTCTGCAACCAATAGAAATGTACTTTTGTACATACCCGTCTGAATTTCACCGCAAAATACCCTTGTTTTCTGGTTTGTTGAAAGTTCTCAACACATTAGGAGAAAGAGCGTGTTTGAGCAAGAGTGATGCAGTGTGCGTTTTCCTGGATTTCAAATGATTTGGGAAACATACTCCTCGTTTTTCCACATGGTCTAAGAAACAACATGAGGCTAGCAAGAGATTGAAACAATGCATCCCAAAACGTATTCCAGCAGCAAAAACACACGTTTCTACAAAGACTTTGAAGGAGCAAGCAAAAGCCTAGTGGCTGAGTGTTCTTTCAGAGAGAAACACATGGTTTTCACCCTTATGGAGGGAGTTTTGTGCCAGGAATTCATATGCATTTTGTACTGTGCAGAATGTAGCTACCTGCTCGGGAGTTGTGTCATAGAGGCACTTTTCCTGCAGGAGCTTATTGCAACATTCATTGTTTGGCTATGTTCTTTAGGGGTGGTTTTGGAAGGTCTTTCAACTTTGGCCAAATCCCGCTTCGCAGGGAATTTTTTAACAGCGCTCTTTCCAAGTGTCCACAAAGAGCTGCTGTTTGAAACTGTCCACATGCACATCTCCCGTACTGGTGTGTTCGTTTCACTACCTGGATTTTGGTTTCCTCTACCTTCTTTGAAATGACAAGCCTTCTTTCTGCACGCTACACACACCTTGTAGCAGTTTCAGTTTGAAGCATGTTGGTGCTCTCAAAACGCTGTGTAACCTAGGTAGAATGTGTCACTCTCCAGCACTGAATACACAACTTAGAGCTCCTTTCACCACACACACGCAAAGACATATTTTTTGAAAGTCCTACTTCAGGTCAATTGGAAATGTAAGGGTTTCATCGAGAACATGAAGTCAATCATGCTTTTGCACTCTGCAACAAATAGAAATGTAGTTTTGTACATACCCGTCTGTTTTTCACCGCAAAATGCCCTTCTTTTCTGGTTTGTTGAAAGTTCTCAACACATTAGGAGAAAGAGCGTGTTTGAGCAAGAGTGATGCAGTGTGCCTTTTCCTGGATTTCAAGTGATTTGGGAAACATACTCCTCGTTTTTCCACATGGTCTAAGAAACAACATGAGGCTTGCAAGAGATTGAAACAATGCATCCCAAAACGTATTCCAGCAGCGAAAACACACGTTTCTACAAAGCCTTCGAAGGTGCAAGCAAAAGCCTAGTGGCTGAGTGTTCTTTCAGAGAGAAACACATGCTTTTCATCCTAATGGAGTGAGTTTTGTGCCAGGAATTCATATGCATTTTGTACTGTGCAGAATGTAGCTACCTGCTCGGGAGTTGTGTCATAGAAGCACCTTTCCTGCAGGAGCTTATTGCAACATTCATTGTTTGGCTAAGTTCTTTAGGGGTGGTTTTGGAAGGTGTTTCAACTTTGGCCAAATCCCGCTTCGTACAAATTTTTTCACAGCGCTCTTTCCAAGTGTCCACAAAGAGCTGCTGCTTGAAACTGTCCACATGCACATCTCCCATACTGGTGTGTTCGTTTCACTACCTGGATTTTGGTTTCCTCTTCTTTCTTTGAAATGACAAGCCTTCTTTCTGCACGCTACACACACCTTGTAGCAGTTTCAGTTTGAAGCATGTTGGTGCTATCAAAACGCTGTGTAACCTGGTTAGAGTGTGTCACTCTCCAGCATTGAATACACAACTTAGAGCTCCTTTCACCACAGACATGCAAACACATCTTTTTGTGAAAGTCCTACTTCAGGTCACTTGGAAATGTAAGGGTTTCATCGAGAACATGAAGTCAATCATGCTTTTGCACTCAGCAACCAATAGAAATGTACTTTTGTACTTACCTGTCCGAATTTCACCGCACAATGCCCTTCTTTTCTGGTTTGTTGAAAGTTCTCAACTCATTAGGAGAAAGAGCGTGTTTGAGCAAGAGTGATGCAGTGTGCGTTTTCCTGGATTTCAAGTGATTTGGGAAACATACTCCCTATTTTTCCACATTGTGTAAGAAACAACATGAGGCTTGCAAGAGATTGAAACAATGCATCCCAAAACGTATTCCAGCAGCAAAAACACACGTTTCTACAAAGACTTCGAAGGTGCAAGCAAAAGCCTAGTGGCTGAGTGTTCTTTCAGAGAGAAACACATGCTTTTCATCTTTATGGAGTGAGTTTTGTGCCAGGAATTCATATGCATTTTGTACTGTGCAGAATGTAGCTACCTGCTCGGGAGTTGTGTCATAGAAGCACCTTTCCTGCAGGAGCTTATTGCAACATTCATTGTTTGGCTAAGTTCTTTAGGGGTGGTTTTGGAAGGTCTTTCAAGTTTGGCCAAATCCAGCTTCGCACGAAGTTTTTTCACAGCGCTCTTTCCAAGTGTCCACAAAGAGGTGCTGCTTGAAACTGTCCACATGCACATCTCCCATACTGGTGTGTTCGTTTCACTACCTGGATTTTGGTTTCCTCTTCTTTCTTTGAAATGACAAGCCTTCTTTCTGCACGCTACACACACCTTGTAGCAGTTTCAGTTTGAAGCATGTTGGTGCTATCAAAACGCTGTGTAACCTAGGTAGAGTGTGTCACTCTCCAGCATTGAATACACAACTTAGAGCTCCTTTCACCACAGACACGCAAACACATCTTTTTGTGAAAGTCCTACTTCAGGTCACTTGGAAATGTAAGGGTTTCATCGAGAACATGAAGTCAATCATGCTTTTGCACTCTGCAACCAATAGAAATGTACTTTTGTACATACCCGTCTGAATTTCACCGCAAAATGCCCTTCTTTTCTGGTTTGTTGAAAGTTTTCAACACATTAGGAGAAAGAGCGTGTTTGAGCATGAGTGATTCAGTGTGCGTTTTCCTGGAATTCAAGTGATTTGGGAAACATACTCCTCGTTTTCCAGATGCTCTAAGAGAGAACATGAGGCTTGCAAGATATTGAAACAATGCATCCCAAAACGTATTCCAGCAGCGAAAACACACGTTTCTACAAAGACTTTGAAGGAGCAAGCAAAAGCCTCGTGGCTGAGTGTTCTTTCAGTGAGAAAACATGCTTTTCATCCTTATGCAGTGAGTTTTGTGCCAGGAATTCATATGCATTTTGTACTGTGCAGAATGTAGCTACCTGCTCGGGAGTTGTGTCATAGAAGCACCTTTCCTGCAGGAGCTTATTGCAACATTCATTGTTTGGCTAAGTTCTTTAGGGGTGGTTTTGGAAGGTCTTTCAACTTTGGCCAAATCCCGCTTCGTACAAATTTTTTCACAGCGCTCTCTCCAAGTGTCCACAAAGAGCTGCTGCTTGAAACTGTCCACATGCACATCTCCCATACTGGTGTGTTCGTTTCACTACCTGGATTTTGGTTTCCTCTTCTTTCTTTGAAATGACAAGCCTTCTTTCTGCACGCTACACACACCTTGTAGCAGTTTCAGTTTGAAGCATGTTGGTGCTATCAAAACGCTGTGTAACCTAGGTAGAGTGTGTCACTCTCCAGCATTGAATACACAACTTAGAGCTCCTTTCACCACAGACACGCAAACACATCTTTTTTGAAAGTCCTACTTCAGGTCACTTGGAAATGTAAGGGTTTCATCGAGAACATGAAGTCAATTATGCTTTTGCACTCTGCAACCAATAGAAATGTACTTTTGTACATACCCGTCTGAATTTCACCGCAAAATACCCTTGTTTTCTGGTTTGTTGAAAGTTCTCAACACATTAGGAGAAAGAGCGTGTTTGAGCAAGAGTGATGCAGTGTGCGTTTTCCTGGATTTCAAATGATTTGGGAAACATACTCCTCGTTTTTCCACATGGTCTAAGAAACAACATGAGGCTAGCAAGAGATTGAAACAATGCATCCCAAAAGGTATTCCAGCAGCAAAAACACACGTTTCTACAAAGACTTCGAAGGTGCAAGCAAAAGCCTAGTGGCTGAGTGTTCTTTCAGAGAGAAACACATGCTTTTCATCTTTATGGAGTGAGTTTTGTGCCAGGAATTCATATGCATTTTGTACTGTGCAGAATGTAGCTACCTGCTCGGGAGTTGTGTCATAGAAGCACCTTTCCTGCAGGAGCTTATTGCAACATTCATTGTTTGGCTAAGTTCTTTAGGGGTGGTTTTGGAAGGTCTTTCAACTTTGGCCAAATCCCGCTTCGTAGGAAATTTTTTAACAGCGCTCTTTCCAAGTGTCCACAAGGAGCTGCTGCTTGAAACTGTCCACATGCACATCTCCCATACTGGTGTGTTCGTTTCACTACCTGGATTTTGGTTTCCTCTACCTTCTTTGAAATGACAAGCCTTCTTTCTGCACGCTACACACACCTTGTAGCAGTTTCAGTTTTTAGCATGTTGGTGCTATCAAAACGCTGTGTAACCTAGGTAGAGTGTGTCACTCTCCAGCATTGAATACACAACTTAGAGCTCCTTTCACCACAGACACGCAAACACATCTTTTTTGAAAGTCCTACTTCAGGTCACTTGGAAATGTAAGGGTTTCATCGAGAACATGAAGTCAATCATGCTTTTGCACTCTGCAACCAATAGAAATGTACTTTTGTACATACCCGTCTGAATTTCACTGCAAAATACCCTTCTTTTCTGGTTTGTTGAAAGTTCTCAACACATTAGGAGAAAGAGCGTGTTTGAGCAAGAGTGATGCAGTGTGCGTTTTCCTGGATTTCAAATGATTTGGGAAACATACTCCTCGTTTTTCCACATGGTCTAAGAAACAATATGAGGCTAGCAAGAGATTGAAACAATGCATCCCAAAACGTATTCCAGCAGCAAAAACACACGTTTCTACAAAGACTTTGAAGGAGCAAGCAAAAGCCTCGTGGCTGAGTGTTCTTTCAGAGAGGAACACATGCTTTTCATCCTTATGGAGTGAGTTTTGTGCCAGGAATTCATATGCATTTTGTACTGTGCAGAATGTAGCTACCTGCTCGGGAGTTGTGTCATAGAAGCATCTTTCCTGCAGGAGCTTATTGCAACATTCATTGTTTGGCTAAGTCCTTTAGGGGTGGTTTTGGAAGGTCTTTCAAGTTTGGCCAAATCCAGCTTCGCACGAAGTTTTTTAACAGCGCTCTTTCCAAGTGTCCACAAAGAGCTGCTGCTTGAAACTGTAAACATGAACATCTCTCATAATGGTGTGTTCGTTTCACTATCTGAATTTTGGTTTCCTCTTCCTTCATTAAAATGACAAGCCTTCTTTCTGCACGCTACACACACCTTGTAGCAGTTTCAGTTTGAAGCATGTTGGTGCTCTCAAAACGCTGTGTAACCTAGGTAGAGTGTGTCACTCTCCAGCACTCAATACACAACTTAGAGCTCCTTTCACCACAGACACGCAAACACATCTTTTTTGAAAGTCCTACTTCAGTTCACTTGGAAATGTAAGGGTTTCATCGAGAACATGAAGTCAATCATGCTTTTGCACTCTGCAACCAATAGAAATGTACTTTTGTACATACCCGTCTGAATTTCACCGCAAAATGCCCTTCTTTTCTGGTTTGTTGAAAGTTCTCAACACATTAGGAGAAAGAGCGCGTTTGAGCAAGAGTGATGCAGTGTGCGTTTTCCTGGATTTCAAGTGATTTGGGAAACATACTCCCTATTTTTCCACATTGTGTAAGAAACAACATGAGGCTTGCAAGAGATTGAAACAATGCATCCCAAAACGTATTCCAGCAGCAAAAACACACGTTTCTACAAAGACTTTGAAGGAGCAAGCAAAAGCCTAGTGGCTGAGTGTTCTTTCAGAGAGAAACACATGGTTTTCACCCTTATGGAGGGAGTTTTGTGCCAGGAATTCATATGCATTTTGTACTGTGCAGAATGTAGCTACCTGCTCGGGAGTTGTGTCATAGAGGCACTTTTCCTGCAGGAGCTTATTGCAACATTCATTGTTTGGCTATGTTCTTTAGGGGTGGTTTTGGAAGGTCTTTCAACTTTGGCCAAATCCCGCTTCGCAGGGAATTTTTTCACAGCGCTCTTTCCAAGTGTCCACAAAGAGCTGCTGCTTGAAACTGTCCACATGCACATCTCCCGTTCTGGTGTGTTCGTTTCACTACCTGGATTTTAGTTTCCTCTACCTTCTTAGAAATGACAAGCCTTCTTTCTGCACGCTACACACACCTTGTAGCAGTTTCAGTTTGAAGCATGTTGGTGCTCTCAAAACGCTGTGTAACCTAGGTAGAATGTGTCACTCTCCAGCACTGAATACACAACTTAGAGCTCCTTTCACCACAGACACGCAAAGACATATTTTTTGAAAGTCCTACTTCAGGTCAATTGGAAATGTAAGGGTTTCATCGAGAACATGAAGTCAATCATGCTTTTGCACTCTGCAACAAATAGAAATGTAGTTTTGTACATACCCGTCTGAATTTCACCGGAAAATGCCCTTCTTTTCTGGTTTGTTGAAAGTTCTCAACACATTAGGAGAAAGAGCGTGTTTGAGCAAGAGTGATGCAGTGTGCCTTTTCCTGGATTTCAAGTGATTTGGGAAACATACTCCTCGTTTTTCCACATGGTCTAAGAAACAACATGAGGCTTGCAAGAGATTGAAACAATGCATCCCAAAACGTATTCCAGCAGCGAAAACACACGTTTCTACAAAGCCTTCGAAGGTGCAAGCAAAAGCCTAGTGGCTGAGTGTTCTTTCAGAGAGAAACACATGCTTTTCATCCTAATGGAGTGAGTTTTGTGCCAGGAATTCATATGCATTTTGTACTGTGCAGAATGTAGCTACCTGCTCGGGAGTTGTGTCATAGAAGCACCTTTCCTGCAGGAGCTTATTGCAACATTCATTGTTTGGCTAAGTTCTTTAGGGGTGGTTTTGGAAGGTCTTTCAACTTTGGCCAAATCCCGCTTCGTACAAATTTTTTCACAGCGCTCTTTCCAAGTATCCACAAAGAGCTGCTGCTTGAAACTGTCCACATGCACATCTCCCATACTGGTGTGTTCGTTTCACTACCTGGATTTTGGTTTCCTCTTCTTTCTTTGAACTGACAAGCCTTCTTTCTGCACGCTACACACACCTTGTAGCAGTTTCAGTTTGAAGCATGTTGGTGCTCTCAAAACGCTGTGTAACCTAGGTAGAGTGTGTCACTCTCCAGCACTCAATACACAACTTAGAGCTTCTTTCACCACAGACACGCAAACACATCTTTTTTGAAAGTCCTACTTCAGGTCACTTGGAAATGTAAGGGTTTCATTGAGAACATGAAGTCAATCATGCTTTTGCACTCTGCAACCAATAGAAATGTACTTTTGTACATACCCGTCTGAATTTCACCGCAAAATGCCCTTCTTTTCTGGTTTGTTGGAAGTTCTCAACACATTAGGAGAAAGAGCGTGTTTAAGCAAGAGTGATGCAGTGGGCGTTTTCCTGGATTTCAAGTGATTTGGGAAACATACTCCCTATTTTTCCACATTGTGTAAGAAACAACATGAGGCTTGCAAGAGATTGAAACAATGCATCCCAAAACGTATTCCAGCAGCAAAAACACACGTTTCTACAAAGACTTCGAAGGTGCAAGCAAAAGCCTAGTGGCTGAGTGTTCTTTCAGAGAGAAACACATGCTTTTCATCTTTATGGAGTGAGTTTTGTGCCAGGAATTCATATGCATTTTGTACTGTGCAGAATGTAGCTACCTGCTCGGGAGTTGTGTCATAGAGGCACTTTTCCTGCAGGAGCTTATTGCAACATTCATTGTTTGGCTATGTTCTTTAGGGGTGGTTTTGGAAGGTCTTTCAACTTTGGCCAAATCCCGCTTCGCAGGGAATTTTTTCACAGCGCTCTTTCCAAGTGTCCACAAAGAGCTGCTGCTTGAAACTGTCCACATGCACATCTCCCGTACTGGTGTGTTCGTTTCACTACCTGGATTTTGGTTTCCTCTACCTTCTTTGAAATGACAAGCCTTCTTTCTGCACGCTACACACACCTTGTAGCAGTTTCAGTTTGAAGCATGTTGGTGCTCTCAAAACGCTGTGTAACCTAGGTAGAATGTGTCACTCTCCAGCACTGAATACACAACTTAGAGCTCCTTTCACCACAGACACGCAAAGACATATTTTTTGAAAGTCCTACTTCAGGTCAATTGGAAATGTAAGGGTTTCATCGAGAACATGAAGTCAATTATGCTTTTGCACTCTGCAACAAATAGAAATGTAGTTTTGTACATACCCGTCTGAATTTCACCGCAAAATGCCCTTCTTTTCTGGTTTGTTGAAAGTTCTCAACACATTAGGAGAAAGAGCGTGTTTGAGCAAGAGTGATGCAGTGTGCCTTTTCCTGGATTTCAAGTGATTTGGGAAACATACTCCTCGTTTTTCCACATGGTCTAAGAAACAACATGAGGCTTGCAAGAGATTGAAACAATGCATCCCAAAACGTATTCCAGCAGCGAAAACACACGTTTCTACAAAGCCTTCGAAGGTGCAAGCAAAAGCCTAGTGGCTGAGTGTTCTTTCAGAGAGAAACACATGCTTTTCATCCTAATGGAGTGAGTTTTGTGCCAGGAATTCATATGCATTTTGTACTGTGCAGAATGTAGCTACCTGCTCGGGAGTTGTGTCATAGAAGCACCTTTCCTGCAGGAGCTTATTGCAACATTCATTGTTTGGCTAAGTTCTTTAGGGGTGGTTTTGGAAGGTCTTTCAACTTTGGCCAAATCCCGCTTCGTACAAATTTTTTCACAGCGCTCTTTCCAAGTGTCCACAAAGAGCTGCTGCTTGAAACTGTCCACATGCACATCTCCCATACTGGTGTGTTCGTTTCAGTACCTGGATTTTGGTTTCCTCTTCTTTCTTTGAACTGACAAGCCTTCTTTCTGCACGCTACACACACCTTGTAGCAGTTTCAGTTTGAAGCATGTTGGTGCTCTCAAAACGCTGTGTAACCTAGGTAGAGTGTGTCACTCTCCAGCACTCAATACACAACTTAGAGCTCCTTTCACCACAGACACGCAAACACATCTTTTTTGAAAGTCCTACTTCAGGTCACTTGGAAATGTAAGGGTTTCATTGAGAACATGAAGTCAATCATGCTTTTGCACTCTGCAACCAATAGAAATGTACTTTTGTACATACCCGTCTGAATTTCACCGCAAAATGCCCTTCTTTTCTGGTTTGTTGGAAGTTCTCAACACATTAGGAGAAAGAGCGTGTTTAAGCAAGAGTGATGCAGTGGGCGTTTTCCTGGATTTCAAGTGATTTGGGAAACATACTCCCTATTTTTCCACATTGTGTAAGAAACAACATGAGGCTTGCAAGAGATTGAAACAATGCATCCCAAAACGTATTCCAGCAGCAAAAACACACGTTTCTACAAAGACTTCGAAGGTGCAAGCAAAAGCCTAGTGGCTGAGTGTTCTTTCAGAGAGAAACACATGCTTTTCATCTTTATGGAGTGAGTTTTGTGCCAGGAATTCATATGCATTTTGTACTGTGCAGAATGTAGCTACCTGCTAGGGAGTTGTGTCATAGAAGCACCTTTCCTGCAGGAGCTTATTGCAACATTCATTGTTTGGCTAAGTCCTTTAGGGGTGGTTTTGGAAGGTCTTTCAAGTTTGGCCAAATCCAGCTTCGCACGAAGTTTTTTCACAGCGCTCTTTCCAAGTGTCCACAAAGAGCTGCTGCTTGAAACTGTCCACATGCACATCTCCCATACTGGTGTGTTCGTTTCACTACCTGGATTTTGGTTTCCTCTACCTTCTTTGAAATGACAAGCCTTCTTTCTGCACGCTACACACACCTTGTAGCAGTTTCAGTTTGAAGCATGTTGGTGCTATCAAAACGCTGTGTAACCTAGGTAGAGTGTGTCACTCTCCAGCATTGAATACACAACTTAGAGCTCCGTTCACCACAGACACGCAAACACATCTTTTTTGAAAGTCCTACTTCAGTTCACTTGGAAATGTAAGGGTTTCATCGAGAACATGAAGTCAATCATGCTTTTGCACTCTGCAACCAATAGAAATGTACTTTTGTACATACCCGTCTGAATTTCACCGCAAAATGCCCTTCTTTTCTGGTTTGTTGAAAGTTCTCAACACATTAGGAGAAAGAGCGTGTTTGAGCAAGAGTGATGCAGTGTGCGTTTTCCTGGATTTCAAGTGATTTGGGAAACATACTCCCTATTTTTCCACATTGTGTAAGAAACAACATGAGGCTTGCAAGAGATTGAAACAATGCATCCCAAAACGTATTCCAGCAGCAAAAACACACGTTTCTACAAAGACTTTGAAGGAGCAAGCAAAAGCCTAGTGGCTGAGTGTTCTTTCAGAGAGAAACACATGGTTTTCACCCTTATGGAGGGAGTTTTGTGCCAGGAATTCATATGCATTGTGTACTGTGCAGAATGTAGCTACCTGCTCGGGAGTTGTGTCATAGAGGCACTTTTCCTGCAGGAGCTTATTGCAACATTCATTGTTTGGCTATGTTCTTTAGGGGTGGTTTTGGAAGGTCTTTCAACTTTGGCCAAATCCCGCTTCGCAGGGAATTTTTTCACAGCGCTCTTTCCAAGTGTCCACAAAGAGCTGCTGCTTGAAACTGTCCACATGCACATCTCCCGTACTGGTGTGTTCGTTTCACTACCTGGATTTTGGTTTCCTCTACCTTCTTTGAAATGACAAGCCTTCTTTCTGCACGCTACACACACCTTGTAGCAGTTTCAGTTTGAAGCATGTTGGTGCTCTCAAAACGCTGTGTAACCTAGGTAGAATGTGTCACTCTCCAGCACTGAATACACAACTTAGAGCTCCTTTCACCACAGACACGCAAAGACATATTTTTTGAAAGTCCTACTTCAGGTCAATTGGAAATGTAAGGGTTTCATCGAGAACATGAAGTCAATCATGCTTTTGCACTCTGCAACAAATAGAAATGTAGTTTTGTACATACCCGTCTGAATTTCACCGCAAAATGCCCTTCTTTTCTGGTTTGTTGAAAGTTCTCAACACATTAGGAGAAAGAGCGTGTTTGAGCAAGAGTGATGCAGTGTGCCTTTTCCTGGATTTCAAGTGATTTGGGAAACATACTCCTCGTTTTCCCACATGGTCTAAGAAACAACATGAGGCTTGCAAGAGATTGAAACAATGCATCCCAAAACGTATTCCAGCAGCGAAAACACACGTTTCTACAAAGCCTTCGAAGGTGCAAGCAAAAGCCTAGTGGCTGAGTGTTCTTTCAGAGAGAAACACATGCTTTTCATCCTAATGGAGTGAGTTTTGTGCCAGGAATTCATATGCATTTTGTACTGTGCAGAATGTAGCTACCTGCTCGGGAGTTGTGTCATAGAAGCACCTTTCCTGCAGGAGCTTATTGCAACATTCATTGTTTGGCTAAGTTCTTTAGGGGTGGTTTTGGAAGGTCTTTCAACTTTGGCCAAATCCCGCTTCGTACAAATTTTTTCACAGCGCTCTTTCCAAGTGTCCACAAAGAGCTGCTGCTTGAAACTGTCCACATGCACATCTCCCATACTGGTGTGTTCGTTTCACTACCTGGATTTTGGTTTCCTCTTCTTTCTTTGAAATGACAAGCCTTCTTTCTGCACGCTACACACACCTTGTAGCAGTTTCAGTTTGAAGCATGTTGGTGCTCTCAAAACGCTGTGTAACCTAGGTAGAGTGTGTCACTCTCCAGCACTCAATACACAACTTAGAGCTCCTTTCACCACAGACACGCAAACACATCTTTTTTGAAAGTCCTACTTCAGGTCACTTGGAAATGTATGGGTTTCATTGAGAACATGAAGTCAATCATGCTTTTGCACTCAGCAACCAATAGAAATGTACTTTTGTACATACCCGTCTGAATTTCACCGCAAAATGCCCTTCTTTTCTGGTTTGTTGGAAGTTCTCAACACATTAGGAGAAAGAGCGTGTTTAAGCAAGAGTGATGCAGTGGGCGTTTTCCTGGATTTCAAGTGATTTGGGAAACATACTCCCTATTTTTCCACATTGTGTAAGAAACAACATGAGGCTTGCAAGAGATTGAAACAATGCATCCCAAAACGTATTCCAGCAGCAAAAACACACGTTTCTACAAAGACTTCGAAGGTGCAAGCAAAAGCCTAGTGGCTGAGTGATCTTTCAGAGAGAAACACATGCTTTTCATCTTTATGGAGTGAGTTTTGTGCCAGGAATTCATATGCATTTTGTACTGTGCAGAATGTAGCTACCTGCTCGGGAGTTGTGTCATAGAAGCACCTTTCCTGCAGGAGCTTATTGCAACATTCATTGTTTGGCTAAGTCCTTTAGGGGTGGTTTTGGAAGGTCTTTCAAGTTTGGCCAAATCCAGCTTCGCACGAAGTTTTTTCACAGCGCTCTTTCCAAGTGTCCACAAAGAGTTGCTGCATGAAACTGTCCACATGCACATCACCCATACTGGTGTGTTCGTTTCACTACCTGGATTTTGGTTTCCTCTTCTTTCTTTGAAATGACAAGCCTTCTTTCTGCACGCTACACACACCTTGTAGCAGTTTCATTTTGAAGCATCTTGGTGCTATCAAAACGCTGTGTAACCTAGGTAGAGTGTGTCACTCTCCAGCATTGAATACACAACTTAGAGCTCCTTTCACCACAGACACGCAAACACATCTTTTTGTGAAAGTCCTACTTCAGGTCACTTGGAAATGTAAGGGTTTCATCGAGAACATGAAGTCAAAGATGCTTTTGCACTCTGCAACCAAGAGAAATGTTCTTTTGTACATACCCGTCTGAATTTCACCGCAAAATGCCCTTCTTTTCTGGTTTGTTGAAAGTTCTCAACACATTAGGAGAAAGAGCGTGTTTGAGCATGAGTGATGCAGTGTGCGTTTTCCTGGAATTCAAGTGATTTGGGAAACATACTCCTCGTTTTTCCACATGGTCTAAGAAACAACATGAGGCTAGCAAGAGATTGAAACAATGCATCCCAAAACGTATTCCAGGAGCAAAAACACACGTTTCCACAAAGACTTTGAAGGAGCAAGCAAAAGCCTCGTGGCTGAGTGTTCTTTCAGAGAGGAACACATGCTTTTCATCCTTAGGGAGTGAGTTTTGTGCCAGGAATTCATATGCATTTTGTACTGTGCAGAATGTAGCTACCTGCTCGGGAGTTGTGTCATAGAAGCATCTTTCCTGCAGGAGCTTATTGCAACATTCATTGTTTGGCTAAGTCCTTTAGGGGTGGTTTTGGAATGTCTTTCAACTTTGGCCAAATCCCGCTTCGCACGAAGTTTTTTAACAGCGCTCTTTCCAAGTGTCCACAAAGAGCTGCTGCTTGAAACTGTAAACATGAACATCTCTCCTAATGGTGTGTTCGTTTCACTATCTGAATTTTGGTTTCCTCTTCCTTCATTAAAATGACAAGCCTTCTTTCTGCACGCTACACACACCTTGTAGCAGTTTCAGTTTGAAGCATGTTGGTGCTCTCAAAACGCTCTGTAACCTAGGTAGAGTGTGTCACTCTCCAGCCATGAATACACAACTTAGAGCTCCTTTCACCACAGACACGCAAAGACATATTTTTGTGAATGTCCTACTTCGGGTCACATGGAAATGTAAGAGTTTCATCGAGAACATGAAGTCAATCATGCTTTTGCACTCAGCAACCAATAGAAATGTACTTTTGTACATACCCGTCTGAATTTCACCGCAAAATGCCCTTCTTTTCTGGTTTGTTGAAAGTTCTCAACACATTAGGAGAAAGAGCGTGTTTGAGCAAGAGTGATGCACTGTGCGTTTTCCTGGATTTCAAGTGATTTGGGAATCATACTCCTTATTTTTCCACATTGTGTAAGAAACAACATGAGGCTTGCAAGAGATTGAAACAATGGGTCCCAAAACGTATTCCAGCAGCAGAAACACACGTTTCTACAAAGACTTTGAAGGAGCAAGCAAAAGCCAAGTGGCTGAGTGTTCTTTCAGAGAGAAACACATGATTTTCATCCTTATGGAGTGAGTTTTGTGCCAGGAATTCATATGCATTTTGTACTGTGTAGAATGTAGCTACCTGCTCGGGAGTTGTGTCATAGAAGCACCTTTCCTGCAGGAGCTTATTGCACCATTCATTGTTTGGCTAAGTCCTTTAGGGGTGGTTTTGGAAGGTCTTTCATCTTTGGCCAAATCCTGCTTCGCATGAAATTTTTTCACAGCGCTCTTTCCAAGTGTGCACAAAGAGCTGCTGCTTGAAACTGTCCACATGCACATCTCCCATACTGGTGTGTTCGTTTCACTACCTGGATTTTGGTTTCCTCTTCTTTCTTTGAAATGACAAGCCTTCTTTCTGCACGCTACACACACCTTGTAGCAGTTTCAGTTTGAAGCTTGTTGGTGCTCTCAAAACGCAGTGTAACCTAGGTAGAGTGTGTCACTCTCCAGCATTGAATACACAACGTAGAGCTCCTTTCACCACAGACAGGCAAAGACATCTTTTTGTGAAAGTCCTACTTCAGGTCACATGGAAATGTAAGGGTTTCATCGAGAACATGAAGTCCATCATGCTTTTGCACTCAGCAACGAATAGAAATGTATTTTGTACATACCCGTCTGAATTTCACCGCAAAATGCCCTTCTTTTCTGGTTTGTTGAAAGTTCTCAACACATTAGGAGAAAGAGCGTGTTTGAGCAAGAGTGATGCAGTGTGCGTTTTCCTGGATTTCAAGTGATTTGGGAAACATACTCCTTATTTTTCCACATTGTGTAAGAAACAACATGAGGCTTGCAAGAGATTGAAACAATGCATCCCACAACGTATTCCAGCAGCAAAAACACACGTTTCTACAAAGACTTTGAAGGAGCAAGCAAAAGCCTAGTGGCTGAGTGTTCTTTCAGTGAGAAAACATGCTTTTCATCCTTAAGCAGTGAGTTTTGTGCCAGGAATTCATATGCATTTTGTACTGTGCAGAATGTAGCTACCTGCTCGGGAGTTGTGTCATAGAAGCACCTTTCCTGCAGGAGCTTATTGCAACATTCATTGTTTGGCTAAGTTCTTTAGGGTTGGTTTTGGAAGGTCTTTCAAGTTTGGCCAAATCCCGCTTCGCACGAAGTTTTTTCACAGCGCTCTTTCCTAGTGTCCACAAAGAGCTGCTGCTTGAAACTGTCCACATGCACATCTCCCATACTGGTGTGTTCATTTCACTACCTGGATTTTGGTTTCCTCTTCTTTCTTTGAAATGACAAGCCTTCTTTCTGCACGCTACACACACCTTGTAGCAGTTTCAGTTTGAAGCATGTTGGTGCTCTCAAAACGCTGTGTAACCTAGGTAGAGTGTGTCACTCTCCAGCACTCAATACACAACTTAGAGCTCCTTTCACCACAGACACGCAAACACATCTTTTTTGAAAGTCCTACTTCAGGTCACTTGGAAATGTAAGGGTTTCATTGAGAACATGAAGTCAATCATGCTTTTGCACTCTGCAACCAATAGAAATGTACTTTTGTACATACCCGTCTGAATTTCACCGCAAAATGCCCTTCTTTTCTGGTTTGTTGGAAGTTCTCAACACATTAGGAGAAAGAGCGTGTTTGAGCAAGAGTGATGCAGTGGGCGTTTTCCTGGATTTCAAGTGATTTGGGAAACATACTCCCTATTTTTCCACATTGTGTAAGAAACAACATGAGGCTTGCAAGAGATTGAAACAATGCATCCCAAAACGTATTCCAGCAGCAAAAACACACGTTCCTACAAAGACTTCGAAGGTGCAAGCAAAAGCCTAGTGGCTGAGTGTTCTTTCAGAGAGAAACACATGCTTTTCATGTTTATGGAGTGAATTTTGTGCCAGGAATTCATATGCATTTTGTACTGTGCAGAATGTAGCTACCTGCTCGGGAGTTGTGTCATAGAAGCACCTTTCCTGCAGGAGCTTATTGCAACATTCATTGTTTGGCTAAGTTCTTTAGGGGTGGTTTTGGAAGGTCTTTCAACTTTGGCCAAATCCAGCTTCGCACGAAGTTTTTTCACAGCGCTCTTTCCAAGTGTCCACAAAGAGTTGCTGCTTGAAACTGTCCACATGCACATCTCCCATACTGGTGTGTTCGTTTCACTACCTGGATTTTGGTTTCCTCTTCTTTCTTTGAAATGACAAGCCTTCTTTCTGCACGCTACACACACCTTGTAGCAGTTTCAGTTTGAAGCATGTTGGTGCTATCAAAACGCTGTGTAACCTAGGTAGAGTGTGTCACTCTCCAGCATTGAATACACAACTTAGAGCTCCTTTCACCACAGACACGCAAACACATCTTTTTGTGAAAGTCCTACTTCAGGTCACTTGGAAATGTAAGGGTTTCATCGAGAACATGAAGTCAATCATGCTTTTGCACTCTGCAACCAATAGAAATGTACTTTTGTACATACCCGTCTGAATTTCACCGCAAAATACCATTGTTTTCTGGTTTGTTGAAAGTTCTCAACACATTAGGAGAAAGAGCGTGTTTGAGCAAGAGTGATGCAGTGTGCGTTTTCCTGGATTTCAAATGATTTGGGAAACATACTCCTCGTTTTTCCACATGGTCTAAGAAACAACATGAGGCCAGCAAGAGATTGATACAATGCATCCCAAAACGTATTCCAGCAGCAAAAACACACGTTTCTACAAAGACTTTGAAGGAGCAAGCAAAAGCCTCGTGGCTGAGTGTTCTTTCACAGAGGAACACATGCTTTTCATCCTTATGGAGTGAGTTTTGTGCCAGGAATTCATATGCATTTTGTACTGTGCAGAATGTAGCTACCTGCTCGGGAGTTGTGTCATAGAAGCATCTTTCCTGCAGGAGCTTATTGCAACATTCATTGTTTGGCTAAGTCCTTTAGGGGTGGTTTTGGAAGGTCTTTCAAGTTTGGCCAAATCCAGCTTCGCACGAAGTTTTTTAACAGCGCTCTTTCCAAGTGTCCACAAAGAGCTGCTGCTTGAAACTGTCCACATGCACATCTCCCATACTGGTGTGTTCGTTTCACTACCTGGATTTTGGTTTCCTCTTCTTTCTTTGAAATGACAAGCCTTCTTTCTGCACGCTACACACACCTTGTAGCAGTTTCAGTTTGAAGCATGTTGGTGCTATCAAAACGCTGTGTAACCTAGGTAGAGTGTGTCACTCTCCAGCATTGAATACACAACTTAGAGCTCCTTTCACCACAGACACGCAAACACATCTTTTTGTGAAAGTCCTACTTCAGGTCACTTGGAAATGTAAGGGTTTCATCGAGAACATGAAGTCAATCATGCTTTTGCACTCTGCAACCAAGAGAAATGTACTTTTGTACATACCCGTCTGAATTTCACCGCAAAATGCCCTTCTTTTCTGGTTTGTTGAAAGTTCTCAACACATTAGGAAAAAGAGCGTGTTTGAGCATGAGTGATGCAGTGTGCGTTTTCCTGGAATTCAAGTGATTTGGGAAACATACTCCTCGTTTTTCCAGATGCTCTAAGAGAGAACATGAGGCTTGCAAGATATTGAAACAATGCATCCCAAAACGTATTCCAGCAGTGAAAACACACGTTTCTACAAAGACTTTGAAGGAGCAAGCAAAAGCCTAGTGGCTGAGTGTTCTTTCAGTGAGAAAACATGCTTTTCATCCTTATGCAGTGAGTTTTGTGCCAGGAATTCATATGCATTTTGTACTGTGCAGAATGTAGCTACCTGCTCGGGAGTTGTGTCATAGAAGCACCTTTCCTGCAGGAGCTTATTGCAACATTCATTGTTTGGCTAAGTTCTTTAGGGGTGGTTTTGGAAGGTCTTTCAACTTTGGCCAAATCCCGCTTCGTACAAATTTTTTCACAGCGCTCTTTCCAAGTGTCCACAAAGAGCTGCTGCTTGAAACTGTCCACATGCACACCTCCCATACTGGTGTGTTTGTTTCACTACCTGGATTTTGGTTTCCTCTTCTTTCTTTGAAATGACAAGCCTTCTTTCTGCACGCTACACACACCTTGTAGCAGTTTCAGTTTGAAGCATATTGGTGCTCTCAAAACGCTGTGTAACCTAGTTAGAGTGTGTCACTCTCCAGCCATGAATACACAACTTAGAGCTCCTTTCACCACAGACACGCAAAGACATATTTTTGTGAAAGTCCTACTTCGGGTCACATGGAAATGTAAGGGTTTCATCGAGAACATGAAGTCAATCATGCTTTTGCACTCAGCAACCAATAGAAATGTACTTTTGTACATACCCGTCTGAATTTCACCGCAAAATGCCCTTCTTTTCTGGTTTGTTGAAAGTTCTCAACACATTAGGAGAAAGAGCGTGTTTGAGCAAGAGTGATGCAGTGTGCGTTTTCCTGGATTTCAAATGATTTGGGAAACATACTCCTCGTTTTTCCACATGGTCTAAGAAACAACATGAGGCCAGCAAGAGATTGATACAATGCATCCCAAAACGTATTCCAGCAGCAAAAACACACGTTTCTACAAAGACTTTGAAGGAGCAAGCAAAAGCCTCGTGGCTGAGTGTTCTTTCACAGAGGAACACATGCTTTTCATCCTTATGGAGTGAGTTTTGTGCCAGGAATTCATATGCATTTTGTACTGTGCAGAATGTAGCTACCTGCTCGGGAGTTGTGTCATAGAAGCATCTTTCCTGCAGGAGCTTATTGCAACATTCATTGTTTGGCTAAGTCCTTTAGGGGTGGTTTTGGAAGGTCTTTCAATTTTGGCCAAATCCAGCTTCGCACGAAGTTTTTTAACAGCGCTCTTTCCAAGTGTCCACAAAGAGCTGCTGCTTGAAACTGTCCACATGCACATCTCCCATACTGGTGTGTTCGTTTCACTACCTGGATTTTGGTTTCCTCTTCTTTCTTTGAAATGACAAGCCTTCTTTCTGCACGCTACACACACCTTGTAGCAGTTTCAGTTTGAAGCATGTTGGTGCTATCAAAACGCTGTGTAACCTAGGTAGAGTGTGTCACTCTCCAGCATTGAATACACAACTTAGAGCTCCTTTCACCACAGACACGCAAACACATCTTTTTGTGAAAGTCCTACTTCAGGTCACTTGGAAATGTAAGGGTTTCATCGAGAACATGAAGTCAATCATGCTTTTGCACTCTGCAACCAAGAGAAATGTACTTTTGTACATACCCGTCTGAATTTCACCGCAAAATGCCCTTCTTTTCTGGTTTGTTGAAAGTTCTCAACACATTAGGAAAAAGAGCGTGTTTGAGCATGAGTGATGCAGTGTGCGTTTTCCTGGAATTCAAGTGATTTGGGAAACATACTCCTCGTTTTTCCAGATGCTCTAAGAGAGAACATGAGGCTTGCAAGATATTGAAACAATGCATCCCAAAACGTATTCCAGCAGTGAAAACACACGTTTCTACAAAGACTTTGAAGGAGCAAGCAAAAGCCTAGTGGCTGAGTGTTCTTTCAGTGAGAAAACATGCTTTTCATCCTTATGCAGTGAGTTTTGTGCCAGGAATTCATATGCATTTTGTACTGTGCAGAATGTAGCTACCTGCTCGGGAGTTGTGTCATAGAAGCACCTTTCCTGCAGGAGCTTATTGCAACATTCATTGTTTGGCTAAGTTCTTTAGGGGTGGTTTTGGAAGGTCTTTCAACTTTGGCCAAATCCCGCTTCGTACAAATTTTTTCACAGCGCTCTTTCCAAGTGTCCACAAAGAGCTGCTGCTTGAAACTGTCCACATGCACACCTCCCATACTGGTGTGTTTGTTTCACTACCTGGATTTTGGTTTCCTCTTCTTTCTTTGAAATGACAAGCCTTCTTTCTGCACGCTACACACACCTTGTAGCAGTTTCAGTTTGAAGCATATTGGTGCTCTCAAAACGCTGTGTAACCTAGTTAGAGTGTGTCACTCTCCAGCCATGAATACACAACTTAGAGCTCCTTTCACCACAGACACGCAAAGACATATTTTTGTGAAAGTCCTACTTCGGGTCACATGGAAATGTAAGGGTTTCATCGAGAACATGAAGTCAATCATGCTTTTGCACTCAGCAACCAATAGAAATGTACTTTTGTACATACCCGTCTGAATTTCACCGCAAAATGCCCTTCTTTTCTGGTTTGTTGAAAGTTCTCAACACATTAGGAGAAAGAGCGTGTTTGAGCATGAGTGATGCAGTGTGCGTTTTCCTGGAATTCAAGTGATTTGGGAAACATACTCCTCGTTTTTCCAGATGCTCTAAGAGAGAACATGAGGCTTGCAAGATATTGAAACAATGCATCCCAAAACGTATTCCAGCAGTGAAAACACACGTTTCTACAAAGACTTTGAAGGAGCAAGCAAAAGCCTAGTGGCTGAGTGTTCTTTCAGAGAGAAACACATGCTTTTCATCTTTATGGAGTGAGTTTTGTGCCAGGAATTCATATGCATTTTGTACTGTGCAGAATGTAGCTACCTGCTCGGGAGTTGTGTCATAGAAGCACCTTTCCTGCAGGAGCTTATTGCAACATTCATTGTTTGGCTAAGTTCTTTACGGGTGGTTTTGGAAGGTCTTTCAAGTTTGGCCAAATCCAGCTTCGCACGAAGTTTTTTCACAGCGCTCTTTCCAAGTGTCCACAAAGAGTTGCTGCTTGAAACTGTCCACATGCACATCTCCCATACTGGTGTGTTCGTTTCACTACCTGGATTTTGGTTTCCTCTTCTTTCTTTGAAATGACAAGCCTTCTTTCTGCACGCTACACACACCTTGTAGCAGTTTCAGTTTGAAGCATGTTGGTGCTATCAAAACGCTGTGTAACCTAGGTAGAGTGTGTCACTCTCCAGCATTGAATACACAACTTAGAGCTCCTTTCACCACAGACACGCAAACACATCTTTTTGTGAAAGTCCTACTTCAGGTCACTTGGAAATGTAAGGGTTTCATCGAGAACATGAAGTCAATCATGCTTTTGCACTCTGCAACCAAGAGAAATGTACTTTTGTACATACCCGTCTGAATTTCACCGCAAAATGCCCTTCTTTTCTGGTTTGTTGAAAGTTCTCAACACATTAGGAAAAAGAGCGTGTTTGAGCATGAGTGATGCAGTGTGCGTTTTCCTGGAATTCAAGTGATTTGGGAAACATACTCCTCGTTTTTCCAGATGCTCTAAGAGAGAACATGAGGCTTGCAAGATATTGAAACAATGCATCCCAAAACGTATTCCAGCAGTGAAAACACACGTTTCTACAAAGACTTTGAAGGAGCAAGCAAAAGCCTAGTGGCTGAGTGTTCTTTCAGTGAGAAAACATGCTTTTCATCCTTATGCAGTGAGTTTTGTGCCAGGAATTCATATGCATTTTGTACTGTGCAGAATGTAGCTACCTGCTCGGGAGTTGTGTCATAGAAGCACCTTTCCTGCAGGAGCTTATTGCAACATTCATTGTTTGGCTAAGTTCTTTAGGGGTGGTTTTGGAAGGTCTTTCAACTTTGGCCAAATCCCGCTTCGTACAAATTTTTTCACAGCGCTCTTTCCAAGTGTCCACAAAGAGCTGCTGCTTGAAACTGTCCACATGCACACCTCCCATACTGGTGTGTTTGTTTCACTACCTGGATTTTGGTTTCCTCTTCTTTCTTTGAAATGACAAGCCTTCTTTCTGCACGCTACACACACCTTGTAGCAGTTTCAGTTTGAAGCATATTGGTGCTCTCAAAACGCTGTGTAACCTAGTTAGAGTGTGTCACTCTCCAGCCATGAATACACAACTTAGAGCTCCTTTCACCACAGACACGCAAAGACATATTTTTGTGAAAGTCCTACTTCGGGTCACATGGAAATGTAAGGGTTTCATCGAGAACATGAAGTCAATCATGCTTTTGCACTCAGCAACCAATAGAAATGTACTTTTGTACATACCCGTCTGAATTTCACCGCAAAATGCCCTTCTTTTCTGGTTTGTTGAAAGTTCTCAACACATTAGGAGAAAGAGCGTGTTTGAGCATGAGTGATGCAGTGTGCGTTTTCCTGGAATTCAAGTGATTTGGGAAACATACTCCTCGTTTTTCCAGATGCTCTAAGAGAGAACATGAGGCTTGCAAGATATTGAAACAATGCATCCCAAAACGTATTCCAGCAGTGAAAACACACGTTTCTACAAAGACTTTGAAGGAGCAAGCAAAAGCCTAGTGGCTGAGTGTTCTTTCAGAGAGAAACACATGCTTTTCATCTTTATGGAGTGAGTTTTGTGCCAGGAATTCATATGCATTTTGTACTGTGCAGAATGTAGCTATCTGCTCGGGAGTTGTGTCATAGAAGCACCTTTCCTGCAGGAGCTTATTGCAACATTCATTGTTTGGCTAAGTTCTTTACGGGTGGTTTTGGAAGGTCTTTCAAGTTTGGCCAAATCCAGCTTCGCACGAAGTTTTTTCACAGCGCTCTTTCCAAGTGTCCACAAAGAGTTGCTGCTTGAAACTGTCCACATGCACATCTCCCATACTGGTGTGTTCGTTTCACTACCTGGATTTTGGTTTCCTCTTCTTTCTTTGAAATGACAAGCCTTCTTTCTGCACGCTACACACACCTTGTAGCAGTTTCAGTTTGAAGCATGTTGGTGCTATCAAAACGCTGTGTAACCTAGGTAGAGTGTGTCACTCTCCAGCATTGAATACACAACTTAGAGCTCCTTTCACCACAGACACGCAAACACATCTTTTTGTGAAAGTCCTACTTCAGGTCACTTGGAAATGTAAGGGTTTCATCGAGAACATGAAGTCAATCATGCTTTTGCACTCTGCAACCAAGAGAAATGTACTTTTGTACATACCCGTCTGAATTTCACCGCAAAATGCCCTTCTTTTCTGGTTTGTTGAAAGTTCTCAACACATTAGGAAAAAGAGCGTGTTTGAGCATGAGTGATGCAGTGTGCGTTTTCCTGGAATTCAAGTGATTTGGGAAACATACTCCTCGTTTTTCCAGATGCTCTAAGAGAGAACATGAGGCTTGCAAGATATTGAAACAATGCATCCCAAAACGTATTCCAGCAGTGAAAACACACGTTTCTACAAAGACTTTGAAGGAGCAAGCAAAAGCCTAGTGGCTGAGTGTTCTTTCAGTGAGAAAACATGCTTTTCATCCTTATGCAGTGAGTTTTGTGCCAGGAATTCATATGCATTTTGTACTGTGCAGAATGTAGCTACCTGCTCGGGAGTTGTGTCATAGAAGCACCTTTCCTGCAGGAGCTTATTGCAACATTCATTGTTTGGCTAAGTTCTTTAGGGGTGGTTTTGGAAGGTCTTTCAACTTTGGCCAAATCCCGCTTCGTACAAATTTTTTCACAGCGCTCTTTCCAAGTGTCCACAAAGAGCTGCTGCTTGAAACTGTCCACATGCACACCTCCCATACTGGTGTGTTTGTTTCACTACCTGGATTTTGGTTTCCTCTTCTTTCTTTGAAATGACAAGCCTTCTTTCTGCACGCTACACACACCTTGTAGCAGTTTCAGTTTGAAGCATGTTGGTGCTATCAAAACGCTGTGTAACCTAGGTAGAGTGTGTCACTCTCCAGCATTGAATACACAACTTAGAGCTCCTTTCACCACAGACACGCAAACACATCTTTTTGTGAAAGTCCTACTTCAGGTCACTTGGAAATGTAAGGGTTTCATCGAGAACATGAAGTCAATCATGCTTTTGCACTCTGCAACCAAGAGAAATGTACTTTTGTACATACCCGTCTGAATTTCACCGCAAAATGCCCTTCTTTTCTGGTTTGTTGAAAGTTCTCAACACATTAGGAAAAAGAGCGTGTTTGAGCATGAGTGATGCAGTGTGCGTTTTCCTGGAATTCAAGTGATTTGGGAAACATACTCCTCGTTTTTCCAGATGCTCTAAGAGAGAACATGAGGCTTGCAAGATATTGAAACAATGCATCCCAAAACGTATTCCAGCAGTGAAAACACACGTTTCTACAAAGACTTTGAAGGAGCAAGCAAAAGCCTAGTGGCTGAGTGTTCTTTCAGTGAGAAAACATGCTTTTCATCCTTATGCAGTGAGTTTTGTGCCAGGAATTCATATGCATTTTGTACTGTGCAGAATGTAGCTACCTGCTCGGGAGTTGTGTCATAGAAGCACCTTTCCTGCAGGAGCTTATTGCAACATTCATTGTTTGGCTAAGTTCTTTAGGGGTGGTTTTGGAAGGTCTTTCAACTTTGGCCAAATCCCGCTTGGTACAAATTTTTTCACAGCGCTCTTTCCAAGTGTCCACAAAGAGCTGCTGCTTGAAACTGTCCACATGCACACCTCCCATACTGGTGTGTTTGTTTCACTACCTGGATTTTGGTTTCCTCTTCTTTCTTTGAAATGACAAGCCTTCTTTCTGCACGCTACACACACCTTGTAGCAGTTTCAGTTTGAAGCATGTTGGTGCTCTCAAAACGCTGTGTAACCTAGGTAGAATGTGTCACTCTCCAGCACTGAATACACAACTTAGAGCTCCTTTCACCACAGACACGCAAAGACATATTTTTTGAAAGTCCTACTTCAGGTCAATTGGAAATGTAAGGGTTTCATCGAGAACATGAAGTCAATCATGCTTTTGCACTCTGCAACAAATAGAAATGTAGTTTTGTACATACCCGTCTGAATTTCTCCGCAAAATGCCCTTCTTTTCTGGTTTGTTGAAAGTTCTCAACACATTAGGAGAAAGAGCGTGTTTGAGCAAGAGTGATGCAGTGTGCCTTTTCCTGGATTTCAAGTGATTTGGGAAACATACTCCTCGTTTTTCCACATGGTCTAAGAAACAACATGAGGCTTGCAAGAGATTGAAACAATGCATCCCAAAACGTATTCCAGCAGCAAAAACACACGTTTCTACAAAGCCTTCGAAGGTGCAAGCAAAAGCCTAGTGGCTGAGTGTTCTTTCAGAGAGAAACACATGCTTTTCATCCTAATGGAGTGAGTTTTGTGCCAGGAATTCATATGCATTTTGTACTGTGCAGAATGTAGCTACCTGCTCGGGAGTTGTGTCATAGAAGCACCTTTCCTGCAGGAGCTTATTGCAACATTCATTGTTTGGCTAAGTTCTTTAGGGGTGGTTTTGGAAGGTCTTTCAAGTTTGGCCAAATCCAGCTTCGCACGAAGTTTTTTCACAGCGCTCTTTCCAAGTGTCCACAAAGAGTTGCTGCTTGAAACTGTCCACATGCACATCTCCCATACTGGTGTGTTCGTTTCACTACCTGGATTTTGGTTTCCTCTTCTTTCTTTGAAATGACAAGCCTTCTTTCTGCACGCTACACACACCTTGTAGCAGTTTCAGTTTGAAGCATGTTGGTGCTATCAAAACGCTGTGTAACCTAGGTAGAGTGTGTCACTCTCCAGCATTGAATACACAACTTAGAGCTCCTTTCACCACAGACACGCAAACACATCTTTTTGTGAAAGTCCTACTTCAGGTCACTTGGAAATGTAAGGGTTTCATCGAGAACATGAAGTCAATCATGCTTTTGCACTCTGCAACCAATAGAAATGTACTTTTGTACATACCCGTCTGAATTTCACCGCAAAATACCATTGTTTTCTGGTTTGTTGAAAGTTCTCAACACATTAGGAGAAAGAGCGTGTTTGAGCAAGAGTGATGCAGTGTGCGTTTTCCTGGATTTCAAATGATTTGGGAAACATACTCCTCGTTTTTCCACATGGTCTAAGAAACAACATGAGGCTAGCAAGAGATTGATACAATGCATCCCAAAACGTATTCCAGCAGCAAAAACACACGTTTCTACAAAGACTTTGAAGGAGCAAGCAAAAGCCTCGTGGCTGAGTGTTCTTTCACAGAGGAACACATGCTTTTCATCCTTATGGAGTGAGTTTTGTGCCAGGAATTCATATGCATTTTGTACTGTGCAGAATGTAGCTACCTGCTCGGGAGTTGTGTCATAGAAGCATCTTTCCTGCAGGAGCTTATTGCAACATTCATTGTTTGGCTAAGTCCTTTAGGGGTGGTTTTGGAAGGTCTTTCAAGTTTGGCCAAATCCAGCTTCGCACGAAGTTTTTTAACAGCGCTCTTTCCAAGTGTCCACAAAGAGCTGCTGCTTGAAACTGTCCACATGCACATCTCCCATACTGGTGTGTTCGATTCACTACCTGGATTTTGGTTTCCTCTTCTTTCTTTGAAATGACAAGCCGTCTTTCTGCACGCTACACACACCTTGTAGCAGTTTCAGTTTGAAGCATGTTGGTGCTATCAAAACGCTGTGTAACCTAGGTAGAGTGTGTCACTCTCCAGCATTGAATACACAACTTAGAGCTCCTTTCACCACAGACACGCAAACACATCTTTTTGTGAAAGTCCTACTTCAGGTCACTTGGAAATGTAAGGGTTTCATCGAGAACATGAAGTCAATCATGCTTTTGCACTCTGCAACCAAGAGAAATGTACTTTTGTACATACCCGTCTGAATTTCACCGCAAAATGCCCTTCTTTTCTGGTTTGTTGAAAGTTCTCAACACATTAGGAAAAAGAGCGTGTTTGAGCATGAGTGATGCAGTGTGCGTTTTCCTGGAATTCAAGTGATTTGGGAAACATACTCCTCGTTTTTCCAGATGCTCTAAGAGAGAACATGAGGCTTGCAAGATATTGAAACAATGCATCCCAAAACGTATTCCAGCAGTGAAAACACACGTTTCTACAAAGACTTTGAAGGAGCAAGCAAAAGCCTAGTGGCTGAGTGTTCTTTCAGTGAGAAAACATGCTTTTCATCCTTATGCAGTGAGTTTTGTGCCAGGAATTCATATGCATTTTGTACTGTGCAGAATGTAGCTACCTGCTCGGGAGTTGTGTCATAGAAGCACCTTTCCTGCAGGAGCTTATTGCAACATTCATTGTTTGCCTAAGTTCTTTAGGGGTGGTTTTGGAAGGTCTTTCAACTTTGGCCAAATCCCGCTTCGTACAAATTTTTTCACAGCGCTCTTTCCAAGTGTCCACAAAGAGCTGCTGCTTGAAACTGTCCACATGCACACCTCCCATACTGGTGTGTTTGTTTCACTACCTGGATTTTGGTTTCCTCTTCTTTCTTTGAAATGACAAGCCTTCTTTCTGCACGCTACACACACCTTGTAGCAGTTTCAGTTTGAAGCATATTGGTGCTCTCAAAACGCTGTGTAACCTAGTTAGAGTGTGTCACTCTCCAGCCATGAATACACAACTTAGAGCTCCTTTCACCACAGACACGCAAAGACATATTTTTGTGAAAGTCCTACTTCGGGTCACATGGAAATGTAAGGGTTTCATCGAGAACATGAAGTCAATCATGCTTTTGCACTCAGCAACCAATAGAAATGTACTTTTGTACATACCCGTCTGAATTTCACCGCAAAATGCCCTTCTTTTCTGGTTTGTTGAAAGTTCTCAACACATTAGGAGAAAGAGCGTGTTTGAGCATGAGTGATGCAGTGTGCGTTTTCCTGGAATTCAAGTGATTTGGGAAACATACTCCTCGTTTTTCCAGATGCTCTAAGAGAGAACATGAGGCTTGCAAGATATTGAAACAATGCATCCCAAAACGTATTCCAGCAGTGAAAACACACGTTTCTACAAAGACTTTGAAGGAGCAAGCAAAAGCCTAGTGGCTGAGTGTTCTTTCAGTGAGAAAACATGCTTTTCATCCTTATGCAGTGAGTTTTGTGCCAGGAATTCATATGCATTTTGTACTGTGCAGAATGTAGCTACCTGCTCGGGAGTTGTGTCATAGAAGCACCTTTCCTGCAGGAGCTTATTGCAACATTCATTGTTTGGCTAAGTTCTTTAGGGGTGGTTTTGGAAGGTCTTTCAACTTTGGCCAAATCCCGCTTCGTACAAATTTTTTCACAGCGCTCTTTCCAAGTGTCCACAAAGAGCTGCAGCTTGAAACTGTCCACATGCACACCTCCCATACTGGTGTGTTCGTTTCACTACCTGGATTTTGGTTTCCTCTTCTTTCTTTGAAATGACAAGCCTTCTTTCTGCACGCTACACACACCTTGTAGCAGTTTCAGTTTGAAGCATGTTGGTGCTCTCAAAACGCTGTGTAACCTAGGTAGAGTGTGTCACTCTCCAGCACTCAATACACAACTTAGAGCTCCTTTCACCACAGACACGCAAACACATCTTTATTGAAAGTCCTACTTAAGGTCACTTGGAAATGTAAGGGTTTCATTGAGAACATGAAGTCAATCATGCTTTTGCACTCTGCAACCAATAGAAATGTACTTTTGTACATACCCGTCTGAATTTCACCGCAAAATGCCCTTCTTTTCTGGTTTGTTGGAAGTTCTCAACACATTAGGAGAAAGAGCGTGTTTGAGCAAGAGTGATGCAGTGGGCGTTTTCCTGGATTTCAAGTGATTTGGGAAACATACTCCCTATTTTTCCACATTGTGTAAGAAACAACATGAGGCTTGCAAGAGATTGAAACAATGCATCCCAAAACGTATTCCAGCAGCAAAAACACACGTTTCTACAAAGACTTCGAAGGTGCAAGCAAAAGCCTAGTGGCTGAGTGTTCTTTCAGAGAGAAACACATGCTTTTCATCTTTATGGAGTGAGTTTTGTGCCAGGAATTCATATGCATTTTGTACTGTGCAGAATGTAGCTACCTGCTCGGGAGTTGTGTCATAGAAGCACCTTTCCTGCAGGAGCTTATTGCAACATTCATTGTTTGGCTAAGTTCTTTAGGGGTGGTTTTGGAAGGTCTTTCAAGTTTGGCCAAATCCAGCTTCGCACGAAGTTTTTTCACAGCGCTCTTTCCAAGTGTCCACAAAGAGTTGCTGCTTGAAACTGTCCACATGCACATCTCCCATACTGGTGTGTTCGTTTCACTACCTGGATTTTGGTTTCCTCTTCTTTCTTTGAAATGACAAGCCTTCTTTCTGCACGCTACACACACCTTGTAGCAGTTTCAGTTTGAAGCATGTTGGTGCTATCAAAACGCTGTGTAACCTAGGTAGAGTGTGTCACTCTCCAGCATTGAATACACAACTTAGAGCTCCTTTCACCACAGACACGCAAACACATCTTTTTGTGAAAGTCCTACTTCAGGTCACTTGGAAATGTAAGGGTTTCATCGAGAACATGAAGTCAATCATGCTTTTGCACTCTGCAACCAAGAGAAATGTACTTTTGTACATACCCGTCTGAATTTCACCGCAAAATGCCCTTCTTTTCTGGTTTGTTGAAAGTTCTCAACACATTAGGAAAAAGAGCGTGTTTGAGCATGAGTGATGCAGTGTGCGTTTTCCTGGAATTCAAGTGATTTGGGAAACATACTCCTCGTTTTTCCAGATGCTCTAAGAGAGAACATGAGGCTTGCAAGATATTGAAACAATGCATCCCAAAACGTATTCCAGCAGCGAAAACAAACGTTTCTACAAAGACTTTGAAGGAGCAAGCAAAAGCCTAGTGGCTGAGTGTTCTTTCAGTGAGAAAACATGCTTTTCATCCTTATGCAGTGAGTTTTGTGCCAGGAATTCATATGCATTTTGTACTGTGCAGAATGTAGCTACCTGCTCGGGAGTTGTGTCATAGAAGCACCTTTCCTGCAGGAGCTTATTGCAACATTCATTGTTTGGCTAAGTTCTTTAGGGGTGGTTTTGGAAGGTCTTTCAACTTTGGCCAAATCCCGCTTCGTACAAATTTTTTCACAGCGCTCTTTCCAAGTGTCCACAAAGAGCTGCTGCTTGAAACTGTCCACATGCACACCTCCCATACTGGTGTGTTTGTTTCACTACCTGGATTTTGGTTTCCTCTTCTTTCTTTGAAATGACAAGCCTTCTTTCTGCACGCTACACACACCTTGTAGCAGTTTCAGTTTGAAGCATATTGGTGCTCTCAAAACGCTGTGTAACCTAGTTAGAGTGTGTCACTCTCCAGCCATGAATACACAACTTAGAGCTCCTTTCACCACAGACACGCAAAGACATATTTTTGTGAAAGTCCTACTTCGGGTCACATGGAAATGTAAGGGTTTCATCGAGAACATGAAGTCAATCATGCTTTTGCACTCAGCAACCAATAGAAATGTACTTTTGTACATACCCGTCTGAATTTCACCGCAAAATGCCCTTCTTTTCTGGTTTGTTGAAAGTTCTCAACACATTAGGAGAAAGAGCGTGTTTGAGCATGAGTGATGCAGTGTGCGTTTTCCTGGAATTCAAGTGATTTGGGAAACATACTCCTCGTTTTTCCAGATGCTCTAAGAGAGAACATGAGGCTTGCAAGATATTGAAACAATGCATCCCAAAACGTATTCCAGCAGTGAAAACACACGTTTCTAAAAAGACTTTGAAGGAGCAAGCAAAAGCCTAGTGGCTGAGTGTTCTTTCAGTGAGAAAACATGCTTTTCATCCTTATGCAGTGAGTTTTGTGCCAGGAATTCATATGCATTTTGTACTGTGCAGAATGTAGCTACCTGCTCGGGAGTTGTGTCATAGAAGCACCTTTCCTGCAGGAGCTCATTGCAACATTCATTGTTTGGCTAAGTCCTTTAGGGGTGGTTTTGGAAGGTCTTTCAAGTTTGGCCAAATCCAGCTTCACACGAAGTTTTTTAACAGCGCTCTTTCCAAGTGTCCACAAAGAGCTGCTGATTGAAACTGTAAACATGAACATCTCTCATAATGGTGTGTTCGTTTCACTATCTGAATTTTGGTTTCCTCTTCCTTCATTAAAATGACAAGCCTTCTTTCTGCACGCTACACACACCTTGTAGCAGTTTCAGTTTGAAGCATGTTGGTGCTCTCAAAACGCTGTGTAACCTAGTTAGAGTGTGTCACTCTCCAGCCATGAATACACAACTTAGAGCTCCTTTCACCACAGACACGCAAAGACATATTTTTGTGAAAGTCCTACTTCGGGTCACATGGAAATGTAAGGGTTTCATCGAGAACATGAAGTCAATCATGCTTTTGCACTCAGCAACCAATAGAAATGTACTTTTGTACATACCCGTCTGAATTTCACCGCAAAATGCCCTTCTTTTCTGGTTTGTTGAAAGTTCTCAACACATTAGGAGAAAGAGCGTGTTTGAGCAAGAGTGATGCACTGTGCGTTTTCCTGGATTTCAAGTGATTTGGGAATCATACTCCTTATTTTTCCACATTGTGTAAGAAACAACATGAGGCTTGCAAGAGATTGAAACAATGGGTCCCAAAACGTATTCCAGCAGCAGAAACACACGTTTCTACAATGACTTTGAAGGAGCAAGCAAAAGCCAAGTGGCTGAGTGTTCTTTCAGAGAGAAACACATGCTTTTCATCCTTATGGAGTGAGTTTTGTGCCAGGAATTCATATGCATTTTGTACTGTGCAGAATGTAGCTACCTGCTCGGGAGTTGTGTCATAGAAGCACCTTTCCTGCAGGAGCTTATTGCAACATTCATTGTTTGGCTAAGTTTTTTAGGGGTGGTTTTGGAGGTCTTTCAACTTTGGCCAAATCCAGCTTCGTACGAAATGTTTTCACAGCGCTGTTTCCAAGTGTCCACAAAGAGCTGCTGCTTGAAACTGTCACATGCACATCTCCCATACTGGTGTGTTCGTTTCCCTACCTGGATTTTGGTTTCCTCTTCTTTCTTTGAAATGACAAGCCTTCTTTCTGCACGCTACACACACCTTGTAGCAGTTTCAGTTTGAAGCATGTTGGTGCTCTCAAAACGCTGTGTAACCTAGGTAGAGTGTGTCACTCTCGAGCACTGAATATACAGCGTAGAGCTCCTTTCACCACAAACACGCAAAGACATCTTTTTGTGAAAGTCCTACTTCAGGTCACTTGGAAATGTTAGGGTTTCATCGAGAACATGAAGTCAATCATGCTTTTGCACTCTGCAACCAATAGAAATGTACTTTTGTACATACCCGTCTGAATTTCACCGCAAAATGCCCTTCTTTTCTGGTTTGTTGAAAGTTCTCAACACATTAGGAGAAAGAGCGTGTTTGAGCAAGAGTGATGTTGTGCATTTTCGTGGATTTCAAGTGATTTGTGAAACATACTCCTTATTTTTCCACATTGTGTAAGAAGCAACATGAGGCTTGCAAGAGATTGAAACAATGCATCCCAAAACGTATTCCAGCAGCGAAAACACACTTTTCTACAAAGACGTTGAAGGAGCAAGAAAAAGCCTAGTGGCTGAGTGTTCCTTCAGAGAGAAACACATGCTTTTCATCCTTCTGGAGTGAGTTGTGTGCCAGGAATTCATATGCATTTTGTACTGTGCAGAATGTAGCTACCTGCTCGGGAGTTGTGTCATAGAAGCACCTTTCCTGCAGGAGCTTATTGCAACATTCATTGTTTGGCTAAGTTTTTTAGGGGTGGTTTTGGAGGTCTTTCAACTTTGGCCAAATCCAGCTTCGTACGAAATGTTTTCACAGCGCTATTTCCAAGTGTCCACAAAGAGCTGCTGCTTGAAACTGTCACATGCACATCTCCCATACTGGTGTGTTCGTTTCACTACCTGGATTTTGGTTTCCTCTTCTTTCTTTGAAATGACAAGCCTTCTTTCTGCACGCTACACACACCTTGTAGCAGTTTCAGTTTGAAGCATGTTGGTGCTCTCAAAACGCTGTGTAACCTAGGTAGTGCGTGTCACTCTCCAGCACTGAATATACAGCGTAGAGCTCCTTTCGCCACAGACACGCAAAGACATCTTTTTGTGAAAGTCCTACTTCAGGTCACTTGGAAATGTAAGGGTTTCATCGAAACATGAAGTCAATCATGCTTTTGCACTCTGCAACCAATAGAAATGTACTTTTGTACATACCCGTCTGAATTTCACCGCAAAATGCCCTTCTTTTCTGGTTTGTTGAAAGTTCTCAACACATTAGGAGAAAGAGCGTGTTTGAGCAAGAGTGATGCTGTACGTTTTCCTGGATTTCAAGTGGTTTGGGAAACATACTCCTCGTTTTTCCACATGGTCTAAGAAACAACATGAGGCTTGCAAGAGATTGAAACAATGCATCCCAAAACGTATTCCAGCAGCGAAAACACACTTTTCTACAAAGACGTTGAAGGAGCAAGAAAAAGCCTAGTGGCTGAGTGTTCCCTCAGAGAGAAACACATGCTTTTCATCCTTCTGGAGTGAGTTGTGTGCCAGGAATTCATATGCATTTTGTACTGTGCAGAATGTAGCTACCTGCTCGGGAGTTGTGTCATAGAAGCACCTTTCCTGCAGGAGCTTATTGCAACATTCATTGTTTGGCTAAGTTTTTTAGGGGTGGTTTTGGAGGTCTTTCAACTTTGGCCAAATCCAGCTTCGTACGAAATATTTTCACAGCGCTGTTTCCAAGTGTCCACAAAGAGCTGCTGCTTGAAACTGTCACATGCACATCTCCCATACTGGTGTGTTCGTTTCACTACCTGGATTTTGGTTTCCTCTTCTTTCTTTGAAATGACAAGCCTTCTTTCTGCACGCTACACACACCTTGTAGCAGTTTCAGTTTGAAGCATGTTGGTGCTCTCAAAACGCTGTGTAACCTAGGTAGTGCGTGTCACTCTCCAGCACTGAATATACAGCGTAGAGCTCCTTTCACCACAGACACGCAAAGACATCTTTTTGTGAAAGTCCTACTTCAGGTCACTTGGAAATGTAAGGGTTTCATCGAGAACATGAAGTCAATCATGCTTTTGCACTCTGCATCCAATAGAAATGTACATTTGTACATACCCGTCTGAATTTCACCGCAAAATGCCCTTCTTTTCTGGTTTGTTGAAAGTTCTCAACACATTAGGAGAAAGAGCGTGTTTGAGCAAGAGTGATGTTGTGCGTTTTCCTGGATTTCAAGTGATTTGGGAAACATACTCCTTATTTTTCCACATTGTGTAAGAAGCAACATGAGGCTTGCAAGAGATTGAAACAATGCATCCCCAAACGTATTCCAGCAGCGAAAACACACGTTTCTACAAAGACTTTGAAGGGGCAAGCAAAAGCCTAGTGGCTGAGTGTTCTTTCTGAGAGAAACACATGCTTTTCATCCTTCTGGAGTGAGTTGTGTGCCAGGAATTCATATGCATTTTGTACTGTGCAGAATGTAGCTACCTGCTCGGGATTTGTGTCATAGAAGCACCTTTCCTGCAGGAGCTTATTGCAACATTCATTGTTTGGCTAAGTTTTTTAGGGGTGGTTTTGGAGGTCTTTCAACTTTGGCCAAATCCAGCTTCGTACGAAATGTTTTCACAGCGCTGTTTCCAAGTGTCCACAAAGAGCTGCTGCTTGAAACTGTCACATGCACATCTCCCATACTGGTGTGTTCGTTTCACTACCTGGATTTTGGTTTCCTCTTCTTTCTTTGAAATGACAAGCCTTCTTTCTGCACGCTACACACACCTTGTAGCAGTTTCAGTTTGAAGCATGTTGGTGCTCTCAAAACGCTGTGTAACCTAGGTAGTGCGAGTCACTCTCCAGCACTGAATATACAGCGTAGAGCTCCTTTCACCACAGACACGCAAAGACATCTTTTTGTGAAAGTCCTACTTCAGGTCACTTGGAAATGTAAGGGTTTCATCGAGAACATGAAGTCAATCATGCTTTTGCACTCTGCATCCAATAGAAATGTACTTTTGTACATACCCGTCTGAATTTCACCGCAAAATGCCCTTCTTTTCTGGTTTGTTGAAAGTTCTCAACACATTAGGAGAAAGAGCGTGTTTGAGCAAGAGTGATGTTGTGCGTTTTCCTGGATTTCAAGTGATTTGGGAAACATACTCCTTATTTTTCCACATTGTGTAAGAAGCAACATGAGGCTTGCAAGAGATTGAAACAATGCATCCCCAAACGTATTCCAGCAGCGAAAACACACGTTTCTACAAAGACTTTGAAGGGGCAAGCAAAAGCCTAGTGGCTGAGTGTTCTTTCTGAGAGAAACACATGCTTTTCATCCTTCTGGAGTGAGTTGTGTGCCAGGAATTCATATGCATTTTGTACTGTGCAGAATGTAGCTACCTGCTCGGGAGTTGTGTCATAGAAGCACCTTTCCTGCAGGAGCTTATTGCAACATTCATTGTTTGGCTAAGTTTTTTAGGGGTGGTTTTGGAGGTCTTTCAACTTTGGCCAAATCCAGCTTCGTACGAAATGTTTTCACAGCGCTGTTTCCAAGTGTCCACAAAGAGCTGCTGCTTGAAACTGTCACATGCACATCTCCCATACTGGTGTGTTCGTTTCACTACCTGGATTTTGGTTTCCTCTTCTTTCTTTGAAATGACAAGCCTTCTTTCTGCACGCTACACACACCTTGTAGCAGTTTCAGTTTGAAGCATGTTGGTGCTCTCAAAACGCTGTGTAACCTAGGTAGAGTGTGTCACTCTCCAGCACTGAATATACAGCGTAGAGCTCCTTTCACCACAAACACGCAAAGACATCTTTTTGTGAAAGTCCTACTTCAGGTCACTTGGAAATGTTAGGGTTTCATCGAGAACATGAAGTCAATCATGCCTTTGCACTCTGCAACCAATAGCAATGTACTTTTGTACATACCCGTCTGAATTTCACCGCAAAATGCCCTTCTTTTCTGGTTTGTTGATAGTTCTCTACACATTAGGAGAAAGAGCGTGTTTGAGCAATAGTGATGCAGTGTGCGTTTTCCTGGATTTCAAGTGATTTGGGATACATAATCCTCGTTTTTCCACATGGTCTAAGAAACAACATGAGGCTTGCAAGAGATTGAAACAATGCATCCCCAAACGTATTGCAGCAGCGAAAACACACGTTTCTACAAAGACTTTGAAGGAGCAAGCAAAAGCCTAGTGGCTGAGTGTTCTTTCAGAGAGAAACACACACTTGGAAATGTAAGGGTTTCATCGACAACATGAAGTCAATCATGCTTTTGCACTCTGCAACCAATAGGAATGTACTTTTGTACATACCGGTCTGAATTTCACCGCAAAATGCCCTTCTTTTCTGGTTTGTTGAAAGTTCTCAACACATTAGGAGAAAGAGCGTGTTTGAGCAAGAGTGATGCTGTACGTTTTCCTGGATTTCAAGTGGTTTGGGAAACATACTCCTCGTTTTTCCACATGGTCTAAGAAACAACATGAGGCTTGCAAGAGATTGAAACAATGCATCCCAAAACGTATTCCAGCAGCGAAAACACACTTTTCTACAAAGACGTTGAAGGAGCAAGAAAAAGCCTAGTGGCTGAGTGTTCCCTCAGAGAGAAACACATGCTTTTCATCCTTCTGGAGTGAGTTGTGTGCCAGGAATTCATATGCATTTTGTACTGTGCAGAATGTAGCTACGTGCTCGGGAGTTGTGTCATAGAAGCACCTTTCCTGCAGGAGCTTATTGCAACATTCATTGTTTGGCTAAGTTTTTTAGGGGTGGTTTTGGAGGTCTTTCAACTTTGGCCAAATCCAGCTTCGTACGAAATGTTTTCACAGCGCTGTTTCCAAGTGTCCACAAAGAGCTGCTGCTTGAAACTGTCACATGCACATCTCCCATACTGGTGTGTTCGTTTCACTACCTGGATTTTGGTTTCCTCTTCTTTCTTTGAAATGACAAGCCTTCTTTCTGCACGCTACACACACCTTGTAGCAGTTTCAGTTTGAAGCATGTTGGTGCTCTCAAAACGCTGTGTAACCTAGGTAGTGCGTGTCACTCTCCAGCACTGAATATACAGCGTAGAGCTCCTTTCACCACAGACACGCAAAGACATCTTTTTGTGAAAGTCCTACTTCAGGTCACTTGGAAATGTAAGGGTTTCATCGAGAACATGAAGTCAATCATGCTTTTGCACTCTGCATCCAATAGAAATGTACATTTGTACATACCCGTCTGAATTTCACCGCAAAATGCCCTTCTTTTCTGGTTTGTTGAAAGTTCTCAACACATTAGGAGAAAGAGCGTGTTTGAGCAAGAGTGATGTTGTGCGTTTTCCTGGATTTCAAGTGATTTGGGAAACATACTCCTTATTTTTCCACATTGTGTAAGAAGCAACATGAGGCTTGCAAGAGATTGAAACAATGCATCCCCAAACGTATTCCAGCAGCGAAAACACACGTTTCTACAAAGACTTTGAAGGGGCAAGCAAAAGCCTAGTGGCTGAGTGTTCTTTCTGAGAGAAACACATGCTTTTCATCCTTCTGGAGTGAGTTGTGTGCCAGGAATTCATATGCATTTTGTACTGTGCAGAATGTAGCTACCTGCTCGGGAGTTGTGTCATAGAAGCACCTTTCCTGCAGGAGCTTATTGCAACATTCATTGTTTGGCTAAGTTTTTTAGGGGTGGTTTTGGAGGTCTTTCAACTTTGGCCAAATCCAGCTTCGTACGAAATGTTTTCACAGCGCTGTTTCCAAGTGTCCACAAAGAGCTGCTGCTTGAAACTGTCACATGCACATCTCCCATACTGGTGTGTTCGTTTCACTACCTGGATTTTGGTTTCCTCTTCTTTCTTTGAAATGACAAGCCTTCTTTCTGCACGCTACACACACCTTGTAGCAGTTTCAGTTTGAAGCATGTTGGTGCTCTCAAAACGCTGTGTAACCTAGGTAGTGCGAGTCACTCTCCAGCACTGAATATACAGCGTAGAGCTCCTTTCACCACAGACACGCAAAGACATCTTTTTGTGAAAGTCCTACTTCAGGTCACTTGGAAATGTAAGGGTTTCATCGAGAACATGAAGTCAATCATGCTTTTGCACTCTGCATCCAATAGAAATGTACATTTGTACATACCCGTCTGAATTTCACCGCAAAATGCCCTTCTTTTCTGGTTTGTTGAAAGTTCTCAACACATTAGGAGAAAGAGCGTGTTTGAGCAAGAGTGATGTTGTGCGTTTTCCTGGATTTCAAGTGATTTGGGAAACATACTCCTTATTTTTCCACATTGTGTAAGAAGCAACATGAGGCTTGCAAGAGATTGAAACAATGCATCCCCAAACGTATTCCAGCAGCGAAAACACACGTTTCTACAAAGACTTTGAAGGGGCAAGCAAAAGCCTAGTGGCTGAGTGTTCTTTCTGAGAGAAACACATGCTTTTCATCCTTCTGGAGTGAGTTGTGTGCCAGGAATTCATATGCATTTTGTACTGTGCAGAATGTAGCTACCTGCTCGGGAGTTGTGTCATAGAAGCACCTTTCCTGCAGGAGCTTTTTGCAACATACCTTGTTTGGCTAAGTTCTTTAGGGGTGGTTTTGGAAGGTCTTTCAACTTTGGCCATATCCCGCTTCGTACGAAATGTTTTCACAGCGCTGTTTCCAAGTGTCCACAAAGAGCTGCTGCTTGAAACTGTCCACATGCACATCTCCCATACTGGTGTGTTCGTTTCACTACCTGGATTTTGGTTTCCTCTTCTTTCTTTGAAATGACAAGCCTTCTTTCTGCACGCTACACACACCTTGTAGGAGTTTCAGTTTCAAGCATGTTGGTGCTCTCAAAAGGCTCTGTAACCTAGGTAGAGTGTGTCACTCTCCAGCACTGAATACACAACGTAGAGCTCCTTTCACCACAGACACGCAAAGACATCTTTTTGTGAAAGCCCTACTTCAGGTCACTTGGAAATGTAAGGGTTTCATCGAGAACATGAAGTCAATCATGCCTTTGCACTCTGCAACCAATAGCAATGTACTTTTGTACATTCCCGTCTGAATTTCACCGCAAAATGCCCTTCTTTTCTGGTTTGTTGATAGTTCTCTACACATTAGGAGAAAGAGCGTGTTTGAGCAATAGTGATGCAGTGTGCGTTTTCCTGGATTTCAAGTGATTTGGGATACATAATCCTCGTTTTTCCACATGGTCTAAGAAACAACATGAGGCTTGCAAGAGATTGAAACAATGCATCCCCAAACGTATTGCAGCAGCGAAAACACACGTTTCTACAAAGACTTTGAAGGAGCAAGCAAAAGCCTAGTGGCTGAGTGTTCTTTCAGAGAGAAACACACACTTGGAAATGTAAGGGTTTCATCGACAACATGAAGTCAATCATGCTTTTGCACTCTGCAACCAATAGGAATGTACTTTTGTACATACCGGTCTGAATTTCACCGCAAAATGCCCTCTTTTCTGGTTTGTTGAGAGTTCTCAACACATTAGGAGAAAGAGCGTGTTTGAGCAAGAGTGATGCAGTGTGCGTTTTCCTGGAATTCAAGTGATTTGGGAAACATAATCCTCGTTTTTCCGCATGGTCTAAGAAACAACATGAGGCTTGCAAGAGATTGAAACAATGCATCCCCAAACGTATTCCAGCAGTGAAAACACACGTTTCTACAAAGACTTTGAAGGAGCAAGCAAAAGCCTAGTGGCTGAGTGTTCTTTCAGAGAGAGACACATGCTTTTCATCCTTATGGAGTGAGTTTTGTGCCAGGAATTCATATGCATTTTGTACTGTGCAGAATGTAGCTACCTGCTCGGGAGTTGTGTCATAGAAGCACCTTTCCTGCAGGAGCTTATTGCAACATTCATTGTTTGGCTAAGTTCTTTAGGGGTGGTTTTGGAAGGTCTTTCAACTTTGGCCAAATCCCGCTTCGTACGAAATTTTTTCACAGCGCTGTTTCCAAGTGTCCACAAAGAGCTGCTGCTTGAAACTGTCCACATGCACATCTCCCATACTAGTGTGTTCGTTTCACTACCTGGATTTTGGTTTCCTCTTCTTTCTTTGAAATGACAAACCTTCTTTCTGCACGCTACACACACCTTGTAGCAGTTTCAGTTTGAAGCATGTTGGTGCTCTCAAAACGCTGTGTAACCTAGGTAGAGTGTGTCACTCTCCAGCACTGAATACACAACGTAGAGCTCCTTTCACCACAGACACGCAAAGACATCTTTTTGTGAAAGTCCTACTTCAGGTCACTTGGAAATGTAAGGGTTTCATCGAAACATGAAGTCAATCATGCTTTTGCACTCTGCAACCAATAGAAATGTACTTTTGTACATACCCGTCTGAATTTCACCGCAAAATGCCCTTCTTTTCTGGTTTGTTGAAAGTTCTCAACACATTAGGAGAAAGAGCGTGTTTGAGCAAGAGTGATGCTGTACGTTTTCCTGGATTTCAAGTGGTTTGGGAAACATACTCCTCGTTTTTCCACATGGTCTAAGAAACAACATGAGGCTTGCAAGAGATTGAAACAATGCATCCCAAAACGTATTCCAGCAGCGAAAACACACTTTTCTACAAAGACGTTGAAGGAGCAAGAAAAAGCCTAGTGGCTGAGTGTTCCTTCAGAGAGAAACACATGCTTTTCATCCTTCTGGAGTGAGTTGTGTGCCAGGAATTCATATGCATTTTGTACTGTGCAGAATGTAGCTACCTGCTCGGGAGTTGTGTCATAGAAGCACCTTTCCTGCAGGAGCTTATTGCAACATTCATTGTTTGGCTAAGTTTTTTAGGGGTGGTTTTGGAGGTCTTTCAACTTTGGCCAAATCCAGCTTCGTACGAAATGTTTTCACAGCGCTGTTTCCAAGTGTCCACAAAGAGCTGCTGCTTGAAACTGTCACATGCACATCTCCCATACTGGTGTGTTCGTTTCACTACCTGGATTTTGGTTTCCTCTTCTTTCTTTGAAATGACAAGCCTTCTTTCTGCACGCTACACACACCTTGTAGCAGTTTCAGTTTGAAGCATGTTGGTGCTCTCAAAACGCTGTGTAACCTAGGTAGTGCGTGTCACTCTCCAGCACTGAATATACAGCGTAGAGCTCCTTTCGCCACAGACACGCAAAGACATCTTTTTGTGAAAGTCCTACTTCAGGTCACTTGGAAATGTAAGGGTTTCATCGAAACATGAAGTCAATCATGCTTTTGCACTCTGCAATCAATAGAAATGTACTTTTGTACATACCCGTCTGAATTTCACCGCAAAATGCCCTTCTTTTCTGGTTTGTTGAAAGTTCTCAACACATTAGGAGAAAGAGCGTGTTTGAGCAAGAGTGATGCTGTACGTTTTCCTGGATTTCAAGTGGTTTGGGAAACATACTCCTCGTTTTTCCACATGGTCTAAGAAACAACATGAGGCTTGCAAGAGATTGAAACAATGCATCCCAAAACGTATTCCAGCAGCGAAAACACACTTTTCTACAAAGACGTTGAAGGAGCAAGAAAAAGCCTAGTGGCTGAGTGTTCCCTCAGAGAGAAACACATGCTTTTCATCCTTCTGGAGTGAGTTGTGTGCCAGGAATTCATATGCATTTTGTACTGTGCAGAATGTAGCTACCTGCTCGGGAGTTGTGTCATAGAAGCACCTTTCCTGCAGGAGCTTATTGCAACATTCATTGTTTGGCTAAGTTTTTTAGGGGTGGTTTTGGAGGTCTTTCAACTTTGGCCAAATCCAGCTTCGTACGAAATATTTTCACAGCGCTGTTTCCAAGTGTCCACAAAGAGCTGCTGCTTGAAACTGTCACATGCACATCTCCCATACTGGTGTGTTCGTTTCACTACCTGGATTTTGGTTTCCTCTTCTTTCTTTGAAATGACAAGCCTTCTTTCTGCACGCTACACACACCTTGTAGCAGTTTCAGTTTGAAGCATGTTGGTGCTCTCAAAACGCTGTGTAACCTAGGTAGTGCGTGTCACTCTCCAGCACTGAATATACAGCGTAGAGCTCCTTTCACCACAGACACGCAAAGACATCTTTTTGTGAAAGTCCTACTTCAGGTCACTTGGAAATGTAAGGGTTTCATCGAGAACATGAAGTCAATCATGCTTTTGCACTCTGCATCCAATAGAAATGTACATTTGTACATACCCGTCTGAATTTCACCGCAAAATGCCCTTCTTTTCTGGTTTGTTGAAAGTTCTCAACACATTAGGAGAAAGAGCGTGTTTGAGCAAGAGTGATGTTGTGCGTTTTCCTGGATTTCAAGTGATTTGGGAAACATACTCCTTATTTTTCCACATTGTGTAAGAAGCAACATGAGGCTTGCAAGAGATTGAAACAATGCATCCCCAAACGTATTCCAGCAGCGAAAACACACGTTTCTACAAAGACTTTGAAGGGGCAAGCAAAAGCCTAGTGGCTGAGTGATCTTTCTGAGAGAAACACATGCTTTTCATCCTTCTGGAGTGAGTTGTGTGCCAGGAATTCATATGCATTTTGTACTGTGCAGAATGTAGCTACCTGCTCGGGAGTTGTGTCATAGAAGCACCTTTCCTGCAGGAGCTTATTGCAACATTCATTGTTTGGCTAAGTTTTTTAGGGGTGGTTTTGGAGGTCTTTCAACTTTGGCCAAATCCAGCTTCGTACGAAATGTTTTCACAGCGCTGTTTCCAAGTGTCCACAAAGAGCTGCTGCTTGAAACTGTCACATGCACATCTCCCATACTGGTGTGTTCGTTTCACTACCTGGATTTTGGTTTCCTCTTCTTTCTTTGAAATGACAAGCCTTCTTTCTGCACGCTACACACACCTTGTAGCAGTTTCAGTTTGAAGCATGTTGGTGCTCTCAAAACGCTGTGTAACCTAGGTAGTGCGAGTCACTCTCCAGCACTGAATATACAGCGTAGAGCTCCTTTCACCACAGACACGCAAAGACATCTTTTTGTGAAAGTCCTACTTCAGGTCACTTGGAAATGTAAGGGTTTCATCGAGAACATGAAGTCAATCATGCTTTTGCACTCTGCATCCAATAGAAATGTACATTTGTACATACCCGTCTGAATTTCACCGCAAAATGCCCTTCTTTTCTGGTTTGTTGAAAGTTCTCAACACATTAGGAGAAAGAGCGTGTTTGAGCAAGAGTGATGTTGTGCGTTTTCCTGGATTTCAAGTGATTTGGGAAACATACTCCTTATTTTTCCACATTGTGTAAGAAGCAACATGAGGCTTGCAAGAGATTGAAACAATGCATCCCCAAACGTATTCCAGCAGCGAAAACACACGTTTCTACAAAGACTTTGAAGGGGCAAGCAAAAGCCTAGTGGCTGAGTGTTCTTTCTGAGAGAAACACATGCTTTTCATCCTTCTGGAGTGAGTTGTGTGCCAGGAATTCATATGCATTTTGTACTGTGCAGAATGTAGCTACCTGCTCGGGAGTTGTGTCATAGAAGCACCTTTCCTGCAGGAGCTTATTGCAACATTCATTGTTTGGCTAAGTTTTTTAGGGGTGGTTTTGGAGGTCTTTCAACTTTGGCCAAATCCAGCTTCGTACGAAATGTTTTCACAGCGCTGTTTCCAAGTGTCCACAAAGAGCTGCTGCTTGAAACTGTCACATGCACATCTCCCATACTGGTGTGTTCGTTTCACTACCTGGATTTTGGTTTCCTCTTCTTTCTTTGAAATGACAAGCCTTCTTTCTGCACGCTACACACACCTTGTAGCAGTTTCAGTTTGAAGCATGTTGGTGCTCTCAAAACGCTGTGTAACCTAGGTAGAGTGTGTCACTCTCCAGCACTGAATATACAGCGTAGAGCTCCTTTCACCACAAACACGCAAAGACATCTTTTTGTGAAAGTCCTACTTCAGGTCACTTGGAAATGTTAGGGTTTCATCGAGAACATGAAGTCAATCATGCTTTTGCACTCTGCAACCAATAGAAATGTACTTTTGTACATACCCGTCTGAATTTCACCGCAAAATGCCCTTCTTTTCTGGTTTGTTGAAAGTTCTCAACACATTAGGAGAAAGAGCGTGTTTGAGCAAGAGTGATGTTGTGCATTTTCGTGGATTTCAAGTGATTTGTGAAACATACTCCTTATTTTTCCACATTGTGTAAGAAGCAACATGAGGCTTGCAAGAGATTGAAACAATGCATCCCAAAACGTATTCCAGCAGCGAAAACACACTTTTCTACAAAGACGTTGAAGGAGCAAGAAAAAGCCTAGTGGCTGAGTGTTCCTTCAGAGAGAAACACATGCTTTTCATCCTTCTGGAGTGAGTTGTGTGCCAGGAATTCATATGCATTTTGTACTGTGCAGAATGTAGCTACCTGCTCGGGAGTTGTGTCATAGAAGCACCTTTCCTGCAGGAGCTTATTGCAACATTCATTGTTTGGCTAAGTTTTTTAGGGGTGGTTTTGGAGGTCTTTCAACTTTGGCCAAATCCAGCTTCGTACGAAATGTTTTCACAGCGCTGTTTCCAAGTGTCCACAAAGAGCTGCTGCTTGAAACTGTCACATGCACATCTCCCATACTGGTGTGTTCGTTTCACTACCTGGATTTTGGTTTCCTCTTCTTTCTTTGAAATGACAAACCTTCTTTCTGCACGCTACACACACCTTGTAGCAGTTTCAGTTTGAAGCATGTTGGTGCTCTCAAAACGCTGTGTAACCTAGGTAGAGTGTGTCACTCTCCAGCACTGAATACACAACGTAGAGCTCCTTTCACCACAGACACGCAAAGACATCTTTTTGTGAAAGTCCTACTTCAGGTCACTTGGAAATGTAAGGGTTTCATCGAAACATGAAGTCAATCATGCTTTTGCACTCTGCAACCAATAGAAATGTACTTTTGTACATACCCGTCTGAATTTCACCGCAAAATGCCCTTCTTTTCTGGTTTGTTGAAAGTTCTCAACACATTAGGAGAAAGAGCGTGTTTGAGCAAGAGTGATGCTGTACGTTTTCCTGGATTTCAAGTGGTTTGGGAAACATACTCCTCGTTTTTCCACATGGTCTAAGAAACAACATGAGGCTTGCAAGAGATTGAAACAATGCATCCCAAAACGTATTCCAGCAGCGAAAACACACTTTTCTACAAAGACGTTGAAGGAGCAAGAAAAAGCCTAGTGGCTGAGTGTTCCTTCAGAGAGAAACACATGCTTTTCATCCTTCTGGAGTGAGTTGTGTGCCAGGAATTCATATGCATTTTGTACTGTGCAGAATGTAGCTACCTGCTCGGGAGTTGTGTCATAGAAGCACCTTTCCTGCAGGAGCTTATTGCAACATTCATTGTTTGGCTAAGTTTTTTAGGGGTGGTTTTGGAGGTCTTTCAACTTTGGCCAAATCCAGCTTCGTACGAAATGTTTTCACAGCGCTGTTTCCAAGTGTCCACAAAGAGCTGCTGCTTGAAACTGTCACATGCACATCTCCCATACTGGTGTGTTCGTTTCACTACCTGGATTTTGGTTTCCTCTTCTTTCTTTGAAATGACAAGCCTTCTTTCTGCACGCTACACACACCTTGTAGCAGTTTCAGTTTGAAGCATGTTGGTGCTCTCAAAACGCTGTGTAACCTAGGTAGTGCGTGTCACTCTCCAGCACTGAATATACAGCGTAGAGCTCCTTTCGCCACAGACACGCAAAGACATCTTTTTGTGAAAGTCCTACTTCAGGTCACTTGGAAATGTAAGGGTTTCATCGAAACATGAAGTCAATCATGCTTTTGCACTCTGCAACCAATAGAAATGTACTTTTGTACATACCCGTCTGAATTTCACCGCAAAATGCCCTTCTTTTCTGGTTTGTTGAAAGTTCTCAACACATTAGGAGAAAGAGCGTGTTTGAGCAAGAGTGATGCTGTACGTTTTCCTGGATTTCAAGTGGTTTGGGAAACATACTCCTCGTTTTTCCACATGGTCTAAGAAACAACATGAGGCTTGCAAGAGATTGAAACAATGCATCCCAAAACGTATTCCAGCAGCGAAAACACACTTTTCTACAAAGACGTTGAAGGAGCAAGAAAAAGCCTAGTGGCTGAGTGTTCCCTCAGAGAGAAACACATGCTTTTCATCCTTCTGGAGTGAGTTGTGTGCCAGGAATTCATATGCATTTTGTACTGTGCAGAATGTAGCTACCTGCTCGGGAGTTGTGTCATAGAAGCACCTTTCCTGCAGGAGCTTATTGCAACATTCATTGTTTGGCTAAGTTTTTTAGGGGTGGTTTTGGAGGTCTTTCAACTTTGGCCAAATCCAGCTTCGTACGAAATATTTTCACAGCGCTGTTTCCAAGTGTCCACAAAGAGCTGCTGCTTGAAACTGTCACATGCACATCTCCCATACTGGTGTGTTCGTTTCACTACCTGGATTTTGGTTTCCTCTTCTTTCTTTGAAATGACAAGCCTTCTTTCTGCACGCTACACACACCTTGTAGCAGTTTCAGTTTGAAGCATGTTGGTGCTCTCAAAACGCTGTGTAACCTAGGTAGTGCGTGTCACTCTCCAGCACTGAATATACAGCGTAGAGCTCCTTTCACCACAGACACGCAAAGACATCTTTTTGTGAAAGTCCTACTTCAGGTCACTTGGAAATGTAAGGGTTTCATCGAGAACATGAAGTCAATCATGCTTTTGCACTCTGCATCCAATAGAAATGTACATTTGTACATACCCGTCTGAATTTCACCGCAAAATGCCCTTCTTTTCTGGTTTGTTGAAAGTTCTCAACACATTAGGAGAAAGAGCGTGTTTGAGCAAGAGTGATGTTGTGCGTTTTCCTGGATTTCAAGTGATTTGGGAAACATACTCCTTATTTTTCCACATTGTGTAAGAAGCAACATGAGGCTTGCAAGAGATTGAAACAATGCATCCCCAAACGTATTCCAGCAGCGAAAACACACGTTTCTACAAAGACTTTGAAGGGGCAAGCAAAAGCCTAGTGGCTGAGTGATCTTTCTGAGAGAAACACATGCTTTTCATCCTTCTGGAGTGAGTTGTGTGCCAGGAATTCATATGCATTTTGTACTGTGCAGAATGTAGCTACCTGCTCGGGAGTTGTGTCATAGAAGCACCTTTCCTGCAGGAGCTTATTGCAACATTCATTGTTTGGCTAAGTTTTTTAGGGGTGGTTTTGGAGGTCTTTCAACTTTGGCCAAATCCAGCTTCGTACGAAATGTTTTCACAGCGCTGTTTCCAAGTGTCCACAAAGAGCTGCTGCTTGAAACTGTCACATGCACATCTCCCATACTGGTGTGTTCGTTTCACTACCTGGATTTTGGTTTCCTCTTCTTTCTTTGAAATGACAAGCCTTCTTTCTGCACGCTACACACACCTTGTAGCAGTTTCAGTTTGAAGCATGTTGGTGCTCTCAAAACGCTGTGTAACCTAGGTAGTGCGAGTCACTCTCCAGCACTGAATATACAGCGTAGAGCTCCTTTCACCACAGACACGCAAAGACATCTTTTTGTGAAAGTCCTACTTCAGGTCACTTGGAAATGTAAGGGTTTCATCGAGAACATGAAGTCAATCATGCTTTTGCACTCTGCATCCAATAGAAATGTACATTTGTACATACCCGTCTGAATTTCACCGCAAAATGCCCTTCTTTTCTGGTTTGTTGAAAGTTCTCAACACATTAGGAGAAAGAGCGTGTTTGAGCAAGAGTGATGTTGTGCGTTTTCCTGGATTTCAAGTGATTTGGGAAACATACTCCTTATTTTTCCACATTGTGTAAGAAGCAACATGAGGCTTGCAAGAGATTGAAACAATGCATCCCCAAACGTATTCCAGCAGCGAAAACACACGTTTCTACAAAGACTTTGAAGGGGCAAGCAAAAGCCTAGTGGCTGAGTGTTCTTTCTGAGAGAAACACATGCTTTTCATCCTTCTGGAGTGAGTTGTGTGCCAGGAATTCATATGCATTTTGTACTGTGCAGAATGTAGCTACCTGCTCGGGAGTTGTGTCATAGAAGCACCTTTCCTGCAGGAGCTTATTGCAACATTCATTGTTTGGCTAAGTTTTTTAGGGGTGGTTTTGGAGGTCTTTCAACTTTGGCCAAATCCAGCTTCGTACGAAATGTTTTCACAGCGCTGTTTCCAAGTGTCCACAAAGAGCTGCTGCTTGAAACTGTCACATGCACATCTCCCATACTGGTGTGTTCGTTTCACTACCTGGATTTTGGTTTCCTCTTCTTTCTTTGAAATGACAAGCCTTCTTTCTGCACGCTACACACACCTTGTAGCAGTTTCAGTTTGAAGCATGTTGGTGCTCTCAAAACGCTGTGTAACCTAGGTAGAGTGTGTCACTCTCCAGCACTGAATATACAGCGTAGAGCTCCTTTCACCACAAACACGCAAAGACATCTTTTTGTGAAAGTCCTACTTCAGGTCACTTGGAAATGTTAGGGTTTCATCGAGAACATGAAGTCAATCATGCTTTTGCACTCTGCAACCAATAGAAATGTACTTTTGTACATACCCGTCTGAATTTCACCGCAAAATGCCCTTCTTTTCTGGTTTGTTGAAAGTTCTCAACACATTAGGAGAAAGAGCGTGTTTGAGCAAGAGTGATGTTGTGCATTTTCGTGGATTTCAAGTGATTTGTGAAACATACTCCTTATTTTTCCACATTGTGTAAGAAGCAACATGAGGCTTGCAAGAGATTGAAACAATGCATCCCAAAACGTATTCCAGCAGCGAAAACACACTTTTCTACAAAGACGTTGAAGGAGCAAGAAAAAGCCTAGTGGCTGAGTGTTCCTTCAGAGAGAAACACATGCTTTTCATCCTTCTGGAGTGAGTTGTGTGCCAGGAATTCATATGCATTTTGTACTGTGCAGAATGTAGCTACCTGCTCGGGAGTTGTGTCATAGAAGCACCTTTCCTGCAGGAGCTTATTGCAACATTCATTGTTTGGCTAAGTTTTTTAGGGGTGGTTTTGGAGGTCTTTCAACTTTGGCCAAATCCAGCTTCGTACGAAATGTTTTCACAGCGCTGTTTCCAAATGTCCACAAAGAGCTGCTGCTTGAAACTGTCACATGCACATCTCCCATACTGGTGTGTTCGTTTCACTACCTGGATTTTGGTTTCCTCTTCTTTCTTTGAAATGACAAGCCTTCTTTCTGCACGCTACACACACCTTGTAGCAGTTTCAGTTTGAAGCATGTTGGTGCTCTCAAAACGCTGTGTAACCCAGGTAGTGCGTGTCACTCTCCAGCACTGAATATACAGCGTAGAGCTCCTTTCGCCACAGACACGCAAAGACATCTTTTTGTGAAAGTCCTACTTCAGGTCACTTGGAAATGTAAGGGTTTCATCGAAACATGAAGTCAATCATGCTTTTGCACTCTGCAACCAATAGAAATGTACTTTTGTACATACCCGTCTGAATTTCACCGCAAAATGCCCTTCTTTTCTGGTTTGTTGAAAGTTCTCAACACATTAGGAGAAAGAGCGTGTTTGAGCAAGAGTGATGCTGTACGTTTTCCTGGATTTCAAGTGGTTTGGGAAACATACTCCTCGTTTTTCCACATGGTCTAAGAAACAACATGAGGCTTGCAAGAGATTGAAACAATGCATCCCAAAACGTATTCCAGCAGCGAAAACACACTTTTCTACAAAGACGTTGAAGGAGCAAGAAAAAGCCTAGTGGCTGAGTGTTCCCTCAGAGAGAAACACATGCTTTTCATCCTTCTGGAGTGAGTTGTGTGCCAGGAATTCATATGCATTTTGTACTGTGCAGAATGTAGCTACCTGCTCGGGAGTTGTGTCATAGAAGCACCTTTCCTGCAGGAGCTTATTGCAACATTCATTGTTTGGCTAAGTTTTTTAGGGGTGGTTTTGGAGGTCTTTCAACTTTGGCCAAATCCAGCTTCGTACGAAATATTTTCACAGCGCTGTTTCCAAGTGTCCACAAAGAGCTGCTGCTTGAAACTGTCACATGCACATCTCCCATACTGGTGTGTTCGTTTCACTACCTGGATTTTGGTTTCCTCTTCTTTCTTTGAAATGACAAGCCTTCTTTCTGCACGCTACACACACCTTGTAGCAGTTTCAGTTTGAAGCATGTTGGTGCTCTCAAAACGCTGTGTAACCTAGGTAGTGCGTGTCACTCTCCAGCACTGAATATACAGCGTAGAGCTCCTTTCACCACAGACACGCAAAGACATCTTTTTGTGAAAGTCCTACTTCAGGTCACTTGGAAATGTAAGGGTTTCATCGAGAACATGAAGTCAATCATGCTTTTGCACTCTGCATCCAATAGAAATGTACATTTGTACATACCCGTCTGAATTTCACCGCAAAATGCCCTTCTTTTCTGGTTTGTTGAAAGTTCTCAACACATTAGGAGAAAGAGCGTGTTTGAGCAAGAGTGATGTTGTGCGTTTTCCTGGATTTCAAGTGATTTGGGAAACATACTCCTTATTTTTCCACATTGTGTAAGAAGCAACATGAGGCTTGCAAGAGATTGAAACAATGCATCCCCAAACGTATTCCAGCAGCGAAAACACACGTTTCTACAAAGACTTTGAAGGGGCAAGCAAAAGCCTAGTGGCTGAGTGTTCTTTCTGAGAGAAACACATGCTTTTCATCCTTCTGGAGTGAGTTGTGTGCCAGGAATTCATATGCATTTTGTACTGTGCAGAATGTAGCTACCTGCTCGGGAGTTGTGTCATAGAAGCACCTTTCCTGCAGGAGCTTATTGCAACATTCATTGTTTGGCTAAGTTTTTTAGGGGTGGTTTTGGAGGTCTTTCAACTTTGGCCAAATCCAGCTTCGTACGAAATGTTTTCACAGCGCTGTTTCCAAGTGTCCACAAAGAGCTGCTGCTTGAAACTGTCACATGCACATCTCCCATACTGGTGTGTTCGTTTCACTACCTGGATTTTGGTTTCCTCTTCTTTCTTTGAAATGACAAGCCTTCTTTCTGCACGCTACACACACCTTGTAGCAGTTTCAGTTTGAAGCATGTTGGTGCTCTCAAAACGCTGTGTAACCTAGGTAGAGTGTGTCACTCTCCAGCACTGAATATACAGCGTAGAGCTCCTTTCACCACAAACACGCAAAGACATCTTTTTGTGAAAGTCCTACTTCAGGTCACTTGGAAATGTTAGGGTTTCATCGAGAACATGAAGTCAATCATGCTTTTGCACTCTGCAACCAATAGAAATGTACTTTTGTACATACCCGTCTGAATTTCACCGCAAAATGCCCTTCTTTTCTGGTTTGTTGAAAGTTCTCAACACATTAGGAGAAAGAGCGTGTTTGAGCAAGAGTGATGTTGTGCATTTTCGTGGATTTCAAGTGATTTGTGAAACATACTCCTTATTTTTCCACATTGTGTAAGAAGCAACATGAGGCTTGCAAGAGATTGAAACAATGCATCCCAAAACGTATTCCAGCAGCGAAAACACACGTTTCTACAAAGACTTTGAAGGGGCAAGCAAAAGCCTAGTGGCTGAGTGTTCTTTCTGAGAGAAACACATGCTTTTCATCCTTCTGGAGTGAGTTGTGTGCCAGGAATTCATATGCATTTTGTACTGTGCAGAATGTAGCTACCTGCTCGGGAGTTGTGTCATAGAAGCACCTTTCCTGCAGGAGCTTATTGCGACATTCATTGTTTGGCTAAGTTTTTTAGGGGTGGTTTTGGAGGTCTTTCAACTTTGGCCAAATCCAGCTTCGTACGAAATATTTTCACAGCGCTGTTTCCAAGTGTCCACAAAGAGCTGCTGCTTGAAACTGTCCACATCCACATCTCCCATACTGGTGTGTTCGTTTCACTACCTGGATTTTGGTTTCCTCTTCTTTCTTTGAAATGACAAGCCTTCTTTCTGCACGCTACACACACCTTGTAGCAGTTTCAGTTTGAAGCATGTTGGTGCTCTCAAAACGCAGTGTAACCTAGGTAGAGTGTGTCACTCTCCAGCACTGAATACACAACGTAGAGCTCCTTTCACCACAGACACGCAAAGACATCTTTTTGTGAAAGTCCTACTTCAGGTCACTTGGAAATGTAAGGGTTTCATCGAGAACATGAAGTCAATCATGCTTTTGCACTCTGCAACCAATAGAAATGTACTTTTGTACATACCCGTCTGAATTTCACCGCAAAATGCCCTTCTTTTCTGGTTTGTTGAAAGTTCTCAACACATTAGTAGAAAGAGCGTGTTTGAGCAAGAGTGATGCTGTGCGTTTTCCTGGATTTCAATTGATTTGGGAAACATACTCCTTATTTTTCCGCATGGTCTAAGAAACAACATGAGGCTTGCAAGAGATTGAAACAATGCATCCCAAAACGTATTCCAGCAGCGAAATCACACGTTTCTACAAAGACTTTGAAGGAGCAAGCAAAAGCCTAGTGGCTGAGTGTTCTTTCAGAGAGAAACACATGCTTTTCATCCTTATGGAGTGAGTTTTGTGCCAGGAATTCATATGCATTTTGTACTGTGCAGAATGTAGCTACCTGCTCGGGAGTTGTGTCATAGAAGCACCTTTCCTGCAGGAGCTTTTTGCAACATACCTTGTTTGGCTAAGTTCTTTAGGGGTGGTTTTGGAAGGTCTTTCAACTTTGGCCATATCCCGCTTCGTACGAAATTTTTTCACAGCGCTGTTTCCAAGTGTCCACAAAGAGCTGCTGCTTGAAACTGTCCACATGCACATCTCCCATACTGGTGTGTTCGTTTCACTACCTGGATTTTGGTTTCCTCTTCTTTCTTTGAAATGACAAGCCTTCTTTCTGCACGCTACACACACCTTGTAGGAGTTTCAGTTTCAAGCATGTTGGTGCTCTCAAAAGGCTCTGTAACCTAGGTAGAGTGTGTCACTCTCCAGCACTGAATACACAACGTAGAGCTCCTTTCACCACAGACACGCAAAGACATCTTTTTGTGAAAGCCCTACTTCAGGTCACTTGGAAATGTAAGGGTTTCATCGAGAACATGAAGTCAATCATGCCTTTGCACTCTGCAACCAATAGCAATGTACTTTTGTACATTCCCGTCTGAATTTCACCGCAAAATGCCCTTCTTTTCTGGTTTGTTGATAGTTCTCTACACATTAGGAGAAAGAGCGTGTTTGAGCAATAGTGATGCAGTGTGCGTTTTCCTGGATTTCAAGTGATTTGGGATACATAATCCTCGTTTTTCCACATGGTCTAAGAAACAACATGAGGCTTGCAAGAGATTGAAACAATGCATCCCCAAACGTATTGCAGCAGCGAAAACACACGTTTCTACAAAGACTTTGAAGGAGCAAGCAAAAGCCTAGTGGCTGAGTGTTCTTTCAGAGAGAAACACACACTTGGAAATGTAAGGGTTTCATCGACAACATGAAGTCAATCATGCTTTTGCACTCTGCAACCAATAGGAATGTACTTTTGTACATACCGGTCTGAATTTCACCGCAAAATGCCCTCTTTTCTGGTTTGTTGAGAGTTCTCAACACATTAGGAGAAAGAGCGTGTTTGAGCAAGAGTGATGCAGTGTGCGTTTTCCTGGAATTCAAGTGATTTGGGAAACATAATCCTCGTTTTTCCGCATGGTCTAAGAAACAACATGAGGCTTGCAAGAGATTGAAACAATGCATCCCCAAACGTATTCCAGCAGTGAAAACACACGTTTCTACAAAGACTTTGAAGGAGCAAGCAAAAGCCTAGTGGCTGAGTGTTCTTTCAGAGAGAGACACATGCTTTTCATCCTTATGGAGTGAGTTTTGTGCCAGGAATTCATATGCATTTTGTACTGTGCAGAATGTAGCTACCTGCTCGGGAGTTGTGTCATAGAAGCACCTTTCCTGCAGGAGCTTATTGCAACATTCATTGTTTGGCTAAGTTCTTTAGGGGTGGTTTTGGAAGGTCTTTCAACTTTGGCCAAATCCCGCTTCGTACGAAATTTTTTCACAGCGCTGTTTCCAAGTGTCCACAAAGAGCTGCTGCTTGAAACTGTCCACATGCACATCTCCCATACTAGTGTGTTCGTTTCACTACCTGGATTTTGGTTTCCTCTTCTTTCTTTGAAATGACAAACCTTCTTTCTGCACGCTACACACACCTTGTAGCAGTTTCAGTTTGAAGCATGTTGGTGCTCTCAAAACGCTGTGTAACCTAGGTAGAGTGTGTCACTCTCCAGCACTGAATACACAACGTAGAGCTCCTTTCACCACAGACACGCAAAGACATCTTTTTGTGAAAGTCCTACTTCAGGTCACTTGGAAATGTAAGGGTTTCATCGAAACATGAAGTCAATCGTGCTTTTGCACTCTGCAACCAATAGAAATGTACTTTTGTACATACCCGTCTGAATTTCACCGCAAAATGCCCTTCTTTTCTGGTTTGTTGAAAGTTCTCAACACATTAGGAGAAAGAGCGTGTTTGAGCAAGAGTGATGCTGTACGTTTTCCTGGATTTCAAGTGGTTTGGGAAACATACTCCTCGTTTTTCCACATGGTCTAAGAAACAACATGAGGCTTGCAAGAGATTGAAACAATGCATCCCAAAACGTATTCCAGCAGCGAAAACACACTTTTCTACAAAGACGTTGAAGGAGCAAGAAAAAGCCTAGTGGCTGAGTGTTCCTTCAGAGAGAAACACATGCTTTTCATCCTTCTGGAGTGAGTTGTGTGCCAGGAATTCATATGCATTTTGTACTGTGCAGAATGTAGCTACCTGCTCGGGAGTTGTGTCATAGAAGCACCTTTCCTGCAGGAGCTTATTGCAACATTCATTGTTTGGCTAAGTTTTTTAGGGGTGGTTTTGGAGGTCTTTCAACTTTGGCCAAATCCAGCTTCGTACGAAATGTTTTCACAGCGCTGTTTCCAAGTGTCCACAAAGAGCTGCTGCTTGAAACTGTCACATGCACATCTCCCATACTGGTGTGTTCGTTTCACTACCTGGATTTTGGTTTCCTCTTCTTTCTTTGAAATGACAAGCCTTCTTTCTGCACGCTACACACACCTTGTAGCAGTTTCAGTTTGAAGCATGTTGGTGCTCTCAAAACGCTGTGTAACCTAGGTAGTGCGTGTCACTCTCCAGCACTGAATATACAGCGTAGAGCTCCTTTCGCCACAGACACGCAAAGACATCTTTTTGTGAAAGTCCTACTTCAGGTCACTTGGAAATGTAAGGGTTTCATCGAGAACATGAAGTCAATCATGCTTTTGCACTCTGCAACCAATAGAAATGTACTTTTGTACATACCCGTCTGAATTTCACCGCAAAATGCCCTTCTTTTCTGGTTTGTTGAAAGTTCTCAACACATTAGGAGAAAGAGCGTGTTTGAGCAAGAGTGATGTTGTGCGTTTTCCTGGATTTCAAGTGATTTGGGAAACATACTCCTTATTTTTCCACATTGTGTAAGAAGCAACATGAGGCTTGCAAGAGATTGAAACAATGCATCCCCAAACGTATTCCAGCAGCGAAAACACACGTTTCTACAAAGACTTTGAAGGGGCAAGCAAAAGCCTAGTGGCTGAGTGTTCTTTCTGAGAGAAACACATGCTTTTCATCCTTCTGGAGTGAGTTGTGTGCCAGGAATTCATATGCATTTTGTACTGTGCAGAATGTAGCTACCTGCTCGGGAGTTGTGTCATAGAAGCACCTTTCCTGCAGGAGCTTATTGCAACATTCATTGTTTGGCTAAGTTTTTTAGGGGTGGTTTTGGAGGTCTTTCAACTTTGGCCAAATCCAGCTTCGTACGAAATGTTTTCACAGCGCTGTTTCCAAGTGTCCACAAAGAGCTGCTGCTTGAAACTGTCACATGCACATCTCCCATACTGGTGTGTTCGTTTCACTACCTGGATTTTGGTTTCCTCTTCTTTCTTTGAAATGACAAGCCTTCTTTCTGCACGCTACACACACCTTGTAGCAGTTTCAGTTTGAAGCATGTTGGTGCTCTCAAAACGCTGTGTAACCTAGGTAGAGTGTGTCACTCTCCAGCACTGAATATACAGCGTAGAGCTCCTTTCACCACAAACACGCAAAGACATCTTTTTGTGAAAGTCCTACTTCAGGTCACTTGGAAATGTTAGGGTTTCATCGAGAACATGAAGTCAATCATGCTTTTGCACTCTGCAACCAATAGAAATGTACTTTTGTACATACCCGTCTGAATTTCACCGCAAAATGCCCTTCTTTTCTGGTTTGTTGAAAGTTCTCAACACATTAGGAGAAAGAGCGTGTTTGAGCAAGAGTGATGTTGTGCATTTTCGTGGATTTCAAGTGATTTGTGAAACATACTCCTTATTTTTCCACATTGTGTAAGAAGCAACATGAGGCTTGCAAGAGATTGAAACAATGCATCCCAAAACGTATTCCAGCAGCGAAAACACACTTTTCTACAAAGACGTTGAAGGAGCAAGAAAAAGCCTAGTGGCTGAGTGTTCCTTCAGAGAGAAACACATGCTTTTCATCCTTCTGGAGTGAGTTGTGTGCCAGGAATTCATATGCATTTTGTACTGTGCAGAATGTAGCTACCTGCTCGGGAGTTGTGTCATAGAAGCACCTTTCCTGCAGGAGCTTATTGCAACATTCATTGTTTGGCTAAGTTTTTTAGGGGTGGTTTTGGAGGTCTTTCAACTTTGGCCAAATCCAGCTTCGTACGAAATGTTTTCACAGCGCTGTTTCCAAGTGTCCACAAAGAGCTGCTGCTTGAAACTGTCACATGCACATCTCCCATACTGGTGTGTTCGTTTCACTACCTGGATTTTGGTTTCCTCTTCTTTCTTTGAAATGACAAACCTTCTTTCTGCACGCTACACACACCTTGTAGCAGTTTCAGTTTGAAGCATGTTGGTGCTCTCAAAACGCTGTGTAACCTAGGTAGAGTGTGTCACTCTCCAGCACTGAATACACAACGTAGAGCTCCTTTCACCACAGACACGCAAAGACATCTTTTTGTGAAAGTCCTACTTCAGGTCACTTGGAAATGTAAGGGTTTCATCGAAACATGAAGTCAATCATGCTTTTGCACTCTGCAACCAATAGAAATGTACTTTTGTACATACCCGTCTGAATTTCACCGCAAAATGCCCTTCTTTTCTGGTTTGTTGAAAGTTCTCAACACATTAGGAGAAAGAGCGTGTTTGAGCAAGAGTGATGCTGTACGTTTTCCTGGATTTCAAGTGGTTTGGGAAACATACTCCTCGTTTTTCCACATGGTCTAAGAAACAACATGAGGCTTGCAAGAGATTGAAACAATGCATCCCAAAACGTATTCCAGCAGCGAAAACACACTTTTCTACAAAGACGTTGAAGGAGCAAGAAAAAGCCTAGTGGCTGAGTGTTCCTTCAGAGAGAAACACATGCTTTTCATCCTTCTGGAGTGAGTTGTGTGCCAGGAATTCATATGCATTTTGTACTGTGCAGAATGTAGCTACCTGCTCGGGAGTTGTGTCATAGAAGCACCTTTCCTGCAGGAGCTTATTGCAACATTCATTGTTTGGCTAAGTTTTTTAGGGGTGGTTTTGGAGGTCTTTCAACTTTGGCCAAATCCAGCTTCGTACGAAATGTTTTCACAGCGCTGTTTCCAAGTGTCCACAAAGAGCTGCTGCTTGAAACTGTCACATGCACATCTCCCATACTGGTGTGTTCGTTTCACTACCTGGATTTTGGTTTCCTCTTCTTTCTTTGAAATGACAAGCCTTCTTTCTGCACGCTACACACACCTTGTAGCAGTTTCAGTTTGAAGCATGTTGGTGCTCTCAAAACGCTGTGTAACCTAGGTAGTGCGTGTCACTCTCCAGCACTGAATATACAGCGTAGAGCTCCTTTCGCCACAGACACGCAAAGACATCTTTTTGTGAAAGTCCTACTTCAGGTCACTTGGAAATGTAAGGGTTTCATCGAAACATGAAGTCAATCATGCTTTTGCACTCTGCAACCAATAGAAATGTACTTTTGTACATACCCGTCTGAATTTCACCGCAAAATGCCCTTCTTTTCTGGTTTGTTGAAAGTTCTCAACACATTAGGAGAAAGAGCGTGTTTGAGCAAGAGTGATGCTGTACGTTTTCCTGGATTTCAAGTGGTTTGGGAAACATACTCCTCGTTTTTCCACATGGTCTAAGAAACAACATGAGGCTTGCAAGAGATTGAAACAATGCATCCCAAAACGTATTCCAGCAGCGAAAACACACTTTTCTACAAAGACGTTGAAGGAGCAAGAAAAAGCCTAGTGGCTGAGTGTTCCCTCAGAGAGAAACACATGCTTTTCATCCTTCTGGAGTGAGTTGTGTGCCAGGAATTCATATGCATTTTGTACTGTGCAGAATGTAGCTACCTGCTCGGGAGTTGTGTCATAGAAGCACCTTTCCTGCAGGAGCTTATTGCAACATTCATTGTTTGGCTAAGTTTTTTAGGGGTGGTTTTGGAGGTCTTTCAACTTTGGCCAAATCCAGCTTCGTACGAAATATTTTCACAGCGCTGTTTCCAAGTGTCCACAAAGAGCTGCTGCTTGAAACTGTCACATGCACATCTCCCATACTGGTGTGTTCGTTTCACTACCTGGATTTTGGTTTCCTCTTCTTTCTTTGAAATGACAAGCCTTCTTTCTGCACGCTACACACACCTTGTAGCAGTTTCAGTTTGAAGCATGTTGGTGCTCTCAAAACGCTGTGTAACCTAGGTAGTGCGTGTCACTCTCCAGCACTGAATATACAGCGTAGAGCTCCTTTCACCACAGACACGCAAAGACATCTTTTTGTGAAAGTCCTACTTCAGGTCACTTGGAAATGTAAGGGTTTCATCGAGAACATGAAGTCAATCATGCTTTTGCACTCTGCATCCAATAGAAATGTACATTTGTACATACCCGTCTGAATTTCACCGCAAAATGCCCTTCTTTTCTGGTTTGTTGAAAGTTCTCAACACATTAGGAGAAAGAGCGTGTTTGAGCAAGAGTGATGTTGTGCGTTTTCCTGGATTTCAAGTGATTTGGGAAACATACTCCTTATTTTTCCACATTGTGTAAGAAGCAACATGAGGCTTGCAAGAGATTGAAACAATGCATCCCCAAACGTATTCCAGCAGCGAAAACACACGTTTCTACAAAGACTTTGAAGGGGCAAGCAAAAGCCTAGTGGCTGAGTGATCTTTCTGAGAGAAACACATGCTTTTCATCCTTCTGGAGTGAGTTGTGTGCCAGGAATTCATATGCATTTTGTACTGTGCAGAATGTAGCTACCTGCTCGGGAGTTGTGTCATAGAAGCACCTTTCCTGCAGGAGCTTATTGCAACATTCATTGTTTGGCTAAGTTTTTTAGGGGTGGTTTTGGAGGTCTTTCAACTTTGGCCAAATCCAGCTTCGTACGAAATGTTTTCACAGCGCTGTTTCCAAGTGTCCACAAAGAGCTGCTGCTTGAAACTGTCACATGCACATCTCCCATACTGGTGTGTTCGTTTCACTACCTGGATTTTGGTTTCCTCTTCTTTCTTTGAAATGACAAGCCTTCTTTCTGCACGCTACACACACCTTGTAGCAGTTTCAGTTTGAAGCATGTTGGTGCTCTCAAAACGCTGTGTAACCTAGGTAGTGCGAGTCACTCTCCAGCACTGAATATACAGCGTAGAGCTCCTTTCACCACAGACACGCAAAGACATCTTTTTGTGAAAGTCCTACTTCAGGTCACTTGGAAATGTAAGGGTTTCATCGAGAACATGAAGTCAATCATGCTTTTGCACTCTGCATCCAATAGAAATGTACATTTGTACATACCCGTCTGAATTTCACCGCAAAATGCCCTTCTTTTCTGGTTTGTTGAAAGTTCTCAACACATTAGGAGAAAGAGCGTGTTTGAGCAAGAGTGATGTTGTGCGTTTTCCTGGATTTCAAGTGATTTGGGAAACATACTCCTTATTTTTCCACATTGTGTAAGAAGCAACATGAGGCTTGCAAGAGATTGAAACAATGCATCCCCAAACGTATTCCAGCAGCGAAAACACACGTTTCTACAAAGACTTTGAAGGGGCAAGCAAAAGCCTAGTGGCTGAGTGTTCTTTCTGAGAGAAACACATGCTTTTCATCCTTCTGGAGTGAGTTGTGTGCCAGGAATTCATATGCATTTTGTACTGTGCAGAATGTAGCTACCTGCTCGGGAGTTGTGTCATAGAAGCACCTTTCCTGCAGGAGCTTATTGCAACATTCATTGTTTGGCTAAGTTTTTTAGGGGTGGTTTTGGAGGTCTTTCAACTTTGGCCAAATCCAGCTTCGTACGAAATGTTTTCACAGCGCTGTTTCCAAGTGTCCACAAAGAGCTGCTGCTTGAAACTGTCACATGCACATCTCCCATACTGGTGTGTTCGTTTCACTACCTGGATTTTGGTTTCCTCTTCTTTCTTTGAAATGACAAGCCTTCTTTCTGCACGCTACACACACCTTGTAGCAGTTTCAGTTTGAAGCATGTTGGTGCTCTCAAAACGCTGTGTAACCTAGGTAGAGTGTGTCACTCTCCAGCACTGAATATACAGCGTAGAGCTCCTTTCACCACAAACACGCAAAGACATCTTTTTGTGAAAGTCCTACTTCAGGTCACTTGGAAATGTTAGGGTTTCATCGAGAACATGAAGTCAATCATGCTTTTGCACTCTGCAACCAATAGAAATGTACTTTTGTACATACCCGTCTGAATTTCACCGCAAAATGCCCTTCTTTTCTGGTTTGTTGAAAGTTCTCAACACATTAGGAGAAAGAGCGTGTTTGAGCAAGAGTGATGTTGTGCATTTTCGTGGATTTCAAGTGATTTGTGAAACATACTCCTTATTTTTCCACATTGTGTAAGAAGCAACATGAGGCTTGCAAGAGATTGAAACAATGCATCCCAAAACGTATTCCAGCAGCGAAAACACACTTTTCTACAAAGACGTTGAAGGAGCAAGAAAAAGCCTAGTGGCTGAGTGTTCCTTCAGAGAGAAACACATGCTTTTCATCCTTCTGGAGTGAGTTGTGTGCCAGGAATTCATATGCATTTTGTACTGTGCAGAATGTAGCTACCTGCTCGGGAGTTGTGTCATAGAAGCACCTTTCCTGCAGGAGCTTATTGCAACATTCATTGTTTGGCTAAGTTTTTTAGGGGTGGTTTTGGAGGTCTTTCAACTTTGGCCAAATCCAGCTTCGTACGAAATGTTTTCACAGCGCTGTTTCCAAATGTCCACAAAGAGCTGCTGCTTGAAACTGTCACATGCACATCTCCCATACTGGTGTGTTCGTTTCACTACCTGGATTTTGGTTTCCTCTTCTTTCTTTGAAATGACAAGCCTTCTTTCTGCACGCTACACACACCTTGTAGCAGTTTCAGTTTGAAGCATGTTGGTGCTCTCAAAACGCTGTGTAACCCAGGTAGTGCGTGTCACTCTCCAGCACTGAATATACAGCGTAGAGCTCCTTTCGCCACAGACACGCAAAGACATCTTTTTGTGAAAGTCCTACTTCAGGTCACTTGGAAATGTAAGGGTTTCATCGAAACATGAAGTCAATCATGCTTTTGCACTCTGCAACCAATAGAAATGTACTTTTGTACATACCCGTCTGAATTTCACCGCAAAATGCCCTTCTTTTCTGGTTTGTTGAAAGTTCTCAACACATTAGGAGAAAGAGCGTGTTTGAGCAAGAGTGATGCTGTACGTTTTCCTGGATTTCAAGTGGTTTGGGAAACATACTCCTCGTTTTTCCACATGGTCTAAGAAACAACATGAGGCTTGCAAGAGATTGAAACAATGCATCCCAAAACGTATTCCAGCAGCGAAAACACACTTTTCTACAAAGACGTTGAAGGAGCAAGAAAAAGCCTAGTGGCTGAGTGTTCCCTCAGAGAGAAACACATGCTTTTCATCCTTCTGGAGTGAGTTGTGTGCCAGGAATTCATATGCATTTTGTACTGTGCAGAATGTAGCTACCTGCTCGGGAGTTGTGTCATAGAAGCACCTTTCCTGCAGGAGCTTATTGCAACATTCATTGTTTGGCTAAGTTTTTTAGGGGTGGTTTTGGAGGTCTTTCAACTTTGGCCAAATCCAGCTTCGTACGAAATATTTTCACAGCGCTGTTTCCAAGTGTCCACAAAGAGCTGCTGCTTGAAACTGTCACATGCACATCTCCCATACTGGTGTGTTCGTTTCACTACCTGGATTTTGGTTTCCTCTTCTTTCTTTGAAATGACAAGCCTTCTTTCTGCACGCTACACACACCTTGTAGCAGTTTCAGTTTGAAGCATGTTGGTGCTCTCAAAACGCTGTGTAACCTAGGTAGTGCGTGTCACTCTCCAGCACTGAATATACAGCGTAGAGCTCCTTTCACCACAGACACGCAAAGACATCTTTTTGTGAAAGTCCTACTTCAGGTCACTTGGAAATGTAAGGGTTTCATCGAGAACATGAAGTCAATCATGCTTTTGCACTCTGCATCCAATAGAAATGTACATTTGTACATACCCGTCTGAATTTCACCGCAAAATGCCCTTCTTTTCTGGTTTGTTGAAAGTTCTCAACACATTAGGAGAAAGAGCGTGTTTGAGCAAGAGTGATGTTGTGCGTTTTCCTGGATTTCAAGTGATTTGGGAAACATACTCCTTATTTTTCCACATTGTGTAAGAAGCAACATGAGGCTTGCAAGAGATTGAAACAATGCATCCCCAAACGTATTCCAGCAGCGAAAACACACGTTTCTACAAAGACTTTGAAGGGGCAAGCAAAAGCCTAGTGGCTGAGTGTTCTTTCTGAGAGAAACACATGCTTTTCATCCTTCTGGAGTGAGTTGTGTGCCAGGAATTCATATGCATTTTGTACTGTGCAGAATGTAGCTACCTGCTCGGGAGTTGTGTCATAGAAGCACCTTTCCTGCAGGAGCTTATTGCAACATTCATTGTTTGGCTAAGTTTTTTAGGGGTGGTTTTGGAGGTCTTTCAACTTTGGCCAAATCCAGCTTCGTACGAAATGTTTTCACAGCGCTGTTTCCAAGTGTCCACAAAGAGCTGCTGCTTGAAACTGTCACATGCACATCTCCCATACTGGTGTGTTCGTTTCACTACCTGGATTTTGGTTTCCTCTTCTTTCTTTGAAATGACAAGCCTTCTTTCTGCACGCTACACACACCTTGTAGCAGTTTCAGTTTGAAGCATGTTGGTGCTCTCAAAACGCTGTGTAACCTAGGTAGAGTGTGTCACTCTCCAGCACTGAATATACAGCGTAGAGCTCCTTTCACCACAAACACGCAAAGACATCTTTTTGTGAAAGTCCTACTTCAGGTCACTTGGAAATGTTAGGGTTTCATCGAGAACATGAAGTCAATCATGCTTTTGCACTCTGCAACCAATAGAAATGTACTTTTGTACATACCCGTCTGAATTTCACCGCAAAATGCCCTTCTTTTCTGGTTTGTTGAAAGTTCTCAACACATTAGGAGAAAGAGCGTGTTTGAGCAAGAGTGATGTTGTGCATTTTCGTGGATTTCAAGTGATTTGTGAAACATACTCCTTATTTTTCCACATTGTGTAAGAAGCAACATGAGGCTTGCAAGAGATTGAAACAATGCATCCCAAAACGTATTCCAGCAGCGAAAACACACGTTTCTACAAAGACTTTGAAGGGGCAAGCAAAAGCCTAGTGGCTGAGTGTTCTTTCTGAGAGAAACACATGCTTTTCATCCTTCTGGAGTGAGTTGTGTGCCAGGAATTCATATGCATTTTGTACTGTGCAGAATGTAGCTACCTGCTCGGGAGTTGTGTCATAGAAGCACCTTTCCTGCAGGAGCTTATTGCGACATTCATTGTTTGGCTAAGTTTTTTAGGGGTGGTTTTGGAGGTCTTTCAACTTTGGCCAAATCCAGCTTCGTACGAAATATTTTCACAGCGCTGTTTCCAAGTGTCCACAAAGAGCTGCTGCTTGAAACTGTCCACATCCACATCTCCCATACTGGTGTGTTCGTTTCACTACCTGGATTTTGGTTTCCTCTTCTTTCTTTGAAATGACAAGCCTTCTTTCTGCACGCTACACACACCTTGTAGCAGTTTCAGTTTGAAGCATGTTGGTGCTCTCAAAACGCAGTGTAACCTAGGTAGAGTGTGTCACTCTCCAGCACTGAATACACAACGTAGAGCTCCTTTCACCACAGACACGCAAAGACATCTTTTTGTGAAAGTCCTACTTCAGGTCACTTGGAAATGTAAGGGTTTCATCGAGAACATGAAGTCAATCATGCTTTTGCACTCTGCAACCAATAGAAATGTACTTTTGTACATACCCGTCTGAATTTCACCGCAAAATGCCCTTCTTTTCTGGTTTGTTGAAAGTTCTCAACACATTAGTAGAAAGAGCGTGTTTGAGCAAGAGTGATGCTGTGCGTTTTCCTGGATTTCAATTGATTTGGGAAACATACTCCTTATTTTTCCGCATGGTCTAAGAAACAACATGAGGCTTGCAAGAGATTGAAACAATGCATCCCAAAACGTATTCCAGCAGCGAAATCACACGTTTCTACAAAGACTTTGAAGGAGCAAGCAAAAGCCTAGTGGCTGAGTGTTCTTTCAGAGAGAAACACATGCTTTTCATCCTTATGGAGTGAGTTTTGTGCCAGGAATTCATATGCATTTTGTACTGTGCAGAATGTAGCTACCTGCTCGGGAGTTGTGTCATAGAAGCACCTTTCCTGCAGGAGCTTTTTGCAACATACCTTGTTTGGCTAAGTTCTTTAGGGGTGGTTTTGGAAGGTCTTTCAACTTTGGCCATATCCCGCTTCGTACGAAATTTTTTCACAGCGCTGTTTCCAAGTGTCCACAAAGAGCTGCTGCTTGAAACTGTCCACATGCACATCTCCCATACTGGTGTGTTCGTTTCACTACCTGGATTTTGGTTTCCTCTTCTTTCTTTGAAATGACAAGCCTTCTTTCTGCACGCTACACACACCTTGTAGGAGTTTCAGTTTCAAGCATGTTGGTGCTCTCAAAAGGCTCTGTAACCTAGGTAGAGTGTGTCACTCTCCAGCACTGAATACACAACGTAGAGCTCCTTTCACCACAGACACGCAAAGACATCTTTTTGTGAAAGCCCTACTTCAGGTCACTTGGAAATGTAAGGGTTTCATCGAGAACATGAAGTCAATCATGCCTTTGCACTCTGCAACCAATAGCAATGTACTTTTGTACATTCCCGTCTGAATTTCACCGCAAAATGCCCTTCTTTTCTGGTTTGTTGATAGTTCTCTACACATTAGGAGAAAGAGCGTGTTTGAGCAATAGTGATGCAGTGTGCGTTTTCCTGGATTTCAAGTGATTTGGGATACATAATCCTCGTTTTTCCACATGGTCTAAGAAACAACATGAGGCTTGCAAGAGATTGAAACAATGCATCCCCAAACGTATTGCAGCAGCGAAAACACACGTTTCTACAAAGACTTTGAAGGAGCAAGCAAAAGCCTAGTGGCTGAGTGTTCTTTCAGAGAGAAACACACACTTGGAAATGTAAGGGTTTCATCGACAACATGAAGTCAATCATGCTTTTGCACTCTGCAACCAATAGGAATGTACTTTTGTACATACCGGTCTGAATTTCACCGCAAAATGCCCTCTTTTCTGGTTTGTTGAGAGTTCTCAACACATTAGGAGAAAGAGCGTGTTTGAGCAAGAGTGATGCAGTGTGCGTTTTCCTGGAATTCAAGTGATTTGGGAAACATAATCCTCGTTTTTCCGCATGGTCTAAGAAACAACATGAGGCTTGCAAGAGATTGAAACAATGCATCCCCAAACGTATTCCAGCAGTGAAAACACACGTTTCTACAAAGACTTTGAAGGAGCAAGCAAAAGCCTAGTGGCTGAGTGTTCTTTCAGAGAGAGACACATGCTTTTCATCCTTATGGAGTGAGTTTTGTGCCAGGAATTCATATGCATTTTGTACTGTGCAGAATGTAGCTACCTGCTCGGGAGTTGTGTCATAGAAGCACCTTTCCTGCAGGAGCTTATTGCAACATTCATTGTTTGGCTAAGTTCTTTAGGGGTGGTTTTGGAAGGTCTTTCAACTTTGGCCAAATCCCGCTTCGTACGAAATTTTTTCACAGCGCTGTTTCCAAGTGTCCACAAAGAGCTGCTGCTTGAAACTGTCCACATGCACATCTCCCATACTAGTGTGTTCGTTTCACTACCTGGATTTTGGTTTCCTCTTCTTTCTTTGAAATGACAAACCTTCTTTCTGCACGCTACACACACCTTGTAGCAGTTTCAGTTTGAAGCATGTTGGTGCTCTCAAAACGCTGTGTAACCTAGGTAGAGTGTGTCACTCTCCAGCACTGAATACACAACGTAGAGCTCCTTTCACCACAGACACGCAAAGACATCTTTTTGTGAAAGTCCTACTTCAGGTCACTTGGAAATGTAAGGGTTTCATCGAAACATGAAGTCAATCGTGCTTTTGCACTCTGCAACCAATAGAAATGTACTTTTGTACATACCCGTCTGAATTTCACCGCAAAATGCCCTTCTTTTCTGGTTTGTTGAAAGTTCTCAACACATTAGGAGAAAGAGCGTGTTTGAGCAAGAGTGATGCTGTACGTTTTCCTGGATTTCAAGTGGTTTGGGAAACATACTCCTCGTTTTTCCACATGGTCTAAGAAACAACATGAGGCTTGCAAGAGATTGAAACAATGCATCCCAAAACGTATTCCAGCAGCGAAAACACACTTTTCTACAAAGACGTTGAAGGAGCAAGAAAAAGCCTAGTGGCTGAGTGTTCCTTCAGAGAGAAACACATGCTTTTCATCCTTCTGGAGTGAGTTGTGTGCCAGGAATTCATATGCATTTTGTACTGTGCAGAATGTAGCTACCTGCTCGGGAGTTGTGTCATAGAAGCACCTTTCCTGCAGGAGCTTATTGCAACATTCATTGTTTGGCTAAGTTTTTTAGGGGTGGTTTTGGAGGTCTTTCAACTTTGGCCAAATCCAGCTTCGTACGAAATGTTTTCACAGCGCTGTTTCCAAGTGTCCACAAAGAGCTGCTGCTTGAAACTGTCACATGCACATCTCCCATACTGGTGTGTTCGTTTCACTACCTGGATTTTGGTTTCCTCTTCTTTCTTTGAAATGACAAGCCTTCTTTCTGCACGCTACACACACCTTGTAGCAGTTTCAGTTTGAAGCATGTTGGTGCTCTCAAAACGCTGTGTAACCTAGGTAGTGCGTGTCACTCTCCAGCACTGAATATACAGCGTAGAGCTCCTTTCGCCACAGACACGCAAAGACATCTTTTTGTGAAAGTCCTACTTCAGGTCACTTGGAAATGTAAGGGTTTCATCGAGAACATGAAGTCAATCATGCTTTTGCACTCTGCAACCAATAGAAATGTACTTTTGTACATACCCGTCTGAATTTCACCGCAAAATGCCCTTCTTTTCTGGTTTGTTGAAAGTTCTCAACACATTAGGAGAAAGAGCGTGTTTGAGCAAGAATGATGTTGTGCGTTTTCCTGGATTTCAAGTGATTTGGGAAACATACTCCTTATTTTTCCACATTGTGTAAGAAGCAACATGAGGCTTGCAAGAGATTGAAACAATGCATCCCCAAACGTATTCCAGCAGCGAAAACACACGTTTCTACAAAGACTTTGAAGGGGCAAGCAAAAGCCTAGTTGCTGAGTGTTCTTTCTGAGAGAAACACATGCTTTTCATCCTTCAGGAGTGAGACGTGTGCCAGGAATTCATATGCATTTTGTACTGTGCAGAATGTAGCTACCTGCTCGGGAGTTGTGTCATAGAAGCACCTTTCCTGCAGGAGCTTATTGCAACATTCATTGTTTGGCTAAGTTTTTTAGGGGTGGTTTTGGAGGTCTTTCAACTTTGGCCAAATCCAGCTTCGTACGAAATGTTTTCACAGCGCTGTTTCCAAGTGTCCACAAAGAGCTGCTGCTTGAAACTGTCACATGCACATCTCCCATACTGGTGTGTTCGTTTCACTACCTGGATTTTGGTTTCCTCTTCTTTCTTTGAAATGACAAGCCTTCTTTCTGCACGCTACACACACCTTGTAGCAGTTTCAGTTTGAAGCATGTTGGTGCTCTCAAAACGCTGTGTTACCTAGGTAGAGTGTGTCACTCTCCAGCACTGAATATACAGCGTAGAGCTCCTTTCACCACAAACACGCAAAGACATCTTTTTGTGAAAGTCCTACTTCAGGTCACTTGGAAATGTAAGGGTTTCATCGAGAACATGAAGTCAATCATGCTTTTGCACTCTGCAACCAATAGAAATGTACTTTTGTACATACCCGTCTGAATTTCACCGCAAAATGCCCTTCTTTTCTGGTTTGTTGAAAGTTCTCAACACATTAGGAGAAAGAGCGTGTTTGAGCAAGAGTGATGTTGTGCATTTTCGTGGATTTCAAGTGATTTAGGAAACATACTCGTTATTTTTCCACATTGTGTAAGAAGCAACATGAGGCTTGCAAGAGATTGAAACAATGCATCCCAAAACGTATTCCAGCAGCGAAAACACACGTTTCTACAAAGACTTTGAAGGGGCAAGCAAAAGCCTAGTGGCTGAGTGTTCTTTCTGAGAGAAACACATGCTTTTCATCCTTCTGGAGTGAGTTGTGTGCCAGGAATTCATATGCATTTTGTACTGTGCAGAATGTAGCTACCTGCTCGGGAGTTGTGTCATAGAAGCACCTTTCCTGCAGGAGCTTATTGCAACATTAATTGTTTGGCTAAGTTCTTTAGGGGTGGTTTTGGAAGGTCTTTCAACTTTGGCCAAATCCCGCTTCGTACGAAATTTTTTCACAGCGCTGTTTCCAAGTGTCCACAAAGAGCTGCTGCTCGAAACTGTCAACATGCACATCTCCCATACTAGTGTGTTCGTTTCACTACCTGGATTTTGGTTTCCTCTTCTTTCTTTGAAATGACAAGCCTTCTTTCTGCACGCTACACACACCTTGTAGCAGTTTCAGTTTGAAGCATGTTGGTGCTCTCAAAACGCTGTGTAACCTAGGTAGAGTGTGTCACTCTCCAGCACTGAATATACAGCGTAGAGCTCCTTTCACCACAGACACGCAAACACATCTTTTTGTGAAAGTCCTACTTCAGGTCACTTGGAAATGTAAGGGTTTCATCGAGAACATGAAGTCAATCATGCTTTTGCACTCTGCAACCAATAGAAATGTACTTTTGTACATACCCGTCTGAATTTCACCGTAAAATGCCCTTCTTTTCTGGTTTGTTGAAAGTTCTCAACACATTAGGAGAAAGAGCGTGTTTGAGCAAGAGTGATGCTGTGCGTTTTCCTGGATTTCAATTGATTTGGGAAACATACTCCTTATTTTTCCGCATGGTCTAAGAAACAACATGAGGCTTGCAAGAGATTGAAACAATGCATCCCAAAACGTATTCCAGCAGCGAAATCACACGTTTCTACAAAGACTTTGAAGGAGCAAGCAAAAGCCTAGTGGCTGAGTGTTCTTTCAGAGAGAAACACATGCTTTTCATCCTTATGGAGTGAGTTTTGTGCCAGGAATTCATATGCATTTTGTACTGTGCAGAATGTAGCTACCTGCTCGGGAGTTGTGTCATAGAAGCACCTTTCCTGCAGGAGCTTTTTGCAACATACCTTGTTTGGCTAAGTTCTTTAGGGGTGGTTTTGGAAGGTCTTTCAACTTTGGCCATATCCCGCTTCGTACGAAATTTTTTCACAGCGCTGTTTCCAAGTGTCCACAAAGAGCTGCTGCTTGAAACTGTCCACATGCACATCTCCCATACTGGTGTGTTCGTTTCACTACCTGGATTTTGGTTTCCTCTTCTTTCTTTGAAATGACAAGCCTTCTTTCTGCACGCTACACACACCTTGTAGGAGTTTCAGTTTCAAGCATGTTGGTGCTCTCAAAAGGCTCTGTAACCTAGGTAGAGTGTGTCACTCTCCAGCACTGAATACACAACGTAGAGCTCCTTTCACCACAGACACGCAAAGACATCTTTTTGTGAAAGCCCTACTTCAGGTCACTTGGAAATGTAAGGGTTTCATCGAGAACATGAAGTCAATCATGCCTTTGCACTCTGCAACCAATAGCAATGTACTTTTGTACATTCCCGTCTGAATTTCACCGCAAAATGCCCTTCTTTTCTGGTTTGTTGATAGTTCTCTACACATTAGGAGAAAGAGCGTGTTTGAGCAATAGTGATGCAGTGTGCGTTTTCCTGGATTTCAAGTGATTTGGGATACATAATCCTCGTTTTTCCACATGGTCTAAGAAACAACATGAGGCTTGCAAGAGATTGAAACAATGCATCCCCAAACGTATTGCAGCAGCGAAAACACACGTTTCTACAAAGACTTTGAAGGAGCAAGCAAAAGCCTAGTGGCTGAGTGTTCTTTCAGAGAGAAACACACACTTGGAAATGTAAGGGTTTCATCGACAACATGAAGTCAATCATGCTTTTGCACTCTGCAACCAATAGGAATGTACTTTTGTACATACCGGTCTGAATTTCACCGCAAAATGCCCTCTTTTCTGGTTTGTTGAGAGTTCTCAACACATTAGGAGAAAGAGCGTGTTTGAGCAAGAGTGATGCAGTGTGCGTTTTCCTGGAATTCAAGTGATTTGGGAAACATAATCCTCGTTTTTCCGCATGGTCTAAGAAACAACATGAGGCTTGCAAGAGATTGAAACAATGCATCCCCAAACGTATTCTAGCAGTGAAAACACACGTTTCTACAAAGACTTTGAAGGAGCAAGCAAAAGCCTAGTGGCTGAGTGTTCTTTCAGAGAGAGACACATGCTTTTCATCCTTATGGAGTGAGTTTTGTGCCAGGAATTCATATGCATTTTGTACTGTGCAGAATGTAGCTACCTGCTCGGGAGTTGTGTCATAGAAGCACCTTTCCTGCAGGAGCTTATTGCAACATTCATTGTTTGGCTAAGTTTTTTAGGGGTGGTTTTGGAGGTCTTTCAACTTTGGCCAAATCCAGCTTCGTACGAAATGTTTTCACAGCGCTGTTTCCAAGTGTCCACAAAGAGCTGCTGCTTGAAACTGTCACATGCACATCTCCCATACTGGTGTGTTCGTTTCACTACCTGGATTTTGGTTTCCTCTTCTTTCTTTGAAATGACAAACCTTCTTTCTGCACGCTACACACACCTTGTAGCAGTTTCAGTTTGAAGCATGTTGGTGCTCTCAAAACGCTGTGTAACCTAGGTAGAGTGTGTCACTCTCCAGCACTGAATACACAACGTAGAGCTCCTTTCACCACAGACACGCAAAGACATCTTTTTGTGAAAGTCCTACTTCAGGTCACTTGGAAATGTAAGGGTTTCATCGAAACATGAAGTCAGTCATGCTTTTGCACTCTGCAACCAATAGAAATGTACTTTTGTACATACCCGTCTGAATTTCACCGCAAAATGCCCTTCTTTTCTGGTTTGTTGAAAGTTCTCAACACATTAGGAAAAAGAGCGTGTTTGAGCAAGAGTGATGCTGTACGTTTTCCTGGATTTCAAGTGGTTTGGGAAACATACTCCTCGTTTTTCCACATGGTCTAAGAAACAACATGAGGCTTGCAAGAGATTGAAACAATGCATCCCCAAACGTATTCCAGCAGCGAAAACACACGTTTCTACAAAGACTTTGAAGGGGCAAGCAAAAGCCTAGTTGCTGAGTGTTCTTTCTGAGAGAAACACATGCTTTTCATCCTTCAGGAGTGAGTTGTGTGCCAGGAATTCATATGCATTTTGTACTGTGCAGAATGTAGCTACCTGCTCGGGAGTTGTGTCATAGAAGCACCTTTCCTGCAGGAGCTTATTGCAACATTCATTGTTTGGCTAAGTTTTTTAGGGGTGGTTTTGGAGGTCTTTCAACTTTGGCCAAATCCAGCTTCGTACGAAATGTTTTCACAGCGCTGTTTCCAAGTGTCCACAAAGAGCTGCTGCTTGAAACTGTCACATGCACATCTCCCATACTGGTGTGTTCGTTTCACTACCTGGATTTTGGTTTCCTCTTCTTTCTTTGAAATGACAAGCCTTCTTTCTGCACGCTACACACACCTTGTAGCAGTTTCAGTTTGAAGCATGTTGGTGCTCTCAAAACGCTGTGTAACCTAGGTAGAGTGTGTCACTCTCCAGCACTGAATATACAGCGTAGAGCTCCTTTCACCACAAACACGCAAAGACATCTTTTTGTGAAAGTCCTACTTCAGGTCACTTGGAAATGTAAGGGTTTCATCGAGAACATGAAGTCAATCATGCCTTTGCACTCTGCAACCAATAGCAATGTACTTTTGTACATTCCCGTCTGAATTTCACCGCAAAATGCCCTTCTTTTCTGGTTTGTTGATAGTTCTCTACACATTAGGAGAAAGAGCGTGTTTGAGCAATAGTGATGCAGTGTGCGTTTTCCTGGATTTCAAGTGATTTGGGATACATAATCCTCGTTTTTCCACATGGTCTAAGAAACAACATGAGGCTTGCAAGAGATTGAAACAATGCATCCCCAAACGTATTGCAGCAGCGAAAACACACGTTTCTACAAAGACTTTGAAGGAGCAAGCAAAAGCCTAGTGGCTGAGTGTTCTTTCAGAGAGAAACACACACTTGGAAATGTAAGGGTTTCATCGAAAACATGAAGTCAATCATGCTTTTGCACTCTGCAACCAATAGGAATGTACTTTTGTACATACCGGTCTGAATTTCACCGCAAAATGCCCTCTTTTCTGGTTTGTTGAGAGTTCTCAACACATTAGGAGAAAGAGCGTGTTTGAGCAAGAGTGATGCAGTGTGCGTTTTCCTGGAATTCAAGTGATTTGGGAAACATAATCCTCGTTTTTCCGCATGGTCTAAGAAACAACATGAGGCTTGCAAGAGATTGAAACAATGCATCCCCAAACGTATTCCAGCAGTGAAAACACACGTTTCTACAAAGACTTTGAAGGAGCAAGCAAAAGCCTAGTGGCTGAGTGTTCTTTCAGAGAGAGACACATGCTTTTCATCCTTATGGAGTGAGTTTTGTGCCAGGAATTCATATGCATTTTGTACTGTGCAGAATGTAGCTACCTGCTCGGGAGTTGTGTCATAGAAGCACCTTTCCTGCAGGAGCTTATTGCAACATTCATTTTTTGGCTAAGTTCTTTAGGGGTGGTTTTGGAAGGTCTTTCAACTTTGGCCAAATCCCGCTTCGTACGAAATTTTTTCACAGCGCTGTTTCCAAGTGTCCACAAAGAGCTGCTGCTTGAAACTGTCCACATGCACATCTCCCATACTAGTGTGTTCGTTTCACTACCTGGATTTTGGTTTCCTCTTCTTTCTTTGAAATGACAAACCTTCTTTCTGCACGCTACACACACCTTGTAGCAGTTTCAGTTTGAAGCATGTTGGTGCTCTCAAAACGCTGTGTAACCTAGGTAGAGTGTGTCACTCTCCAGCACTGAATACACAACGTAGAGCTCCTTTCACCACAGACACGCAAAGACATCTTTTTGTGAAAGTCCTACTTCAGGTCACTTGGAAATGTAAGGGTTTCATCGAAACATGAAGTCAGTCATGCTTTTGCACTCTGCAACCAATAGAAATGTACTTTTGTACATACCCGTCTGAATTTCACCGCAAAATGCCCTTCTTTTCTGGTTTGTTGAAAGTTCTCAACACATTAGGAGAAAGAGCGTGTTTGAGCAAGAGTGATGCTGTACGTTTTCCTGGATTTCAAGTGGTTTGGGAAACATACTCCTCGTTTTTCCACATGGTCTAAGAAACAACATGAGGCTTGCAAGAGATTGAAACAATGCATCCCCAAACGTATTCCAGCAGCGAAAACACACGTTTCTACAAAGACTTTGAAGGGGCAAGCAAAAGCCTAGTTGCTGAGTGTTCTTTCTGAGAGAAACACATGCTTTTCATCCTTCAGGAGTGAGTTGTGTGCCAGGAATTCATATGCATTTTGTACTGTGCAGAATGTAGCTACCTGCTCGGGAGTTGTGTCATAGAAGCACCTTTCCTGCAGGAGCTTATTGCAACATTCATTGTTTGGCTAAGTTTTTTAGGGGTGGTTTTGGAGGTCTTTCAACTTTGGCCAAATCCAGCTTCGTACGAAATGTTTTCACAGCGCTGTTTCCAAGTGTCCACAAAGAGCTGCTGCTTGAAACTGTCACATGCACATCTCCCATACTGGTGTGTTCGTTTCACTACCTGGATTTTGGTTTCCTCTTCTTTCTTTGAAATGACAAGCCTTCTTTCTGCACGCTACACACACCTTGTAGCAGTTTCAGTTTGAAGCATGTTGGTGCTCTCAAAACGCTGTGTAACCTAGGTAGAGTGTGTCACTCTCCAGCACTGAATATACAGCGTAGAGCTCCTTTCACCACAAACACGCAAAGACATCTTTTTGTGAAAGTCCTACTTCAGGTCACTTGGAAATGTAAGGGTTTCATCGAGAACATGAAGTCAATCATGCCTTTGCACTCTGCAACCAATAGCAATGTACTTTTGTACATTCCCGTCTGAATTTCACCGCAAAATGCCCTTCTTTTCTGGTTTGTTGATAGTTCTCTACACATTAGGAGAAAGAGCGTGTTTGAGCAATAGTGATGCAGTGTGCGTTTTCCTGGATTTCAAGTGATTTGGGATACATAATCCTCGTTTTTCCACATGGTCTAAGAAACAACATGAGGCTTGCAAGAGATTGAAACAATGCATCCCCAAACGTATTGCAGCAGCGAAAACACACGTTTCTACAAAGACTTTGAAGGAGCAAGCAAAAGCCTAGTTGCTGAGTGTTCTTTCAGAGAGAAACACACACTTGGAAATGTAAGGGTTTCATCGACAACATGAAGTCAATCATGCTTTTGCACTCTGCAACCAATAGGAATGTACTTTTGTACATACCGGTCTGAATTTCACCGCAAAATGCCCTCTTTTCTGGTTTGTTGAGAGTTCTCAACACATTAGGAGAAAGAGCGTGTTTGAGCAAGAGTGATGCAGTGTGCGTTTTCCTGGAATTCAAGTGATTTGGGAAACATAATCCTCGTTTTTCCGCATGGTCTAAGAAACAACATGAGGCTTGCAAGAGATTGAAACAATGCATCCCCAAACGTATTCCAGCAGCGAAAACACACGTTTCTACAAAGACTTTGAAGGGGCAAGCAAAAGCCTAGTGGCTGAGTGTTCTTTCAGAGAGAAACACATGCTTTTCATCCTTATGGAGTGAGTTTTGTGCCAGGAATTCATATGCATTTTGTACTGTGCAGAATGTAGCTACCTGCTCGGGAGTTGTGTCATAGAAGCACCTTTCCTGCAGGAGCTTATTGCAACATTCATTGTTTGGCTAAGTTTTTTAGGGGTGGTTTTGGAGGTCTTTCAACTTTGGCCAAATCCCGCTTCGTACGAAATTTTTTCACAGCGCTGTTTCCAAGTGTCCACAAAGAGCTGCTGCTTGAAACTGTCCACATGCACATCTCCCATACTAGTGTGTTCGTTTCACTACCTGGATTTTGGTTTCCTCTTCTTTCTTTGAAATGACAAACCTTCTTTCTGCACGCTACACACACCTTGTAGCAGTTTCAGTTTGAAGCATGTTGGTGCTCTCAAAACGCTGTGTAACCTAGGTAGAGTGTGTCACTCTTCAGCACTGAATATACAGCGTAGATCTCCTTTCACCACAGACACGCAAAGACATCTTTTTGTGAAAGTCCTACTTCAGGTCACTTGGAAATGTAAGGGTTTCATCGAAACATGAAGTCAGTCATGCTTTTGCACTCTGCAACCAATAGAAATGTACTTTTGTACATACCCGTCTGAATTTCACCGCAAAATGCCCTTCTTTTCTGGTTTGTTGAAAGTTCTCAACACATTAGGAGAAAGAGCGTGTTTGAGCAAGAGTGATGCTGTACGTTTTCCTGGATTTCAAGTGGTTTGGGAAACATACTCCTCGTTTTTCCACATGGTCTAAGAAACAACATGAGGCTTGCAAGAGATTGAAACAATGCATCCCCAAACGTATTCCAGCAGCGAAAACACACGTTTCTACAAAGACTTTGAAGGGGCAAGCAAAAGCCTAGTTGCTGAGTGTTCTTTCTGAGAGAAACACATGCTTTTCATCCTTCAGGAGTGAGTTGTGTGCCAGGAATTCATATGCATTTTGTACTGTGCAGAATGTAGCTACCTGCTCGGGAGTTGTGTCATAGAAGCACCTTTCCTGCAGGAGCTTATTGCAACATTCATTGTTTGGCTAAGTTTTTTAGGGGTGGTTTTGGAGGTCTTTCAACTTTGGCCAAATCCAGCTTCGTACGAAATGTTTTCACAGCGCTGTTTCCAAGTGTCCACAAAGAGCTGCTGCTTGAAACTGTCACATGCACATCTCCCATACTGGTGTGTTCGTTTCACTACCTGGATTTTGGTTTCCTCTTCTTTCTTTGAAATGACAAGCCTTCTTTCTGCACGCTACACACACCTTGTAGCAGTTTCAGTTTGAAGCATGTTGGTGCTCTCAAAACGCTGTGTAACCTAGGTAGAGTGTGTCACTCTCCAGCACTGAATATACAGCGTAGAGCTCCTTTCACCACAAACACGCAAAGACATCTTTTTGTGAAAGTCCTACTTCAGGTCACTTGGAAATGTAAGGGTTTCATCGAGAACATGAAGTCAATCATGCCTTTGCACTCTGCAACCAATAGCAATGTACTTTTGTACATTCCCGTCTGAATTTCACCGCAAAATGCCCTTCTTTTCTGGTTTGTTGATAGTTCTCTACACATTAGGAGAAAGAGCGTGTTTGAGCAATAGTGATGCAGTGTGCGTTTTCCTGGATTTCAAGTGATTTGGGATACATAATCCTCGTTTTTCCACATGGTCTAAGAAACAACATGAGGCTTGCAAGAGATTGAAACAATGCATCCCCAAACGTATTGCAGCAGCGAAAACACACGTTTCTACAAAGACTTTGAAGGAGCAAGCAAAAGCCTAGTGGCTGAGTGTTCTTTCAGAGAGAAACACACACTTGGAAATGTAAGGGTTTCATCGAAAACATGAAGTCAATCATGCTTTTGCACTCTGCAACCAATAGGAATGTACTTTTGTACATACCGGTCTGAATTTCACCGCAAAATGCCCTCTTTTCTGGTTTGTTGAGAGTTCTCAACACATTAGGAGAAAGAGCGTGTTTGAGCAAGAGTGATGCAGTGTGCGTTTTCCTGGAATTCAAGTGATTTGGGAAACATAATCCTCGTTTTTCCGCATGGTCTAAGAAACAACATGAGGCTTGCAAGAGATTGAAACAATGCATCCCCAAACGTATTCCAGCAGTGAAAACACACGTTTCTACAAAGACTTTGAAGGAGCAAGCAAAAGCCTAGTGGCTGAGTGTTCTTTCAGAGAGAGACACATGCTTTTCATCCTTATGGAGTGAGTTTTGTGCCAGGAATTCATATGCATTTTGTACTGTGCAGAATGTAGCTACCTGCTCGGGAGTTGTGTCATAGAAGCACCTTTCCTGCAGGAGCTTATTGCAACATTCATTGTTTGGCTAAGTTCTTTAGGGGTGGTTTTGGAAGGTCTTTCAACTTTGGCCAAATCCCGCTTCGTACGAAATTTTTTCACAGCGCTGTTTCCAAGTGTCCACAAAGAGCTGCTGCTTGAAACTGTCCACATGCACATCTCCCATACTAGTGTGTTCGTTTCACTACCTGGATTTTGGTTTCCTCTTCTTTCTTTGAAATGACAAACCTTCTTTCTGCACGCTACACACACCTTGTAGCAGTTTCAGTTTGAAGCATGTTGGTGCTCTCAAAACGCTGTGTAACCTAGGTAGAGTGTGTCACTCTCCAGCACTGAATACACAACGTAGAGCTCCTTTCACCACAGACACGCAAAGACATCTTTTTGTGAAAGTCCTACTTCAGGTCACTTGGAAATGTAAGGGTTTCATCGAAACATGAAGTCAATCATGCTTTTGCACTCTGCAACCAATAGAAATGTACTTTTGTACATACCCGTCTGAATTTCACCGCAAAATGCCCTTCTTTTCTGGTTTGTTGAAAGTTCTCAACACATTAGGAGAAAGAGCGTGTTTGAGCAAGAGTGATGCTGTACGTTTTCCTGGATTTCAAGTGGTTTGGGAAACATACTCCTCGTTTTTCCACATGGTCTAAGAAACAACATGAGGCTTGCAAGAGATTGAAACAATGCATCCCCAAACGTATTCCAGCAGCGAAAACACACGTTTCTACAAAGACTTTGAAGGGGCAAGCAAAAGCCTAGTTGCTGAGTGTTCTTTCTGAGAGAAACACATGCTTTTCATCCTTCAGGAGTGAGTTGTGTGCCAGGAATTCATATGCATTTTGTACTGTGCAGAATGTAGCTACCTGCTCGGGAGTTGTGTCATAGAAGCACCTTTCCTGCAGGAGCTTATTGCAACATTCATTGTTTGGCTAAGTTTTTTAGGGGTGGTTTTGGAGGTCTTTCAACTTTGGCCAAATCCAGCTTCGTACGAAATGTTTTCACAGCGCTGTTTCCAAGTGTCCACAAAGAGCTGCTGCTTGAAACTGTCACATGCACATCTCCCATACTGGTGTGTTCGTTTCACTACCTGGATTTTGGTTTCCTCTTCTTTCTTTGAAATGACAAGCCTTCTTTCTGCACGCTACACACACCTTGTAGCAGTTTCAGTTTGAAGCATGTTGGTGCTCTCAAAACGCTGTGTAACCTAGGTAGAGTGTGTCACTCTCCAGCACTGAATATACAGCGTAGAGCTCCTTTCACCACAAACACGCAAAGACATCTTTTTGTGAAAGTCCTACTTCAGGTCACTTGGAAATGTAAGGGTTTCATCGAGAACATGAAGTCAATCATGCCTTTGCACTCTGCAACCAATAGCAATGTACTTTTGTACATTCCCGTCTGAATTTCACCGCAAAATGCCCTTCTTTTCTGGTTTGTTGATAGTTCTCTACACATTAGGAGAAAGAGCGTGTTTGAGCAATAGTGATGCAGTGTGCGTTTTCCTGGATTTCAAGTGATTTGGGATACATAATCCTCGTTTTTCCACATGGTCTAAGAAACAACATGAGGCTTGCAAGAGATTGAAACAATGCATCCCCAAACGTATTGCAGCAGCGAAAACACACGTTTCTACAAAGACTTTGAAGGAGCAAGCAAAAGCCTAGTGGCTGAGTGTTCTTTCAGAGAGAAACACACACTTGGAAATGTAAGGGTTTCATCGAAAACATGAAGTCAATCATGCTTTTGCACTCTGCAACCAATAGGAATGTACTTTTGTACATACCGGTCTGAATTTCACCGCAAAATGCCCTCTTTTCTGGTTTGTTGAGAGTTCTCAACACATTAGGAGAAAGAGCGTGTTTGAGCAAGAGTGATGCAGTGTGCGTTTTCCTGGAATTCAAGTGATTTGGGAAACATAATCCTCGTTTTTCCGCATGGTCTAAGAAACAACATGAGGCTTGCAAGAGATTGAAACAATGCATCCCCAAACGTATTCCAGCAGTGAAAACACACGTTTCTACAAAGACTTTGAAGGAGCAAGCAAAAGCCTAGTGGCTGAGTGTTCTTTCAGAGAGAGACACATGCTTTTCATCCTTATGGAGTGAGTTTTGTGCCAGGAATTCATATGCATTTTGTACTGTGCAGAATGTAGCTACCTGCTCGGGAGTTGTGTCATAGAAGCACCTTTCCTGCAGGAGCTTATTGCAACATTCATTGTTTGGCTAAGTTCTTTAGGGGTGGTTTTGGAAGGTCTTTCAACTTTGGCCAAATCCCGCTTCGTACGAAATTTTTTCACAGCGCTGTTTCCAAGTGTCCACAAAGAGCTGCTGCTTGAAACTGTCCACATGCACATCTCCCATACTAGTGTGTTCGTTTCACTACCTGGATTTTGGTTTCCTCTTCTTTCTTTGAAATGACAAACCTTCTTTCTGCACGCTACACACACCTTGTAGCAGTTTCAGTTTGAAGCATGTTGGTGCTCTCAAAACGCTGTGTAACCTAGGTAGAGTGTGTCACTCTCCAGCACTGAATACACAACGTAGAGCTCCTTTCACCACAGACACGCAAAGACATCTTTTTGTGAAAGTCCTACTTCAGGTCACTTGGAAATGTAAGGGTTTCATCGAAACATGAAGTCAATCATGCTTTTGCACTCTGCAACCAATAGAAATGTACTTTTGTACATACCCGTCTGAATTTCACCGCAAAATGCCCTTCTTTTCTGGTTTGTTGAAAGTTCTCAACACATTAGGAGAAAGAGCGTGTTTGAGCAAGAGTGATGCTGTACGTTTTCCTGGATTTCAAGTGGTTTGGGAAACATACTCCTCGTTTTTCCACATGGTCTAAGAAACAACATGAGGCTTGCAAGAGATTGAAACAATGCATCCCCAAACGTATTCCAGCAGCGAAAACACACGTTTCTACAAAGACTTTGAAGGGGCAAGCAAAAGCCTAGTTGCTGAGTGTTCTTTCTGAGAGAAACACATGCTTTTCATCCTTCAGGAGTGAGTTGTGTGCCAGGAATTCATATGCATTTTGTACTGTGCAGAATGTAGCTACCTGCTCGGGAGTTGTGTCATAGAAGCACCTTTCCTGCAGGAGCTTATTGCAACATTCATTGTTTGGCTAAGTTTTTTAGGGGTGGTTTTGGAGGTCTTTCAACTTTGGCCAAATCCAGCTTCGTACGAAATGTTTTCACAGCGCTGTTTCCAAGTGTCCACAAAGAGCTGCTGCTTGAAACTGTCACATGCACATCTCCCATACTGGTGTGTTCGTTTCACTACCTGGATTTTGGTTTCCTCTTCTTTCTTTGAAATGACAAGCCTTCTTTCTGCACGCTACACACACCTTGTAGCAGTTTCAGTTTGAAGCATGTTGGTGCTCTCAAAACGCTGTGTAACCTAGGTAGAGTGTGTCACTCTCCAGCACTGAATATACAGCGTAGAGCTCCTTTCACCACAAACACGCAAAGACATCTTTTTGTGAAAGTCCTACTTCAGGTCACTTGGAAATGTAAGGGTTTCATCGAGAACATGAAGTCAATCATGCCTTTGCACTCTGCAACCAATAGCAATGTACTTTTGTACATTCCCGTCTGAATTTCACCGCAAAATGCCCTTCTTTTCTGGTTTGTTGATAGTTCTCTACACATTAGGAGAAAGAGCGTGTTTGAGCAATAGTGATGCAGTGTGCGTTTTCCTGGATTTCAAGTGATTTGGGATACATAATCCTCGTTTTTCCACATGGTCTAAGAAACAACATGAGGCTTGCAAGAGATTGAAACAATGCATCCCCAAACGTATTGCAGCAGCGAAAACACACGTTTCTACAAAGACTTTGAAGGAGCAAGCAAAAGCCTAGTGGCTGAGTGTTCTTTCAGAGAGAAACACACACTTGGAAATGTAAGGGTTTCATCGACAACATGAAGTCAATCATGCTTTTGCACTCTGCAACCAATAGGAATGTACTTTTGTACATACCGGTCTGAATTTCACCGCAAAATGCCCTCTTTTCTGGTTTGTTGAGAGTTCTCAACACATTAGGAGAAAGAGCGTGTTTGAGCAAGAGTGATGCAGTGTGCGTTTTCCTGGAATTCAAGTGATTTGGGAAACATAATCCTCGTTTTTCCGCATGGTCTAAGAAACAACATGAGGCTTGCAAGAGATTGAAACAATGCATCCCCAAACGTATTCCAGCAGTGAAAACACACGTTTCTACAAAGACTTTGAAGGAGCAAGCAAAAGCCTAGTGGCTGAGTGTTCTTTCAGAGAGAGACACATGCTTTTCATCCTTATGGAGTGAGTTTTGTGCCAGGAATTCATATGCATTTTGTACTGTGCAGAATGTAGCTACCTGCTCGGGAGTTGTGTCATAGAAGCACCTTTCCTGCAGGAGCTTATTGCAACATTCATTGTTTGGCTAAGTTCTTTAGGGGTGGTTTTGGAAGGTCTTTCAACTTTGGCCAAATCCCGCTTCGTACGAAATTTTTTCACAGCGCTGTTTCCAAGTGTCCACAAAGAGCTGCTGCTTGAAACTGTCCACATGCACATCTCCCATACTAGTGTGTTCGTTTCACTACCTGGATTTTGGTTTCCTCTTCTTTCTTTGAAATGACAAACCTTCTTTCTGCACGCTACACACACCTTGTAGCAGTTTCAGTTTGAAGCATGTTGGTGCTCTCAAAACGCTGTGTAACCTAGGTAGAGTGTGTCACTCTCCAGCACTGAATACACAACGTAGAGCTCCTTTCACCACAGACACGCAAAGACATCTTTTTGTGAAAGTCCTACTTCAGGTCACTTGGAAATGTAAGGGTTTCATCGAAACATGAAGTCAGTCATGCTTTTGCACTCTGCAACCAATAGAAATGTACTTTTGTACATACCCGTCTGAATTTCACCGCAAAATGCCCTTCTTTTCTGGTTTGTTGAAAGTTCTCAACACATTAGGAGAAAGAGCGTGTTTGAGCAAGAGTGATGCTGTACGTTTTCCTGGATTTCAAGTGGTTTGGGAAACATACTCCTCGTTTTTCCACATGGTCTAAGAAACAACATGAGGCTTGCAAGAGATTGAAACAATGCATCCCCAAACGTATTCCAGCAGCGAAAACACACGTTTCTACAAAGACTTTGAAGGGGCAAGCAAAAGCCTAGTTGCTGAGTGTTCTTTCTGAGAGAAACACATGCTTTTCATCCTTCAGGAGTGAGTTGTGTGCCAGGAATTCATATGCATTTTGTACTGTGCAGAATGTAGCTACCTGCTCGGGAGTTGTGTCATAGAAGCACCTTTCCTGCAGGAGCTTATTGCAACATTCATTGTTTGGCTAAGTTTTTTAGGGGTGGTTTTGGAGGTCTTTCAACTTTGGCCAAATCCAGCTTCGTACGAAATGTTTTCACAGCGCTGTTTCCAAGTGTCCACAAAGAGCTGCTGCTTGAAACTGTCACATGCACATCTCCCATACTGGTGTGTTCGTTTCACTACCTGGATTTTGGTTTCCTCTTCTTTCTTTGAAATGACAAGCCTTCTTTCTGCACGCTACACACACCTTGTAGCAGTTTCAGTTTGAAGCATGTTGGTGCTCTCAAAACGCTGTGTAACCTAGGTAGAGTGTGTCACTCTCCAGCACTGAATATACAGCGTAGAGCTCCTTTCACCACAAACACGCAAAGACATCTTTTTGTGAAAGTCCTACTTCAGGTCACTTGGAAATGTAAGGGTTTCATCGAGAACATGAAGTCAATCATGCCTTTGCACTCTGCAACCAATAGCAATGTACTTTTGTACATTCCCGTCTGAATTTCACCGCAAAATGCCCTTCTTTTCTGGTTTGTTGATAGTTCTCTACACATTAGGAGAAAGAGCGTGTTTGAGCAATAGTGATGCAGTGTGCGTTTTCCTGGATTTCAAGTGATTTGGGATACATAATCCTCGTTTTTCCACATGGTCTAAGAAACAACATGAGGCTTGCAAGAGATTGAAACAATGCATCCCCAAACGTATTGCAGCAGCGAAAACACACGTTTCTACAAAGACTTTGAAGGAGCAAGCAAAAGCCTAGTGGCTGAGTGTTCTTTCAGAGAGAAACACATGCTTTTCATCCTTATGGAGTGAGTTTTGTGCCAGGAATTCATATGCATTTTGTACTGTGCAGAATGTAGCTACCTGCTCGGGAGTTGTGTCATAGAAGCACCTTTCCTGCAGGAGCTTATTGCAACATTCATTGTTTGGCTAAGTTCTTTAGGGGTGGTTTTGGAAGGTCTTTCAACTTTGGCCAATCCCCGCTTCGTACGAAATTTTTTCACAGCGCTGTTTCCAAGTGTCCACAAAGAGCTGCTGCTTGAAACTGTCCACATGCACATCTCCCATACTGGTGTGTTCGTTTCACTACCTGGATTTTGGTTTCTTCTTCCTTGTTTGAAATGACAAGCCTTCTTTCTGCACGCTACACACACCTTGTAGCAGTTTCATGTTGAAGCATGTAGGTGCTTTCAAAATGCTGTGTAACCTAGGTAGAGTGTTTCACTCTCCAGCACTGAATACACAACTTAGAGCTCCTTTCACCACAGACACGCAAAGACATCTTTTTGTGAAAGTCCTACTTCAGGTCACTTGGAAATGTAAGGGTTTCATCGAGAACATGAAGTCAATCATGCTTTTGCACTCTGCAACCAATAGAAATGTACTTTTGTACATACCCCTCTGAATTTCACCGCAAAATGCCCTTTTTTTCTGGTTTGTTGAAAGTTCTCAACACATTAGGAGAAAGAGCGTGTTTGAGCAAGAGGGATGCAGTGTGCGTTTTCCTGGATTTCAAGTGATTTGGGAAACACACTCCTTTTTTTTCCACATTTTGTAAGAAACAACATGAGGCTTGCAAGAGGTTGAAACAATGCATCCCAAAACGTATTCTAGCAGTGAAAACACGTTTCTACAAAGACTTTGAAGGAGCAAGCAAAAGCCTAGTGGCTGAGTGTTCTTTCAGAGAGAAACACATGCTTTTCATCCTTATGGAGTGAGTTTTGTGCCAGGAATTCATATGAATTTTGTACTGTGCAGAATGCAGCTACCTGCTCGGGAGTTGTGTCATAGATGCACCTTTCCTGCAGGAGCTTATTGAAACATTCATTGTTTGGCTAAGTCCTTTAGGGGTGGTTTTGGAAAATCTTTCAACTTTAGCCAAATCCTGCTCCTACGAAATTTTTTCACAGCGCTGTTTCCAAGTGTCCAAAAGAGCTGCTGCTTGAAACTGTCCACAGCACATTTCCCATACTGGTGTGTTCATTTCACTACCTGGATTTAGGTTTTCTCTTCTTTGGTTGAAATGGCAAGCCTCCTTTCTGCACGCTACACACACCTTGTAGCAGTTTCAGCTTGAAGCATGTTTGTGCTCTCAAAACGCTGTGTAACCTAGGTAGAGTGTGTCACTCTCCAGCACTGAATACACAACGTAGAGCTCCTTTCACCACAGACACGCAAAGACATCTTTTTGTGAAAGTCCTACTTCAGGTCAATTGGAAATGTAAGGGTTTCATCGAGAACATGAAGTCAATCATGCTTTTCCACTCTGCAACCAAAAGAAATGACCTCTTGTGCATGCCCGTCTGAAATTCACTGCAAAATGCCCTTCTTTTCTGGTTTGTTGAAAGTTCTGAACACATTAGGAGAAAGAGCGTGTTTGAGCAAGAGTGATGCAGTGTGCGTTTTCCTGGATTTCAACTGATTTGGGAAACATACTCCTTATTTTCCCACATTGTGTAAGAAACAACATGAGGGTTGCAAGAGATTGAAACAATGCATCCCAAAAGAAATTCTAGCAGTGAAAACACGTTTCTACAAAGACTTTGAAGGAGCAAGCAAAAGCCTAGTGGCTGCGTGTTCTTTCAGAGAGAAACACATGCTTTTCATCCTTATGGAGTGAGTTTTGTGCCAGGAATTCATATGCATTTTGTACTGTGCAGAATGTAGCTACCTGCTCGGGAGTTGTGTCATAGAAGCACCTTTCCTGCAGGAGCTTATTGCAACATTCATTGTTTGGCTAAGTTCTTTAGGGGTGGTTTTGGAAGGTCTTTCATCTTTGGCCAAATCGAGCTTCGTACGAAATTTTTTCACAGCGGTGTTTCCAACTGTCCACAAAGAGCTGCTGCTTGAAACTGTCCACATGCACATCTCCCATACTGGTGTGTTCGTTTCACTACCTGGATTTTGGTTTCTTCTTCCTTGTTTGAAATGACAAGCCTTCTTTCTGCACGCTACACACACCTTGTAGCAGTTTCATGTTGAAGCATGTTGGTGCTTTCAAAATGCTGTGTAACCTAGGTAGAGTTTTTCACTCTCCAGCACTGAGTACACAACTTAGAGCTCCTTTCACCACAGACACGCAAAGACATCTTTTTGTGAAAGTCCTACTTCAGGTCAGTTGGAAATGTAAGGGTTTCATCGAGAACATGAAGTCAATCATGCTTTTGCACTCTGCAACCAATAGAAATGTAGTTTTGTACATACCTCTCTGAATTTCACCGCAAAATGGCCTTCTTTTCTGGTTTGTTGAAAGTTCTCAACACATTAGGAGAAAGAGCGTGTTTGAGCAAGAGTGATGCAGTGTGCGTTTTCCTGGATTTCAAATGATTTGGGAAACACACTCCTTATTTTTCCACATTGTGTAAGAAACAACATGAGGCTTGCAAGAGATTGAAACAATGCATCCCAAAACGTATTTCCAGCAGCGAAAACACATGTTTCTACAAAGACTTTGAAGGAGCAAGCAAAAGCCTAGTGGCTGAGTGTTCTTTCAGAGAGAAACACATGCTTTTCATCCTTATGGAGTGAGTTTTGTGCCAGGAATTCATATGCATTTTGTACTGTGCAGAATGTAGCTACCTGCTCTGGAGTTGTGTCATAGAAGCACCTTTCCTGCAGGAGCTTATTGCAACATTCATTGTTTGGCTAAGTTCTTTAGGGGTGGTTTTGGAAGGTCTTTCAACTTTGGCCAAATCCAGCTTCGTACGAAATGTTTTCACAGCGCTGTTTAAAAGTGTCCACAAAGAGCTGCTGCTTGAAACTGTCCACATGCACATCTCCCATACTGGTGTGTTCGTTTCACTACCTGGATTTGGTTTCCTCTTCTTTCTTTGAAATGACAAGTCTTCTTTCTGCACACTACACACACCTTGTAGCTGTTTCAGTTTGAAGCATGTTGGTGCTCTCAAAACGCTGTGTAACCTAGGTAGAGTGTGTCACTCTCCAGCACTGAATACACAACGTAGCGCTCCTTTCACCACAGACACGCAAAGACATCTTTTTGTGAAAGTTCTACTTCAGGTCACTTGTAAATGTAAGGGTTTCATCGAGAACATGAAGTCAATCATGCTTTTGCACTCTGCAACCAATAGAATGTACTTCTGTACATACCCGTCTGAATTTCACCGCAAAATGCCCTTCTTTTCTGGTTTGTTGAAAGTTCTCAACACATTAGGAGAAAGAGCGTGTTTGAGCTAGAGTGATGCAGTTGCGTTTTCCTGGATTTCAAGTGATTTGGGAAACATACTCCTTATTTTTCCACATTGTGTAAGAAACAACATGAGACTTGCAAAAGATTGAACAATGCATCCCCAAAAGTATTCCAGCAGTGAAAACACACTTTTCTACAAAGACTTTGATGGATCAAGCAAAAGCCTAGTGGCTGAGTGTTCTTTCAGAGATAAACACATGCTTTTCCTCCTTATGGAGTGTGTTTTGTGCCAGGAATTCATATGCATTTTGTACTATGCAGAATGTAGCTACCTGCTCGGGAGTTGTGTCATAGAAGCGCCTTTCCTGCAGGAGCTTATTGCAACATTCATTGTTTGGCTAAGTTCTTTAGGGGTGGTTTTGGAAGGTCTTTCAACTTTGGCCAAATCCAGCTTCGTACGAAGTTTTTTCACAGCGCTATTTCCAAGTGTCCACAAAGAGCTGCTGCTTGAAACTGTCCACATGCACATCTCCCCTACTGCTGTGTTCGTTTCACTACCTGGATTTTGGTTTCCTCTTCTTTCTTTGAAATGACAAGCCTTCTTTCTGCACGCCACACACACCTTGTAGCAGTTTCAGTTTGAGCATGTTGGTGCTCTCAAAACGCTGTGTAACCTAGGTAGAGTGTGTCACTCTCCAGCACTGAATACACAACTTAGAGCTCCTTTCACCACAGACACGCAAACACATCTTTTTGTGAAAGTCCTACTTCAGGTCACTTGGAAATGTAAGGGTTTCATCGAGAACATGAAGTCAATCATGCTTTTGCCCTCTGCAACCAAAAGAAATGACCTCTTGTGCATGCCCGTCTGAATTTCACTGCAAAATGCCCTTCTTTTCTGGTTTGTTGAAAGTTCTCAACACATTAGGAGAAAGAGCGTGTTTGAGCAAGAGTGATGCAGTGTGCGTTTTCCTGGATTTCAAGTGATTGGGGAAACATACTCCTTATTTTTCCACGTTATGTAAGAAACAACATGAGGCTTGCAAGAGATTGAAACAATGCATCCCAAAATGTATTCCAGCAGTGAAAACACACGTTTCTACAAAGACTTTGAAGGAGCAAGCAAAAGCCTAGTGGCTGAGTGTTCTTTCAGAGAGAAACACATGCTTTTCATCCTTATGGAGTAAGTTTTTGCCAGGAATTCATATGTAATGTGTACTGTGAAGAATGTAGCTACCTGCTTGGGAGTTGTGTCATAGATGCACCTTTCCTGCAGGAGCTTATTGCAACATTCATTGTTTGGCTAAGTTCTTTAGGGGTGGTTTTGGAAGGTCTTTCAACTTTGGCCAAATCCCGCTTCGTACGAAATTTTTTCACAGCGCTGTTTCCAAGTGTCCACAAAGAGATGCTGCTTGAAAGTGTCCACATGCACATCTCCCATACTGGTGTGTTCGTTTCACTACCTGGATTTTGGTTTTCTCTTCTTTCTTTGAAATGACAAGCCTCCTTTCTGCACGCTACACACACCTTGTAGCAGTTTCAGTTGGAAGTATGTTGGTGCTCTCAAAACGCTGTGTAACCTAGGTAGAGTGTGTCACTCTCCAGCACTGAATACACAACTTAGAGCTCCTTTCACCACAGACACGCAAACACATCTTTTTGTGAAAGTCCTACTGCAGGTCACTTGGAAATGTAAGGGTTTCATCGAGAACATGAAGTCAATCATGCTTTTGCATTCTGCAACCGATAGAAATTACTTTTTGTACATGCCCGTATGAATTTCAGTGCAAAATGCCCTTCTTTTCTGGTTTCTTGAATGTTCTCAACACATTAGGAGAAAGAGCGTGTTTGGGCAAGTGTGATGCAGTGTGCGTTTTCCTGGAATTCAACTGATTTAGGAAACATACTCCTTGTTTTTCCACATCGTCTAAGAAACATGAGGCTTGCCAGAGATTGAAACGATGCATCACAAAACGTATTCCAGCAGTGAAAACACACGTCTCTATAAAGACTTTGAAGGAGCAAGGAAAATCCTAGTGGCTGAGTGTTCTTTCAGAAGGATACACATACATTTCATTCTTCTGTGGAGAGTTTTCATCCCTGGAATTCATTTGCATTTTGTACTGTGCAGAATGTAGCTACCTGCTCGGGGGTTGTGTCATAGAAGCACCGTTCCTGCAGGAGCTTATTGCAACATTCATTGTTTGGCTAAGTTCTTTAGGGCTGGTATTGGAACGTCTTTCAACTTTGGCCAAATCCCGCTTCGTACGAAATTATTTCACAGCGCTGTTTCCAAGTGTCCACAAAGAGCTGCTGCTTGAAACTGTACAAATGCCCATCTCCCATAATGGTGTGGTCATTTCACAACCTGGATTTTGGTTTCCTCTTCTTTCTTTGAAATGACAAGCCTTCTTTCTGCATGCTACACACACCTTGTGGCAGTTTCAGTTTTCAGCATGTTAGTGCTCTCAAAACGCTGTGTCACCTATGTAGAGTGTGTCACTCTCCACACTAAGTACACAACTTAGAGCTCCTTCGCGGACAGATACGCAAACACATCTTTTTGTGAAGGTCCTACATCAGGTCACTAGATAATGTTAGGGTTTAATCGAGTACATGAAGTCCATCATGCTTTTGCACTCTGCAACCGATAGAAATGACCTTTTGTACATGCCCGCCTGAATTTCAGTGCAAAATGCCCTTTTTTTCTGCTTGTTTGAATGTTCTTAACACATTAGGTGAAGGAGCGTGTTTGAGCAAGAGTGATGCAGTGTGCGTTTTCCTGGATTTCAAGTGATTTGGGAAACGTAATCCTCCTTTTTCCACATTTTCCAAGAAACAACATAGATGGCTGCACATGAGGCTTGCAAGAGATTGAAACAATGCATCCCAAAACGTATTCCAGCAGTAAAACACACATTTCCAAAAAGACTTTGAAGGAGCAAGCAAAAGCCTAGATACTGAGTGTTCTTTCAGAGAGAAACACATGCATTTCATCCTTCAGGAGTGAGTTTTCTGCCTGGAATTCATATGCATTTTGTACTGCGCAGAATGTAGCTACCAGGTCCGGGGTTTTTTCATAGAAGCACCTTTCCTGCAGGAGCTTATTGCAACATTCATTGTTTGGCTAAGTCCCTTAGCATTGGTTTTGGAAGGTCTTTCAACTTTGGCCAATTCGCTCTTCGTACGAAATTTTCTCACAGTGCTGTTTCCAAGTGTCCACAAAGAGCTGCTGCTTGAAACTGCACACATGCACATTTCCCATACTGGTGTGCTCATTTCACTACCTGGATTTTGATTTTCTCTTCACTCCTTGAAATGCCAAGCCTTCTTCCCAGGGTCGTCCCATCTTTGGGGAAATTGATAAGAGAAGTCCACTTTTGAAAGGTCCCCTTCTCTGGGATGTGTTCTAAGGCAAACTTCTCCTCTAAAGATCCCTCTTTCTGCATGCTACACACACTTTGTAGCAGTTTCAGTTGTAAGCATGTTGGTGCTCTCAAAACGCTGTGTAACCTCTGTAGAGTGTGTCACTCTCCAGCACTGAATACACAATTTAGAGCTTCCTTCACCACAGACACGCTATCACATCTTTTTGTGAAAGTCCTACTTCAGGTCCCTTGGAAATGTAATGGTTTCTTTGAGGACATGAAGTCAATCATGCTTTTGCACTCTGCAACCGATAGAAATGACTTTTTGTACATGCCCGTATGAATTTCAGTGCAAAATGCCCTTCTTTTCTGCTTGTTTGAATGTCCTCAACACATTTGGTGAAAGAGCGTGTTTGAGCAAGAGTGATGCAGTGTGCGTTTTCCTGGATTTCAAGTGATTTGGGAAACCTAATCCGCGTTTTTTCCACATTTTCCAAGAAACAACATAGATGGTTGCACATGCGGCTTGCAAGAGATTGAAACACTGCATCCCAAAACGTATTCCACCAGGAAAAAACACGTTTCTACAAAGGGTTTGAAGGAGCAAGCGAAAGCCTAGTGCCTGAGTGTTCTTTCAGAGAGAAATACATGCATTTCATCCTTCAGGAGTTAGTTTTCAGCCTGGAATTCAAATCCATTTTGTACTCTGCAGAATGTAGCTACCTGCTCATGGGATGTGTCATAGAAGCACCTTTCCTGCAGGAGCTTATTGCTACATTCATTGTTTGGCTAAGTTCTTTAGCGTTGGTTTTGGAAGGTCTTTCAACTTTGGCCAATCCCGTTTCTTACGAAATTTTTTTACAATGCTGTTTCCAAGTGTCCACAAAGAGCTACTGCTTGAAACTGTACAAATGCACTTCTCCCGTAATGGTGTGGTCATTTCACTACCTGGATTTTGGTTTCCTCTTCTTTCTTTGAAATAACAAGCCTTTCTCCATGCTACACACACCTTGTTGCAGTTTCAGTTTTCAGCATGTTAGTGCTCTCAAAACGCTGTGTAACCTATGTAGAGTGAGTCACTCTGCAGCACTAAATACACAACTTAGAGCTCCTTTCGTACACAGACACGGAAACACATCTTTTTGTGAAGGTCCTTCATCAGGTCACTTGGAAATGTAAGGTTTTCATCGAGAACATGAACTCAATCATGCTTTTGCACTCTGCAACCAATAGAAATGTACTTTTGTACATACCCGTCTGAATTACACCGCAAAATGCCCTTCTTTTCTGGTTTGTTGAAAGTTCTCAGCACAGTAGGAGAAAGAGCGTGTTTGAGCAAGAGTGATGTAAGGTTTTCATCGAGAATATGAACTCAATCATGCTTTTGCACTCTGCAACCGATAGAAATGGCTTCTAGTACATGCCCGTCTGAATTTCAGTGCAAAATGTCCTTCTTTTCTGCTTGTTTGAATGTTCTCAACACATTAGGTGAAAGAGCGTGTTTGAGCAAGAGTGATGCACTGTGCGTTTCTCTGGATTTCAAGTGATTTTGGAAACATAATCCGCATTTTTCCACATTTTCAAGAAACAACATAGATGGCTGCACATGAGGCTTGCAAGAGATTGAAACAATGCATCCCAAAATGTATTCCAGCAGTAAAACACACATTTCTACAAATTCTTTGAAGGAGCAAGCAAAAGCCTAGTGGCTGAGTGTTCTTTCAGAGAGAAACACATGCATTTCATCCTTCAGGAGTGAGTTTTCAGTCTGGAATTCATATGCATTTTGTACTGTGGAGAATGTAGCTACCTGCTCGGGGGTTGTGTCATACAAGCACCTTTCCTGCAGTAGTTTAATGCAACATTCATTTTTTGGATAAGTTCTTTAGGGGTAGTTTTGGAAGGTCTTTCAACTTTGGCCAAATCCCGCTTCGTACGAAATTTTTTCACAGCGCTGTTTCCAAGTGTCCACAAAGAGCTGCTTCTTGAAACTGTACACATGCACATTTCCCATACTGGTGCACTCGTTTCACTACCTGAATATTGGTTTTCTCTTCTCTCTTTGAAATGCCAAGCCTTCTTTCCAGGGTCGTCCCATCTTTGGGGAAATTAACAAGAGAAGTCCATTTTTGAAAGGTGCTCTTCTCTGGGATGTGTTCTAAGGCAAACTTCTCCTCGAAAGCTGCCTCTTTCTGCATGCTACACACAGTTTGTTGCAGTTTCAGTTTTAAGCATGTTGGTGCTCTCAAAACGCTGTGTAATCTATGTAGACTGTGTCACTCTCCAGCACTGAGAGCTCCTTTCACGCACAGAAACTCAAACACATCTTTTGTGAAAGTCCTACTTCAGGTCCCTTCGAAATGTAAGGGTTTCATTGAGAACATGAAGTCCATCATGCTTTTGCACTCTGCAACTGATCGAAATCACATTTTGTACATGCCCGTCTGAATGTCAGTGCAAAATGCCCTTCTTTTCTGCTTGTTTGAATGTTCTCAACACATTAGGTGAATTAGAGAAACACATGCATTTCATCCTTCATGAGTGAGTTTTCAGCCCGGAAATCATTTGCATTTTGTACTCTGCAGAATGTAGCTACCTGCTCGTGAGTTGTGTCATAGAAGCACCTTTCCTGCAGGAGCTTATTTCAACATTCAGTGTTTGGCTAAGTTCTTTAGGGTTGGTTTGGAAGGTCTTTCAACTTTGGCCAAATCCCGCTTCGTACGAAATTTTTTCGCAGCGCTGTTTCCAAGTGTCTACAAAGAGCTGCTGCTTGAAACTGTAGAAATACACATCTCCCATAATGGTGTGCTCCTTTCACTACCTGGATTTGGGTTTCCTGTTATTTCTTTGAAATGACAAACCTTTCCTGGGTCGGTCTAACCTCTGGAAATTGACAAGAGAAGTACATTTTTGAAGGGTCCTCTTCTCTTTGATGTTATAAGTTAATCTTCTCCTAGAAAGACGCCTTTTTCTCCATGCTACACACACTTTGTCACTGTTTCAGTTTGAAGCATGTTGGTGCTCTTTAAACGCTGTTTAACATATATCGAGTGTGTCACCCTCCAGCACCGAATACAGTACTTAGAGCTCCTGTTGAGAATAGACTCGCAAAGACATGGTTTTCTTCAAAGTCCTACGTCATGGCACTTGGAAATGTCAGGATTTCATCATGATCAATCATGCTTTTGCTCTCTGCACCCAATAGAAACTACCCTTTGTACATGCCCGTTTGAATTTCCCTGCAAAATGCCCTTCTTTTTGGTTTCTTGAATGTTCTCAATATATTAGGTTAAAGATCGCGTTTGAGCAAGAGTTATGCAGTGTGCGCCTTCCTGGATTACAAGTCCATTTGATACATAATCATCATTTTTCCACATTCTCTTAGGAAACAACAGAGAAGGCTGCACATGAGGCTTTCAAGAGATGAAACAATGATCCAAAAACTTTTTCCACCTGTGAAAATACCCATTTCTACAAAGACTTTGAAGTAGCAAGAAAAACGTAATGGCTGAGTGTTCTTTTAGGGAGAAATACATGTATTTCATCCTTCTGGAGTGAGTTTTCCTTCTGCAATTCATATGCATTTTTTACTGTGCATAATGTTGCTATCTTCTCAGGGGCTTTGTCATAGATGCACCTTTCCTCCAAGAGCTTATTGCAACATTCATTGTCCGTGGCGAAGCCTCTCTTAGGTGCTTTGCTCTGTTGCCCTAATCTGTTGTCTTCCTGTGGTGTAGGGACAAAGGAGCTGACCCTATTCTTATTTTGCTTTTCCTATCAGTGTAAATATTAACTCTCTATGTGCACTTGTGCTGGGTGTCTCCTTACAGCCAACTCTACCTGTAGAGGCCAGACAGCCTAGTGTCAAAGACAGCTTGACAAGAAACCAGCATAAATGAATGTGGATGAAAGAGGTTGTGCCAGAGAGGAAGGGACCAGGTCATGCAGGACCTTGGGCCACAGGCAGGATGGTGGCTCTTAGGCAGTGAGAAGGCAGGGTTCTGAGTATTGTGAGCAGAGGAATGACATGATGTGGCTCATGTTGTCAAAAACAATTATATTAAAATGCATTCATTCAAAAATGTGTCCTGTAAGAAAATATGCATAGGAGTGCCCATTATTAATGAGATTATAGAAAATGTGGCTTAGATTTTTTTTTTAATCTTCACCAGATAATATAATTTTATTGATTTTAAAGAGGAAAGGAGAGGGAGAGAGAAAAACATGGATCCATTGTCTCCAGTGCTCTGCACTAGGACCCTACCACCACTTGTGTATGGGCCCTGACTGGAAATCACAGCCACAACCCTTGGTGTACAGGACCACACTCCAACCAACTGAGCCAGCCACATTGTCCAGGGCAGTGCTTAAATTTTTGTGATTAACTTTCCCGATGTCCCCTTGGCCCCTCTATCTGGATGGCCTCTGCACTCCTGCTCTCAGCTCTCCCTTCCCCGGCATCCCCGGCACCCCCATCTACCTCTCCAGCTGCCTAGCACCCCTGGTGGGGCCCTGGGGGCTCAGCTGGATGTCCGCTGCAGAGGCATCCGCCCCAGCAGCCCTTTGCCTCCGTGCACCAGGCCTCTGCTCCTGCCCCTCTGGTCTCCCTCCCTTCCTGTCCCCTGGGCCTGCCCCTTCCAGCCTCAGCACTTGGGGCTCCACTCCTCATGGGCCGCTAGGGGAGGGACTGTGCGACTTTGCGGTCCATGCAGCCCCTCAGTGGGGAAGAATTTCCAGACCCATGGTCCCAGATGGTGTGGCCCCGCTGCTGCAGCAGGGGCTCCTCCTCCCTCGCTCAAGAGAAGGGGTGAGCGTGGGGATTTGGACTCAAAGGCGGGGGTTTGGGTAAGGTGGCAGGAGGAGTGGGGTGAGCAGGACGGGGCCTGTTGGTCTGGGCTGGAAAGCAGGGATGCAGAGCTGGGGGAGGGGATGCTGAGCAGAGTTAGGAGGCCTGGGGAGGCGCCCGAGCTGCTGGGCAGTTTTGCAACCAACTGACCACTCTGGGAGGTGCCTGGAGGGGAGCTCTGGGCCCACACCACTCCAGGGCGCTCGAGGCTAGTCCAGTGGAGCAGACGAGGGTCCGGTGGAGGTCACCGCAGGCCCCCTTTCCACCTGGAGGAGTTCCCGCTCCATAGGCTCTCTTTGAGTCCCCAAGTTTTCCTCCTAAAAGACTGTGGTTGCATGTCTGGGGGTTCCGGGGAATGTGTGGAAAACTATGCTAGACTCTTCTGTGAGGTTGGGCCTTCCCTGGCGGGAACTCTGGGGACTCCGCTAGCAGATGCTCAGGCTGCGGAGTTGGGGTGGCTTTTGGGGCACCGTGGACCAAGGGTGGATCACTGAGGGGCAGCCCTCCCTCAGACTGCTTTTACTGGGTCTTCAAGGGCAATACTAACCAGCGTCCATAAGCAAGACACGCTGTGAGGGTGCAGAGCCAGGAGACAGGGGCAGCATTCAGTACCTCTGTTATTGTAAGACAGGGTCCCCAGCGCTTGGACTGCTTCTTGGTTTAGCCCAGTTCTGCCCGGTGTGCACACAGTGCCAGTGTAGACGCCGGCTGGATGCAGGCAGGTTCTGCTCCCATAGCTGGTTTGGATGTCAGGGGTAAACAGCTTAGAAGTCTCACCACAGGTCCACTTCTCTTGGAAACAGGAAGAAACTTAACCAGGCCTTACCAAGAACACAAAGAAATGGGGGGGGGGGCTAACGGATGCTAAATAAGCACATCCAAGACGTTTCTCCTTGGCTAAACTATTTCCATTCAACCTACAGGTTTTTTGTTTTGTTTTGTATGTACCATGAATATGGCTGAGTTGTTTTCAAGTATTAGAGTCAAAGGTGTTTTTTAAGAATACAAGGTTAAGGTTAAGCAGTTTACTTAAAACTTTTCCTTTTGAGGTTGTTGTTGTGGGGGTTTTTTGAAAGCTCAGTTGGTCAAGTGAAAAATTCTTAAGCTGTGCCTTCTTTTGCACATTAAATTACTTATAAGCAATTTATAATTTGGGGCAACACAACAATTTGAAACTTACATCAAAGAACTAAAGCAAGCCTGTTCTTCATGCCCGAAACACTCAAATTCCTTAGCATTTCTACCAGACCCATTTTTCATTTCCACCAATCTGTTATATTTTTCTGTTAGTGAGGGCTGATAGAAATAGTCTTGGAGGTAGTGAATGTGGGGAAAAGTATGGGAAAAGGAATGGGAACAATGCTTTTGGTGTAAGATACTAAAAAATAGAGTGTATTTCTTTTTCTACATTTCAAAAAAGCTGTAATAAAAGATGTTTGTAGCTGACAGTCAGCTTTAGTGAGATAATCATGAAAGGCCTGTTAAAATCCTCCGAGCAGAAAAGGTTAAAAATTTCTCCAATTTTTATTGTTCTTCCTTTTGTTTTTTGTTTTTTAATTTACCTGGGATATGTCTGATAGTGTTGGAGCTTACTTGAAAAAGCTTAAAGAATGATATACTAACTGGCAGAATTAGGGCAGAAGTAAGAGTGCTGTGCAAAGGGATTAAAAATGAGAATTAGAATCCCAGTGTAGTTTTAAGATTTTCATATTGGGAATTGTGGCTCCAAGTGGTTTGCTTACCCAGACAGGAGAGAGAGACACTGGGTGGATTGTGTGTGTAGACACTTGCTGGAGAAGAATGGATACATAATCAACATTTACTCATCATTTTAATCCAGGAATCCTTCAACCCCCGTACATACAAAAAGCATCTCTGAAAGCCACTATCAGGCAGAAGTGAATCTGCTGACCCAGGGGCATTTTAGTCCTCCCTGTCTAATCAGTGTCTAGTGAGGGTGCTAGTGAGGAGCAAAACCTGGCAAAGGGGGGTTCTTAGGCACTGACAGAGTATAGAGGAGAAATAAAAATGAGCAACAGGGAGGACATTTCCAGGACCTGGCTCATGGTGAGGCTGAGTGTGCAGCTAAATTCAACCTTTAGAATAAATTGGGCTTTCAAAACACTTAAATGTTGGTGTATTATTTCCAAAGTAATGCTGTAACATACATTACAATATACCATCACTATTTTCCCAGGGAGAACTTCAATTTGTCCCATTGTGTTCAGGCTTTATAATAATAGTTTCAAATGCTTTTAGGAAGTAAGCAGGGCATATGTCACATATATGTAATTTTTAGAAAGTTTTTGTTTTTTCCTCTAACCATTTTTTATTTTCAATTACAGTTGACATACAATAGTATATTATCTTCAGGTGTGCACCCCAATGATTACACATTATGTAAATTACTAAGGGATTATCCCAATAAATCTGGTACTTATCTGACACCATACATAGTTCATAAAATATAATTTCTATAATCCCTATGCTACACTTTATATCCCGTGACTATTCTATAACAACCAGTTTGCACTTTTAATCCCTTCACCGTTTTATACCCATTCCTCCAACATCCCCTACCATCTGGCAACAGTTAGAACATTCTCTGTATTTATGAGTCTGTTTCGGTTCTGTTCTGTTAATTTAATTTTTAGATTCAATTGTTGATATATAACTATTTATTGCCATTTTAATGTTCATATTTTTTATCTTTTTTCTCTTCTTTTTCTTAAAGAAGATGCTTCAACATTTATCCACTATTGGTTGGGGGGTAAGGGTTAGGGTTAGGGTTAGGGTTAAGGTTAGGGTTAGGGGTCAGGGTTAGGGTTAGGGTTAGGGTTAGGGTTAGGGTTAGGGATAGGGTTAGGGTTAGGGTTGTTAGGGTTAGGGTTAGGTTTAGGGTTATATTTAGGGCTAGGGTTAGATAGAAAATTAGGATTAGGATTGGACCTAGGGTTAGGGTAATGTTGGGGGCTAGGCTTAGAGAGACGATTAGGGTTAGGATTGGAGCTAGGGTTAGGGTTATGTTGAGGGCTAGGGTTAGGTAGACATTAGGGTTAGGATTGGAACTAGGGTTAGGGTTATGTTGAGGTCTAGGGTTAGGTAGATGATTAGGGTTAAAATTGGACTTAGGGTTATCGTTATGTTGAGGGCTAGGGTTAGAGAGACGGTTCGGGTTAGGATTGGACCGAGGGTTAGGGATATGTTGAGGGCTAGGGTTAGAGAGATGGATCGGGTTTGAATTGGACCTAGGGTTAAGGTTATGTTGAGGGCTAGGGTTAGAGAGACGATTAGGGTTAGGATTGGAGCTAGGGTTAGGGTTATGTTGAGGGCTAGAGTTAGGTAGACGATTAAGGATAGGATTGGAGCTGGGTTATGGTTATGTTTAGGGCTAGCGTTAGATACACGATTAGGGTTAGGATTGGACCTCGGGTTAGGGTTATGTTGATGGCTAGGGTTAGGTAGACGATTAGGGTTAGGATTGGACATAGGGTTAAGTTTATCTTGAGGGCTAGGGTTAGACAGACGGTTCAAGTTAGTATTGGACCTAGGGTTAGGGTTATGTTGAGGGCTAGGGTTAGAGAGAAGGTTCGGGTTAGCATTGGACCTAGAGTAGGGGTTATGTTGAGGGCTAGGGTTAGAGAGACGATTAGGTTAGGATTGGAGCTAGGGTTAGGGTTATGTTGAGGGCTAGGGTTAGAGAGACGGGTCGGATTAGGATTGGACCTAGAGTTAGGGTTATGTTGAGGGCTAGGGTTAGATACACGATTAGGGTTAGGAATGGACCTAGGGTTAGGGTTGTGTTTAGGGCTAGGGTTAGATACACGATTATGATTAGGATAGGACCTAGGGTTAGGCTTATGTCAAGGACTACGGTTAAGTAGACGATTAGGGTTAGGATTGGACCTAGGGTTAAGTTTATGTTGAGGGCTAAGGTTAGAGAGACGGTTCAGGTTAGGATTAGACCTAGGGTTAGGGTTATGTTGAGCGCTAGGGTTATAGAGACGGTTCGGGATAGGATTGGACCTAGGGTTAGGGTTATGTTTAGGGCTATTTTTAGATACACGATTAGGGTTAGGATGGGACCTAGGGTTGGGTAATGTTGAGGGCTAGAGTTAGATAGAAGATTATGGTTAGGATTGGACCTAGGGTTACGGTTATGTTTAGGGCTAGGGTTAGATAGACGATTAGGGTTAGGATTGGAACTAGGGTTAGTGTTATGTTGAGGGCTAGGGTTAGGTAGACGATTAGGGTTAGGATTGGAAGTAGGGTTAGGGTTATGTTGAGGGCTAGGGTTAGAGATACGGTTCGGGTTAGAATTGGACCTAGGGTTAGGGTTATGTTTAGGGTTAGGGTTAGATAGACGATAAGAATTAGGATAGGACCTAGGGTTAGTGGTAGGTTGAGGGCTAGGATTAGAGAGACGATTACGGTTAGGAATGGTGCTAGGGTTAGGGTTATGTTGAAGGCTAGGTTTAGATAGACGTTTAGGGTTAGGATTGGACCTAGGGTTACGGTTATGTTGAGGGCTAGGTTAGAGAGTAGGATGGGTTTAGTATTGGACCTAGGGTTAGGGTTATATTGAGGGGTAGGGTTAGAGAGACGTTTAGGGTTAGGATTGGACATAGGGTTAGGGTTATGTTGAAGGCTAGGGTTAGAAGGACATTTAGGGTTAGGATTTGACAGAGGGTTAGGGTTATGTTGAGTGCTAGGGTTAGAGAGACGGTTCGGGTTAGAATTGGATCTAGGGTTAGGGTTATGTTGAGGGCTGGGGTTAGAGAGACTGATCGGTTTAGGATTGGACCTAGGGTTAGGGTTATATTGAGGGCTAGGGTTAGAAGGACATTTAGGGTTAGGATTGGACAGAGGGTTAGGGTTATGTCTCAACTAGGGTTAGGGTTATGTTGAGGGCTAGGGTTAGAGAGGCGATTCGGGTTAGGATTAGAACTAGGGTTAGCGATATTTTTAGGGCTACGGTTCGAGAGTCCATTAGGGTTAGGATTGGACCTAGGGTTAGGGTTATGTTGAAGGCTAGGGTTAGAGAGACGATTAGGTTAGGATTGGAGCTAGGGTTAGCGTTATGTTCAGGGCTAGGATTAGGTAGATGATTAGGGTTAGGATTGGACCTAGGGTTAGGGTTATGTTGAGGGCTAGGGTTAGAGAGACGATTCGGGTTAGGATTGGACCTAGGGTTAGCGATATTTTTAGGGCTACGGTTAGATAGACGATTAGGGTTAGCATTGGACCTAGGGTTAGGGTAATGTTGAGGGCTAGGGTTAGGTAGACCATTAGGGTTAGGATTGGACCTAGGGTAAGGGTCATGTTGAGGGCTATGGTTAGAGAGACGATTAGGGTTAGGATTGGACCTATGGTTAGGGTTATGATGAGGGCTAGGGTTAGAGAGACTATTAGGGTTAGGATTGGAGCCATGGTAAGGGTTATGTTGAGGGCTAGGGTTAGAGAGACGATTAGGTTAGGATTTGAGCTAGGGTTAGGGTTACGTTGAGGGCTAGGATTAGGTAGACGATTAGGGTTAGGATTGGTCCTGGGTTAGGGTTATGTTGAGGGCTAGGGTTAGAGAGACGGATCGGTTTAGGATTGGACCTAGGGTTAGGGTTATATTGATTGCTAGGGTTAGAGAGACGATTAAGGTTAGGAGTGGACCTAGGTTTAGGGTTGTGTTGAGGGCTAGGGTTAGAGAGACGGTTGGGATTAGGATTGGACCTAGGGTTAGCGATATGTTTAGGGCTAGGGTTAGAGAGACGGATCGGTTTAGGATTGGACCTAGGGTTAGGGTTATATTGATTGCTAGGGTTAGAGAGACGATTAGGGCTAGGATTGGACCTAGGGTTAGGGTTATGTTGAGGGCTAGATTTAGAAAGACGGTTCGGGTTAGGATTGGATCTAGGGTTAGGGTTATATTGAGGGCTAGGGTTAGAGAGACATTTAGCGTTAGGATTGGACCTAGGGTTAGGGTTATGTTGAGGGCTAGGGTTAGAGAGGCGATTCGGGTTAGGATTGTACCTAGGGTTAGCGATATTTTTAGGGCTACGGTTCGAGAGTCCATTAGGGTTAGGATTGGACCTAGGGTTAGGGTTATGTTGAAGGCTAGGGTTAGAGAGACGATTAGGTTAGGATTGGAGCTAGGGTTAGCGTTATGTTCAGGGCTAGGATTAGGTAGATGATTAGGGTTAGGATTGGACCTACGGTTAGGGTTATGTTGAGGGCTAGGGTTAGAGAGACGATTCGGGTGAGGATTGGACCTAGGGTTAGCGATATTTTTAGGGCTACGGTTAGATAGACGATTAGGGTTAGGATTGGACCTAGGGTTAGGGTAATGTTGAGGGCTAGGGTTAGGTAGATCATTAGGGTTAGGATTGGACCTAGGGTTAGGGTCATGTTGAGGGCTACGGTTAGAGAGACGATTAGGGTTAGGATTGGACCTATGGTTAGGGTTATGATGAGGGCTTGGGTTAGAGAGACTATTAGGATTAGGATTGGAGCTATGGTAAGGGTTATGTTGAGGGCTAGGGTTAGAAAGACGATTAGGTTAGGATTGGAGCTAGGGTTAGGGTTACGTTGAGGGCTAGGATTAGGTAGACGATTAGGGTTAGGATTGGTCCTAGGGTTAGGGTTATGTTGAGGGCTAGGGTTAGAGAAACGGATCGGTTTAGGATTGGACCTAGGGTTAGGGTTATATTGATTGCTAGGGTTAGAGAGACGATTAAGCTTAGGAGTGGACCTAGGTTTAGGGTTGTGTTGAGCGCTAGGGTTAGAGAGACGGTTGGGATTAGGATTGGACCTAGGGTTAGCGATATGTTTAGGGCTAGGGTTAGAGAGACGGATCGGTTTAGGATTGGACCTAGGGTTAGGGTTATATTGATTGCTAGGGTTAGAGAGACGATTAGGGTTAGGTTGGACCTAGGGTTAGGGTTATGTTGAGGGCTACGGTTAGAGACTCGATTAGGGTAAGGATTGGACCTAGGGTTAGGGTTCTGTTGAGGGGTAGCGTTAGAGAGACTATTAGGGTTAGGATTGGAGCTAGGGTTAGGGTTATGTTGAGGGCCAGGGTTAGGTAGACTATTAGGGTTAGGATTGGAGCTAGGGTTAGGGTTATGTTGAGGGATAGGGTTTCAGAGATGATTAGGGTTAGGAATGGAGCTAAGGTTAGGGTTATGTTGAGGGCTAGGGTTAAGTAGACGATTAGGGTTAGGATTGGAGCTAGTGTTAGGGTTATGCTGAGAGCTAGGGTTAGGTACACGATTAGGGTTAGGATTGGAGCTAGGGTTAGGGTTATGTTGAGGGTTAGGGTTAGGTAGAGGATTAGGGTTAGGTTGGACCTAGGGTTAGGGTTATGTTGAGGACTAGGGTTAGAGAGACGATTAGGGTTCGGATTGGAGCTAGGGTTAGGGTTATGTTGAGGGCTAGGGTTAGGTAGACAATTGGGGTGAGGATTGGACCTAGGGTTATGTTTATATTGAGGGCTAGGGTTAGAGAGATGGTTCAGGTTAGGATTGGACCTGGGTAGGGTTATGTTGAGGGCCAGGATTAGGTAGACGATTAGGGTTAGGATTGGACCCTAGGGTTAGGGTTGTGTTGAGGGCTAGGGTTAGAGAGACTACTAGGGTTAGAATTGCAGCTAGGGTTAGGGATATGTTGAGGGCTAGGGTTAGGTGAACGATTAGGGTTAGTATTGGAGCTAGGGTTAGGGTTATGTTGAGGTTTAAGGTTAGATAGACGATTAGGGTTAGGATTGGACCTATGGTTAGATTTATGTTGAGGGCTAGGGTTAGAGAGACAATTAGGGTTAGGATTGGAGCTAGGGTTAGGGTTATGTTGAGGGCTAGGGTTAGAGACGATTAGGGTTAGGATTGGAGCTAGGGTTAGGGTCATGTTGAGGACTAGGGTTAGAGAGACTATTAGGTTAGGATTGGAGCTAGGGTTAGGGTTATGTTGAAGGCTAGGGTTTGAGAGGTTCGGGTTAGGATTGGACCTAGGGTTAGGGTTATGTTGAGGGCTACGGTTCGAGAGTCCATTAGAGTAAGGATAGGACCTAGGGTTAGTGTTATGTTGAGGGCTAGGTTTAGGTAGACGATTAGGGTTAGGATTGGACCTACGGTTAGGGTTATGTATAGGGATAGGGTTAGGTAGACGATTAGGGTTAGGATTGGACCTAGGGTTAGGGTTATGTTGAGGGCTAGATTTAGAGAGACGGTTCGGGTTAGGATTGGACCTAGGGTTAGAGTTATGTTGAGGGCTAGGGTTAGAGAGACGATTAGGGTTAGGATTGGAGCTAGGGTTAGGGTTATGTTGAAGGCTAAGGTTAGGTAGACGATTAGGGTGAGGATTGAACCTAGAGTTAGGGTTATGTTGAGGGCTAGGTTAGAGAGTCGGATGGGTTTAGTATTGGACCTAGGGTTAGGGTTATATTGAGGGGTAGGGTTAGAGAGACGTTTAGGGTTAGTATTGGACATAGGGTTAGGGTTATGTTGAAGGCTAGGGTTAGAAGGACATTTAGGATTAGGATTGGACAGAGGGTTACGGTTATGTTGAGGGCTAGGGTTAGAGAGACGGTCCGGGTTAGGATTGGATCTAGGGTTAGGGATATGTTGAGGGCTAGGGTTAGAGAGGCTGATCGGTTTAGGATTGGACCTAGGGTTAGGGTTATATTGAGGGCTAGGGTTAGAAGGACATTTAGGGTTAGGATTGGACAGAGGGTTAGGGTTATGTTGAGGGCTACGGTGCGAGAGTCCATTAGGGTTAGTATTAGACCTAGGGTTAGGGTTATGTTGAGGGCTAGGGTTAGAGAGACGGTTCGGGTTAGGATTGGACCTAGGGTTAGGGATATTTTTAGGGCTACGGTTAGATAGACGATTAGGGTTAGGATTGGACCTAGGGTTAGGGTAATGTTGAGGGCTAAGGTTAGAGAGGCGTTTAGAGTTAGGATTGGAACTACGGTTAGGGTTATGTTGAGGGCTAGCGTTAGGTAGACCATTAGGGTTAGGATTGGACCTAGGGTTAAGGTTATGTTCAGGGCTACGGTTAGAGGGTAGATTAGGGTTAGGATTGGACCTATGGTTAGGGTTATGTTGAGGGCTAGGGTTAGAGAGACTATTAGGGTTAGGATTGGAGCTAGGGTTAGGGTTATTGTGAGGGCTAGGATTAGGTAGACGATTAGGGTTAGGATTGGACCTAGGGTTAGGGTTAACTTGAGGGCTAGGGTTAGAGATACAGATGGGTTTAGGATTGGACCTATGGTTAGGGTTATATTGATTGCTAGGGTTAGAGAGAAGAATAAATTAGGATTGGACCTAGAGTTAGGGTTATGTTGAGGGCTAGGGTTAGAGAGACGGTTCACGTTAGGATTGGAGTTAGGGTTAGCGATAAGTTTAGGGCTAGGGTTAGAGAGACGGATCGGTTTAGGATTGGACTTAGGGTTAGGGTTATATTGATTGCTAGGCTTAGAGAGATGATTACGGTTAGGATTGGACCTAGGTTTAGGGTTATGTTGAGGGCTACGGTTAGAGACTCGATTAGGGTTAGGATTCGACCTAGGGTTAGGGTTCTGTTGAGGGGTAGCGTTAGAGAGACTATTAGGGTTAGGATTGGAGCTAGGGTTAGGGTTATGTTGAGGGCTATGTTTAGGTAGACTATTAGGGTTAGGATTGGAGCTAGGGTTAGGGTTATGTTGAGGGACAGGGTTTCAGAGACGATTAGGGTAGGGAAAGGAGCTAGGGTTAGGGTTATGTTGAGGGCTAGGGTTAAGTAGACGATTAGTGTTAGGATTCAAGCTAGGGTTAGGGTTATGTTGAGGGCTAGGGTTAGGTACACGATTAGGGTTAGGATTGGAGCTAGGGTTAGGGTTATGTTGAGGGCTAGGGTTAGGTAGACGATTAGGGTTAGGATAGGAGCTAGGGTTAGGGTTATGCTGAGGGCTACGCTTATATAGATGATTAGGGTTAGGATTGGACCTAGGGTTAGGGTTTTGTTGTGGGCTACGGTTAGAGAGATGATTAGGGTTCGGATTGGAGCTAGGGTTAGGGTTATGTTGAAGGCTAGGTTTAGGTAGACAATTGAGGTGAGGATTGGACCTAGGGTTAGGATTATGTTGAGGGCTAGGGTTAGAGAGACGGTTCAGGTTAGGATTGGACCTAGGGTTAGGGTTATGACGAGGGCTAGGGTTAACGAGACAGTTCGGGTTAGGATTGGACGTAAGGTTAGGGTTATGTTGAGGGCCAGGGTTAGAGAGACCATTAGGGTTAGGTTGGAGGTAGGGTTAGTGTTATGTTGAGGGCTAATGTTAGGTAGACAATTAGGGTTAGGATTGGACCTAGGGTTAGGGTTATGTTGAGGGCTAGGGTTAGAGAGACGATTAGGGTTAGGACTGGAGCTAGGGTTAGGGTTATGTTAAGGGCTAGGGTTAGGTAGACGATTTGGGTTAGGTTTGGAACTAGGGTAGGGTTATGTTGAGGGCTAGGGTTAGAGTCGGTTCGGGTTAGGATTGGACCTAGGGTTAGGGTTATGTTGAGGGCTAGGGTTAGATAGACGATTAGGGTTATATTTGGATCTAGGGTTAGGGTTATGTTGAGGGCCAGGGTTACAGACACCATTAGGGTTAGGATTGGAGGTAGGGTTAGTGTTATGTCGAAGGCTAGGGTTAGGTAGACGATTAGGTTTAGGAGTGGACCTAGGATTAGGGTAATGTTGAGTGCTAGTGTTAGGTAGACAATTAGGGTGAGGATTGAACCCAGGGTTAGGGTTATGTTGAGGGCTAGGTTAGAGCGTCGGATGGGTTTAGTATTGGACCTAGGGTTAGGGTTATATTGAGGGGTAGGGTTAGAGAGACGTTTAGGGTTAGGATTGGACATAGGGTTAGGGTTATGTTGAAGGCTAGGGTTAGAAGGAAATATAGGGTTAGGATTGGACAGAGGGTTACGGTTATGTTGAGGGCTAGGTTTAGGTAGACGATTAGGGTTAGGAGTGGACCTAGTGCTAGGGTTATCTTTAGGCCTAGGGTTAGATAGACGATTAGGGTTGGGATTGGACCTAGGGTTAGCGATATGTTTAGGGCTAGGGTTAGAGAGACGGATCGGTTTCGGATTGGACCTAGGGTTAGGGTTACATTGATTGCTAGGGTTAGAGAGACGATTAGGGTTAGGATTGGACCTAGGGTTAGGGTTATGTTGATTGCTAGGGTTAGAGAGACGATTACGGTTAGGATTGGACCTAGGGTTAGGGTTCTCTTGAGGGGTAGCATTAAAGAGAGTATTAGGGTTAGGATTGCACCTAGGGTTAGGGTTATGTTGAGGGCTAGGTTTAGGTAGACTATTAGGGTTAGGATTGGAGCTAGGATTAGGGTTATGTTGAGGGATAGGGTTTCAAAGACGATTAGGGTTAGGAATGGAGCTAGGGTTAGGGTTATGTTGAGGGCTAGGGTTAGGTAGACGATTAGGGTTAGGATTCTAGCTAGGGTTAGGGTTATGTTGAGGGCTAGGCTTATATAGATGAGTAGGGTTAGGATTGGACCTAGGGTTAGGGTTTTGTTGAGGGCTAGGGTTAGACGGACGAATAGGGTTCGGATTTTAGCTAGGGTTAGGGTTATGTTGAAGGCTAGGTTTAGGTAGACAATTGGGGTGAGGATTGGATCTAGGGTTAGGATTATGTTGAGGGCTAGGGTTAGAGAGACGGTTCAGGTTAGGATTGGACCTAGGGTTACGGTTATGTTGAGGGCTAGGGTTATAGAGACGTTTCGCGTTAGGATTGGACCTAGGGTTAGGGTTATGATGAGGGCTAGGGTTAACGAGACGGTTCGGGTTAGGATTGTACCTAAGGTTAGGGTTATGTTGAAGGCCAGGGTTAGAGAGACCATTAGGCTTAGGATTGGAGGTAGGGTTAGTGTTATGTTGAGGGCTAGTGTTAGATAGACAATTAGGGTTAGGATTGGACCTAGGGTTAGGCTTATGTTGAGGGCTAGGTTTAGGTAGACGATTAGGGTTAGGACTGGAGCTAGGGTTAGGGTTATTTTGAGGGCTAGGGTTACGTAGACGATTAGGGTTAGGATTAGAACTAGAGTTAGGGTTATGTTGAGGGCTAGGGTTAGAGAGACGGATCTTTTTAGGATTGGAGCTAGGGTTAGAATTATGTTAAGGGCTAGTGTTAGGTAGACGATTTGGGTTAGAATTGGAACTAGGGTTAGTGTAATGTTGAGGACTAGGGTTAGATAGACGATTAGGGTTATAATAGGACCTAGGGTTAGGGTTATGTTGAGGAACAGGGTTAGAGAGACCATTAGGGTTAGGATTGGAGGTAGGGTTAGTGTTATGTAGAAGGGTAGGGTTAGGTAGACATTTGGGTTAGGATTGGACCTAGGATTAGGGTAATGTTGAGTGCTAGTGTTAGGTAGACAATTAGGGTTATAATTGGACCTAGGGTTAGGGTTATGTTGAGGGCTAGGTTTAGGTAGACGATTAGGGTTATGAGTGGACCTAGGGTTAGGGTTATCTTTAGGCCTAGGGTTAGATAGACGATTAGGGTTAGGATTGGACCTAGGGTTAGGGTTATGTTGAGGACTAGGGTTAGAGAGACGATTAGGGTTAGGACTGAAGCTAGGGTTAGGGTTATTTGAGGGCTAGGGTTACATAGACGATTAGGGTTAGGATTGGAGCTAGGGTTGGGGTTATGTTGAGGGCTAGGCTTATATAGATGATTAGGGTTAGGATTGGACCTAGGGTTAGGGTTTTGTTGAGGGCTAGGGTTAGAGAGATGATTAGGGTTCGGATTGGAGCTAGGGTTAGGGTTATGTTGAAGGGTAGGTTTAGGTAGACAATTGGGGTGAGGATTGGACCTAGGGTTAGGATTATGTTGAGGGCTAGGTTTAGAGAGACGGTTCAGGTTAGGATTGGACCTAGGGTTAGGGTTATGTTGAGGGCTAGGGTTAACGAGACGGTTCGGGTTAGGATTGTACCTAAGTTTAGGGTTATTTTGACGGCCATGGTTAGAGAGACCATTAGGGTTAGGATTGGAGGTAGGGTTAGTGTTATGTTGAGGGCTAGTGTTAGGTAGACGATTAGGGTTAGGATTGGACCTAGGATTAGGGTAATGTTGAGTGCTAGTGTTAGGTAGACAATTAGGGTTAGGATTGGACCTAGGGTTAGGGTTATGTTGAGGGCTAGGTTTAGGTAGACGATTAGGGTTAGGAGTGGACCTAGGGTTTGGGTTATCTTTAGGCCTAGGGTTAGATAGACGATTAGGGTTAGGATTGGAGGTAAGGTTAGGGTTATTTTGAGGGCTAGGGTTACGTAGACGATTAGGGTTATGATTAGAAGTAGAGTTAGAGCTATGTTGAGGGCTAGGGTTAGAGAGACGGATCTGGTTAGGATTGGAGCTAGGGTTAGAATTATGTTAAGGTCTAGTGTTAGGTAGACGATTTCGGTTAGAAATGGAACTAAGGTTAGGGTTATGTTGAGGGCTAGGGTTAGAGTCGGTTCAGTTTAGGATTGGACCTAGGGTTAGGGATATGTTGAAGGCTAGGGTTAGATAGACGATTAGGGTTATAATTGGACCTAGGGTTAGGGTTATGTTGAGGGACAGGGTTAGAGAGACCATTAGGGTTAGGATTGGAGGTAGGGTTAGTGTTATGTTGAAGGCTAGGGTTAGGTAGACGATTAGGGTTAGGATTGGACTTAGGGTTATGGTTATGTTGAGGGCCAGGCTTAGAGAGACTGTTAGGGTTAGCATTGGACCTAGGGTTAGGGTTATGTTGAGGGCTAGGGTTAGAGAGACGGTTCGTGCTAGGTTTGGACCTATGGTTAGGGTTAGGTTGAGGGCTAAGGTTAGAGAGACGGTTAGGATTAGGATTGGACATAGGGTTAGGGTTATGTTGAGGGCTAGAGTTAGAGAGACGGTTAGGGTTAGGATTGGACGTCGGATTAGGTTTAGGTTGATGGCTAGGGTTAGAGAGACGGTTAGGGTTAGGATTGGACCTACGGTTAGGGTTACTTGAGGGCTAGGGTTAGAGAGACGGTTAGGGTTACGATGGGACCTAGCGTTAGGGTTATGTTGAGGGCTAGGGTTAGAGAGACGGTTAGGGTTAAGATTGGACCTAGGGTTATGGTTATGTTGAGGGCTAGGGTTAGAGAGACGGTTAGGGTTAGGATTGGACCTAGGGTTAGGGTTATGTTGAGGGCTAGGGTTAGAGAAACGGTTAGGGTTAGGATTGGACCTAGGGTTAGGGTTATGTTTAGGGCTATGGTCAGAGAGACGGTTAGTGCTAGGATTGGACCTAGAGTTAGGGTTAGGTTGAGGGCTAAGGTTAGAGAGACAGTTAGGATGAGGATTGGACATAGAGTTAGGGTTATGTTGAGGGCTAGTGTTAGAGAGACGGTCAGGGTTAGTATTAGACCTAGGGTTAGGGTTATGTTGAGGGCTAGTGTTAGAGAGACGGTCAGGGTTAGGATTGGACCTAGGGTTAGGGTTATGTTGCGGGCTAGGGTTAGAGACGGTCAGGGTTAGGATTGGACCTAGGGTTAGTTTTATGTTGAGGGCAAGGGTTAGAGTGATGGTCAGGGTTAGGATTGGACCTAGGGTTAGGGTTATGTTGAGGGCTAGGGTTAGAGAGACGGTTAGGGTTAGGATTGGCCTAGGGTTATGGTTATGTTGAGGGCTAGGGTTAGAGAGACGGTTAGGGTTAGGATTGGACCTAGGGTTAGGGTTATGTTGAGGAACAGGGTTAGAGAGACCATTAGGGTTAGGATTGGAGGTAGGGTTAGTGTTATGTAGAAGGGTAGGGTTAGGTAGACATTTGGGTTAGGATTGGACCTAGGATTAGGGTAATGTTGAGTGCTAGTGTTAGGTAGACAATTAGGGTTAGGATTGGACCTAGGGTTAGGGTTATGTTGAGGGCTAGGTTTAGGTAGACGATTAGGGTTATGAGTGGACCTAGGGTTAGGGTTATCTTTAGGCCTAGGGTTAGATAGACGATTAGGGTTAGGATTGGACCTAGGGTTAGGGTTATGTTGAGGACTAGGGTTAGAGAGACGATTAGGGTTAGGACTGAAGCTAGGGTTAGGGTTATTTGAGGGCTAGGGTTACATAGATAATTAGGGTTAGGATTGGAGCTAGGGTTGGGGTTATGTTGAGGGCTAGGCTTATATAGATGATTAGGGTTAGGATTGGACCTAGGGTTAGGGTTTTGTTGAGGGCTAGGGTTAGAGAGATGATTAGGGTTCGGATTGGAGCTAGGGTTAGGGTTATGTTGAGGGCTAGTGTTAGAGAGACGGTCAGGGTTAGGATTGGACCTAGGGTTAGGGTTATGTTGCGGGCTAGGGTTAGAGAGACGGTCAGGGTTAGGATTGGACCTAGGGTTAGTTTTATGTTGAGGGCAAGGGTTAGAGTGATGGTCAGGGTTAGGATTGGACCTAGGGTTAGGGTTATGTTGAGGGCTAGGGTTAGAGAGACGGTTAGGGTTAGGATTGGCCTAGGGTTATGGTTATGTTGAGGGCTAGGGTTAGAGAGACGGTTAGGGTTAGGATTGGACCTAGGGTTAGGGTTATGTTGAGGGCTACGGTTAGAGAAAAGGTTAGGGTTAGGATTGGACCTAGGGTTAGGGTTATGTTGAGGGCTACGGTTAGCGAGATGGTTAGGGTTAGGATTGGACCTAGGGTTACGGTTATGTTGAGGGCTAGGGATAGAGAGACAGTTAGGGTTAGGATTGTACCTAGGGTTAGGGTTATGTTGAGGGCTAGGGTTAGAGAGACGGTCAGGGTTAGGATTGGACCTAGGGTTAGGGTTATGTTGAGGGCAAGGGTTAGAGAGACGGTCAGGGTTAGGATTGGACCTAGGGTTAGGGTTATGTTGAGGGATAGGGTTAGAGAGACGGTTAGGGTTTGGATTGGACCTAGGGTTAGGGTTATGTGAGGGCTAGGGTCAGAGAGACGGTTAGGGTTAGGATTACACCTACGGTTAGGGGTATGTTCAGGGCTAGGATTAGAGAGACGGTTAGGGTTAGGTTTGGACCTAGGGTTAGGGTTATGTTGAGGGCTACGGTTAGAGAGATGGTTAGGGTTAGGATTGGCCCTAGGGTTAGGGTTATGTTGAGGGCAAGGGTTAGAGAGACGGTCAGGGTTAGGATTGGACCTAGGGTTAGGGTTATGTTGAGGGCTAGTGTTTGAGAGACGGTCAGGTTTAGGATTGGTCCTAGGGTTAGGGTTATGTTGAGGGCTAGGTTTAGAGAGATGGTCACGGTTAGAATTGGACGTAGGGTTAGGGTAATGTTGAGGGCAAGGGTTAGAGAGACGGTTAGGTTTAGGATTGGACCTAGGGTTAGGGTTATGTTGAGGGCTACGGTTAGAGAGACGGTTAGGGTGAGGATTGGACCTAGGGGTAGAGTTATGTTGAGGGCTAGCATTAGATAGACGGTTAGGGTTAGGATTGGACCTAGGGTTAGGGTTATGTTGAGGGCTAGGGATAGAGAGACGGTTAGGGTTAGGATTGGACCTAGGGTTAGGGTTATGTTGAGGGCTAGGGTTAGAGAGAAGGTCAGGGTTAGGATTGGACCTAGGGTTAGGGTTATTTTGAGGACAAGGGTTAGAAAGACGGTCAGGGTTAGGATTGGACCTAGGGTTAGGGTTATGTTGAGGGCAAGGGTTAGAGAGACGGTTAGGTTTAGGATTGGACCTAGGGTTAGGATTATGTTGAGGGCTAGGGTTAGAGAGACGGTTAGGGTGAGGATTGGACCTAGGGGTAGGGTTATGTTGAGGGCTAGCGTTAGAGAGACGGTTAGAGTTAGGATTGGACCTAGGGTTAGGGTTATGTTGAGGGCTACGGTTAGAGAGATGGTTAGGTTTAGGATTGGACCTAGGGTTAGGGTTATGTTGAGGGCTAGGGTTAGAGAGACGGTTAGGGTGAGGATTGGACCTAGGGTTAGGGTTATGTTGAGGGCTAGGGTTCTAGAGATGGTTAGGGTTAGGATTGGACCTAGGGTTAGGGTTATGTTGAGGGCTAGGGTTAGAGAGACGGTTCGTGCTAGGTTTGGACCTATGGTTAGGGTTAGGTTGAGGGCTAAGGTTAGAGAGACGGTTAGGATTAGGATTGGACATAGGGTTAGGGTTATGTTGAGGGCTAGAGTTAGAGAGACGGTTAGGGTTAGGATTGGACGTCGGATTAGGTTTAGGTTGATGGCTAGGTTTAGAGAGACGGTTAGGGTTAGGATTGGACCTACGGTTAGGGTTACTTGAGGGCTAGGGTTAGAGAGACGGTTAGGGTTAGGATTGGACCTAGGGTTAGGATTATGTTGAGGGCTAGGGTTAGAGAGAAGGTTAGGGTGAGGATTGGACCTAGGGTTAGGGTTATGTTGAGGGCTAGGGTTCTAGAGACGGTTAGGGTTAGGATTGGACCTAGGGTTAGGATTATGTTGAGGGCTAGGGTTAGAGAAACGGTTAGGGTTACGATGGGACCTAGCGTTAGGGTTATGTTGAGGGCTAGGGTTAGAGAGACGGTTAGGGTTAAGATTGGACCTAGGGTTATGGTTATGTTGAGGGCTAGGGTTAGAGAGACGGTTAGGGTAAGGTTTGGACCTAGGGTTAGGGTTATGTTGAGGGCTAGGGTCAGAGAGACGGTTAGGGTTAGGATTACACCTACGGTTAGGGGTATGTTCAGGGCTAGGATTAGAGAGACGGTTAGGGTTAGGTTTGGACCTAGGGTTAGGGTTATGTTGAGGGCTACGGTTAGAGAGATGGTTAGGGTTAGGATTGGCCCTAGGGTTAGGGTTATGTTGAGGGCTAGGGATAGAGAGATGGTTAGGGTTAGGATTGGACCTAGGGTTAGGGTTATGTTGAGGGCAAGGGTTAGAGAGACGGTCAGGGTTAGGATTGGACCTAGGGTTAGGGTTATGTTGAGGGCAAGGGTTAGAGAGACGGTCAGGGTTAGGATTGGACCTAGGGTTAGGGTTATGTTGAGGGCTAGTGTTTGAGAGACGGTCAGGTTTAGGATTGGTCCTAGGGTTAGGGTTATGTTGAGGGCTAGGTTTAGAGAGATGGTCACGGTTAGGATTGGACGTAGGGTTAGGGTAATGTTGAGGGCAAGGGTTAGAGAGACGGTTAGGTTTAGGATTGGACCTAGGGTTAGGGTTATGTTGAGGGCTAGGTTTAGGTAGACGATTAGGGTTATGAGTGGACCTAGGGTTAGGGTTATCTTTAGGCCTAGGGTTAGATAGACGATTAGGGTTAGGATTGGACCTAGGGTTAGGGTTATGTTGAGGACTAGGGTTAGAGAGACGATTAGGGTTAGGACTGAAGCTAGGGTTAGGGTTATTTGAGGGCTAGGGTTACATAGACGATTAGGGTTAGGATTGGAGCTAGGGTTGGGGTTATGTTGAGGGCTAGGCTTATATAGATGATTAGGGTTAGGATTGGACCTAGGGTTAGGGTTTTGTTGAGGGCTAGGGTTAGAGAGATGATTAGGGTTCGGATTGGAGCTAGGGTTAGGGTTATGTTGAGGGCTAGTGTTAGAGAGACGGTCAGGGTTAGGATTGGACCTAGGGTTAGGGTTATGTTGCGGGCTAGGGTTAGAGAGACGGTCAGGGTTAGGATTGGACCTAGGGTTAGTTTTATGTTGAGGGCAAGGGTTAGAGTGATGGTCAGGGTTAGGATTGGACCTAGGGTTAGGGTTATGTTGAGGGCTAGGGTTAGAGAGACGGTTAGGGTTAGGATTGGCCTAGGGTTATGGTTATGTTGAGGGCTAGGGTTAGAGAGACGGTTAGGGTTAGGATTGGACCTAGGGTTAGGGTTATGTTGAGGGCTACGGTTAGAGAAAAGGTTAGGGTTAGGATTGGACCTAGGGTTAGGGTTATGTTGAGGGCTACGGTTAGAGAGATGGTTAGGGTTAGGATTGGACCTAGGGTTACGGTTATGTTGAGGGCTAGGGATAGAGAGACAGTTAAGGTTAGGATTGTACCTAGGGTTAGGGTTATGTTGAGGGCTAGGGTTAGAGAGACGGTCAGGGTTAGGATTGGACCTAGGGTTAGGGTTATGTTGAGCGCAAGGGTTAGAGAGACGGTCAGGGTTAGGATTGGACCTAGGGTTAGGGTTATGTTGAGGGCTAGGGTTAGAGAGACGGTCAGGGTTAGGATTGGACCTAGGGTTAGGGTTATGTTGAGGGATAGTGTTTGAGAGACGGTCAGGGTTAGGATTGGACCTAGGGTTAGGGTTATGTTGAGGGCTAGGGTTAGAGAGATGGTCACGGTTAGGATTGGACCTAGGGTTAGGGTTATGTTGAGGGCAAGGGTTAGAGAGACGTTTAGGTTTAGTTTTGGACCTAGGGTTAGGGTTATGTTGAGGGCTACGGTTAGAGAGACTGTTAGGGTGAGGATTGGACCTAGGGGTAGGGTTATGTTGAGGGCTAGCGTTAGAGAGACGGTTAGGGTTAGGATTGGACCTAGGGTTAGGGTTATGTTGATGGCTAGGGATAGAGAGACGGTTAGGGTTAGGATTGGACCTAGGGTTAGGGTTATGTTGAGGGATAGGGTTAGAGAGACGGTTAGGGTTTGGATTGGACCTAGGGTTAGGGTTATGTGAGGGCTAGGGTCAGAGAGACGGTTAGGGTTAGGATTACACCTACGGTTAGGGGTATGTTCAGGGCTAGGATTAGAGAGACGGTTAGGGTTAGGTTTGGACCTAGGGATAGGGTTATGTTGAGGGCTACGGTTAGAGAGATGGTTAGGGTTAGGATTGGCCCTAGGGTTAGGGTTATGTTGAGGGCTAGGGATAGAGAGATGGTTAGGGTTAGGATTGGACCTAGGGTTAGGGTTATGTTGAGGGCAAGGGTTAGAGAGACGGTCAGGGTTAGGATTGGACCTAGGGTTAGGGTTATGTTGAGGGCAAGGGTTAGAGAGACGGTCAGGGTTAGGATTGGACCTAGGGTTAGGGTTATGTTGAGGGCTAGTGTTTGAGAGACGGTCAGGTTTAGGATTGGTCCTAGGGTTAGGGTTATGTTGAGGGCTAGGTTTAGAGAGATGGTCACGGTTAGGATTGGACGTAGGGTTAGGGTAATGTTGAGGGCAAGGGTTAGAGAGACGGTTAGGTTTAGGATTGGACCTAGGGTTAGGGTTATGTTGAGGGCTACGGTTAGAGAGACGGTTAGGGTGAGGATTGGACCTAGGGGTAGAGTTATGTTGAGGGCTAGCATTAGAGAGACGGTTAGGGTTAGGATTGGACCTAGGGTTAGGGTTATGTTGAGGGCTAGGGATAGAGAGACGGTTAGGGTTAGGATTGGACCTAGGGTTAGGGTTATGTTGAGGGCTAGGGTTAGAGAGAAGGTCAGGGTTAGGATTGGACCTAGGGTTAGGGTTATTTTGAGGACAAGGGTTAGAAAGACGGTCAGGGTTAGGATTGGACCTAGGGTTAGGGTTATGTTGAGGGCAAGGGTTAGAGAGACGGTTAGGTTTAGGATTGGACCTAGGGTTAGGATTATGTTGAGGGCTAGGGTTAGAGAGACGGTTAGGGTGAGGATTGGACCTAGGGGTAGGGTTATGTTGAGGGCTAGCGTTAGAGAGACGGTTAGAGTTAGGATTGGACCTAGGGTTAGGGTTATGTTGAGGGCTACGGTTAGAGAGATGGTTAGGTTTAGGATTGGACCTAGGGTTAGGGTTATGTTGAGGGCTAGGGTTAGAGAGACGGTTCGTGCTAGGTTTGGACCTATGGTTAGGGTTAGGTTGAGGGCTAAGGTTAGAGAGACGGTTAGGATTAGGATTGGACATAGGGTTAGGGTTATGTTGAGGGCTAGAGTTAGAGAGACGGTTAGGGTTAGGATTGGACGTCGGATTAGGTTTAGGTTGATGGCTAGGTTTAGAGAGACGGTTAGGGTTAGGATTGGACCTACGGTTAGGGTTACTTGAGGGCTAGGGTTAGAGAGACGGTTAGGGTTAGGATTGGACCTAGGGTTAGGATTATGTTGAGGGCTAGGGTTAGAGAGAAGGTTAGGGTGAGGATTGGACCTAGGGTTAGGGTTATGTTGAGGGCTAGGGTTCTAGAGACGGTTAGGGTTAGGATTGGACCTAGGGTTAGGATTATGTTGAGGGCTAGGGTTAGAGAAACGGTTAGGGTTACGATGGGACCTAGCGTTAGGGTTATGTTGAGGGCTAGGGTTAGAGAGACGGTTAGGGTTAAGATTGGACCTAGGGTTATGGTTATGTTGAGGGCTAGGGTTAGAGAGACGGTTAGGGTAAGGTTTGGACCTAGGGTTAGGGTTATGTTGAGGGCTAGGGTCAGAGAGACGGTTAGGGTTAGGATTACACCTACGGTTAGGGGTATGTTCAGGGCTAGGATTAGAGAGACGGTTAGGGTTAGGTTTGGACCTAGGGTTAGGGTTATGTTGAGGGCTACGGTTAGAGAGATGGTTAGGGTTAGGATTGGCCCTAGGGTTAGGGTTATGTTGAGGGCTAGGGATAGAGAGATGGTTAGGGTTAGGATTGGACCTAGGGTTAGGGTTATGTTGAGGGCAAGGGTTAGAGAGACGGTCAGGGTTAGGATTGGACCTAGGGTTAGGGTTATGTTGAGGGCAAGGGTTAGAGAGACGGTCAGGGTTAGGATTGGACCTAGGGTTAGGGTTATGTTGAGGGCTAGTGTTTGAGAGACGGTCAGGTTTAGGATTGGTCCTAGGGTTAGGGTTATGTTGAGGGCTAGGTTTAGAGAGATGGTCACGGTTAGGATTGGACGTAGGGTTACGGTAATGTTGAGGGCAAGGGTTAGAGAGACGGTTAGGTTTAGGATTGGACCTAGGGTTAGGGTTATGTTGAGGGCTACGGTTAGAGAGACGGTTAGGGTGAGGATTGGACCTAGGGGTAGAGTTATGTTGAGGGCTAGCATTAGAGAGACGGTTAGGGTTAGGATTGGACCTAGGGTTAGGGTTATGTTGAGGGCTAGGGTTAGAGAGAAGGTCAGGGTTAGGATTGGACCTAGGGTTAGGGTTATTTTGAGGACAAGGGTTAGAAAGACGGTCAGGGTTAGGATTGGACCTAGGGTTAGGGTTATGTTGAGGGCAAGGGTTAGAGAGACGGTTAGGTTTAGGATTGGACCTAGGGTTAGGATTATGTTGAGGGCTAGGGTTAGAGAGACGGTTAGGGTGAGGATTGGACCTAGGGGTAGGGTTATGTTGAGGGCTAGCGTTAGAGAGACGGTTAGAGTTAGGATTGGACCTAGGGTTAGGGTTATGTTGAGGGCTACGGTTAGAGAGATGGTTAGGTTTAGGATTGGACCTAGGGTTAGGGTTATGTTGAGGGCTAGGGTTAGAGAGACGGTTAGGGTGAGGATTGGCCCTAGGGTTAGGGTTATGTTGAGGGCTAGGGTTCTAGAGACGGTTAGGGTTAGGATTGTACCTAGGGTTAGGGTTATGTTGAGGGCTAGGGTTAGAGAGACGGTTAGGGTTTGGATTGGACCCAGGGTTAGGGTTATGTTGAGGGCTAGGGTCAGAGAGACGGTTAGGGTTAAGATTACACCTACGGTTAGGGGTATGTTGAATGCTAGGGTTAGAGAGACGGTTAGGGTAAGGTTTGGACCTAGGGTTAGGGTTATGTTGAGGGCTAGGGTTAGAGAGAAGGTTAGGGTTAGGATTGGACCTAGGGTTAGGGTTATGTTGAGGGCTAGGGTTAGAGAGACGGTTAGGGTTAGGATTGGACCTAGGGTTATGGTTATGTTGAGGGCTAGTGTTAGAGAGACGGTAAGGGGGTGGATTGGACCTAGGGTTAGGGTTTTGTTGAGGGCTAGGGATAGAGAGACGGTTAGGGTTTGGATTGGACGTAGGGTTAGGGTTATGTTGAGGGCTAGTGTTTGAGAGACGGTCAGGGTTAGGATTGGACCTATGGTTAGGGTTATGTTGAGGGCTAGGTTTAGAGAGATGGT